>NC_048598.1:35013375-35613375 GCF_003668045.3 Cricetulus griseus | reverse complement strand
TCCAGGACTGCAGAGATGGCTCAGTGGCTAAGAACACTGACTTCTCTTGCAGAGGACCTGAGTTTGATTCCCAGCACTCACACAGTGGCTCACAGCTGCCTGTAACGCTTGTTTTAGGGGATAGGATACCTTCTTCTGGTCATTTAGGGTCTAGGCACACATGTGATTGACATCCATGGAAGGCAAAACAGTCATCCACTTAAAATATATATAGTATTTGGAAATCCCAGAAGACCTAGTTATTTGTCTTCCAGAAAGGAAACATTTGGGAAGCTGCTGGGGACTGAGGAAAGCCTGAAATCCAAATAAATACCATCTCTCCCCAGAGCACGTTGGCATGCTTCCTGAGCAAGGCTGTTACAGAAGCACAAAGATTAGAAAGCTTTATTAGAAAGAATTATCCCCTACTCTTCCTTTCCTACATGGTCTTTCTAACAAAGCTTCAGGAATTCAATAGTCTCACAACTAAGCCTGTGACTGTGTGTATAGACAGCATGCTACCAAGCACCTAGCTGGTTTCCTCACCCTCTGTCTGCAGAAGGGATCCTGAGTTTTACTCATCAGCTAGACTTGCTATGGAACAATCTTTGCACACTATAGATACATATTGCTCTCATTGTTAATACAAAGCTGATTGGCCAATGGCTAGACAGGATTTGGGGGACAGAGAGAATGCTGGAAAGAATGAGGGTGGAGTCAGAGGAGTCATCAGACAGAGAGGAAGCAGGACATTCAGAAGAGGTAAAAGCCAGGAGCCTCGGGGCTGCACATGGATTAATAGAAATGGGTTGTAACAGCCGGGCAATGGTGGTGCACACCTTTAATCTCAGCACTCGGCAGAGGCAAAGGCAGAGGCAGACGGATCTCTGTGAGTTTGAGACCAGCCTGGTCTACAAAAGCTAGTTCCAGGATAGGCTCCAAAGCCACAGAGAAACCCTGTCTCAAAAAAAAAAAAAAAAAAAAAAAGAAAAAGAAAAAAAAGAAAAGTAAAGAAAAGAAAAAGAAATGGGCTGTAAGAGCTAGTTAGTAATAAGCCTGAATTATCAGCCAAACATTTATAATTAATAATAAGTCTCTGAGTGGTTATTTGGGAAGTGGCTGGCAGAACAGAGCTGTAGCAGTCCTGACAAAAAACTCTGTCTACATAGGCTAAACACTGTTAGTGAGGCTGGTGATGGAGAGACACTGGCTTTTAGCAGCCATGTCCCCTTGAGATGTTCTTGATACCTATAGGAGTTGTTCACATAGATTTCCTGCCACCGTCCTGAACTTAACAGGCTTAAAACAGAACTAGCATTTACAGCTCCCATTTCTGTCAACACAATCATCGTTGTTCAATAGCTTAGCCCTGAAAACTTGAGCCTGCAATACTTTTGTCCTCCCTAGGGACCATTCCAAACCTTTGCCTTGTTTCTCATCCCTCATATCACTCAATCCTCTGAACAACACTGTCTATGCCATGGAGGAGAGTAACAGCATCAAGAGCCCGAGCTTGCTGTCTCATTCCTAGCATAACTAGTCTTGTCCAGGATCACCCCAACCCTCATCCTTTTCACTTCCCATATAAAGGCTGAAAGGTTCTCCTGGTTCAGCCTGCTTCCCCCTTGTGGTCTAGGTCTACCTTCTACCCTCCCCGCAGTCTGCATTCCTTTGACTGTTACCTCTGCCCCTGCTCTCTCTTCTTCCCTCTTGGCTCTACCCTTTCAGCTCTTGGATACCATCAAGTTTCTGTCATTCTTAGAAACAGCTCATTGATCCCCCACACTGCTACTGCCCAGCAATCTCTCTTCTCCTCCAGGGCAAAGGTAGGAGGAATGAAATCTACACTTGAAGTCCTCACACCCCTGCAGCAGACACCCATCTGCTGCTCCATTTCCCTGCCCATTCACAGCCAAACATCTCCAACACTTGTATCTGCTGCCCTTCCCTCCTCACAATGTACTCATTCTGGACTTGCTGAGATCTGGCTTCCAGCCCCTGATGGCTGTTCTGAAACTGCTTCTTCAGTGACCTCCACGTTGTCTCTCCCAGACATTCTGCTATCGATCAGTCTCTCCTCCTCCAAACTTACCCTTAATGTCTCTCTTCAACCTGTCACGGCACCACCTCTCCTGAGTCTACTTACACTTTATTAACAACCTGTTCCCTCCTGACCCCACCACTGCATTTGTAAACATGGGTCCTTTCCAGGGTTCTGCCTTTGCTCCACCATGTCTATCTACCTCAGGCACTTGTATGACCATGGCTCATCCCTGAGTTCTAGACTTGTGACTCCCAAAACATTATATTCTTAGGTGTCTCACAGGAATCACTGATACAAATGGTTTTGTTTTTCTTCCTTCACCACCCAAAGCCTCAAAGTCCAGTAGCCCGGGGGTCATCCCTTCTCTATTCCTTCTCTAAAGTCAAATCACCGAGTTCTACACATCCAATTTTCTAGGGCACATCACTCAGACTCACATTACTACAACAAAATGCAGGAGACAAAGCATCAGAATTTATTTTACAGGTATGAAACCCAAGATCAAGGCAATCTATTACTTTGGGCCTTGGGTTGGGACATCAGAAGACAATGGCAGGGAATATGTAGTAGACTACATGGAAAAAAGCCAAGAGGTAAAGTGATCACTGCCCCCAAACCCTCTTGAATGGTACATTCCTAACAACGTAAGTACTTCATATTGCCCAATATCCTGCAGATCTTACCATTTCCCAATAATGCCCCCTTGGGAACCAATTCTTTAACACATGGATGGAATAGACCCTTTTCTCTTTTTTTTTTTAATTCCATTATCTTCATTTGGCTCATTAATCCATGGCTAGATAATTGCAATCTACTTATTTCTTTCATAAACTATCTGTACCCAACACTGCCCATTAAAATATACAAGACTCCTATTGTCCTTTATTATTCCAAGTGTATCCTCTGGGTTTATAATTATACTATGAGTTCTTTGAGGACATTGGTCAAATGTAGTGTTCTAGAATCCTCCAATATTCCCAGAACAGCACTGACCATAGACTAGACGCCCCCAAAAGATATGAAACCTATCTGCTAAGAGATAGGGTTGTATTATGGGATGAAGGATGCCATTCACTTAATTCTACTGCCATAGTTACAAGATGTGCTGTGTGTCAGCACAACCTCAGCAAAGAAGCTGGTGATGGTTTTCTGAGGATCCTGGGAAAGGTACTCCACCAAGACATCATCATGGGCTGTGGTGCTACCACAAGGACTCATAAAACTTTGGAGATCTTTTTGTTTGTTTGTTTGTTTGTTTGTTTGTTTGTTTGTTTGAGACAGGGTCTCTATACATAGCCCTGGATGTCTTAGAACACATTATTTAGATCATGCTGGCCTCAAACGCAGAGATCTTGCCTCTGCCTCCCAAGTCCTGGGACTAAAGCTGTGTGTCACCATGCCTGGCCCTACTTTAAAGATCTTAAATTTGAGGGCAACTATTTGTAAAGTTTTATGTGGTCCTGAAGTGGTGCTCAAGGTCGTGGAACCTTGGGCCTATGGCCTAACCTTTTTGTAATGGTTATTTCATCTTGGAAACAAGAGGCAACAACAGCTTAAATCTTACATGAATCACTTCTGTTTTCCAGAATTAAAATCAAGACTGTTGTATTTCCATTATCTTGAGGATAATGGCGCATGCTATTTGATATCCTTTGCTGTACATCCTCCCCTCCATCATGGAAAATGTTAACCCAGAGAGAAATGACTTCCTTAACACCCTAGCTTCAGATTCCACAGTCTCCTTGATGCCCTTGGCCACCACTTGCATTTCACTCACCCACTGCTCTCGTCATATTTAGGGTGAATTTCTCCAGAACTGTCCCCTTGTCAACAAACACCTGGACTATCATTGCAGTCTTCTGACCATCATTCTACCTCAGAGCATAATGACTGTGGCCATATCCCATCCTACACAACTCCTATACCAAACTGCTCCTCCATTGTCTGTTAGAGTTTTCTAACATTAACACCTGGGGCTGTTATGTCCCTGCTCAGAAATTTACAGTGGCCCCTCATCTCCCACAGGATCCAAGAAGTCAGAGTCCTTAGCCTAGCAGGCAGTCACCACACTGCCATCTACTTTCCTGTCTGTATATGCGGACATTTCATACTTTGACATGACTGGACCACATACAGTTCCTGGCCTCCCCTGTCAGCCACTAAGCTCCCAGAGCCTCTCTGCCTGGAAGGGCTATTTTCCTGCCTATCAACAAAGATATTCATCTTTAATTCCAGTTCAAAGACCAGTTTCCCCTGCCCTGGCCTGGAAGCCTTTTCTGCTTAGTCTATGTGGAGCTAGGGGCTTTTTCTCCCAGGTGCTCTAGAAGTTTGTGAGGCAGCCATTTCGTTTATCAGATTCATAGCACGAAGGCAGAAACCATTCCTATTTATCACTGTGTTTCAGTCCCATGTGCAGACCTGGCTCAAAGTGGCTTCAATAAACATGAAAGGAATAAAGTAATGAGTTCCAAAGATGCCCTGCTCTCTATTCATGTGAGGGCACTGGAATTAATTGAATCTCTTCTCTCTTTACCCTGGCTCAGTGCCCTGCCCATATGATTAAACCTCCTAATAAAATCGGCTAAGTAGCACATACAAATCCTTCCACATTAAGTAGAAGAAAGGCTTCCAAGTGCTTAGAGAAGAAAGATCTTGGTGCTTCAGTGATGTCTGACTACTTGTAAGATACTAAGTACCTGGGAAAGTTAGTGAATATTTTAAATTAAAACCAATTATGTGCTCAGCACTGTGCTAGCCACTGACAGTGAGGGTGAAAGTGAAAGTGACAGCCTACATTAGTTGGTCACTTCCTCTGTGTCAGCCATAATTCTATGGGGGGGGCAGGGTGTTCATGGCTATCAATTTTATTTTACAGATTAGGAAACAGGCCCAGTGTCACACAGCTAACATGTGCAACAGTACTATTGTCATTGTCCAGCTCACCCTTTTTCTCTTTGCTGAATCCCCTCACACCTGTTCTAAAAATAAACCCTTTCTGCTATCTTGCCTCCTCTTTGACTTCCTTCTCTTCATCAGATGACAATGCCACCCAGAGACTTCATCTGCTCCTTTTTCTTACTACCCAGGGATGAAGGATGCTCTCCACCCAATTCTTGTGCCAGCGAAGGGCGAGAAGACCCCAATTCCTTCTGAAAGCAGCTCTCTATCAGACATTCCATCTTTTCACCCATCTTTTCAAGGATCTCACACTATGATCCTTCACTTACAACTTTCCCATTAACCTGGATCCTTCCCACTGTCTTTTTAAAACACCATACCAAGAATGCTAACCACGAGGTCCACCCTCACATGGAAGTCTGTGGTCCACTGTGAGTTGGGTTTTCTTATGTGTGGTATCAGACATGGGTTCAGTCTTCTCTTTTGTGTGCATAGATTTTCTCACCCAACATATTGAAGGGACTGTCCTTTGCCCATTGTATATTTTTGGTGCTCTTGGTGAAGATTAATTAAACATACATAAGTGGGTGTATTTAGGAGCTTTTCAGTTCTGCTCTGGTTTATATCTGTCTTTACTCTGTTCCAGTTTATTGTTCTTTTCTTTCTTTTCCTTTTCTTTTCTTTTGTTTTGAGATAGGATTTCTCTGTGTAGCCCTGGCTGTCCCAGAACTATCTCTGTAGACCAGGCTGTACTGGAACTCTCAGAGATGTGCCTGCCTCTGCCCCCTGTTTTGTATTTCTATAAAAATGCCATTGAGATTTTGACAGAGAAAGAAAGGAATAAAACTGTCTCTATTTACAGATGATATGATATGCACACAAAGCCTTAAAAGCTTCACAAAAATGTTAGAACTAATCAATGAATTCACCCATGATACTGGTTACAAAATCAGCAAAACTGAGTGCTATTTTAGCAACATTAAGCCTTCTAATCTGTGAATAAGGGACAGCCTTCCATTTGTTTGTGCCTCATTTAATTGATGTTTTGAAGGTTTTAGTGTACAATTTTTTCCCTCCCTTTGTTAATTTTACTTATTCGTGGGGTTTAGTTGTTTTGTTCTCTCTCTCTCTCTCTCTCTCTCTCTCTCTCTCTCTCTCTCTCTCTCTCTCTCTCTCTGTGTGTGTGTGTGTGTGTGTGTGTGTGTGTGTAGTGTGGCCATTGTCCTAATCAGACAGCTAGATGGTGGATGTAGAGAAATGCAGCTGGACTGTGGAGATAGGGGAAAGTGCTTGCTGCATAACCACAAAGACCAGAGTTCAGATTCCCAGCATGCATGGAAAGGTGAGCCACAAAGAGTCAGGTCTACAGCTCCAGCACTGGGCTAGTGAGGAGGCAGGAAGAGCCTGGGGCATTGTTGGGCATTCAGTTGCCCAATTATGAAGATCCGGGTTCAGTGAGAGTCTTTTTTAAATAGCTGGAGAGTAAGCCGGGCGTTGGTGGCGCACACCTTTAATCCCAGCACTCAGGAGGCAGAGGCAGGCGGATCTCTGTGAATTCGAGACCAGCCTGGTCTACAAGAGCTAGATCCAGGGCAGCCTCCAAAAGCCACAGAGAAACCCTGTCTCGAAAAACAAAACAAACAAAAAATAGCTGGAGAGTAATAGGGGTTACCTGACATTGACTACTGGCCTCCACACATTCACACAGAGGTGATCATGTCTACATGCACAGGCACACTTACTCATACACACCCCCTACACACACACACACACACACACACACACACACACACACACACACACAGACACGCACATGGCTGGAGGAAATGCAGTGTTGATTTTGGAACTTATATTTTAACAAATTCTCTGGCTAATTTTAGCATTTGTGTGGCATTGTGAGGGTTTTCTGTAAATAGGGACAGTTATACTCCTTTCGTCCCTACTTGGATGCCCTGTTTCTTTTTCTCCCCTAAGGCTCTGGCTAGGACATGTGCTGTTATGTTGAGTAAAACTGGCGAAAATGACCACTCTTGCCTTTTTTCTGATATTAGAGGGAAAGTTTTCAGGTTTTCAACATTGGGTATGGTGTTATCTATGAGCTTACCACTGGCTTTCATTTTATTTTATTTGTGAGTGGGTATGTGTGCACATGTGTGTATGTGTATTCTCATGTGTGAGGATCTGTTTGCCAGTGTGTAAGCCAGGGTTGTTGGCCCGCTGACTGAGGGCTCTCCTGTCCCTGCATTCCACCTTGCTATAGGAGTGTTAGAATTACACACTCCAACCAATGCAGCTTCATGTGGGGGGATCTGAACCCAGGTTCTCACATTTTGCACAGCAAGTGCTTTACCCAGTGATCCTCTAAAAATAGAAATTCTGACTATGGCACTGCTTGGTAGACTTTTTGCTGTGGCAAATACCTGAGAAAGTCAACTTAAAAGGAATTAAGGTTCATTTGGGCTCAGATTTCAGAGGTCTCAATCCATCTACAGGGAAGATGTTAGAGAGCAGAGTAGCTCACCTCATCAAGCTGGGAAGCAGAGAGAAAGAAGAAGAGAGGGGGAGAGAGAAGAGGTGGGAAAGGAGAAAGCAGGGTTTCTCTTTTTCCTCTCTTATTCCATCCAAGCCCCCAGCCTATGGAACAATACTGCTCATATTCAGGGTGGGTCCTCTTGCCATTAGTTAAGACTCTCTGGAGATGCCCTTCTCCCCACACCCTGGATAGGCGTTGTTAATGCCAGGATGCTTCTCAATATGGTGAAGTTGATCATCAAGGTCAATCATTACAGTTGCCCCGCTGGTTAGTTCTTCAGAGCCACTCATCAAATGCTTAGTCCTTTAAAGATGCTCATCAAATGCTTTGCCCTTCAGAGACCGTTCATCAAAATCCTTAACACGACTAAGACTCTGTTTTCTTCTCCTCTTGACCTCTTCTGCTCATCTTGTAGAATGCTCCCTCAGTCTCTGAACTCTACATCCACTGTCCTTTAGAACCTCAGGCACCACGTTCTTTCAAAGGATGACCTTGGCTCCTTCCTAGAATGTCCTCTTCCTGCTTCTGATCTCTTCTCCCTCCTAAATTCTTCCCTGTCCTCAGGTTTCAGCTCAATCCTCAGGTGATTTCCCAGCTCCTCCCTGAAGGGTCCCAGGTATGTTATCAATAGTAAACACTTATAATACCGTGTGGCATTCTATAGCTTTAACCACAGCATCTCTGTATGTTTCTTTAGTGATAGTTTGTTTCTCCTGAATGACTTCAAGCTTCATGAGAACTGGGATGTTGGCTGTTTTCCTTCCTTTTCAACAGTGCACCCGGGGACATTTGATAAATACTTGCTGGTGTCTTGGAAATGCAATGCTCACTTTTCAGTCCAATACCATCTGGCTCCTAGCCTCAGTACTTTGCTGAAATTGTCCTTGCTAAAACCATCAACAGTCATCAAATGCCAATACTTCCTTGGAATCCTGTGTTCTACCAGCTGGTCTGAGGGTTTCCTGTGTTAAAATAGAATTTGGGTAGTCTTCCCCCCAACTCAATAGGAAAAGAGTAGGCTGATAGAATATTTTTAACCTATTGTTTTTGTTCTAAAAGTTTTCTTGACAGTTGGTACCTATACCTAAGCTAAGACATTGCTTTTAATGTGCACACACCACATATATGTACAACCTAACACAAGATGTTCTCCTAGTTAGCTGCAAATTATGTTGTCAATAATTGTAACACATGACTATTTCATAGTTGTTCTCCAGGAAGAACCATGGTTTCCCTGGGTTCCATCATATGAACAATTTTTGAGCCACACTGGCCAAATCCAAAGGAATATTTCTGTCCTCTAATTTGTTCTCTTTGCAGTGTCTGGTGCTGTTTATCATGTTGTTCATTCATTTTTAGCAATCAGTAGTCACTAAGCACATATCATGTTTTCAGGCAGCCCTTTGTCCCCAGTTCCACTGTGGCATTTAGTACCTCCTGTGATCTTTTGTCCATGCACTGTGTGGCCCTGGATGGTACAGAGACCATGGCTTTCCTCACCCCCTCCTTCTTTCTCTCCATAATCAGACTACCACTTGGGCCAAATATAAATACTATTTTGTTGACACCTGATTAAATAAATGAGTGAATGAACAAAATAATGAGGCAGACTTTATCTTGTTCCTGTGTCCTGTGTCCCCAGTGAAGAAGCTACAGAGACACAGAAACTTGGGACAACAGAAATGGTGGTCTTTACCATATGCTTTTTTTTTTTAATGAATCAGCCAGCACCTTTATCTGGTCTGTTGTGGCTCCAGCACAGTGAGTAATTAATTTCCTTTTTTTTTTTTTTGCTTTAATTTTTTAAATTTATTTTTCCCTCCATTTTTATTTAAATTAGAAACAAGATTGTTTCACATGTCATGCCAGTGACATGCCAGTTCCCTCTCCCTCCCCTCCTCTCTTGCCCCCCCCCCACTAACATCCCACCTATCCCATTCCCTTTCTGCTCAGGGAGGGTGAGGCCTTCCATAGGGGATCTTCAGAGTCTGTCATAGCCTTTATCCTTTGGGATAGGGCCTAGGCCCTCCCCCGTGTGTCTTGGCTCAGGGAGTATCCCTCTATGTGGAATGGGCTCCCAAAGTTCATTCCTATGCTAAGGATAAGTACTGATCTATTACAAGAGGCCCCGTAGATTTCTGAGGCCTCCTCACTGATACCCACATTCATGGGGTCTGGATCAGTCCCATGCTGGTTTCTTAGCTTTCAGTCTGGGGTCCAAGAGCTCCCCCTTGTTCAAGTCAGCTGTTTCTGTACCATCTGCTTTTTTTCCAAGTAAAGCTGACTTGATATAAATTATGATTTGACAAATCTGGAGCAATTCACTTCTAATATCTATAAGCCACCACCAAGACATTGCTTTTGGTCTGCTTGTTTGGTTTTGATTTTTGAGACAGGGTTTCTCTGTGTAGCCCTGGCTGTCCTGGAACTAGCTCTGTAGACCAGGCTGGTCCCAAACTCACAGAGATCCACCACCTTGGCCTCTGCCTGCCAAGTGCTGGAACTAAAGGCGTGCATCACCACTGCCCAGCTAAGACATTGCTTTTAATGTGCACACACCACATATATGTACACACATAGTGAACGATTTATGGGGATATAAACAGTTTCACCCTATTAACATTTTTAAATGCCATAAGCTGCAGCTATAGCTTGGTAATGGAGTGCTTTACTAGGATAGGCAGCAATGGAAAGAGAGAGAGAAAGGAAGAAAGGGAGGGAGGGAGGAGGGAGGGAGGGAGGGAGGGAGGGAGGGAGGGAGGGAGGGAAGGAGGAGAAAAAAGAGGAGAGGAGGGGGAGGAAAGAAAAAGGAAAGAAGAGAAGGAAAAGAAATAGGCTGTGGAAGAAGTTAGGTAAATAATGAGATTATATTAATGTTTCTTTACATTGTAATCCTGTGCCTTGCCCAAACTACTCTCTTGGCTCTGCCCTTTCACCTTAACTTGTCAATCAAAATTACTTTAGTTCAAGGTTCACTTCCAAGGGACCTTAACAATCTCAGAGTCAATTGGCCAGCCTCTGATCCACTTTAATGTTTCTGTCCCTGACAGCATGTCACCTTCTACTTAGCATTTCTGCTGGTCATGTGAACAGCCCTTTCCCAGTCTGCCTTGCAGGTATCTAGAACCTAGGGACCATACCCTGCTTGGCTCTGATTTCCCAGTGCCTTGAGCAATATGTGTTTTCTGAATTCAAGTGAGTTTATCTGACCATTCACTACCAATATGCTATATAAATGTCTTTTTCTATTTTTTAAAATTAGTAGGCTTTCTGACTTTCCTCTCAATGGCAAGGTTCTAGAGGCCTTGGCTGAGAGCCCAGGCCAGCTTCTTGCTTCCACCTCTGTAGATAGCCACAGGGCATCAATAAAGCAGTTGCCTTGTGTGCTCCAGAATTTATTTGGGAAAAAAACGAAAGCTATTTCTTTATGAAATGGAAGTCAGAGGTGAATTCTCACCAATGAGCTACAGGAGAGCAAGGCTCTTAGAGGTCTTGGGCTGTTTCTTCTAAACATCAGACAGATGGGAAGCCTAGACCCGAGGCCCCAGGGACATCCCTGCTGACCTTCCTCCTTGGTACAGACACAGATTTCCATATGACTAGTATCTATACCAAAGCAATGGCAATCACCATTCCCTGGGGGATATCACGGGATGTTTCAGTCCTGTCTTTATATATACACAGAGATAGAAGAGACATGGGAATCTAAGAATACAGATAGTTTGTCTCTGCCCTGTAATGCATCCAAACTTGAACATATTGAAGTGGTTCCAACCATCAAAGCACATGAGTCCCAGCCCCATCTGGTTATAATCAAAAGCTGTATATGCCCAGGTAATACTGGTGGACCTGGCTTGCAAGTTACTGTACAGAGAACAAGAGGCCTGTGAAGGGGTAGGAGAAAGACTTGTTGTTTCATAGTTAAGAGTCTGAGCTCTCACATATCCAGGTTCAAGAGGGCAAATGACACAGGCTAAGCAGTGTGCTTCACAGAGTGGCTGGGACCTGGGAAGCTCCTAGTGAAAACTGGAGAACTCAGCAGTAGAACATTGACTAAGACACCTGTTCTTTCAAACATGTGACCCTCCTCCCTGGGGTCCAAAAGCAACCTCCAGAAACAGACCTACATATCTCCTGATGTCACTGCATTCCTCTTGGTCCTTTACCAAGGATTGCTATGCAACTGCCTATCCTTTGATAACAGTGAGACAATGAGAAGAGAAGTGATTCTGTTTATTGGGATTGTTTTCAGGGCTAGCCGAGGAAACCTTGTGTACCCAGCTCAAACAGCCTCCTGTTTGAAGACATCTCTTCTTCCTGGCTTCTTAAGAACAGCCCTGCATTTTTCAAAGGAATTCTGGATGACCCTGATATTATGACCCTCTTTGGCTTTAATCCAAAGGAATCCTCTTGAGTACTATAAAGAAATTAGTAGGTGTCACCAGCACTGTTCAGCCAAAGACATGTTTGGGGGAACATGGCAGGCACAGGGCGGGGGAAGAGGATATTTGAAACTTTACCTGGTTCAGAATTTGAAAGATACAAAGGGTTTACAGGTCCATCAATCCTGGGGCCAATAGATACTGTTAGACTTTGACTCTCTCTTTATCCTACTCTTTTATAAATATAGTATACCTTCTATACATCCCTATCTTCTCCCCTAAGCTCATACCTTGGTAAATATTCCTATCAGTTACATAGGAAACTTCTCATTTTTCCCAGTAGATGAGTAGGAGTGTATTTGACTGTTAGGAAGTAAGGTGAAATATTCAACAAGCTCCCTTTTGATGGATATATAGCTTTCCTTTCATAGTTCAAATAATGCTATGATACACTCATGTCTTTGTGTCTGTGCAAGTACAGCAAGTGCAAGTTAAATCCCTAAAAATGGAATTGATGGGCCAGGAATTTCTAATCTAGATGGGTATTGAAATGTCTGGTTTTACCACTTGACTTCCCTGCCAGAAACTTAGGAGAGAGCCTCTGCCCAGAATCTAATGAGCAGCTATCAATCTTTCCACTGTTTTCTAACTGAAGGGGGGTGTCTATATTACTGTACTTTGCAAATTAAGGCCAATGAACAGTATCCGGCTCTTCTAGACCAGCACTTTCCCTGAAGTCTGATGGAATCACAAACATCTGTCTGTAAACAAGAGTCTTTATTTATGATGGTTCTGGATTTGGGGCATCACAGAGTGTTGCTTCTTACCGAGAAAAGAGTGGTCCTGAAGCAGGGTGGGGGATATTGGGATCTGAGGGATTGGGATACAGGCACAGCTCTGCCACTTACTAGCGCTTTCATCTTCACAAAAAATTTTACATCTTCCAAGTTCAGTCTCTTCACATTAAAAACGGAAGTAATATTGATTTTTGCAACGCCTTGCATCTGGCACATGAAAGATACTTAATAATGGTACTTAAATGGTGGCAGCTTTCCTCAGAGTTAATAATCCCAGGTCAGGGTTAACCCCCAGGATACTTTTCACAAAGGACACTCTCACTCCCTAGCCAGGATCAAATGGCTTTTTCCTCAAGTGGTCAACCAGACAATTCCCGGCTCCTCCTCTGAGTCCCTTAGCCTCTTCCACAGCCTCAAGTAAATCACTGCACTCTGCTTTGGCCCTGTCCCGGGACCAGGTTTCCTTGTTGCCATAAGATGTCTGCACACAAAGGGTCTGAGACAGCACTCCTTTTCAATTACAGATGGACAGGCAAGAGAGAACACAGGGACTTTCATCAGCACCACACTCTGGTGTCTGCTTTTTCAGGATATTATTTCTGAGGAGGTCTGACAGGAATGCCCACAGCTACTGTTTCTGTTTGCGCCAATAACCATCTCCTCAGAGGACTCAGAAGTTTTCCATTCAGGCACACAGCACCTCCTTTCACTCGGTAGGATGGTGGAAATTATGAGCCTGTTCTGGAGTGAGCGGGAATCTGGGAGGAGAGCTGCAGCTCATTGCCGAGTGCATATTTGTACCATCAGAAAACCACACTTGGTTTCTCCTGGATACCTATGTGACTGTGTGCGGGCTTAGAGCCTCTCCTGCATGGCAGCTGGGAGAGGAGGCTGAGAAATTGTAACGGTTATCAGAGTGTGCCTTTGTTCTTTCTTTCCTTTGCTTCACCTCTGGGTGGTCTGAAAGGGACAGGATCGAAATATCTGTGGTTTCCAAAAACTTGCTCAGCACGGGAAAGGGACTGCCTCTTCCCTCCGAAGACTGCAAACCCCAGGGGACCTTCAGCAACAACACGGCACTGTATCTTGTCTCCCATCATTGTCCCTTGCACTGTCTACTGTGTCTGGAATTGTCTCTCCTGGGCCTGGCTCAGACACAGGCCGGACACAGCGATCCTACTGGATACATCAATCCCTGCCAGTCACATGGCTGCCTCCCTGGAATCGGCCCCTAGGCCTGCTTGTGAGAACCCCACTTCCTGTTCTCCTGCAACCAGGCCAACAATGTAGTCCTGGACAGGAAGAGGGTCTGCAGTCCTCACAGACTGGACAACCCAGAGAAATGTGTCTCAGTCTGCAGGTTGGGCGCCTCCCCACATTAAACTTGTTAGGAGACATCCAGGGCCCCACAGCTCCAGGCTGAGAAAAGGTCCTGGTGAGACCAAAAGACAAAGCCTCACCCCACCCCCAACCAAAATCAAAGTACCTGAATGTCTTCCAGCTCTTAGGTCTCATTCCTGCCTTTCTCCTGTGCCTTGAGGACACCACCCTTCTAGGGATTCTCCTGGAGCACCAACATGGGCCAGCAGAGCTCCGGGTGACCAGGATCAGGCATTGGATTCACTCCAAGCCCTTGACCCTCCATCCCTGGTCTCTATTTGGGTCTAGCCTTGGTGCCATGAGTGGAAGCTTCCTTGTGGCTGACGCGGGGTCCGGGATGCGGGCTCGGGAGGTGGGTCACGGGGCTCAGGAGCAAGCGGGCAATGGATCTGCCACCGAGCCCGATCCCTTAGCCAGGAAACCTCTGACTGCCTTGGACCCAGAGTCGCTGGCAAAGACACCTGTCCCCGAACTCCCTCCGGTGGTTGCGCCCACACACCCATCCCTTGAAGCCACAAAAGCACATCTGCCCACGTTATTTTGTAAAACTTCAGGAAAATCTCTAGTAAGCTTCCAGGAACCTGCACGCTCCAACCGACCGACAGCGCCCTCCAGTCCCCCACCCCCACCCCCGCACCCACAGTCGCTAGGTCCCCGTGTCTAGGATATCTCTGGAAGCACCCTGTGTCGCCTGCCCCGCGGTGTCGCCAAGAATCCGAGAGGGTCGCCAGCACCAAGGTTCAGTCGTGAAAGCAGGCGGGATCCCGGGAAAGTGGTGCGGGGCCGATGGGCGGGGACCGATGGAGGCGAGGGGCTCCAGGGGCTGGCAGCCGCCCACTGCGCCCCTGGGAACTACCGCAACGGGAGCCAGGAGGATGCAGAGCGCTGAGCTGTGTCAAGGCGCGGTGCGCTGCGCAAGGAGGTACGGGGGTGCGCTTACCTGTGTGTTCAGTAGCCCTCGACAGCGCTCCGGCGCGGGGCGCATCCACACTCCCGGCCGGGAGACCGCCTGCTGCGCGACCGCACTGCTTTGAGTGGGCGATTGCCGCTTAGGTCCTGAGGCCCAGGCTGCTCCGCTCCGCGGTGGCTCCCGCGCGGCACTGACCCGGGCTCTGTGCGCCTTCCTCCCAGCGCCAGCCGCCCGGCCGGCCCACGTGAGGATGCTCTGCCCGCCCCGGCTCTGAGCGCTGGCCGGGTACCCAGCCCAGAACCTCCTGGCTCCTCCAGGTGGCCTGGGATGGGGGGCAGATACCGAGAGACCTGATTGGTGCTGGCGGGAGTCCTGGGAGAATCCCCAACCCGCAAGGAGGATTGCACTTAGGAATGTACTGGGTCTGCTGGCGTGTTTGTCCAGAAAAAAAAAAAAACCTCACTCAGCCCAAGAAACACAGACCCCAGGAGTCGGCGCGTCCAAGGGACAACTCAGTAGTGGGGACTTGGCCAGCTGCAAAGGGGGTCCAGCATGGGAAATCTAGAATGAGAATTTAGGCTCCAGAGTGTGTCGCTGTCCACTGAAGAGGAACCGCCTCGACAGCTACCTCAAAGGCTCTTCTTTTTTGCTCTTCCCAGGCTTGACCCCGGAGGTCACCGCCTTTGATGTACAAGGTCCTTGTGGAGGAGGCAGAGTTAGAGTGTGTGTGCTTACCTAGCCCTGTGATGGCAGACCTATCAGGAAAGGGACAAGAGAAACGTTAGTGGTGTTGTGGATTTCTTTTCTTTTTTTTTTTTTTATTGGTATATAGAAACAATGATATTGTAGCATTCTGTTTTGCAAAGCAAACTTTTTTTTTAAATGTATGAAGGGTTCTGCCTGCATGTATCCCTGGAGGCCAGAAGAAGGCAGCAGATCTCATTACAGATGGTTGTGAGCCACCATGTGGTTGCTGGGAATTGAACTCAGGACCTCTGGAAGAACTGCACTGCCCTTAACCTCAGAGCCACCTCTCCAGCCCTGTTGTGGATTTCTTAAGTGGCATCTTTTTGTTTTTGAACTTTTTTTTTCTTTTTGGTCTATGTAGGTGTGTGTATTATGGCCCCCAAGTGAAGGTCAGAGACAACTTGCAGGAATCAGTTCTTTCCTTACACCATGTGGGTCCCAGGGCTTGAACTCAGGTGGTCGGTGACAAGTGCCCGTACCCTCTGAACCACCTCACCAGCCCTCCTTAATGTTTTAAGACACTGAGAGTTACCTGTGAATTGTATCCCAAACAGGAAAATTGTGATATCAGGCATTAGAAGGTTGACTCAGAGAACAGTGCAGGAGGAGAAGCTAGCCTAGCCAAAGGTTCTCAGGCCAGAATTCCCTTCTTAGGATTTTGCATCAGTCCTGTTTAGACTGAAGATTTGGAGGGAGAAACTGGGTTACTCAGGATAAGCTCAGAGAGTGAGCTTTCCCACTACATCAATTATATTTTCTTTTTCACACCCAGGGTAGTCTGGGAAGTTCTAGGAAAAAAATACAGACTTGAGAAACAAAAGTAAAATCTTGAACACAAGGAACGGTAGGTTCCCAGTCTGATCCGATTTGTCAAGGAATAAGAAAGGCATCATTGGGGTAGACTGTGGCAGTATTTTCAATTCAATTTATTTTAAAGAAATGGCCATCTAAGGTCCCCTCCACCAGGTCATTGCAGGGGAACTTCTGTGTCTCAGCACTTTGTTACTTTGTCTTTCCGGGTTGTAAACATAAAGTCCACATTTCCATGCATCATCTCATCTCAGGGCTGTGTTCCTTTCTTGTCTCTTTTTCCAAGGCAAAACAACCAATATGAGAATCTTGCAATGTCATTGCAGACCTTTACAAAAAAAAAAAAAAAAAAAAAACAAGATGACGTCTACACACGGGTTAATGACTTATTATAAGTTGAACATCTATGTGATTACCATCAGAGTTACCACCGAACCCAAAGCCTCTTCTACAACTATCCACTTCCCAAGTCCCTCCTCCTGAAGTAGTCACCATCCTAATTTTGTCATATCCCTATGTGTACCTAGGGTTTTGTCTATATGTGATGTATCTATAAACAACATTACTTTTGCTTGCTTTTAAGCTTTCTGTAAACAGAATAGCATAGCAAACATTTATGGGCCCATGCTTGTACTTGTTTGTTTGTGGGAACTGACTTTTTTGTTACATATGGTTGGTTGTTCATGTATGCTGCTACTTGGTATCCTTTCTATGAACATGTCATTATTCAGTTATATGTTTCCAGATGGTGTTACAGGAGATTGTGACTTCCTGACATGGGTGCTGCAAATCCTACTCCTATCCTCTGGGAGAGCACTCTTAACTGCTGCTCTGTCTCTCTCCATCCTCACAGGAGGTTTTGAGAAACAGTACAAAGAAGGGTAGGAATGTTGCTTTGGGCTCCATCCTCCACACAGTATAAACCCAGTATGCCAGTGCACACCTGTAACTGTAGAGGAATTTTTCTTTGGGACACCAACCCCTCCCCCTCAAAAAAGACAGGGGAGGTGGAGGAAGGAGTTTCAAAAGTTCAAGGAGTTTGAGGCCAATCTGGGCTACACAAGACCCTATCTCAATAACAGTATTCATGAAAAATACAAAGAAATTTCAAGCACCTTTAACCACTCTCCCCTATTGGTAACATCTTGCAAATTACAGTACTAGATTTCAAGGTGAATATTGTCGCCAACACAGTCCAGATACAAAGCCTGCCTATATCACAAGAGTCTCTCTTAGTGTTCTTTTGTAGACAGACTTACTTCCCTTGTGCGTCTCTCCTACATCTAACTTCTAGATACCGTTTACTATATTGGTTTTCATTTCCAGAAATTCGTGATGTCAAGAATGCTTTACAAATGAGGCTGTTTAGTCATTCACCTCCATGCTGTTTCTTGTATCGGCATTTCCTGTCTCTTTATTACTGAGCAATATCCCACAGCCTGCATGTGTCCCAGCTTGTTTAGTTTTCTCTCATTGCAAACTGTTCATAGTTTGGAGCTACTACAAATGAAGTTGCCACAAACATTCACAGACTGGTGTAGCTGGTTGTTTTTTTACTCTTTTGGGGGCCTGCCACCCAGCCCCCAAATAAACACACGGAGGTTTATTATTACTTACAAATGTCCAGCCTTAACTTGGTTTGTTTCTTGCCAGCTTTTCTTAACTAATTATCCTGTCTACCTTTTGCCTCTGGGTTTTTACCTTTTTCTCTTTCTGTATATCCTCCTTTACTTCTTACTCCGTGACTGGCTATGTAGCTGGGTGGCTAGCCCCTTCTTTTCTCCCTCCTCGATTCTCTTTTTTTCCCCTCCTACTCATTCTTTCTGGCTGCCAGCCCCGCCTATCCTTTCCATTGCCTTGCTATTGGCCATTCAGTGCTTTATTTGACCAATCAAGTGTTTTAGGCAGGCAAAGTAACACAGCTTCACAGAGTTAAACAAATGCAACATAAAAGAATATAACACATCTTTGCATCATTAAACAAATGTTTTATAGCATAAACAAATGTAACACATCTTCAATTAATATTCCACAACAGACTGGATTGTACATGGACCCAATTTTCGTATCTTCAGGATGGATGCCCAGCCATGCAAGTGCTAGATTATATGGTAGCTGAGTGCTTTATTTTATGAGTTGGCCAGTCTATTTTCAAGAAGAGCTGCATCATTATCTCCACTAGCAGTGTCTAGCGTCACATTATTGCCTTGGTTTGATGACTGCTGGTGAAACTATCACCCGAATCTAGGTGACACTCACACATGGCCCCAGAAAGTTTCCTTGTGCCTCTTCATCTTATGTGAGATTCTGTGTATCTTTTGGTTGTTTGAATATTTAACATGGGACTTGCCCTCTAAAAGAAATTTAGATGGACAATACAATATTGCTAAGTATAGGAATTAGGATCTTGATTACTAATCTTGCCTAATTGAAACTTTATACCTGGGCCTAGAGAGATGGCTTATCAGTAAATAGTGCTTATGCTCTAGCAGAGGAAAACTGGGTTCAGTTCCTGGGACCCACATGACAGCTTAGAATCATCTGTAACTTTGGTTCCAGTATATCTGACAAAATCTTCTGGTCTCTGTTCATGTGGTGCACATAAACTCATACAAGAAAACACCCCCACCTACCCCACCCACACTTTTAAAAATTCAGTTAAAATCTCTATACCCTTTGGGCACTAGCTACTTCAAAGAATACTTCTATTCTTTCTAGCTACTTCAAACTGTTGTAGTCACTGTTTGGTGAGTGGCTGTGTTAGCACCACAGCATTAGCTGGGTTAGGCAGTGTTTGAGGACATGCATGGCTCATTTCACTAAATACGATGTCCTCCTGTTCATCCACCAACCATTCTTCTAACTGGGGACCAAGTGTTCAAATGTATGAGCCAATGGGGCCATTCTCATTCAAAGCCCACAATTGACAAATGCTAGTTTCTCCACCAGCATGTGTTATCTTTTCATAATTGCCATCCTAACTAGCGTGAGGTGATATCGCATTGTAGCTTTGATTTGCATTCCCCTGTTTGTGTGTGTGTGTGTGTGTGTGTGTGTGTGTGTGTGTGATGTTGATAACCTTTTCTTATACCTGCTGGCTTTGGAGATATGTTTATTTAATTCCTTTGCCTAGAATATTGAGATCATTTTTCTATCTCTACAAAAGATGGCATTGGTATTTTGATGAGATGGCACCAAGTCTGCTGACCACATTGGAGAGTATGGGTGTTTTAACACTATTAAGTCTTCCAGTTTGATCCTTGAGCCTCATGCATGCTAGAGAAGTGTCCTGCCACTGTGGTCTTCCCAGACCTTGCATTTTCTTTAGTTTATTTCATTAATGTTTATCATGTAGACTATACAGATCATTTACCTCCTTTCTTGGTTGCTAAATATTTGTGTTTTGATGCTGTTGTAAATGGAGTTGTTTTCCTAGTTTCTTTTTCAGATAGTGAATTGTTTTTGTCTGTTTTGTTTTGGTCTTAGTTTTGGTGTTTTTTTTCCTTTGTTATTATTCTTTTCTTTTCTTTTGATTTAGTTTGGTTTTGTTTTTTTGAGACAGGACATCTCTGTGTAGCACTAGCTGTCCTGGAACTCACTCTGTAGAGCAGTCTGGTCTCAAACTCATAGAGATTCACCTCCCTCTACCTTGAGTGCTGGAGTTAAAGGCGTGCTTTCAATCCAGAGTCCTATTATGGAGGTATGGATAGCTTGGTACGTACTCACTAAGCAGCCCAGACTGGGCTTGAACTTATGGAAATCCTTCTGCTTCGGCCTGAACACTAGGATTACAGGACTTCACCATCATGCCTGATATATATGTGTGTATGTGCATAATTGATTTTTATTTTTGAAACAGTGTCTAATATAGCCCAAGCTGCACCTGAACTCATATTCTCTGTTTCCACCTCTCAAGCAGATTATAGGCTAGGTGGGTGCCATGGTGCCAACTTTTATGATTATTATAGATACTGGAGATATTCTGGTTATTAATAATGTGTATTTGTGGATTATTTAGAGTCTTCTTTTACTTTGTAGTTTTTGAGATGTAGTTTCATGCAGCCCAAGCTGGCCTCAAACTTGATGTGTAGCTGAGGGTTCCTTTGAATTTATGATCCTCCTGCCTCTGCCCCCTGAGTGCTGGGATTATAGACATCTGCTACCTTGCCTGGTTTATGGGGTCCTGAGGATGAGACCTGGGGCTTCACAGAAGCTAGACTAGCAGTGTGAGCTACATTCCCAGCTAGAGTCTTACTACATTTTACCTGATGATAATTTGTTAAGCTTCTTCTTTTTTTAAAAGTCAATTCAGGTCTGTGACTGTGTATGTATGTCTTTTACTGCCTTTCATTTTGATATGTGGGGTATGCTTGCTTCCTTGGAATGAATTGGGAATTGCATCTTCCTATACTGTTTTCTGGAAGAGATATGATACTAATTCTTTAAATGTCTGGTAGAATCTTTCTGGAGAACTGTTTGAGCCTGGAGACTTCTTTTCAGGATAGGATGTCTTAAAATTACTAATTCAAAAGGTCACAGAATGCCTGGCTTCTGGGTCACCACCTGTGGCCATGTTGGGATCTGAGGGAGTGCAGCTGCTGGGGCCAGGCCTCCCTGAATGGCCTGCGCTGCGACCCATGCCATAGTGTTGTCTGGGTCAAAGTTGCTGCCAAGGCTATGTCTGGGTCCATGGCCCTATCACAGCCGGGGTCTGTGTTGAGGTCTGTGGCTCCTGTTAATGTTGAAGGCCATAAAACTGCTTGGGGACTGGGGCCATGTTGGAGTCAGGGGACCATGGCTGCTGCTGGCCCATGCCAAACTGAGAGGCATGTGCTGGTACCCTGGGCCGTGGTGACATTCAGGCCCAAGGTGACAGCTTATGCTGCTGCTGCTGGCCATGTCTGGGTGTGTGGTCCTGCCGCAGCTGGGGTCTGTGTCGATGCATCTCTGCCCCACCTTTCATGGTTGTGGTACCAACTATCCAAACTCAGGTCCTCATGTTTGGACAGTAAGTGCTCTTAGCCACTCAGATCTTTTCTTTTGTTTCAAGAGAGTTTGATGTTATCACTGTATTGGGAGGGCAGAGCTTTTCATTTAAGAAGGGTGTATCTGCTGGAAGCATTCTGAAATATTGCCATGGACTGAATGCTTATACCCTCTCCCCCAGGAAAAGGCTAAAATCACAGCCTTGGAGGTGGCTCTAACAGGAGCAGGGTCTTTGGAAGGGTGGGATTTCCCTAATAGGATTAATACCTTTATAATGGAGTCTCCAGGGAGTTTGTCCACCCCTCTTCCCAGTGAAGACACAGAAATATGACATCATCTATGATCCAGAAAGCAGAGTACCCCCCCCACACACACATGTACAATCTTCCAGTGTCTCCACTGAGGGGTTCCTAGCCTACAGAACAGTAGGAAGTGAGTTTCTATTGTTTATAAGCTCTTTAGTCTGTGATATTGTTACAATAGCCTGGACAGACTCCAACAGATATAAAGAAAGGGGGGAGTGCTAATTTAATTTCTTGCATTTAGCCAATTCTGCCATCTGGCTGTCAAGCCACATGGCATCAGAGCTAGGATTCAACTTTTCCTTTCTAATGATGTCAAGTCCTGTTTAAGGGGTGATGAAGACCAAGGGAAGCCAGACTAAAGAGCTCAACTCCCTGGCTTCTCCTTTGCAGACTCAGTCTTTTATCCCCAATTTAACTTTCAAAAATCCCCAAAAGTCAAAGTTGTAAAAAGATGTACTATTCAAGTACAATCCTTGAACTGAACTGATTAGGAAACAAAATTAAACCACAATGAGGCCTCATACATCTTTATCTTGTTATTAATATTAATGATTTTACTGCAAAATATTGCTATACTTAATTACAGGCTTTATCAGTGAGTGTTATGCTAATAAACCAGAAGTGCGTGGACTTATCTCTTTAAGGGTGTTGAATTATTTGTCTTGAAAAAAAAATAAAACCCTGAACAAACATCTGTTCACCCCAGATAGGGAGGGCATCGGGGATGGAACAAAGGAATAATCCCACCCAGGTCTAGCTTGGTGAGCCAATGAGTGTATTGACCTTTCTCACAGTGGGGTGGGTGGGCAAGGGGTTACTGACATGAGCATGCTACACCAGAACCATGGATGACATATCTTTGTCTTTTTACAAGGTTGTTTTACTGAATAACAATAAACTACAAGCTGTGCCAGCTTTGTTGGCTGAAATTGGCCAAGTAGTCCATTTCCTTTGTTAGCTGGCCACTGGCAGGCAGGTTCTTTTATTCCTATCTTCATTATTAATATCAGCTCTCAAATTACACATTACATATCACATGGTGTGTACGTATTCAGTGCGCGCGCACACACACACACACACACACACACACACACACACACTTGTAGGATGGCAACAAAAGAGTTAATGAGATCACCGCAGAGCTCAGGGAGTTCAAAGAGGCCTCACTGAAGGCAGATGCAGAGGGTTGCTGTAGTGGTTAGATGAGCCCTGTAGAAAATTGTTATCGACTCCTGTAAAAACTTCCAGGGTCAAATCACTACAAGATTGAGGCAGGCCTCATGGTTGAGCTGAACTGCTGAGGTGGGTTACAGGACCCTGGAAGCAATAGGGATGAGATACAGATATGGTCCAAATGGATGGACAGATAGATGAGTGGCTATTTGAGTAGTCTGAGTCAGTGGTGTTGAACTGAGCAGAAGGTCTGAAGAAAATTAGAAAGTCTCTCTGTCAGTCCTATGACATGCACACTGATGGTCACATGACAGGTCAGTGGGGTAGCCACCATTGGCGTGTTAAGTGTTCTTCTCCTTATGGATCCCTGCTGAGGGTGTCTGGTGTGTCCTGGAAGCTCTTGGGCATGGTCCTGATAGGATTTAATATGCCTGTGAGCTCATTTGTTCTCCATCTACTCCATTTAAAGGTGGAAGCATTTTACTGTGGAATGATTATTGACCAGTCTGTGCTTATTGGATGGTGCCTAGTTGATAATATACAATCGCCCTGCCTCTGCATTGCCGTCAGAATAGAGTCAAATGTTGCCTATAAAGTGGAGGCACCCAGGGCAAGGCACAGCCTAAAAGCCACTGGGTTACACAACACGGAGGCATTTAGAGCAGGACACAGCCTGATTTCCACAGTTACAGGAGCGTAGGTGACATACTCTGCAGCTGTGTTTCCCAGTGTGGGTGACAACCTCAGAAAGCTGCATTTGTCCCTCCTTATGTGAGCCTCCCACCTCCTGTGGACTCCAGAACTCCCAAGACACCTGCACCTGAGGGGCAGGATGGTGGGACGGCAAGACTCGAGGGGAAGGGCTCCCTGGATTCTTCCCCACTTCTTCTACTTGGGACTGTTAACAGCTGAATTTCCATGACTGTAGGCCTAGCTATCACTGTATCTTTCTGCATGCTTTATTGTCGGGACTCTGTAGCCAAGGCATCCTGTAGCTCCCCATAATCAAGCATTCCATGGTGGTGAGGATCACCTTGAGGAAATAGCTGTACCACAACACTGTGGACACTGACTCTATAAACTCTTCTCTTTTTAATTTTTTTAATTGTATTTGTGTGTGTGTTTGCACTCTTAAAATCAGATCATTGGAGCTGGGCAATGGTGGCGCATGCCTTTAATCCCAGCACTTGGGAGGCAGAGGCAGGTGGATCTCTGTGAGTTCGAGGCCAGCCTGGTCTCCAGAGTGACTGCCAGGATAGGCCCCAAAGCTACACAGAGAAACCCTGTCTCGAAAAACAAAACAAAACAAAACAAAACAAAAAATCATTGTGCCTAGGTGGTGGTGGCACATGCCTTTAATTCCAGCACTTGGAAGACAGGGGCAGGCAGGTCTATGAGTTTGAGACCATCCTGGTCTACAGAGTGAGTTCTTGGACAGCCAGGGCTACACAGAGAAACCCAGTCTTGAAGTACAAAAACAAACAAACAAAACGAAACCACTGGGCTATCTCTTTAGCCCAATAAATTGTGCTCTGAGAAATAGGAGGATTTTGTTGTTACCAGGGTATGAGAAACAAAGATGGAGAGAGGATGAAAGTAGGCACAGACATGCAGAAGACTAAGTTGCATACATCCCTTATGAAACCTTCTCCCAAATCTTGAGCAAAGTTTCCAAACTGATAGGCATTTCTTTGAGTGATTTTGTGTGGTGTGGGAGCAGGTGAAGAGAACTGCCTTTGGACCTGTTTCTTCATGGGTCAGAAAAGCAGCAGACTAGGTCAGGGAGATGGCTTGGGGGTTAAACACTTGCTGTGGAAGTATAAGATCCCATGCTCCCAGAATCTTACACAAATGTCTGATGTGTGTGGCCACCTGTCTCTAATTCCAGCCTTGGAGACAGAAGCAGGAGACCCCCAGAAAAAAAGTGGGATTACAAGCTTGAGCCGACACATCTGGTTTAGAGGCAAGTAAGTTAGACTAACATATGAACTTCAGACTCTTAGAGAAGTAGCATACTCCTAATCTTTAAATCACTGGGTACATCTTACAAAAATCCCAGTGAGAGAAAGACCAGCCTTACAGGCAGGCTTTGGGTGTGATGAGAGATCCTTCTCAATAACTAAGGTGAAGAAACAATTGAGGCTGATTCCTGTCACCAGTAACAGGTCTTCACATGCATGCACATATGTGTGCAGTGTCTCAGGGTTTCTATTGCTGTAAAGAGACACCATGACCACAGCATCTCATACAAAGGAAAACATTTAATTGGGGTGGCTTATAGTTTCAGAGGTTTAGTCCATTATCATCATGGTGGGACATGGTGGCATCCAGGCAGACATGGTGCTAGAGAAAGAGCTGAGAGTTCTACATCTTGATCTGCAGGCAACAGGAAGTGAACTGAGACACTGGGTGGTATCTTGAGCATAGGAGACTTTAAAGCCCACCCCCACAGTAACTCACTTCCTCCAAGAAGGTCACTGTAGGGAGACACCATAACCACGCCTCCTAAGGGCTGGCTACAGGTGTGCCTGACCACGCCTGTCAGGGCGTGGTCAAGGTGAGGTCAGAATGATGAATGATGGGTTTTTAAGGAGCTGGAAGGCACAGGTCACACCTACTCCAACAAAGTCTCTCATGCTAATAGTGCCACTCCCTTTGGCAGTCATTTTCTTTCAAGCCATCACAGGCATCCTCCCACATGTGTACCCACACATATGCAAACACACACACACACACACACACACACACACACATATATATATATATATATATATATATATATATATATGTATGTATACAACATGCATATGAGAAAACATAAAGAGAAAAAAAAAAGAGGTAGAAGATGTGTCTCAGAACAAGGATGTCAGCAGACAGCAGACATAGGTCAGTTTCTTAGGAAAGATAAGCTTCCCAGGGGGCAAGCTTAGGCTGGAGCAAAAAGAAAAAGATTAGCCCACGTTTACATAGATGATCAGGGCATTTATGTCACCAGCCCTGGGATTTGGGGCTTATTTGCATAGAATGGACTTTTCGAAGCATCTCTTTGTGTTCTGTGTAGTTCTACATACAACTTCATGCATCCCATGCATCATTAGCATCTTAAATCATTAGGGTGGAACACCCTAATAAACAACAGGTCATCTTTGGACACATGAGGCACTTCCACCTGTGTGGATGGAGGTTGGGTTTAGTTGGTAGAAGGGGGTGGGGATGGGATGGGGGTGGGGTGGGAAGCTATTTTAGCTTTCCTTTTTGCCAACTTTTTTCATATATTAATTTGAAAAGCTTTATTGGACTGGAGGAGTATCTTGGTGGCTGAGAGCTCTTGCTGCTCTTCCAGAAGACCCGAGTTCAGATCCCAGAACCCATTCTCCTCTACCTAACTTTCCTGTCTCATTGCCTTCTCTCACCAGGCCTTGGAATTTGGAGTCTCATAAGAGGCAAGAAGTGATTTAAAGACCAGGAAGGCAATGGTACCTACCTGTGAAGGTCTGAAGCTCATATGTGTGGTGTTTAAATTTACTTGGCTGTGGATTCAGCTTAGTGGCTCAAGCCTGTAACGGGGACTCAGGCTTAGGCAGGAGAATGATTGTCTCAGCCACCCCACTCCTGATTTTAGCTTTGCATTTCCTTGTGTTCCTCAGCCGGAAACTGGGAAGGAATTACACCTTACCTCTTAGACTGTGTTGATGCAGGGCACTCAGTTCTGCAGGTTAAGCAGAGTGAGTAGTTTTGTTTGTTTGTTTGTTTTGTTTTGTCTTCAAGACAAGGTTCCTCTGTGTAGCTTTGGAGCCTGTCCTGGCACTCACTCTGTAGACCAGGCTCGCCTGGAACTCACAGAGATCCACCTGCCTTCTGAGTGCTGGGATTGAAGGCGTGCGCCACCACTGCCCAGTCAATGAGTAGTTTTTAAAGCTACCATTTATTGCATACTAAGACTTGCCCAGGTCTCTGACCTGCTGTACAAGCTTCATGTTCCTGTGACTAGTCAGGTGTCCTTTATACTGTAGGTGGCCTTTCTGAGTAGGTCTCTCTCTGTTCAGATTCTTTCTTCCAGCTCTTCTTGCCTGCCATCAGCAGACCAGTTGGTGACCAAAACTAAACAATCATTTACAACCAGCATAACTGCTCTGGGCAGGTGTGTGTGTGTGTGTGTGTGTGTGTGTGTGTGTGTGTGTGTGTGTGTGTGTGTGTACAAACACTACTCACAAAAGAATACTGTTCTGAAAACTGTGACCAGCATGAAGTTCTTTTGTCAGCAGCGGTAGGGAGACACAGACCAGCACTTCCACCAGCAGCCTGAGGTTCCCCTCCTTAGGGACCTCCTCTCAGGTAAAGCTGGATCCTTGACTCCACAGGCACAGGAAAGAATTCCAGGATGAGTCAGAGTGAAACAATGTCAGAGGGTTTATTACAACAGGAGAGGGGGTGGGGGGAGAACACTGTCCAGGCTTACATACAGGTGTTAAAGAAAGAACGGGAGCTTGGGGAAGGGAACCACACAACCTAAGATGTGATCAACTGTCTCTCAGGAGTGGAGGTTGTAGTTAGGTGTTTCTTCAATGGCTTTCTATACCATCCTGGGGCTTTCTAAAGGTTCCTTGTTGAGAGGTTCCAAGAGTTAAGCAAAACTTAAAATTTAAGTGAAGTTTAAAAATGAAGTAAAAATACATGAATCGTTTATTTCTGTCATTCTACAGATTTCCTTTGGTAAATGTAACTGTAAGGTGGTTTCTTTTTTATTTTATTTTATTAGTTCAAATTAGGAACAAGCTTGCTTCAGATGTCAATCCCTTCTCCCTCTCCCTCCCCTCCTCCCCAACATCTCACCTGCCCCTAGCCACCCCCCTCCACTCCCCAGGTAGGGTAAGGCCCTCAAAAGGGGCTCCCCAAAGTCTACCACATCATCCTGGGCCAGGCCTAGGCCTTTCCCCATGTGTTCAGGTCAAGAGAGCATCCCTTCATATGGGATGGGCTCTCAAAATCCCTTTTTCTTTTTTTTAAGACCTTACATATTTAATACAGTGCATTACCCCTGTACAAATGGAAAAAAATTAAGTTCAACATTTCTAGACCATGCATATTTGGACTTGGGAATAAGAGAGAAGTGATAACATGGTAATTAACAAGTTAGTCCAGGCCATTTGTTGTTTTAATGCCCTTATTTGAGGTGTCTGTGGGGAAACACACATTATCTCTGTAGACAATTTCCATTTGTTGCCTAGGTTAGCAAGGAAGGTAATTCTTGATTCCGGAGTGAATGGCTTCTTTTCCTTCTCATGTACCCTTATGTTTTCTTGTCTTTTAGTCTGCCTTAATTTTTTTTACATTGTGGGGTGTGTGTGTGTGTGTGTGTGTGTGTGTGTGTGTGTGTGTGTGTGTGTGGTGACCAGAGGCCAAACTCAGGTGTCTTTTCTCAGGAGGCATCGGCTTCATTTTTTGAAACAGTATCTCTCACTGAATCCCTAGGACTCACTAAATAGGCCAGACTGGCTAGTGAACACCCCCACCCCCTCCCCACACAGTGCACGCACGCACAGTGCACTCACGCACAGCGCACACAACCAGACATCCTCCTGTCTCAACCTCCCACTGCTGGCTTTCAGCCACCGAGTGTGCTACCTACCATGTCTGAATTTTCTTACACTGGTGCTAGGGCTAGAACTCGCTCCATATGTATATGGCAAACACTTCACCGAACAAACCATCCCCTTAGCTCCCGCCTCACCTTTTCATGGCTGAGCTAATGGTTATAGCAATTAGCCATTAGGATGTCTTAGTTTGCTTTCTGTTGCTGTGATAATACACTGTGACCAAAAGCAACGAGGAGGAAAGGGCTTACTTCACTTACAGTCCATCATCAGGGAAAGCTAAGACAGGAACGTGTACACACCAATAACCAGGATGCAGGAACTGAAGCAGAGACCATTGAGGAAGGCTGCTTACTGGCTTGCTTCAGCATTCTTACCTTCCAGACTCCCACAACAACTCATTCTTTAGCTTTTTCAGCCCTCAGTTCCAAGCACTTCCACACGGGTTGAAAAGTGTGTGGTCCTATGTGGACATGTAGCACTGGGGTCCAGATTTAACAAAGCATCATCACCCAGCACCAAGGGGTTTGGAAGTGTCTGTTTCCATATGAAGCAGTGGACCTTCCATTTCCACTTGGCCTGCGGCACCAGAAGGTAGTTAAGGATGAATCAGTTCTTGAACAGACAGCCACAAGAGAGCTACATGTCATTCAGTAAATGGCTAGGGAGCGCTCTTAAGTTCAGATTTATTGGCTGTGTACTTTGGTCCTGTGACTGCCGTAACACTGTGGATTAAAGGAAAATTATTTAAAGAAATGAAATTAGCTAAACTTTGGTCTATTTTTAGCTACCTGGAACAGACAAGTCATTAACATATTTATATTTCTCAGTACAATCTCCTTCAGCTACTAATTCACAAGTCTGAGATCTTCTTTGTGTCCATGAGAGCTGGGACTATTTGTCTGTGTTACTCGTGGGAACAGAGCACAATGTGTTGACATCAAGATTATGCAAGAAGATCTGAAGAGAGCTAGAACTATGTTGTGGGCATTTTGGCCTTGTTTTGTTATCAAGGACATCATATTTGTCCTCTGCAAAGATTTGCTATTTGCCCTTGGCTAACACAACCTTACATACTGTATTAGCAAATAGGAAAACAGGCACAAGGGAGAAAGACTCTTTTCCACTACTAGGCAATTGCATTAGTATCATGATGGACCCATTCTTAGTATGGCAATCTAAGCAATACTTGGTTCTGCTCAAAGGGCACTAACTACACGGTGGTTATAGCTGAAAAGCCCCCACATGTCAAGGTGGTTCAACCCTGTAGTCTCGGCTCTTGGGTGGCTGATGAAAGAGGATCACCTTGGGTTCGAGGCTAGCCTGGGATAAACAGAAAATACCATGACAGCCTGAGTTACAGAGTGAGACTGTCTCAAACAATGACAAAATGTAACACATACATTTACTTGTCTTATACTTCATGTCTTGTTCAGCCAGTTGTCTGAGTTCCCCTAGAAATCTCTTCTAAGTTACTCTCAGTACTGGCATTGCCTCTATCTAGAGAAGAATCCTGGGTCATTGTAACTAGTTCAGTATTGCTTTCTAAGGCTTTCACAACAGAAGTGATGAGCTCACTGTCACACAGAATGGTTCTCCAGTCCTCAAGTAGCAACGTTGTACTCCTAGGCCTCATAGTTTTTACAGCATATACCTCATAAATCTTGTTCCTTCTCTCTGTCCAGGTCATTCCTGTTTCAAGCCTCCAACACAAAGTATATTTGTCTTGCTGATTGCACAGGAGACCTGGAGGGCTGGGGAGACAGCTTACCTGATAAGGCGCTTGCCATGCAAGCCTGAGGACTGGACTTAGGATTCCCAGAACACACACAAAAACTGGTGGGCGTGGCAGCCTCTGAGATAGGGAGTCAACCTGGGTAGCCAAATTAGCTGAATGGGCATGCTCCAGGTTCATCGAGAGACCCTGCCTCAGGATACAGGAAGGGGAGCGACTGAGGAGGATGCCTGATCTCCATCTCCACATGTACACAGGTAACAGCACACATAAGTGCCTCTCCTTGTACTTCTTTTATGACACTGGTTTCTACTTCATAGGCATAGAGGGACAGTCATGCAGGGAGCTGCTGCCTTCTGAGGAACTTATTGCCAGTCCTGGTTCTCCGAGGCAAGAGTCCAAGTGTTACTTTTGACTCAGCCAACCTACTCCGGAGGCTAGACAAGAAGTCAAGTCAGCAGGAACAGCGGTCACCCTTGACCCTTCTGCCTGAGCTGATGTCTGTGCTTTTTCACTTAGGTAGGAATTTGTCTCCTCCAACACCATTCTGTGCCCTCAGGAAGAGGAAATCCATTACTTAGTCCTGGTCTTCGGCTGTTTTCAAGTCACTGTACGTGCGCCAGCACACGGCATTCTGACAGCTTCCACCAGAGGCTGTCACCACGTACCCCTGGGAGGACAAACAGCCTTCTGTGATGTGTAAGGGGACCAGGCCAGCAGGTTATTGAGTCAGAGCCCTGCTCTTTGGAAACCTGCCCTTCTTTTCTATACCAATCTCATACCATCCTTGTTCCAGCCAGAGCTGATGGAAGGCCAGGCCCCAAAGGTAAGAGGCTGATGCTCAGGCATCCTAATGGAGCTTGACAGCGGCAAGATTAAAGAGCAGAAGCGCAGCACCCAGAGTCAGCATGGGAAAGCGCCTCTCACTGCCTCTCCTGCTATCAGCGCTTTCTTTTAAAGAGCTGAACCATAAAGATGAATCTTTTCATAGAAACAGAGCTTGGAAGGAAAGAAGAGTGGTGATGAAAGCACTGAGAACAGATGAAAACTTGGCTGGGCGCTTCCGGGGGCTGTGAACTCAGCTTGTCTGCAACAAATCCCTGTGGGAGGCAGAGATAACAGTACGCAAGGAAGAAATGACAGTGGCAGTAGTATTATGATGCCAGTCAGATCCGTCTGTAAAACCAGGCCAACTCGGGAAGAAGCCACTGGCTTTTTCCTTTATGGCAAATAACAAATGTTAAAGACAGGGGCATGCCTTCTCAGATTGGATCAGCCTGGTTACTCTCTCCGTTGACATCCTCAGTCCAGTGCTCCCTCACCTCCCTGGGTCCACAGCATGCATGATGCTGAATTGTGACCACTTTGCCTTTGTATTGAATGAACACTTCCATCTGATTGACTCTTGTGATGCACACAGCAATGAATTAGAATGAATTCAGAATGGCTACATTTCATACCCAACTGAGGGGAATTCGGGAAGTTTAAGGGTAGAGACCCAAATGCAATTGGCTTGAAACAACACTAATGACGCAAGGCAGTGACAGCTGGGAATGTGTACTGAATACATTCACACTTGCACACAGACACACACCTCGGAGCATTCCATTAGCAAAGAACACTGGAGTGATTTGAAGAAGAAATGTATTTCAGGAAAGGGAAAACCTCAGGACCTCAGGATGCTGACTTCTACTGGCAGGAAGAGAAACAAGAGGCCCATTCTGACCCTGGTACCCTGGAGATGAGTAGGAATGACCTTCTGGAACTGCAGTTGGCCAGCTGTGCACAGACAATCATTTGCTGATAACTGAGTGACAGGACCTCACTATTGTCCTCTGATCGGCCTAGTATTTTGTGATGGGGCCTAACTCTGGGCCCCAGTCTGCCTGAGAACTTGCTGCAATCCTTCAGCCTCACTCACACTCTCATGAGTGCTAAGGTTACAGGCATAAACCAGTATGCTTGGCATGCCAAGTTGACTCTTCAGCAGGTCTTCCATACTGCACCTAAGTCCATGTCTCGAAACAATAGTGACTTAAGGACAAACGCCGTTTAACCCTCTTCCTCTTCTACTGGAGCAGTTGGCCTCAGTTGTAAGTTATCCTGGCAGCTTTGTCATTTTATCCTTGTGGCTAAGCTTTGACTACCTAAGTGCTCATATGTAGTGACATCTCGCAGACAAAAGAGCAGAAGCAAACAATCACACAAGCATTGCTCTCAAGTTGTCACAAGATGGATGCAAATGCCAAGAAACCTGTCTGCAGATCAGGGATTCCTGAATGCTGTCACCTGAGTCCTATGATAAGTCTGAAGATAGGCCAGAAGCAGCAGAGAGAAGGAGAGAGACTGGCCCTGCCTGGAACCTGGTCCATGGCAGCACCCTCCAGAGCACTCTTCAGGCTGAAATGAGCTTCATCCAACCTCATCTTGGCACTAACACATACACCTGACTAGTGAGTGTGTCTTTAATCCCAGCACTCAGGAGGCAGAAGCAGGTGGTCCTCTGAGTTCGAGGCCAGCCTGGTCTACAAAGTGAGTTCCAGGACAACCAGGGCTACACAGAGAAACCCTGTCTCAAAAAAAAAAAAAAAAAAGAAAGAAAGAAAGAAAGAAAAAGAAAAAATCTGACTAGCCTTTCCATTTGCAATTCCTTGAGGAAAAACAACTTTGGTCTGTCTTGGCCAAAGGTCCCATCTGATCTGAGTGCCTCTGTGTGTGCTCGTGGCATGGCAGGCACTGGGCTTAAGAGTTCTCCATGCCGTTTCAGCGGACCTGAACAGCAACACTCCAGCAACTGTCCCATGGTCCTGCCTACTCTATCACCACCTCATTTCCCATCCCTTCTCCCACCCATCATGCTCAAGCTCCTACCTCTACCACAGATCCCCAGTCTTTTTTTCATGCAGGGATCATTGCTGGATATCATTTAATCTGAACTTCACAATTTGTTAAGCATTTGAGAGAGTTGATTGTGATCTCTGTTCTAGACAGATTAGAGAATGGCCTCTGGCAGTCATTTATCTTAGTTAGGTTTCTATTGATAAAACACCACGTCCACAAGGAACTTGGGGAGGAAAGGGTTTATTTCTTCTTATAACTCTCAGGCCATTATCCAACACTGGGGAAAGTCAGGGCAGGAATTCAAGCAAGGAAGGAACATGGAGGCAGGGGCTAAAGGCGAGGCTGTGGAGGAGTGCTGCTTACCAGCTTGCTCCCCAAGGCTTGCACTGCCTGCTTTCTTCCATATTTCAGGACCACCTGCCCAGGGGTGGCACCATACTCAATGGGCGGAGCACTTCCATATCAACCACTAATTAAGAAAATGTTCCACAAGCCTGCCCACAGGCCAATTTGGTGGGGAATTTTCTAAACTGAGGCTCTTTCTTCCCAAATAACACTAAGTTGCACCAAGTTGACACAATTTCACAACTGTTTTATTAGGAATTGTCACTCACAACTCTGAAAATGTCTTTCTTGCAAAAATTGTCATTTTCCACCAAACCTATATTCCTGGAAAAGTGTTAGGAATTCCTTGACATTGGCTACCCTTGAAACAAACTCAGGCTTTATTATATCTAGCCCTGGCTCCTGGCCACAGATGCAAACCTGTCTTCTATAGTTAGGCAGATGAAAACTTTGCAGGCAACAAGGTGATTTGTGGGCCCTGCGTGCTATAAGAGCCCAAGACAGGTTCCCACCCCTCTGCTGAAGTGCCTTGTGGGCCTGGACCAAATGGTGGGAGTCATTACCGAGGAGGAAAGACCATAAATCATGGGAACAGATTGGGGCTCTCCTCGGAGTTCCTGTCACAAGTCATTCTTCTCTTTCTGAGACCCACTATTCTTGGGACAACCCTGGAGATTTGTGTTATAGTTCTTGCCAAGACTTAGGTTGTGAGTAACAGACTTATATAATGCTGTTTGGTGAAGGAGAATTCTAGAGTTCACTGGGTTTCACAGTCATTTGCAGATAAACAACTCTTCCTTCTCTATGTATTTCAACGGAGAGCAATTCATTTTTGGAGGTTAGGGGCCTCAGGCATAAATTGATACAGCAAAGGGAAATTGAACAGCATTTATAGGTCACCTCTGCGTGCCTGACACAGTCAAGGTGCTGGCGTGAGTCTAGAAAAAAAGGACCAATGACCAATACGATTTGTAAATATTCTTCATGAGATGTGAGGGTTGGGGATCCACTGTTCTGAGAGTCCAGAAGATGAAGTTTGGTATCAAATCAAATGCTTTATCTGGATTTTCTGACTGTGAGGTCTTGAACAGCAAAGCCAGGAATATTTAAAGATCTGAGTTCACATGCAAGGGTAATGGGAACATCTATCTATGCCTCAAAGAAACTCATTATTTTGTACAATTAAAATCTAACAAATAAGGGTCTACATTCAGTCTGTTTTTTGTTTGTGTTCTTCTGGTTTTGGAGGCAGCGTTATACTCTGTAACTAAGTCCTCTGCAAGAGTAGTATGTGCCACCGAGCCACCCTCCAGCACTTCACTTTATATTCTGAGACAGGGTTCATTGAACATGGAGCTCACTGCTTTGGCTAGGTTGGCAGGCTGTTGAGTTCCAGGGATCTACTTTTCTCTGCCTCCCTCATGCTGGGATTACAAAAAGAGCAAGTGCTCCTGGCCACACACAGGTCCTCATGCATGTATGGCAAGCTGTTTACTGACTGAGCTGTCTCCCTAGCCTCTATCTGGATCTTATTATTCATGTTTTGTTGTTTTTGGTACACATACCTCAAACATCTTTCCTTACACTTACTCTTAAGTGTTTCATTTCACTTGATGTTATTGCAAATGGAATTTTTCTAAACTTATTGTCATATAATCTTTTCCTAGTATATAGGAATGCAACTGACATTTGAATTTTGAGTCTTGAACTTTGCTTATCATGGTGTGTGTGTGTGTGTGTGTGTGTGTGTGTGTGTGTGTGTGTGTGTGTGTGCGCGCGTAATGTATTTCTTAGCATTTTTGTTATACAAGATCATGCTATCTACAAGTTTGAATGCCTTTTATATTCTTTAGTTGTCTAACTGTCCTCTTTGAGGCCATCAGTATAATGCTGAGTATAAGTGACACAAGTGTACATCCTTGCCTTATTGCTGGTCTTAGGGGGTGAGTATCAGTCCTTCATATTACTTACAATAAAATATTACTAGTGGGGCTGGGCAGTGGTGGAGCACACCTTTAATCACAGCACTTGGGAGGCAGAGGCAGGTGGATCTCTAAGTTCATGGACAGCCTGGTCTACAGAGCAAGTTCCAGGACAGCCAGAGCTACATAGAGAAACCCTGTCTCAAAAAACATTACACACACACACTACATTCTGCTGGGTTGCTTTTACCTCTCCTCCATTTGGTATATCCTTCCGTGTCTCCCTGGAGTCTCCCCCATGTGCCTAGGTTCTAACCCCTGAGTTTCTGTCTTTCTCCAGAAGTCCTGCCTAACCTCTCCTGCCTGCCTATTGGTCGTTTAGCTCTTTATTAAACCAATAACAAGGACACATCTTTACACAGTATAACTATCCCACAACAATGAAGTTTTTTCTTTTATTCTTAGCTTGTTGATGTAGGTGTGTGTGTTTGTAATGAAAGGGCACTAGATTTTTGTTAAATGCATTTTTAATATCTATTGAGATAATTATATTGTTTTCGGGTTATTGTCTCAGTGATTGCTGTAGGAGTTAAAATGGTAACTTAACCAGTGTAGTTTAATTTCAGTCATAGGGTGGTTAATATTATGTGTAAACTTACCTGGGACACAGATGTGTTAGTAACCGTTGTGTTAGTAACTTTTCTGTTGCTATGACAAAATGCCATGACCAAAGGCAACTTAAAGTTTATTTTGGTTTACTGTTCCAGAGGGCTAGGCGTCCATCATGGCAGGAAAGGCATGCAGGAAGGAGCAGGAAGCTGAGATCTCATCTCAACCACAAACAGGAAACAGAGAGAGCAAGAAGTAGAGTGGGGTGGGGCTATGAACCCTCAAAGCCCCAGCGACTTCCTTCAGCAAGGCCACACCCCTTACAAGTTCCATAGTTTCCTTAAACAGTGTTGCCAACTGGGGACCAAGTATTCAAAAGCATGAACCTATGGGGACATTCCTCACTCAAATCACCACAGGTGCCTAGACATTTGCACATTAGTCTGAGTGTTTCTGTGAAGGTAATTTTGGATGGCTTCAGCCTCTTTTTTTTTTTTTTTTTTACCACCAAGATAATTTTTTCCACTGATGCATGACACTATAATTATATCATTGTTTTTCCTTTTGAATATTCAATTCAAAATTAAAGCTTGTAGTGGAAATGTCCACAAGCCCTATACTGCACATCCCTACTGGGCTCCACTAGCTCCACACACACCTGAAAGACAAGAATGTGCTCAGAGGGAACAGCCTCCAGCGCTGTGAATCAGAGCCACACGTGTGAGCACAGCAGTGCCAAAGCATTGGGCCGCTAAAAACGTATGACGCCACAGGAACACACCTGATGCTTCTCTCCCTGCGAGCTGCCTTCCACTGTCTCAGGAAGCTGTAGCTGGATAGTTATTTTTTTAAGGAAATGTTTTCCACTCCACTGTGTTCTGTAAGGACTTTTCCTCCCAGTTTTACTATTTTTCTTTTATGTGTATAGATGTTTTGCTTGTAAGGGTATCTGTGCACCAGGACATGCCTGGTACCGACAAAGGCCTAGAGAAGGTGTTGGATCCCCCAGAACTGCAATTACAGATGATTGTGAGGTGCTTTGTGTTTACTGGGAATCGAACCCTAACCACTGAGCCATCTCCCTAGCCCCCAGCAAATGCTCTCTTGACTATAGTACATGTCGTGTCTCATCAAGACTCCAGAAAATCGTATCCAGAATTCTTGAAATCTTAAATAGAACATTCATGGTCTTCCTCACCACCTTCAGATTCATGGCTGCAGCAGCAGCTGGTGCCGGTCTCATGCCCAATCTGCAACCCCCATACTACTGCTGTTTTCCCTGAGTGTGGCCAAGGGAGGCGGGAGAAAGGCTTTATCCTGAACTTGGCTTTCACCTTAAGTTAGTAGTCCGAGTACAGCTCATTGCCCTCCCTAATATAGGCATGGCCCTAATATAGGTGCCACTCATCCAATCAGCAGAGGCCTGATGATAACGAAGACTGAGCTTTCTAGCTAAAAGGAAATGCCTCCAAATTTGCCAAAGGGAACACAGAGGATGCATGCCCTTGGTGAAGTAGGAGGGGAAACAAGAGCATAAATCCTAGTGTCCCACAAGAAAGGACCCTTGATAGCACAGGGAGAAATCCCAGTGTCCGGAGAAGGTCTTGAATGCCACAAGAAAACTCTACAAGAAAAGGAGCAACATCCAGGGTCAGCCACTGCCCCGGGATCAGGCTCCATAACACAGGCCTGGCCTCTGCCATGCAAGCAAGTGGGGCGGGATTGGAGAGACAGCCGATGCTGGATGTGACCCTCTTGCCACAGAGAAAGGAGAAGGGAAGTTTTCAATAAAATGACACTTGAAGTTTCTATCTGACCCTGGATAAGACTTGCTGATACCTAGAGGGAAAAAAAGAGACTATTTTAAAAGTAATGATAAGAATAAAAATGATAAGACCCAGGAGAGTCTTGGAAAGCTGTAAATTTTATCCAGGTCTAGGGAAGGATTTCTCATTATAGCTGCTTTGTGGGAGCACTGTTGAGAAATCGAGAGTGTTCTCTCATCTTATTCCACGGAAGGGTGCATCTGAGGAGACCAGTAAGTCAGCTTGACTGTGTCCTCTGGTGCTCCACACCGGAGCTCAGGTGGAAGCTGTCTGAACTGGAGGGGAGACGTTTCCTCCGACGAGGGGTTTGTCATTTGAATGTGACATGCTGGGCTGGGCTTTTTTTTTTCTTTAAAGATTACTATTTATTGTGTGTGGAGGGGGATATTCAAGAATATTCTTGAATGCGGAGGCCAGAAGAGGGTATCCTTGATCACTCCCTACCTTTTCCTTTGAGGCAAGAGTCTCTGAATCTGGGGCTCACATTTTCTTGGGTAGACTGTTAGACATTGATTCTTAACAATCCTCATGCTTCTGCACCCCTAAAAGCTGAGATAATAGGCATGCATGGGTTACCTGGCTTGTTGGGTGGGGTGGTGCTGGGCTCTGAAACTGTGGTCCTCATGATTGCCCTTGGAACACTTAACCCCTGAGATGTCTTTCCAGCCCTACACTGGGATTTTTTTTTTTTTTTTGAAACAGGGTTTTTCTGTGTTACAGCATTGGCTGTCCTGGAACTAGCTCTCTAGACCAGGCTGAACTCGAACTCATAGAGATCCTGCAGCCTCTGCCTCCCGAGTGCTGGGACAAAAGGCGTGTGCCACCACCCACCACCACCTGGCCTACACTGCACTTTTTAAAAACTGAAGATTATTTGGCATTTCCTGGGAAAGCTGTGTCAACCACCTCCAGTTTCTAGAAGGAGAGGAAGAGATCCCCTGGGATGCTTGCAGTGGCAATTGAGAGAAGGAATTGTGACTTCCACAGGGTTTCTATTTCTGTGACCAAAACACCATCACCAAAAACAGCTTGTGGAGGAAAGAGTTTATTTGGCTTACATTTCCAGTCAGGCAAGAACTCAAGCAGGGCAGGAACCTGGAGGCAGGAGCTGATGCAGAGGCCTTTGAGGAGTGCTGCTTACTGGCTTCCCCACCAAGGCTTGCTCAGCTTGCTTTCTTATAGAACCCAGGACCACCACCCCAGGGATGGCATCACCCATAATGCACTGGGCCCTCCCTTATCAATCACTATTTATGAAAACGCTTCAAAAGCTTGCCTATAGCCTGGTCTTATGGAGGCATCTTCTCAATTGAGGTTCTCTGCTCTAGCTTGTGTCAGCTTGAGATAGAAACCAGCCAGTAAGCAGCAAATTGCCTCTGTCCACTCACACCTAACAGGCCACTTTGCTTATGAATAGTCACACTTGCTCTGAACATCATATTCTGCAGATTGAATGTTTCAGGATGTCATCAGTGAGACTGATTTAGTTTAAAGACCTTAGCTGGATGCTGTGGCTCACACTTGTTATTTCAGTGCTTCTAAGGCTGAGGCAGGAGGATCTCCAAGACTGCAGCAAGTATGGGCTACAAACTGAGTTCTAGGTTACCCTGGGCTGCAGAGCAATACCCTAAAATTAACTAATTAATATTAATTTTAAATTAAATTAAGATTTAATTTAAAAACTAAAATTAACTAATTAAAAGTCAGAACTCTAATTCATTGTAGAAGCTGCTACGCGTTAGGAAATAGCCACGAAGTTCTCATTCACAAAAGTCGACAAAAATTGCCTGATTTTCTTTCCCATGAGATGAACATTGCTCATGTGTGGCTCTTTGCTGAGGCACAGAGGTATTGGTCTCCAGCCTTCAAGTCTACCTCCTCACAGGCTACGGAACATTCACAGAAACAAAAACTCTAGAAACTCCATTTCTCAAATTCCCTGCTTCAGCAGTGTGGATGTGATTTCTTTCATCCAATCTCCAGTGGGAGGGGAAGGCCATGTCTTTTTCAATGTGGCAGCACCAGGCCAGTGTGAGGGTATGGTAGACTTCACATAGTCTCTAAGTCATGAACCAACTCTATCTCACAATGCAGGGCCACTGAGATCAACCACGGGGTGGCCTGTGTGTTTCTGCCCTGGGTAACAGCAACAACCAAGTTCCTACACTTCTGCTTGATATGTGGTCACAGATGTCCCCTGGACCTTACTCCAGCAGTGTCTGACGGTGTCTTGAGCACCAAACCTTGAACTCAGCTCCTTCCTATATCAGAGGTCTGTGGTGGGAAGACATGAACATACTCAGTTGGCTTCTTTCAGTTAAAGAGGATTTTTTGCAACTACAAATGAGACATTAACTGTTTGTTTGTTGAGACAGGTTTTCTAGGTAGTCCTGGCTGTCCTGATATTCCCTGTGGAGACCAGGAACTCAGAGATCCATCTGCCTCTGCCTCCCATGCGCCACCATGCCTGGCTATTAACTGCCATTTTATTTTATTAACTTTTCCATTTATTCGTGTGTTTGTGTGCATTCATGAACATAGCTCCAGAGCACCCTGGGAGGGCAGGGGACAGCCTGCAGGGGTCAGTTCTCTCCTTCTTCTATGCGGGTTGGGCTAATTGAACACAGGCTGTCAGGGAAGTTACCTAACTGGCCTTCTCAGGCTCTCAACTGCATTTCTTTCTTTTACAATTTTTATTCTGGAGAATTGCTTACATAGATACAATGAAATACAATCATAAAGGCTGCCTTTTTTACCACTGAGCTATTTGTTCAACAAGAACTTTGAAAGAAACATATGAAGACGTTTGAAAATGGATGTTTAGAGATGTTTACCCCTATGTGTTATTATTATTATTATTGAATGTACTTACAAGTTTCCAAGTCTCAGATATTCTGTTATAGCAGAACAGACCATGGACACGGAAGACACATAGACTGTGTCAAACAGGTCCCTCAGACAACCTCCCTCTAAGTTACTGACTGGTCCATGCTGGGAGCCAATCTGGAATTTGGGGGCCAATGGAGACAAGAAAAGAGCTCTGTAAGCATCCTACTCCAAAGATCTGCCTTTATCTATGTATTTTAGCCATGTTACTACTGCATCTCCGAAAACTGCAATTATGTATCGAGATGAGAATTTTTAATCACTCTTCAGGAACATGCAATAGTGCCGATAAGGTGGGCTAAGAATTCACAAGATGCTGTTGAGTAAACATCATTTTTTTTCCAGTTGGAATGGCTTCCTGGCTCTCCTGGGACTTTCTTGTTGGGGGAAATGACTGTCAGCTACAGATCTGCTTCTGGGCTCCACCTTCCTGCTAGCGTCAAAGGAGACTGACGCCAACAGCTTCCTCGCTTGAAATCGTCTCCCCAGCTACTGCGTTGGGGTCACACAGAGGTTAGAGCAGATGTGTTCTTTGCTGCTCCTGCTTAGTATTCTGGTGGCTTTTCTCTTGGGGGTTACCAAAGTAGGAAATAACTGAGAGGGAGATTAGAGGAGAGAGAGAATTGTGGCCTGTGCAGAGGATTCTGAATTTTGTCGGACAGGCAAGAGCCTCAAGCTCACCATAAGATCCTTCTAGGCAGAAATTATCTTCCGATTCTTAGCCTTGAAGTTCAGTGTAGGGGCTGGAACCAAGAAGATAAGGACGGTGCTTGTTGTCATTCTTTCTTTCTGTACTGGCTAGTTTTATGTCACCTTGACACAGGCTAGAGTCATCTGAGAGGAGGGAACCCAAATTGAGAAAATGTCCCCATAAAATGGGACTGTAGGCAAACCTGTAGAGCATTTTCTTAATTAGTGATTGGTGGGGAAGGACCCAGCCCATTATGGGTGGGGCCATTCCCCGGGTGGTGTTCTGGGTGCTACAGGAAGGTTGGCTGAGCAAGGCAGTAAGCAGCACTCCTTCATGGCTTCTGCATAGGCTCCAGGTTCCTGCCCTGCTTGAGTTCCTGTCCTAACTTCCTTCAGTGATGGACTATGGATGTGGACGCATAGGCTAAATAAACCCTTTCCTTCCCAACTTGCTTTTTTGGTCATGGTATTCCATCATAGTAGTCGTAGCCCTAACTAACACTAGTTACTACGAGGATAGTGGGGTATGGCTGTGACAGACTGACCATGTTGCTTTTGGGAGGACTGTGGAAGGAGGTTGGAACTTTGGGCTAGAAAAGGCACTGGGTGTTGTGGGCTCAGTGGACTGTTCTATAGGAACTTGGGAGTTAAGAGACGTTGAAAGCAGTGTAGACAATGGAGGCTCGGCTTGTGAGGGTTTCAGAGGGAGGCAAAGACTGTACCAGGCCACTTAGGTGAAGAACCTGCGTTTCTGGTCAGCTGGAGCTAAAGAATCAGCTGTGACTAATAAGAGACCAGCACCACTGAGGAGAAACCAGACAAGTGTTTGCTCAGACTCAGCGTGTGCAAGCTGTGTTCAGTGGCAGCCACGGTTGTACCTTGTGTGGTAGCTAAACTGGACATGGGAAGAGTCTCCCAGGTGGTACTAGTTTTGAAGGCATAAAAGGGACGTGGAGAGCAGCTGAGGCTTGGCACTGTGAGAGGCCAGGAGAGACCCTTGGTGAAGGTGCAGCCTGAGTAACAGTGGAAACCCCAGGGTCAAAGAGGTCATGGAGGAAAGTTAAGGCTTTGTACCATGAAGAGAGCCCAGGAGAGGCTGTTGGTGAAAGTGCAGTCCAGTTACAGAAGATCCTAGCATTTTTGGAGATACCAGTACCACAGGTTGACTGCCAAGAACAGCAGCAGTGGGAAGTGAAGCCAGCCAGAGCCTAGAGGACAAGCTGTGTGCGCTACAGAGGGCAGAGCTGGAGAAATGACCCAAGCCCCTCGGAGGAGCCCAGGAGATCGTGAGTGAATCCTAGCTATCTCACATTGAATTATTTACATGGTTGGGGTTTGGTTTTGCTTTGTTCAGATTGTGACTGTGCCCTGGTTCTTTCCTCTTGAAGTAAGAACGTTTTTAACTTATTTTTGATTTTACAGGGGCCCACAGTTGAGAGACTTTGGATTTTTTTTTTTTTATTATTTTACATACCAACCACAGTTTCCCCTCCATTCTCTCCTCCGGTTCCCTCCCCCCCACCTCCTTTCTACGCCCCACCCCCATCTACTCCTAGAAAAAGGCAAGGCCTCCCATGGGAGTCAACAAAGCATGGCATATTAAGTTGAGGCGGGATCGAGCTCCTACTGCCCAAATCAAGACTGAGCAAGGCATTCCACCATAGGGAACAAGTTCCAAAAAGCCAGCTCATGCACCAGGGATAAATCCTGGTCTCACTGCTAGGGGTCCCCATAAACAGACCAAGCTATACAACTCACACACATGCAGGGGCTCCCTAGGTGTCAGTCTAGTGTTGTGCCCAAACTCTCAACCCCAAAATCACCAAGAGACCCAATCCGATGCAAAACCAAAGATTTTAATTTTACGAGTTAACTCGGTTCTCCTGTCCAGGGGTGAAGCAGGCAGGGACCAGGAGGGACCTTGAGCAGCAGTGGGGCAGGGAATATATTGGAGTAGAGCAAGGGAAGTGTCTAGGGTCTGCATAGTCACAGGATTGGTGTACTTCCAGGCTTGGGCCAATCCTGAGTTGATTGGTCAACTGCAGCTACAGCAAGGTTACTATGGCTTAGAGGCCCCCGCAGGGCGGTTGCTATGCTCAGTATTCCAGAGCCCACCAGCTAACTTCTGATTGGTTCCTTGCCACATGGATGGTATCTAGCTTCTTAGTGACCAAAAGGTTGGGGAAGGCCAGGAGCTCAGCACATGTTGCTGAGTCAGGGGCCTTTGTCTTGCTGGGTCTTTTCTGCAGCCTGTCACGGCTGCCAAGGTAGGGGGCTGGGTGAGGGCCTGGGCCCTCACCTGGCCCTTCAGTGTCTGTGAGTTCCAATGAGCTCTGGTCAACTGTCTCTGTGGGTTTCCCCACCTTTGCTCATATAGTCCCTCCTCTCTCCCTTCAACAGGACTCCCAGAGCTTGGCCCAGTGTTTGGCTATGGATCTCTGCATCTGCTTCCATCAGTTACCGGATGTAGGTTTGTTGTGCTCAAATTCTGAACCCCAAAATCACCAAGAGACCCATTTCGATGCAAAAGCAAAGAGTCTTTTATTGCTGTTTTTTTAATGAGCTGACCCTGTTAGCTCAGGCCTTTCACCTATCCACTGTGCAGATGGCTGGAGAAAGACCCCGAGAAACCATGAGGCGGGGATATCTTATAGGGCAGCGTAAGGGGAGTGTCTAGGGGTATGCAACAGTATCAGGATTGGTGTGCTTCCAGGCTTGGACGACCTGCCCTGTGTTGGTCAGCTGGTTGTTATGGCCTATAGGCCCTTCTGTGACAGTTGCTATGCTCTGCACATCACTGTTGTCTACTTGTCCGTAAAGTACAGCCCCACCAGCTAACATATTGGTTCCTTTCCACAAGGAGGGCATCTGACCTCCTAGTGACCAGGACAGGAGGGGCAAGGTCAGGTGAGCACATGTTAGCCTGTCATGGCTGCTAAAACGGGGGGCTGGTCCCTTCAGGTTCTATGAAGACAATTAGTGTAGTTACCAGTCTGATTACAGGAGAAGGCCAGTTCAGGCACCCTCTCCACTATAGCTAGGAGTCTTAGCTGGGGTCATCCTTGTGGATTCCTAGGAGTTTTCCTGCTACCAGGTTTCTCCCTAACCCCATAATGCCCCCCTCTTTCAAGATACTCTTTCATTGCTCTCCCTCTCTGAGCCTCCCCCAACATGGTCATCTCAATTCCTCATGTTCCCACCCATCCCCTCCTCTCCACCTCCACCCCCAGTTTACCCAGGAGATCTCATCTATTTCCCTTTCCTGGGGCAATCCATGTATCCCTCTTAGGGTCCTCCTTGTTACCTAGCTTCTCTGGTGCTGTGGATTGTAGCCTGGTTATCCTTTGCTTTACAACTAGTATCCACTTATGAGTGAGTACATACCTATTTGTCTTTCTGGGTCTGTGTTACTTCACTCAAGATGATTTTTTTTCTAGTTCTATCCATTTGCCTGCAAACTCTATGATGTCAATGTTTCTTAAAGAAAGCCTGGATTTATTTTTTTCCTTTTATTGAAAATAGATTTTTTTCCACCTACTAAATCCTGATTATAGTTTCCTTTTCCTCTACTCCTCCTAGTTCCTCTCCACACCCCTTCCATCCAGATCCACTCCCTTTCTGTCTCTCATTAGAAAACAAGCAGGCTGCTAAGGGATAGTAATATAACTTAAAACTAGCATCAGAATTGGACAAAACAAACAGAAGAAAAAGAGCCCAAGAAAAGGCAAGAGAATTGGAGACCCACTCATTGGCACACTCGGGAATCCCATAAAAACAACAAGCTTGAAACCATAATTTATACTCAGAGGACCTGGTTGCTGGTCCCTGCAAGCCCTGTGCTTGCTGCCAGTCTCTGGAGGTCTTAAGAGGTTTGCTCATGTTGATTTAGAGGTCCCTCTGGCTCTTACACTTTCTACTTCCTCTTCAACAGGGTTCCCTGTGCCCTGAGGGAGGGATTTGATGGAGACATCCCCTTCAAGGTTGAGTGTTCCAAGGTCTCCCTCCTTCCTTCCTTCCTTCCCCCATCTCTCTCTCTGTCTGTCTCTGTCTCTGTCTCTGTCTCTGTCTCTGTCTCTCCCTCCCCCCTCCCCTCCCCTCCTCTTCTCTCCTCCCCTCCCGTCCTCTCCTCTCCTCTCTCTGCTTGCCTGGCTGTGAGTCTTTGTATTTGTTCCCATCTGCTGCAGGAGGAAGCTTTTCTGATGATGGCTGAACAAGGAACTGATCTATGGGTATAGCAGAATGTCATTAGAAGTCATTTTATTGTAGTTTGTTTTTTAGAATAATAGTAATTGGTTTTGCCCTAAGACCCTGGGCTATCTGCTCTCAGGTTCTCGTCACCCAAGCAGTGTCCATTATGGGTTCCATCTTGTACAGTAGGCCTTGAGTCAAAACAGAAATTGGTTGGTTACTTCCACAAGCTTTGTGCCGCCATTGCCATAGCATATCTTGTAGGCAGGACACCATTGTAGGGCACAGGGTTAGTGGCTGGGTTGGTGTTTCTTCTGTTTCTGTCTTGGTAGTGGGCTGAGTACCATCCTGTACTAAAGACTCTTCAGGCACCAGCTTGAAGTCTCCATGTTCAATGAGGTGTGTAGGTGGTGTCTTCAGCAATAGGGCATTGCCATCAGTTTGTGGAGAGCAACCTGTAGCCTTGGCAACAGCCTGGGTTGTATGGGATTTCCATGGGATCCCTTGGTCAACAACTAATTAGATGTAACCCAATCCTGGGACTGGAAGCTTCATTTAGAGACAAGAGATGTCTAGTTGGGACTCTGTCTCCCCCATTTAGATCACCTTCATACATGTATATATTTTAGGAAGCTTCTACTGTATTGGGTTTCCATTGAGGGTTTACCCCTCAAATGATCCTTAATTTTAGCTATCTTTCTCCATATTCCCTCCCTCATCCCAATTCCCCCCTCCTCCTTCACACTTGGTCCTCATGTTCCAGCCCACCATCCATCTGCAACTATTCTATTTCCCTTTCCCAGGGAGATCTATCAGTCTCCCCTAATCCATTACTCTATACCTAACCTCTGTGGTTCTAGGGCTTGCAGCGTATCATTGACTTTTAACAGCTAATATCCACATAAAAGCAAATACATACCATATTTTCTGGTTACCTCACTCAGGATGATTTTTCTAGTTCCATCAATTTACCTTCGAATTTCGTGTGATTTCTTTCTTTTTTTTTTTTAATGGCCGAGTAAGGCTCCATTGTGTAGATGTACCACGTTTTCCCTATCCTTTCATTTGTTGAGGGACATCTAAGTTGTTTCCAACTTCTGGCTATTACAAATACAACAGCAATGAACATGATTGAGCAAGTGTCTCTGGGGTGGGATGAAGTGTCCTTTGGGTATATGCCCATGAGTGGTATACCTGGGTCTCAAGGTAGATCTACTTTCAACTTCCTGAGGACTGCCACGCTGATTTCCATAGTGGCTGTACAAGTTTGCACTGCCATCAGCAATGGATGAGTGTTCCCCTTGCTCCATATCCTCCCTATCATGAGCTATTGCTTGTATTATTGATCTTAGCCATCCTGACAGGTGGAATTTCAAAATAGTTTTGATTTTTATTTCCCCAATGGCCAAGGATGTTAAACATTTCTTTAAGTATTTCTCAGCCATTTGAGTTTCCTCTTTTGAGAATTCTCTGTTAACTGGGTTATTTGTTTTCTTGTTACCTAGTTTTTTTAATTCTTTACATATTTTAGTTATTAGCTCTCTATCAGATGTATAGTTGGTAAAAATCGTTTCCCATTCTGTTGGCTGCTGTTTTGTCTAGATGATGGTGTTCTTTGCCTTACAGAAGCTTCTCAGTTTCATGAGGTACCATTTATTGTTGACCTTAGTGCCTGCACTATTGGTGTTCTGTTCAGAAAGTCTTCTCATGTACCAGTGAGTTCAAGGCTATTCCCCACTTTCTCTTCTCTCAGGTTCAGTGTATCTGGTGTTATATTGAGCTCTTTGATCCATTTGAAGTTGAATTTTTTCAGGGTGATAAGTATGGATCTATTTGAAGACTTCTACAGGCAGCTGTCAAATTAGACTAGCAACATTGAAGATGCTGTCGTTTTTCCAATGTGTATTTATGGCTTCTTTATCAAAAATCAAGTGTTCATAGGTATATGGATTTATGTCTAGGTCTTCAATTAGATTCCATAGACCAACATATCAGTTTTTGTGGCAATACCATGCTGTTTTTATTATTGTAGCCCTATAGTACAATTTTAACTCTGGGATTGTATGCCCACCAACGTTCTTTTATTATTCAGAATTGTTTTAGCTTTGCTGAGATTTTTATGTTTTCATATGAAGCTGAAAATTATTCTTTCAAGATCTGTGAAGAATTGTGTTGGGATTTTGATGGGGATTTCATTGAATCTGTAGATTGCTTTTGATAGGATGGCCATTTTTACTATGTTAATCCTACTGATTAATCCTTGGAGATCTTTCCATCTTCTGATATCATCTTCAGTTCTTCCTTCAGTGACTTGAAGTTTTTAAAAATACAAGTCTTTTACTTGCTCGGTTAGAGTTACCCTAAAATATATTATCTGAGGCTATTATTGGTCCTTACTTTTAGCTGTCTTGAGGTTATTGAGAAGGGTGTTTTTTCCCCTGTATTTTTTCTCAATCCATTTGAAATTTTTATATAGGAGGGCTACTGATGTTTTTAGTTAATTTTGTATCCTGCCACTTTGCTGAAGGTGTTTATCAGCTGCAGGAGTTCCCTGGTAGAATTTTTTGGGGTCACTTATGTAGACTATCATATAATCTGCAAATAGTGAGAGTTTGACTTCCACCTTTCCAATTTGTATCCCCTTGATCTCCTGTAGTTGTCTTACTGCTCTAGCTAAGACTTTAAGTACTATATTGAATAGATATGGGGAGAGTGGACAATCTTCTCTTGTTTCTGATTTTAGTGGAATTGCTTAGAGTTTCTCTCCACTTTAAGTTAATGGTAGTTATGGGCTTGCTGTCAACTGCCTTTATTATGTTGAGGTATGTCCCTTGTGTCCTAATCTCTCCAAGACTTTTATCAAAAGATCGCTTGGATTTTGTTAAAGGTCTTTTCAGCATCTAATGAGATGATCGTGTAGTTTTTTTTTTTCTCTCAGTTTGTTTATATGGGGAATTACATTTACTGATTTACACACGTAGAACCATCCCCGAATCTCTGGGAAGAAGCCTACTTGATCATGGTGGATGATCCCATTGATACATTCTTGGATTTGGTATACAAGTTTTCTTTTGTTTTGTTTTTTTTTGGATTTTTTTGTTTTTTTGTTTTGTTTTGTTTTGTTTTTCAAGACAGGGTTTCTCTGTGGCTTTGGAGGCTGTCCTGGAACTAGCTCTTGTAGACTAGGCTGGTCTTGAACTCACAGAGATCTGTCTGCCTCTGCCTCCCTAATGCTGGAATTAAAGGTGTTCACCACCACCACCCAGCTGGTTTACAAGTATTTTGTAGAGTATTTTTGCGTTTATGTTCACAAGGGAAATTGTAGACAGAAACTCCATCTACAGGAAATTAGTCTGTAATTATCTTTCTTTGTTGGGTCTTTATGTGCTTATGGGTATCAGGGTAACCATGGCCTCATAATGTGAAGTAATTGAGGAATATTGGCTTTAACTCTTCTTTGGAAGTCTGGTAGAATTCTGCACTAAAGCCATCTGGCGTGGGCTTTTTTGGGGGGGAGGGAGACTTTTAATGACTTCTTCTATTTCAGTAGTGGTTCTAGGTTTGTAAAATTGCTTATCTGGTCTTGATTTAACTTTGGTAGTTGGTACCTATCAAAAAAATCTCCATTTCTTTTAGATTTTCCAATTTAATGGGAGTACAGGGTTTTAAAGCATGTCCTTAATGATTCTCTGGATTTCCTTGGTGCCTACTGTTATGTCCCCCTTTTCATTTCTGATTTTGTTAATTTGTATATTAACTGCCTTTTAGATAATTTGAATAAGAGTTTTTCAATCTTAATGATTTATCTTTTCAATTTTAATGATTTATCAAAGAACAAACCATTTGTTTCACTGTATTGTTTTTGTTTGTTTCTATTTTGTTGATTTCAACTCCAACTTTGAATATTTCTTTGGGTGTGATTTCTTCCTTTTATTCTAGAGCTTTTCAGGTGTGCTGTTAAATTACTAATATGAGATCTCTCCAGGTTTTTCTTTTTTGTAGGTACTTAGTGCTATGGACTTGCCTCTTAGTCAGCTTCACTGTGTCCATAAGTTTGGGTATGCTGAATACTCATTTTCGTTCAATTCTAAAAAGTCTTTCATTTCTTAATGTCTGTCTTGAACCATTTTTTTTATTCAGAAGAGTGTTTCAGTTTTCATGTGTTTGTAAGCATTCTGTTGTTTCTGATATCCAGCTTTAATCTGTGATGGTCAGATGGGATGCAGGGTGTTGTTTCAATTTTGTTGCATCTGTTAAGACTTGCTTTGCATTTGAATATATGGTCAATTTTGGATGAAGTTCCATGAGGTTCTGAAAAGAAGGTATATTCTTTTGTGTTTGGGTGAAATGTTCTGTAAATATTTGTTAGGTCCATTTGGTTTATAACATCTGTTAGCTCCAGCATTTCTCTGTCTAGTTTTTGTCTGGATGATCTATTGGTGAGAGTTAGATATTGAATTCTCCCACTATGAGTGTATAAGAGTCAATATGTGATTTAAGCTGTAGTAGTGTTTCTTTTACAAACTTGGGTGCCCTTTGTTTTGGGCATAGATGTTAAGAAAAGAACTACAATGTCCTTTTGGTAGATTTTTTTTTCCTTTGAGTGTGTAGTTTCCTTTTACACTGAGATTATTTCAAGTAAATGGATCTACGAAGCAAGCTGGTGTAGCCATTTTCGTATCTGACAAAACAGACTTCAAACCAGAACTAAATGGAAGAGCTGGTGAAGGGCACATATTGACTCTCAACACTGATAGTGGGAGACTGGGAGTTCCGTCCGGGTAAAATGCATTTCTGGGTATGGGGAGCTGAGATTTAAGAGTGGGGATGGGCGAGGAGAGAGGCTTGGGGGTCCCTAGGAGGCAGGAAAGCAGTATATCCTAACGGGATCTTCTTAGTCTCTCTGGGATTGGGGGCAGAGAATGAGAAGGGGCCACAGCAGAAGATCTGCTACAGAGCTGGGGAGGAGAATGGGTGGATGGAGAGAGAGGTGATCATCCGCAGGGAGCTTGCCTTGCTGGCCAAAGTGGCCTGCAGGTACCCAGGGAATGCCTGTTGGAGTTGGGAGCTGGGATAAAGCAAAGGTTAGAGGAAGGAAGTTTGGAGGGGAAGATCTCTGTGGGATCCACTGGAGAGTGGGGAGGAGGTGGCTGCTGCAGAGCTGGAGATGAGACTGGAGGATTAGACTTGGAGGAGCTGAGGGAGGACTGAAGATCTGCAATTAGCCTACCTGCTTCCCTGGCCAGAGTGGCCTGTGGGTTCCCAGGGGATGCCTGAGAGTTTGGATTTTAAAAGAGACTATATATATATATATATATATATATATATATATATATATATATATAATATCAAAAACTGAACTTTTAAAGTGTTTGAATCAGTAAGAGCTGCTGTGGGACTTTTAAGTTTTTAATGTTTAATTTGAGATATTTATTAATCTGTAATTTGGGGGATGAATCCAAAAAAGGAAAGGTTATGATTTAAAAGGTGTTGTGTGTCAAGCTGACAAGGGGTCGATTGTGCTAGCTAATTTTATGTCATCTTGACACAGGCTAAAGACATCTATGAAGAGGGAACCCCAGTTTGGAAAATACCTCCAATAGATTGGTTGTACGCAAGCCTGTAGAGTATTTTCTTAATTAGGGATTGCTGTGGGAGGGCCCAGCCCACTGTGGCCCAAGACTCCGGCTGTTTATTATGTGTAGGAGACAGCTGACCAGATATGTTACCACACTTACCTCTTAGCTCCAGGTCAGCTCTCAAACTCCCTGTCCTTGCCTCATCTTGGTTGAAGGCCCTCTGCTACTTCATCCCTGAGTGGTTATGAGCTGTGTGAGGATTGCTTGTTGAAATGCCAGCAACTGAAGGATTTAAGCTGCCTCTGAGTCCCCTAACTCCTTACCTACCCTAACACATGCTGAAGGAAGAACAGCTAAGGTAAAGGCCTCAGGTGGGAGCTGCATACGGAGAACAGCAAAAAGGCCACTGAAGGGTGGCAGAGTGAGCAAGGGGGAGGCCGAGGGGATGTGGAAGCATTGTACGTAGGAGCTTGTAGTGAAGGTTGGCTGACCATCATGGCGGGCAGTGGCTGTATTTCAGATTCACTTTGAAGGCAGAGCCGGTAGGATTGGATGTTAGGAGTGGAAGCAAGACTCTGGGATGACGCATAGGGTTTGGGTGCAGGAAGGGAGAAAGCTATAGTCTGCTGGGTTACATAAGACTGTGCATGGGATGCAGATAGGGTAGATATTATAAGCCCCAAGTTAGATATGTTAAGTTGGATATTTGAGTGAGGAGATCGAGTATTTAAGTCAGCTTGGAAGAGTGATCTTGGCTGGCTTTACAAAGGCAGGAGTCCTCAGCATAGAGGCCATGGTTAAAGCCACAGCCTGGCATGCTTTAATCCAGGAGGTGAGTTCTGGTATCCTCGGGCACTAAGATAGAGAGGAAAGAGAACTCTGAAAGATGCCAAGCCTTTGAGCAAGAGAAGAAGAAATCCCAGAGGTTCTGGAGGAGGGGATGGGAATCACATGTTGGCAGGCAGGGCAGGGTAACTGGGGCTGTCTGGTGCGTTGGGTGATGTGATCCCCAGAGACCTTGGCAGGCACAGTTTCAGTAGTGTGTGGAATCGGGAAGGTTTAAGGGGGAACCAGACAAGCATGGAGAAGGAACTTCAGGAGACTCTGGAGTAATCCTACCTGCTTGGTTCCTGCCACTTCTTTCTAAATGTGGGTCTGGGTAGATGACTTAACTTTCTGATCTTCAAGTCCCCTATAAAAGTGGAACTATAGTACGAGTGTTGGGAAGATCAAATATGTAGAAAGTATGTCATTATGATAGTTCATATTGCCAATTTGGCAGGGTCTAGAATCACCCGAGGCAAGCCTGTGGGCACGTCTGCACTGCACATGCCTAGTTGTTGATCTGAGAAACCTGCAGGGGTTTCTTGACGACAGTAACGAAGTAGGTGGGTCTGCCCTGTGTGTAGTGAGCACCTTTCAGTGGCAGCCCAGATGTAAGGTCTGATGGGGAAGCTTGTGTTTTTGTTTTGGTTTTTGCCTTCTTGCTTTCCCATTGTTCATCTATTCTATCGTTTCTGTAGCCACTGTTGCTACTGTCCTCCTCAGACACTAAAGTCTAGCTTCTTCAGCCCTCCTATGTGGTCTCCAGGAATCTAATTTCAAGAGTGACCAGTGACCACATTCTCTGCCATTCTCTGCCATTCTCAGCCATTTCTGGACTACCCAGACTATATAGTGTAAGCCAGTCTAACTTCTTTTCAGGTTATATTCCTTCTCTCATATCGATTCCTCTGGAGAGTCCTAAAACAGTTCTATAATAAGTGCGTAGTAAAGAGATGTTAACCTCATTATGACACAGTATTAATTTTGGCCACGTTCAGGCAGCCTCAGCTACTGTAACACACACATAGGTGACTGTCAGAACTGAGTTTTGCCTTTCTCCTGCCGTTAGGTGGCGCTCGCGGACAAACCCTGCTGCTTGTGGAAGCCACAAGACCACGAGGTCTTCTATCACAGAATATAGAATGCAGGTTCTGTGAGCCATTCTGAGGAAACCTTCCCCGAGAGCACTGTACACATACATACCATTTCCAACCCTGAAATAAGAATTCCCCCACAATCCCTTGACCACTCCACATGAGCAACATGTGTTCTACACACAACTGCACCCTCAGCCTGAGAAAATCCAAAGGCATGCCTAAATCGTAGAATGTTATGTTCTTCCTGCACTAGAAGTGTATAACGTACCAGCCCGAGTCCTAAAGGAAGATGACAGCGGATTTTGTTTTTCTCTTGGTTAGTGTTTGTAGTTTCCAAATGTAATTAAGGCCTTGTTAGGGTTGTCCCACCTCTTCCAAGGAATAAACTCAGAGTTTTAATGGCAGTTTCTGTAAAAGGTGGAATTCTCCGGCTATTTCCCATTGGGTAAAATTAGAAAATAAAATTGAAACCGTGAGATCACCCTACTAGAATTACCAGGATCTGTTTCCAAAAGAACTCACCCGGAAGTCGCTTAACTATTTTTTCCAGGTTAAAAACGGCTGGTTGCAAAGCTCAGAGCTGCATGCCTACCTTGAAACACTAACAGAAGTTCTGAGGCCAGGCTGCGCTGCTGGCTTAGACGCAGAACGCTTGTCCTCGAGCGCCTCCTAGCGGCAAGGCAACGTCAAAACCCAGCCTCGAAATGGTTCCGCTCGACCTTTAGAGGACAAGCCACGATTTGGTTAGTCCACTCATCAAGTCTACTCGTGGTGAAGTCCTGGGTTTCAATCCCCACACTGAAGTCCAGCTTGAGGTCCTCAAGCCCGATTCCATCCCCTCTCCCTCACTGAGCAGCCGCTCCAGGAGTGCAGATTGTTCCTTGGGGCAGAGGGATAGAGCACACGCTGGGCAGTGCCACCAAGGCACCCAGGGCCTTTTGTCAGGCTACCTGATGCTCTATCAGGACTATTCAACTACAACCGGAAGTGCACTGTGCTAAAGTTCCAGCGCTACCCATCTCTCTTGTCCAACTGAGCAAACACTGAGAGCAGCTCCTGGCTTCTGGGAATGTTGTTGCCAGGGCCAAACATTAAGTCCCTGTTGTGAGTAGAGCCAAAAGCCATCTGGATTCAGATTCATAGCTGACATCAAATCTGTACAGCATACAGTGGGAAATGCTACGAGGGACAATAAGAGAATATAGAATTTCGAACCCACGACCCTGATCCAGCTATTTAAAACGAGACTGACTTTACAGCACTGTAGTTCCTAGGACAGCTGACCTGGGGGCTAAGCCTTGACCCATCACAGTGGCTCATTGCCTGAGGTGCTTGAGAGGAAAGGGGGCTCCAGGACCATGAAGGAGAGAGGATGCTGGTGGGGAGTGTCATGGGACGTTAGGAAAGTCTCTGGTTCAGTTGGTTGCTTGCACTTCCTTTCCCCTCAGGGTTCGCCATTGTTATGTTTGAAGGTTTCGTGATTAGCTTTGGGAGCTGGCAGTGTAGTTGGGTTCAGCATTCTGCACGGTGGCTGGCAGCCTACTGCTCATTAGAGCTATATGAAATCAATCAGAATCTTTGTGGGATGTGGTCCAAGTGGGACATATATATATATATATATATATATATATATATATATATATATATTGATTCACTCACACAATGTGGGAAGTTTTTGGAAGCTCCTGAGTGATGCAAATGCAAGGTGAGACTTACAAGTTGCTGGGGGACCTGCCACTTGGATAATGTTTTTAAAAACATTTTAGTTGATATATGAAAACATAAAGGCATACATATTAATGGGGTACCTTCCATGTAATGTTCAATACAAGTATATGTGTGTAATGTTCACCTCAGGCCGAACAAGTCTCCTCAAACCTTTGCCTAAAAACCCTTGTTCTGGCTTTTAGAAATGCACCTCACTCTTTTATTGCTATCCCATAGTGCAAAGCAGAACTTCTCGCTCCTGATTGACTCAGTATCCACTGATCAGCTTCCCTCCCTCCCTCCCTCCCTTCCTCCCTCCTCCTCCCTCCCTCCCTCCCTCCCTCTCTCCCTGCCTTCCAGCACTTGGTAATAATAGCTCACATTCACCTTCTGTGAGTGAGACCATGCAGTACTTGTCTTCCTAAGCATCCCATTTTAACACAGTGAGTTTCCCATCTATCCTTGCCAAATAGAGAATCCCTTCCCCTCTCCCTCCCTCCCTCTTGTGGTCGAATGTGGTCTTGAACTTGTGAGTTCAAGCTATCCTGCCATTTCAGCCCTTGACAACGGCCACATACCACCACACCCAGACAATTTCATTCTTTATATATGAATGGATATATATTCCACTGTGTATATGCACCACATTTTAAAATCCATTCGATGACTGATGCTTTGTTTTTAACATTTCTTGATTACTGTAAAGAACCCTTCAATGAAGTGTTCATGTCTCTTCCATATACTGATTTTATTTCTTTTAAATATACATGCAGTAGTGAATTGCTAACTTGTGTGGCAGTTCTGTTTTTAACTTTTGAAGAATCCCAATACTATTTTTATAACTATAGCAACTTACATCCCAACAGTGAGCAATGGTTCTATTTTTTGCTGCATCCTCACTGGCACTGATTTTTGGTCTTTTTGGAGTAAGGTGATAACTTTCAGTTTTACTTGCATTTCCCTAATCACTCCTGGTACTTATGTTTTATTCATAGAGAAAATATTATGCATTCTTTTAAGAAGTGTCTATTTAGACCTGCTACCCAATTTTGAAATTGGGTTCTTCTCCATAATTGAGTTTTGAAAATTCCTTTTGAATTCTAGGTATCAGATGTATAGTTTGCAAACATTTTCTCCCATCCTATAGGGCACAACTGCACCTGCCGATTTTCCGTGCAGAATTTCTCATTCCTGTGTATTTGTCTTTTCTCCTCATGCTTTGGGAGTCTTCCCCCATGCCCATCCTTGCGCATTTCACTGCTACAGTGGCTTCTCTTATGCTTGCTTCTAGTAGCTTCATAGTTCCAGAATTTACAGTTAAGTCTTGCTTTAAAATCTACTTTGAGGTTTTTGTAACTGATGAGCAGAAGGAGTCTGGTTACACTTTTCCAAATGTGGGTCTGGTTTTCCCAACAACATTTGTTGAAAAGACTCTCCTTTCTCCAGTGTGTGCTCTCCAGTGTAGATCCCAGCCCCCTTGAGTGCATCTACATAAAATTTAGAATTTTCTTTCTAGTTCTGTAAAGGATGGAACTTTGTCTACCAGTCTCTCCATTATGTGGGTACTGGGGCTGGGATTCAGGCTGTCAGGCATGTGTGGCAAAGCACCTTTACCTGCTGAGCTATCCCACCAGCTTTCTGCTATTTTGATGGATTTCTGGGGGTGTGAACTAAAGTCCGCCCAAGGCCATACCCATGTCAAAGGTTCTGTCAATTGTGGAGAGTTAAAAGGTTGCAGATACTGGGCTAGCTTTAGTCCACTCATTGTCTGCCTCTGTGTCTCATCTCACATCCGTTATCAGATAGAACTTTTGGAACATATTCTTAGTGGGCCACTAAGTTACATCTACTTACTTGAGACCTATAGCTGTGGTTTCCACACCTTGGTATCTGTCTTAGGTAGGGTTTCTTTCTTTTTTTTTAAGATTTTATTTATTTATCATGTATATAACATTCTGCTTCCATGCATATTTGCACACCAGAAGAGGGCACCAGATCTTGTAATGGATAGTTGTGAGCCACCCTATGGTTGCTGGGAATTGAACTCAGGACCTCCGGAAGAGCAGCCAGTGCTCTTAACCTCTGAGCCATCTCTCCAGCCTCTTAGTTAGAGTTTCTATTGCTGTGAAAAGACACTCTGACCATAGTAACTCTTATAAAGGAAAACATTTAATTGAGGCTGACTTATAGTTCAGAGGTTGAGTCCATTATTGTCATGGCGGGAAGCATGGCCATGCACAGGCAGACATGGTGCTGGAGAAGGAACTGAGTCTTATGATTACCACGTGCGCCCAGAGATAAACTATAGTCCATGGTGGTAAGATTTCTTTATTCAAGAAAACACCAGGGCAAAATGCAGGCCAGAGCGAGGTCACAGGAACCAGGCTAGCGCGGCCAGAGGGAAGGGGCTAGGGTCTCCACGTGCAGCCCTTAAGAACCTTCCCGTACGTCACCCTTTCCTTCACCCTGGCTTTCCTTCACCACGCCCTTATGGGAGAGTCCTTGGTCCACCTGGCACCTGTCCCGGGACTATTGGGCTGGGCTAGGGTGTCTCCCTACAACTGAGAGTTCCACACCTTGATCTACAGGTGGCAGAAGCAACTGTGTGCCACACTGGGCATAGCTTGAGCGCAAATAACCTCAGAGTCCCCTTCTACACTGGCACACTTCCTCCGACAAGGCCATACCTCCTAATAGTGCTATTCCTTATGGGCCAAGCTTTCAAAAACATGAGGTTTATGTGTGTTCTACATCAGCATATTTGGAAATACCTTGATTCACAACTGTCCTGTTCTATGACTCTGGACACTTTAAAAGCACTTCCACATGTTACTTGGAGCAATCTGAAGGCATGGTCTGAGGCCATTGACACACCTGTTGATTGGTTGCCACGTGTGCTCAAAGATGAACTGTAGTCCATGAGGCTAAGACTTCTTTATTCAGGTAAACACCATTCCAAAACGCAAGCCAGAGCGAGCCCACAGGTAGCAAGCTAGCGTGGCCAGAGAGAAGGGGCTTTTCACGTGAGCCCCGCTCCTTTTGAACCTCGTTCTATGTCATCTCAGACTTCCCCTCACCCCGCCCTCACAGGCATATCCGGCACACCTGTCCGGGTTACCTGGGGTGGGGCTAGGGTGTCTCCCTTACAATTCCCCTTTTAGTCTAAAAGAGGATTAAAACTTAATAGTGTAAAACGTCTAAATTAACAATCATAAAGGTGAAATATAAGAAGATACAATAATCTGCTATTGCACATCCTATGTCTATTCCAGCTAAGCCCTAAAGTCATGTAGAAAGGGTGTCTAACTTGAACACCTCTTTCCAATCCCAACTCTAAACAATAAGGTCATTCTTAACTAGGCTTACACTACCCTAATAAACAATAATGGGGATGGGGGGGCATAGCATCTTCTAAGTTACTTCCTGCTGAAATGGGATGATGGTAGCCATGTGGCGTCCTGTGGAAAAAAATGCTAGTACAGGGAAAGTCTCTAATGAGTTATGTCTAGTCCATGTTAGATGAGATTTGCTTGATTGAAGATCTAGGTTGAAATCCTCAACTTGATTGAAGTCAGTACTCGAGTTTCCAGTTCGAGTGTCAGTCGAAACGGAGTGAGTTGAATACAGTGCAGTCAGAGAAGTGTAGTTCAATTCTTTTTCCGGAGCATGCCGGAATTGTTGTCAGGCTGGTCCTCATTGGCTGTACGGGACTCAAATATAAGTGTCATCAGAGAAATGTTCACTTGTACATGTATGTGTACTGGGAAAGGCAATCCTTGAAAAACGACAATTATGAGAGGGTGTAGGCCTTGAAAGAAAGAGCCAAGAAAAGACAAAGATAGTTCTCAAATTCTTCATTCATTCTGTATTACATCAATTGGGTTACGTGGGGCGGGACTAGGGTGTCTCCCTACACACACCTATTTGGCTCAGAATGAACAATATATTATTCTCTTTGGAGTGAGAGTGTGTTTCATGTTGACAGTTTTGGTGCCCATTTACAAGGTCCCAGAGTTGACCAATTATAACCAGAAGAATCTTGACCTGGGTTGGTACCATACATCAGCATGGCTACTTTGTGCCTGTGGTCTATGTTGCTTCCCTGGGAGGATTTTGGTGAGCTCTTCTGGGCTGGACCTCTGTTTGCTGACATTAAAACTCTCTTCCTAGGAAACTAGCATAATCTAGAAATCACAGATACTAGAACTAAAGATGGTAACTAGACAACTTACTTGATATGTCATTTTTACCTTGGAGAGAGGAGGCGTTTTGAATTTTTTATTAAGCATTTTTTGTACACCATGTATTTTTATTTTTTAATTGAAAATAATTTTAGACCGTATATTATGATCATGGTATCCCCTCCCCATCTCCTCCTAGACCCTCCCCACCTCCCACCCACACCCAACTCCATGTCTTCTTTTTCTCTCTTTATTAGAAAACAGATGGACAAATTAAAAAAAAAGACAGTAAAACAAAGGAAAAAGAAAAAAGCACAAGAAACACACACACACACACACACCATAAAAACACAGTATCAGAAACCATAATATACAAGCAAAAGACCAGTAAGATAAAAAATGCCCAAACAAAGCAGCATAAGACAAAGAATCTACAGAAATACCATTGAGTTCCTTTTGTGTTGGCCATCTACTGCCGGGCATTAGTTCGAGGATGGTTTGAATACCCAGTGAGACTCCATTGGAGAAAACTAATTTTTGCTTTTTAAGTGGTTGTTAATTGGAAATAGCTTCTTGGTTAGGGATAGGAGCTCATGTCTACCCCTTCTCAGCACTGGGACCTCATCTGGCTTGAACCTGTGCAGGCCCTGTCCATGCTGCCACAGTCTCTGTGAGTTCATGTGTGCATCAGTCTCTGTTGTGGTTAGAAGATGGTTTTCTTGGTGTCATTCATTCTTTCTGGCTCTTACGCTCTCTTTTATAACAACTCTTTTCACCTCCAATTTTACCAGTTTTTCAAAATTTTAGTTTAGCTAGAAATTAGATCATTAATGTTTTCATCCGACCAGCTCTTTGATTCCATATAGTGTTCCTTTAAACTTTAATTTCTGTTTTGATCTTTATTGTTTCCTGCCATCTGTTACATTGGGTTGGTGGCTTCTTGTGTTTCTAGAGAACATTAGGTTATTTATTTGAGTTTTTATACGGGTACTTAGACCTATAATCATTTCTCTCAGGATGGCCTTCGTAGTGTCCCAGACTTGTTGTCCTCATTTCCACTTGATTCTTTGACCCTGTGGATTCTTAAGTTCAGTCTCTTGAATGTATCCTAGACTTCTCGGCACCTTTGTCCACTAATGCTCTTCTTTGTGCACGTTCATATACATTGTTGCTGTGACTTTGTTCTTTACGCCGGAAATCTGGTGTTTTGTTTGATCTTCTCTGCTTCTCTTGTTTTCTGATGTGTTATCTATTTGATTCTCTCATTTTAAGAATTTCCGATTCTTTCAGTTTCCTTGCTGAATTCTTCTTCCTGTTTAATTTTATCCTCCAACTTGTTAATCACTTTGATTACTTTGTTAACTTTCTTGTCTAGGTCCTGCTTGTGGGGAATCTATCAGAGACGACTGCTTGGACGTGGGTTTCAGCCAATAGAAAGTTTCTATTAGCTGGCCAGTGACTACACTGGGTGTTCAGAATCCCACCACAGCCCTCAACCTTTCTCAGGGTGAGCTTTTAAGCACAAAAACCATGTCGTGGGTTAATAAGAGCAATTAGCCAGAAGCAGAACTACAGAAGCCAAAAAGCAAGGTTAGCACATTTAGAGACTTTCCCAGAACCATGGACTTTGATGGATTAGGTCTTTGTTTTCGATGCCAAGGTGATGCTGTCTATGTGCTGAATTTTATGGCCCAAATGGTACTTCCATCGTAGAGTCAATTGTGCTAATAAGATCTGGGCCTGTGACAATCCTGAATTCGTTTAGTAACGTTCTGGTCTAGGTCTTGAGTTAATTTCTCTGTTTATGTGAGTTTTCTGTTTGGTCACTGATCCTTTAAAAAGTAGGACTCCAGAATCTCTTTCTGGTATTTCTGTGATTTCATCACCTTTGTTTTCTGGGGCTGAGGGGCTCTCAGTTTGTGGGAGTATCACACTGGAGCAGTTTCATATTTAATGTTCCTCTGCTGTGTTTTGAATTTCTCTTGGAATGTATGTGTCTCCTAGCTTGTAGTTTTTTCTCTCCCCCCGACTGTTTTTGTTTATTTTATGTAAGTCCTCCTGTGGGTTGTCTTCATCTGGATTCAGGTTCAGAGCGAAAGCCAATTGCAGCAACAACTCTGGCGGCTTGACAGCAGTCCCAGTGTCGATACTTGTGATTTTTTTTTTAAGACTTATTTATTTATTATGTATACAATATTCTGCCTGCATGTATGCCTGAAGGCCAGAAGAGGGCACCAGATCTCATTATAGACAGTTGTGAGCCACCATGTGGTTGCTGGGAATTGAACTCAGGACCTCTGGAAGAGCAGGCAGTGCTTTAACCTCTGAGCCATCTCCCCAGCACACTTGTGATCTTTTTATTTTTTATTTATTATTATTAGTTTTGTTTTTGTTTTTGTTTTTTTGAGACAGGGTTTCTCTGTGGCTTTGGAGGCTGTCCTAGAACTAGCTCTTGTAGACCAGGCTGGTTTTGAACTCACAGAGATCCATCTGCCTCTGCCTCCCGAGTGCTGGGATTAAAGGTGTGCGCCACCACCATCTGGCTTAATACTTGTGATCTTCATCTGGTCAAACAACTGTCTCCTGATGGAAAGTCCAAGAACCTGGCAGTTGTTCAGTCCATAAGGTTGGATGTCTTAGTCGGTCTGCTGTATATATTGGAAACCAGGAGACGCAGGCTCTAATGCCAGTGAAGGAATGCCTCAGCAGCAGGGTAGATGAGCTTACCAGCGAGAGTGAGGACAAGCAGGCAAAAACCCCAAAAAACCTCTTTCTTCTTTGTCCTTTATATCGGCTGCCACTAGAGGGTGTGGCCCCAAGTTAGGGTGGGGCTGCCACCTCAAATAATTCAGTCAACAATAAACCCCACAGGTGTGTCCAGCTGCCTGGGGTTTTAGTTAATTCCAGATGTAGTCAAGCTAACAGCCAAGACTAGCTAGCACACCTTCCCTCCCCAAACTCCTCCCATATCCACCCTTACTTTCCTGACCTCCAGCCCCTCTTCTCCCCTCATTGAGTATAGCTTGTGTGGCCCATTGACTTTGGGTCACAATGCAGTCAACCTACCAAGGGTCACACCATTTAAAAAAGCTGATCTCCCCACTCCTAAACTAGTGATGGGGTTTCGTGCCCTCTGTCCCCCTCCCCCATCCCACCCTCCCCCACCCCCATCCACCCCCATCCTATCCCCACCCCACCCCCCACCCCAGTGGCCCTGCCAGGACTTTGTCTGGCATAACAGCTTGTGCAAGTCTTGTGCTTGTGTCACTGCCATGGGTTCATAGGGGCAACTGCTATGCTGTACTGGGCAAATGCTGTTTCCTTGATGTTATGGTCCTGCTCTGGCTCTTAGAATCGTTCCATGTCATCTTCTTGAAGATCCCTGAGCTTTGCAGGAGGGTGTGATAAGAATGTCCCATTTAGAGCTCAGCCCTCCAATCTTATTCTCTGCAAATGACCAGCTGAGGTTCTCTGCACTAACTGCTATCTGCTGCAAGACACTTCTGGGTTAGAGTGGAGAGATGCACTATGGTATAGCTGTTAAGTCATTAGAATTGTTCTAACACTGTGTCCGTTCAATAGCAAACGGCATTAGGTTCTCACCTAGGTCTTATGGCCTAGCTCACAGGTTCTTGGTCCTGAATTTATTTATTTTTTTGATGAATTGTTACTTTTATTATACATAGTAGCATTTTTATCTCTTCTAATTTTGCTTTTACCCTATGAGATATCCGAGTAGTTAGGCCAGCTTGTTCTGGCCTTCTACTGGCTTGACAGGTTTATTCTTAGCATATTCTTAGTCTGTGAGTGTCCCTGCCAGTGAAGTGTATTTCTTGTGACAAACATAAGTGAATACTGTTTTGTAATCAAGTCAGCTAGCCTGAATCTTTTTTGTTGGTGAGTTGAATCCATTTACCTTAAAGGTTATCATCAGGTTTAGTTCCTGCAATTTTGTTGTTTCCTGTTGAATGATTGTCTGCTCTTCTCTTTCTCTCCCATTGGCATGAAGGGTCTTCTGGTTTGCTGTGTTGGGCACGATGTGTTTCCTCCTTGCACTCCTTTGTTCATCTAGTCTCCTCAGAGCTCTGTTTTTCCTTCTGCCCTTACGGTTGAGCTCCTCATTCTTTTGTGTGTGGTAACCCCTCAAGCCTCATCTGCAGTATAGATCATGAATTAACTTTTCCTCGAAGTGTAACTTTTTATCATTTTTTAACGATTTATTAATTGGCTAGAGAGATGATGGCTCAGTGGTCACAAGTTCATAATTGTTCTTCTGGAAGACCTGAGTTCATTTCCCAGCACTCATATCAGGTGGCTCACAACCACCTACAATTTTTGGTCCAAGAGGTCTGCCCCCGTGGGCAGATACCCGAATACAGATAGATACATTAGCTAGATCTTTTTTGTTGTTGTTTTGTTTTGCTTTTGAGACAGGGTTTCTCTGTGGCTTTGGAGGCTGTCCCAGAACTCACTCTGTAGAACAGGCTGGCCTCGAACTCACAGAGATCCACCTGCCTCTGCCTCCCAAGTGCTGGGATTAAAGGTGTGCGCCACCAAAGCCTGACCATTAGCTGTATCTTTTAAAAGATTTATTCACATTATGTGGACATGTACCAGCATGTATGTATGTGCACCACTTTTGTTCAGGATGCCTCTGGAGGCTGGAACACAGAGTTGGATCCCTGGAACTGGGTTGATAGGCAGTTGGGAGCTGCCATGGGGCAAGAACAGAAAGTGCTTTTGAACCCATCTGTTTTTCCAGCCCCTCTCCGTCAATTTTGAAAGATAGTTTTCTGGACCTCACAAGCTTGATTGATAGTTGTAGATATTTTCTTTGGGGTTTGAAATGTATTACTCCAGGTTTCCAAGGTTTGGGGGTTGCTGATGAGACCTGATAGAATTGTGGTGTGTCTGCATTTGTAGGTGAGTTGTTTTCCCTTACAGCTTTGAATAGTTTTGTTGTTTTTCCCTTGAGCCATGGAAAGGTATTTTTCTGTTTATGCCTGTTTGCTGTTGTAAAAGTCTCTGACATTTGGACATCCATTTCTTTCTCTAAGTTTTCTGCTATAATTTTTCTGAGTAGATTCCTACAGTTTAATTTTTACCTCAGGCCTTTCTGCCCCATAGATTTTTAGGTTTGATTTCTCCATCTCATCCCAGGACCTTGGATGGTTTGTCATCCTCATTCATTTTTTAAATAGATGTTTGATGTATTTCCTTGGCCTTGTCCATCTCTGCTATGCTTTCTTCTTTAAAAAAAAAAAAACAAAACTTCTGATTATTCCATCTTCTGTTTGGTTGAGTCTGTTGGTGATGCTTTACACTGTATTTTAAATTGATTCAATGAGTTTTTTCATTTCCAATATTTTCTGCCCCACCCCCAAACTTAACTTTCTGGCTGAATGTTCTTCCACACTCTTGACTTTTCACCCATATTGTTTTTTCTCATCCATTTTGCTGGCATTTTCATCTGTGTTGCTGACCCCACCCCCAACCCCAGATCCTGGATTAAATTCATCTGCCTGAGTGAAGGTTATGAAGGGGATGATCCATCTGTCTGTGAGAATGGGGGTATTGAAGTCACCTACTATTATTCTATCTTGATTTGACTGTACTTTACGTCCAATAGTGTTTGTTTTATAAAACATACTTACAATCATTATACCTTTGTGGGGGTTCATTTCCTCTATTAATATGTAGTGTCCTTTATTTCTTCCAATTTTGGCTTGTAGGACAGTGTCTTGGCTCCACTTGACAAACTGTTCTTCCATCCTTTGACTTTCAGTCCACATATCATAAGGGGTTTCGATTCACATGAATTCTGTATTTATAATAGCTTTGCCAAGCTAAAACTCACAGCTTGAAATCCATCCTTTTAAAGGATATGGTTGACTGAATTTTTAAAAATAGAATGTTTGGAGTTTGCAGCTATCAGAGCAACCTAGTTTTCCGTAATCCTCCAAAGAAACCCATTAGCTGTCTTCCTCTAGTCTCTTCTCCCTCTGCCTGCAGCAACCACTAATCTACTTAACTCCTGTCGATTCTCCTATTCTGGGCTAACTGGAATCACGTGGTGTAGCCTGTGTGCCTGGCTTCCTTTACTTGGCATAATGTTTTCAAGATTGACATGCAGTATAGAACACACCAATAGATACTTCATTCTTTTGATCATATGACTATGTCGGGGCATAAATATCATATTCTGTTTGTCCTTTCATTTCACCCACTTTTTCAGTTTGACCATGCTTTTTTCCTTCACTGCTGAGCGTAGTGTTGTCTCCAATCTTGTCTCCAGTCTCGGTCTTTCAATTCTGTTTGATCTAGTCTTACCAGTAAAATTTGTACTTATTTCTAGCATTTATGTTTGGGTATTTTTTCCCCCAGTAGTTCCCCCCCCCCAAGCGTTTGTTTAGTTTTCTTTCTTTCTTCTTTTGGCTTTTACAACTGCACACAGGCCCTGGGCCTCCCTGTTCAGCCCAGCCTTGGGCCACGGTGACCTAGGAGAGGGCTCCACACCACTCTGGCCTGCATATACTCGCTGGCCTCTTCTAATACCTCCCACCTGGTCGGGAGAAACCTCTGGTAGGTACTTCCTCTTGCCTCAACCACTTTCTCACAAGCCTACTGTGTTAAATTAATGAGACGGTCAATTAGTGTTGGCTAGTGCTCACGGGCTGCTAGGTTAACACCAGTAAGCTCAGCTTAGTTATGGGATCTGGGGACTTTTACCCTCTTCGAATTTTTTTTACATCCCACCGTTTAAAAGACTAACATCATATGCTCCTGCATAAGAATGAATAATACAATTCTCTTTAAAAAAACAAAACTAACTTTATGAAATAGGGGTTAGGAGAAGGTGTTATGGGCGCTGTCTTCAACCCTGGCTACTTCCTGCTGAAACTGGGTCAAGCCGTCCTTGTCATCCCACGCCAGGCAGTCAGCTGGTGACCTCTGAGTTCGGGGGCCAGTATCTGTGTATCAAGAGCATGTAATTCATGTGAGTCTGGGTGTCCTGTGGACAGTGGACTAGAGAGGGGCCTGGTCACTTTTGAAAAGGACTTCAACATGCCCCAAATGTCACAGGGATAGGTGTGACCCTCCTGGAGCCGCCCCTCCGGGATAGGATCGAGAGAGCAATCAGGTGTGTCTGTGAGCCTCGTGCAGCTGCCGATGACCCTGGCATCCTAAGCGACCGGTGGGCCAGGGCGATGGACTCGGATCCAAGCCTGGCAGAGAGCCTCTGGCACAGTGCTGGGAATAGGGAATAGGGTTGTGGAGTACTGTGATAAAGCTTGAGGGGAACCTTGCCTGGGGGACCTTGGCGGATTCCATGTTGGGCGAGGTTGACCAAGGCGGGTGACAAACACGCCAGGCAGACAGAGCTTAAGTGAGAAGTTTTATTAGAAGGGGGGAGGGGAAAGGAAAGAAAAAAGAGGTAAAGACACTGACAGAGAGGAGGGTGATAGGAAAAGTCCTGTCTGCCCCAGGGGAACAGCGGGGAAGAGAGCATGAAAGAGCTTAAGTGGGCTAGGGGAGGTTGGTGGGATGTCTGTCTTTTAAAGGGGTCCTTTGCACCTGCGTGCAGATCATGGATCCCTGGGCTGACCAGGGTACTGCCTGAGTGCATTCTGCAGGTGACAGGGGCTGGCCAGCGTAATGCCTGAGTCCTTAGACCGAGAATCTACAATCTTATTAGCAATAAGGGAAAGAGCCGAAGAGAAGGGGCAGGAGTCAAAAGAAGGGGCCAGAACCCAGGACTTGGGGGAATGAACCCAGTCAGGAGTCCAGAGAGGAGAGGCTGAGCGGCTAGAAAGAGCGGCATCAGCTGCATCTCAAGCGCCACGTTTTAGGACTTTTTCCGGGTTCAGTAGTGAAATCTTTTAGTAATGCCAGACACTGGTAGGGTGGGGTGTGGGGGGTGTTGGTACCCATGAGAGGAGGTCCAACAGCAACCACTTTTGTCAGAAGTGTTGGAAGTGATCTTGCTGAGCCCCGTGCATCTGTAACCAATGTACGGTTACAAGAAGCAGCTGGATAGTCATCAATGGTGGGAACCTAAAGCATCAGCGGCCAAAAAGGTTTCTGCAGAGTATCTGACCACAAAGAGATGCCCTGCCCCGCTGCCTGAATTATGCAATAGAAGTTGCCTCTTAATTACACTCAAACGCACCCCCCACCCCCATCTACTCTCAACTTCCTTACTCTGTAACAACAAAACAACACATTTCCATCCTCGTCTGCAGTGCTAGGGACACGAAGCAAGGCCCAGTCACACCAGGCCATGTTCCACACTCCGCTAACCCCAGCCCAGTTTCTACTTCTGACTCGGGCCCATGTTGTGTATGCTTAAGTTTCAACACTGGAGAGAAAGAGGCATCCATGAAGACATGAATATCATCCTGAGGTGATATTCCATTGGCTCTTCTTTGCCTGTTAGTGTCTGAAATGGCATCCATAAGTTTATCCAGCTGTTTTCACATATGGAGCATCACCAGAGAGCTTCCATCAGAGACCACACTACAGAAGACAAAAGCTTTGGCAAGGGGTAATTTGTTCTAGTAAGAAATGAGTGGGAACTAGTTTATGGCTTCTACTTATGCCTCCTGGGATGACAGACGAAGGGAAAGTTCTGGAATTTAGAACCACCTGGAAACAATCTGTAATAGGCAGAGCTGGATTGCAGGCTCTGTGGAGCAAAGGAAGACTACCGTATGGCAGTGCAAAGAAGAGCTTGCTTGTTGGGAGGACAAAGGGACTTAAAAAGCCTAGATAGTACCTTACAGGGGCTTGACACATTGCTGTAAATAAGACTAGTCTTTGAAATGCAGCTACCAGGGACTTATGTGTGCCAACAGCAAATGATTTCCAGTTTCATGGAAGAGGATTATAATACAACAAAGGCTTGCAAAGGTCATGCCAAAAAGGAGGACAAACAGTTTAGTCAAGAAGGTTAAGTCTACTTTTCTAACTACATAAATTCTGTATTTTACTCAACTAAGAAGTTATCTGGGTCACATATTCAATATTTCAGAATCAACACAAAAACTTAAGAAGCATCCAGACATTTTTGACAAAAACCTGAACTCTCCATAAATATTTAAAGAAAATGCTATTACATGCTCCCAAGAATAAGTTAATCTTCCTTCTTTAATCCCATGCACTTTCCATTATGTAACCAAAGTTGAAAGCAGAGATTGTTAAACAATTGAACAGTTTTATTTATATCCATTTTCCATAAATTAAAGGAATTTATTTTAACAGAAAGCAAAATTTAGACCCAACAGAAAGACTTGGTTGCTGTTGCAAGACAAGGTCTCACTAAGTAGCCCAGGCTGGCATTGAACTCTCCATGACCTTCCTGCTTCAGTCTCCTAGAGACTGGGGTTATAGGCATGTACTACCACACCAGGCTTATAAAGTGTCTAAGAAGAATTTGGTGTAAGTCCAAGAATTGACTTCACATGGGAAGAGCTACACACATTACTTGTATTACTACATATTACAGATGTCCTTAACTGAACAGTTCGTGCTTTCTGTGTGAATGGTTAAAACAAAAGTGTTTCGAGAACTTCAGGTAAGCTAATGGTATCAAAACTTTGTAAGGCAGATTGGTGGTGAGTCAATGAGACAGTACCATTGAAGAATGGTACTGAAGTCAAAGTACATGGACAGACTTACTGACACTGCTATGCATTTGGGTCGATATCTGAAAAATGTCAGGACCTGACTGAGACACAGGAAATGAACTATTCTCAGTGTTTTAGGGATGATGATGATTATGAATAAGATAGCCAGTGCCACTCATTCATGGTACTAGATTTGAGGTTAATTCTAAAAAGATATAGAATGTTAGAAAATACAAATGCATATAAATGCGAACAGGCAGTTCTAGAAAGATTTCTCTGTGAGATGTTTCTTGATCTCCTTTTCAGATACCTTGGCTCATGGCAAGTTGGCTCATGGTTAAATTATCTGTGTGCTCAAGAATATGAGGCCTTTTGCAGACTTGTTCCTGTTGCCTATCAATTTCAAAGGCTTTTTTTTTTTCAGCTATCAAAATCACACTCTTTTGGACTCATCTATTGTTATGTGTTGTTTATAGTACACAAAAGGGACCTGTAAGTTTTTGCAGAGGAAAGGCACTGAGCTGGAAGCTAAATGATACAGGTATTTAAGCTATCTATACGACTTTGAAAAGCAGGCTTTCCACTTCCTCACCCAAGGTTCTACCTGTACCAAAATCCTGTAATTCTCCATCTCGGTTAGATGAAGTGAGATAAAGGCAGAAATCTCTAGTCTAATTACCATGTCTTAAGGAGGGCAATGGGCATCTCAGATGTGTGTGTCCACTTGCATCTCTGAGGAGTCAAGAACTAGGAACTTCTTGTATGTTCTTAGTGGTTTCTTTTTCATACTCCTCAGCTTCTATTTCCTAGTTAACTTCTCATTGGTACACACAATTCTGCTAATAAAAGCTCTTTAATATCACAAATACTCATCATATACAAAACAACCCATTTGTTGACAAGAAAATGAAGTTGAATGTAAATCATAGGACATCTTCATCTTTTGTCCACTTCTTTATTCTCTTCCCTTTCTCCCCTCTACTTGTTTACTGAGACTGGGTCTTGCTGTGCGTAGGCAGCTTTACAAGTGTTAGCATTGAAGACATGTGTTACCACATCAAGCTTCTTCATATTTTCTGATTGCTGTCCCTGGTCATATACAGGAACTTATTCTTCTTTTTCAAATCATCTACCAAGCTTGCTTCTCTGACTATTTAACTACCTAAAGTCCATGTCTGGGGACAAGGCAGGTGAAGAGACTGACATGTGGGCCTAGTAGTCAAAAGGTACAAACCTGTTAAAGGTCTATTCTTCACTCTAACTCATGGAATGACTGATTTCTCCATGGGATTCTTTCAAAGCTTGCTGATAGTCACCATGATGAGATGGTGCTAGGCGTCTAGCTGGACATTTCCAACAGAATTAGGAACTACAAAGCTTTAGCACAGTTAATTCTAACTTGCAAGGTAGAGCAATAGTTGCTTTCAGCTTATAAACCAGTTGTCAAACTTATAGTCTGGCAGTTGAGCTTTGATAGAGCTCTTCCTGGCAGCTGGTTGTTAGTATAGAGGCAGACAGTTCCACTGACTAAAATGTCATAAGAGTCACCCTGTCTTCAGAGTATTTATTACTCAGACTTGCAGTTTTAAAGGAAGAAACTCAGTGTGGAGGTTTGAATGAGAATGGCTCCCATAGGCTCATATATTTGAATACTTAAGTCACCAGGGAGTAGAACTGAAGGATTCAGAGGGGTAGTCTTGTTGGAGGAAGTGTGGCCCTGGGGGTGGGCTCTGACTTTTCAATAACCCATGCCAGGCCCAGTCTGTCTATGCTTCCGGCCATCATGATGATAGACTAACCCTCTCAAACTGAAGCAAGCCCTCAAATGTTTCTTTTGTATGAGTTGCCTTGTCATGGTGTCTCGTCGAAGCAAAAAAAAAAAAAAAAAAAACCAGCAGCAAAGACAGAAGTTAGTATCAGTGACTAGAGTATTTCTGAGAGGCCTGACCAAGCTATTTGTTGAAGGAATAAAGCAACTGGACACTCTAAGTGGAGTTTAGTGGGCCACCCTAGCAGGAACCTGGAAGACAATAGCGCTGAGGGCGATGTGGACCACGCAGGCCAAGTTCAAGAGGATTCAGGAGGAAGGAATATTGCTGGCTCGTCTAGAAACCATTATATTTTGGGAAAAAATGTGGCTTATTTTTACTCCGGCCTAAAAATCTGCCTGAGGCTAAATGAAGAGTTTTGAATTACTGTCGTTGGTAGAGATTAAGACAGCCTAGTATTGATTGTGTGCCACAGTTTCATTAGTGATCACTCTTAGGCAGATCGATGGTGAAAAGGAGCAAGTGGGTCAAAGATTCAAAATGTGCAGTTTGAGGAGAAAAAGCACTGGGAAATAGAATGTAGAAGACAGAAGCTCCAGTGCTGAAGGAGATAAAATGGGTTAAGAAAAGCCTGATGCTAAAACCAATAGAGAGAGAGTACTGATCTCTTGGGCTAATCCTACAACCTGTGAAATGAGAAGGCCCTAGGGACTTCCTAAGTTTAAACAACAATGGAAAATTTATGCAAATGTAATTCTAGGAGTGGGGCTAACAAGCTGAAGAAGTTGGCAGCTTCAGCCAATAGGTTCCGGATTTAGAGGCATGATGCTTTGGCTAGGCTTATGGCAGGGACTCCTTGCTTGGACAGGCTACTGTGTGACAGAGATGTGAAAATACTTTTGTCTGACTAAATATAGATCACAAAACAGTGGTTTTTCAATATTCATTTATCAGTCATGATATGTACAAGAAAAACACTTACAGAAACATACACAAACTCCTTCAAATTACTTCATTAAAACAAATGTGAAACAAAACATTTGAAATGAAGTAAAATCATGAACAAAAATAAAAATTAACATAAAATATCAATACTTACACATCAAAGTGGTCAGTTAGCAAAACAAAGCTAGCATACAGAAAGACCCAGCGATCACTACCCAAATGCTACTTCATTTCATCTTTCTCCGCCTCTTGTCCCTCAAGCTTCCATCCCTTCACACTGGGGTACCAGTGGAGGAGGCTCCTGGACGTGGCTAACCGCGCAGCAGCTCCCAAGACAGCCGTGGCTGTGCTTCGAGGAATGTAGAGCTTCTGAGAAATCTGGTGCTGGGGGGACAAAATGAAAGAGAGCTGGTCTATGGCTCCTTGACTCTTGTCCTTGACCACCGTGTCAGCATGGCTACTAGAAAAATCTTCATTCTTTAGGCTCCCTGGAGAGCTTTCCACTACAAAAGAGAAAAAACAAAAGAGTCCTTTCAAGAAGTTCTCCAACTCACTGCCTGCTTCTCCCAGTCCAGTTCTTTACCAGCATGGGTTACAGCCTTTCCTGGCTCCCAACAACCACCAGTGAGAGGGCTGCTACTCAGAAAACAGCCAAGAATAGGGAGGAAGTGAATCTTGCATTATTAGCATAAGATAAACAGTTATGAGACTCAGGGCTAAGAGAGGGAGAGACATGAGTGAGCAAAAGAAGGCTTCCTCTTAGGAATGTCAGAAAATGAGCTGGATGAAGCTCAAATCCCAGAGAGAAGCTCAGCGCTCCCTTATTTTTTTTCCAGCACAAAACAAAATGATACTCTACAGGCATTCTCTATTGTCAAGTGGTTCTAATTTCAAGTCTACCAGAGTCGCAGCAACGCTGTAAAAGGCCACCTACTAACAACCTTCTGTGTTGACTTCTGTAATTAGAAATAACCACGTGAGCAACTGAAAATGCTGGAGGCTCTAGCGCTCCATCCAGAGTTCCTAAGAACCAAGGATGGGACTGCTACACAATCGTAAATGAACACGCTACACCTGTACTAGCTTTTTTGCACGAGAGTTTAAGGGCCCTGCTATATAAAACAGGCATATAAATCAAATGTTTACTGATAATAAATTGATTCTTAAATAGTCTTTGGTATACATGTAAATTTCTGATTATTAAAGACAAAATCAAATATGCACCTAATATGATGGATGTACTTAATTTTTACACAGAGGATTGAATCTATTGAATACTTCAAGGGCATCTTCAATGTTTACTATGTATTACAAAATAACAAGAATGTTTTAGACCATTTCAGAAATTGTTGGAAATTCTACCCTTACCCTAATGGCAAAATTCATTCCATTTCTAAATGAAACTCATCAGTAACTCAAACATTCTAATGTAATCTAATCCAAAGACACACTAATTTGATATTTAGGAATGACAATGGTAATAGTAAATAAAAACCTCTATTTTCTATAATTAAACCATTATGTTGTATTTGTTTTTGTTTGAATACAGGGCATCGTAGCCTCTGGAACTCACTCTGCAGAACTCCTGATCTTCCTGCCCTTGTCTCCTAGGTGCTGAGACTATAGATTTGTATGGTTTTATGGAGCGTCTGAGCTTGAACCCAGGGCTTTGTGCATGCAAGGCAAATACTCTATTAACTGAGTTACATCTAGCTCCTAGCCGTCACCTTTTTTGGTAAACCACTGTTTCTGTAAGAGCAGAAAACTTTGTACAATAAAAACACTGCAATTCATAACAACTTTAATCTCAATTCTGTGCCAAGGTGTTTCAGAGAGCATTTGTTGGCCAGGTCATATTGCATGGTGTGTTGGCATGCACAGCACATTCATCTTAAGTGTACAGGGATGAAGGCTGCAGTGAAAAATTGTGAGGCAGCATGGGGAGTGCACCACAAGCACCATGGATTCACTAAGAGTTTGAAATGAGGGCTGGAGCCATGGCTCAGCGGTTAAGAGCACTGCTGCTCTTCCAGGGGTCCTGGTTCAATTCCCAGCATCCACATAGTGGCTCACACAACCCTAGTCCCATGAGATCCAAGCCCCTCTTAGGGTGTGCTTGTATACACGAAGACAGTACACCATATACATTAAGTAAATCTTAAGAATGTTTGGATTGAGTTTTGATTGTTGCGTGTTCATGGCCTTTTACTACTGTACATTTTTACCCCTCACAGTTTTAAGAAGCTGGCTTCCAGACCAATGCTACCCAAGGTGGCATCCTACTGTGAGAGAAGAACTGTAATGTTTTGGGGCAGAGAACCAACTTGGCTTTAATCCACAAGGTCCTGCTTGAGCTTTAATGGGACATGCTGGGCACACACCTGTAATCTCAGCACTAGGGAGAATCAGGATGTTAGTAAATTCCAGACCGGTCTGAACTATGTGGCAAGGTTCAGTCCAGCATGGGCCCCAGAGCAAGGAAGACTCTATCTTAAACAGAAACAAACAGAAACCCTGCTTTAAAAAATTCAGGTGAACTCCAATCTGTTCAGCAATGTAGTCAGTTTGACATTCTGCACAAACTCCTCTTATACTGTCTGCAAACACTTGACAGACTAGCAGTGCTTTCTCTAAACATAAATTTCAGTAACTTCAGAGAAAAGCAAGTGCGATCCAATCCCTTATCACAAGTACCAGGAATATCATGTGTTATGTGCTTAACATACAAAGATAATATTCTGACCATAAAATTATAAGTAATGCCCACTATAGAGAAAAAGACATAAATATATGAAAGGAAAGATACATGCTGGTATAGAGAGCTGCAATGTTGATCAGGAATCCATCATTTACCCTGCTGCTACCTTGAACAATTAGGAAACTGGACAAACATTGAACAACACTTCTGCTGAGAGCAGTGCTGTGGGAGCGACTCTAAGGCAACACACTAGAGGTGTGTGCAACCAATGTTGAGAAATGTGACTACCACATCCCCATCCCTAAAAAAAGACAAAAGGAAGGAATCCAGACAACATAAACTCTAAAGAAGCAGACTCTGAATTGGAATTGGGAGAAACAGATCCAAAGTGGACACAGATGATAAATTTCAGAAAGAACAAGATAAATGCCTTAAAACAGATGCCAAGACACTTGATATAGTTAAGAGGAAAGACATTTGTAAACATGATGGAAAGTAAAGACTCCAAACAAAAATGTGGAGATGAAGAACAGAGTATCTGAGATCAAAGTCCACATTGGGACACTCGGGACACAGGACAGACACCACCCATAGAGAGCAAGGCTGTGAATAAAGAGCTATCAATGAGCTATAGAACCAGTGACCCAGTCTTTAAGACCTGGGTGTAATCCCAGTCTTTAAGAAGGACTTACAGGAAACTGGCCTCAGTGTTTAACCGTTTCCAGCTCTGTGGTTTTAGTTTCACTTAATTCTTGTCTACAACTGTTTTTGTACTGTAGCACAGATCATAGGCCCACAAAAGTGAGATATGTATATTTGGGGGTGCCAGAGACCAAACTCAAGGTCTTGTGAATGCTATACAAACTACTAGTCTACCACTCTCCAGCAAAGATTTGTAGAACCCTCATTTAAACTCTAGAATAAAGGGTACTGGAAAAGAAAATATGTAAGCAAATAGAATAAAATGCTTTCTTGTTTTTTAATTTACTTTAAAAACTGACTATAAAGAGTAAAATGTGTAACAGGTTGGGATGGAAAATGCATACTATTGTAAGATTTTATTAGTATAAATGCATCAATTTAAAGATATAATGGCATATAAGCACAGAAAGATGGCTAATATGGGAAACAGAATGATCCAAATTGGTTACAATAGCCTTTCACATTCCACTAGATTGGCCAAGTTTTGAAAAAACAATTTAAATACCATCTGGAGGCTAGGATGTAGAGCAATGGCAATTTCATACCTCGTTGGGAGGCATGTGAATAATGCATCCATTCTGGAACACATTTGGTGGTTTAAAAAGCTGTACATGCAGTGAACATAACCTAGAAAAATCACTTCCAAATAAATAGCCAACAGAAACAAAACTTACAATAGGATAAAGGAAATAAGCCAGATATGAAAACTACATGCTATGTAATTCTAGAAATGGCACAGCGACAGGACAGAGGCCAGTAAACTGAGGTGGGGACTGACTGCAAAGGGCACAAGGAAACCTTTCAGGATAACAGAAATATCATGACTGAACACATTTGACAAAACTTAAAAAGCCATGAACTTGAAACATTAGATAACTGTAAAGTCCTTCCAAAAACTGCCAGGAAAAAAGAAAGTAGCAGAGTTAAAGAGAACTTCAAGTTCTCTAACTTGGAGTAAATGCTAGCACTGGCCTTCTCTCTAGGTATGTTTCTCAAGACATGGAGGTGTTAGCAACATGGCCAACTTCCTACTTGTTAACTGAGCATGCGCAGGATATGCAAACCTACCAGAGCCAGAGTGGGTTTCTGGAGAGTCAAGCCCTGCAGGAGCAGAGCTGGGCACTACCGAGGACAGCAGATTGTGCTTGGGTTGAGTCTGAATGCTCTCAGGTTCAGGCTGGCTCCCTTCTGCCGACTGCTGTGACTTGATAAGAGAGATGTAGAACTCTTCCAGTTTGGGCAGGGTGGAAGAGTCTAGAGGATACTGTAAATCTTCTTGCTGCAAAATAGGAGAAATGGGGCATAGGCAAGAAAAGTGACTTGTCAGTAAAACAAGAACCACACCCTTCATGCTTTCTTCTTTAGATCATAATTAAAAAGTAAAACTCTGGAAAAAGCAAACTCTAGTTCTATATTTTTAATAAATATCAAAATTCAATTTAAGAAATCTTTATTGATATTTCTATGAACAAATGGGTACTGAATGCTACCACACAATGGGGTCAGACCCTCCTTCCTGCCATGTGCTCAGTGTGGTAACTCAGGACCATTATCTTCTGTGATGTTAAAAGGCATCAACACTGCTAATGTGAACATAGACAAACTGAAGCACTCAAATTGCTGGTAAAAAATGCAAAAAGGTACAGCCACTATAGACAGCCTGGTAGTTTCTCAAAATGTTAAATATAGAGTTACTACATATTTATCAGATTATCCACAAGATACATGCAAACCCTGGCAAATAGCAAAAGGGTAGGACAGAACTCTACAAACAGCCAGCCTAGGAATTGTGCTAAGATACCAGGAGGAAAAAGTGATACCACAGATTCCAAAGAAAGCTCATGATTCAAAAAGGAACAAGAGGCCAATAATTCTCAACTGTAGCTGGATAAAATAATGCACACCAAATTTAGCAGCTAAACCTGTGAAGGGAAGGTGAGCCTTTTTCTGTTAAAGAAGCAAGCCTGGACACTTTCTTGTGAACAGTTTGGACTTTTCCAGAATCTGCTGCCAGAATGTCCCTGGGCTGGACACAGGGCTCTGGGCTAATAGACTACCACGCTTCCTGATTCAACTTGCATTGACAGTTTTGGGGATAGAAAAGAACATGTTTTTGACTTCATCCCAAGCTTACTGCTTTCTAAAACTCTGGGTCAACTTCAGATATGCTGTGGTTCCCTCCTATTAAGGTACCTTTTCTTTCAGCAGACACAAGGATAAGACCTCCATTAATCAAACTAGAAGATAATCTACTAAAGCAGTAAGATGAATAAAGTTGATCAAATTGTATGTATAATATATAAAGTATAATATGTATCTATTGCATATATGTGTATTATATATATAATATACATATATATGTGTATACATATACATATATTACACCTACAATTAGTGTCCCCAGTGACCGAATTACATCATATTAGGCCCAACATTTTTTAACACTCCATATACCAGGGACCACACCCTTGGCACATGACACTTTGAAGGAACAAAACACATGTGCCTTAAAGCAACAGAGCATTGTTCCTTCTAATGCCTACAGCCCTTAAGTTGATGCTGATCCAGGAATGAAACTCCTGCATCTGATTTTCTCATAATAGTGGGCAAGGTTTACTGAAGTGACTGCACATTCTCCTAACACATTACTGACATTTCTTCTCAGTGACCACCCTCCAATGTTAGCAATTACAGCCAGGATTTTCCTTGTAGAGTTTTGTAAATGGCCTCTATAGGAAGTCTAAATTACAGGTCTGAGTTATCTCCTATGTCAGAAACACTTCAGAGTGGCCTATCTTTAATACACAGGCCTATCTTCAAATTGTTACAATTCTTAAAAACAAATTAAGACTTTCCCGGTATTTGGTTCCTAGCCCATATTAGGTTTATTAATAACATTACCATTGCTACATAATTATTACTATTTTATAGAATATGTGCTTACTATATGCCGAACACAACCGTATGGAATACCTTCACTACTGTGGTGGCTGGAATAAGGCAGGCCCCCAAATGCACACGCGCGCACACACACACACACACACACACACACACACACACACACACACACACACACACACACACACACACACACACGATCCCCAGTTGATGAACTGTCTGGGAAGAATTAGGAGGTGTGGCCTCATTGGAGTAGGTGTGGCCTCGTTGGATGAGCTGTGTCACTGGGCTCTGAGGTTTCAAAAGCCCATGCCAGGCCTACTGTGCCTCTCTCTGCCTGCAAATGAGGACATAACCCTTTCTGCTACTTCTCCAGTACCCATGCCTACCTGTGTGCTGCCATGACTGACAATGTACCAATCCTCTGAAACTGTAAGAAGACCCCAATTAAATAAATGCTTTCTCTTCTAAGAGCTGCCTTGGTCATGGTGTCTCATCATAGCAACAGAACAGAGACTAAGATAGCTAGTTAGTAATAAAAACCTTTGGCAACTTAATATCTGTATTTCCTCATTTAAAATGATGATTAACAGTACTTCTTAAGAAAGATTAAATGAACCAACAGGGATGTATTAATGCACCTAGAACAGCGGCAGTACACAGGAAGCGCTTAAGTACTATCGGCAATGTTCTCTCTACGAGAGAGAGAGAGAGAGAGAGAGAGAGAGAGAGAGAGAGAGAGAGAGAGAGAGAGATCACAGAGATAATACACCACAAGAGCTAAACACATAGAGACAACTCTGAATTACTGTGCCATTCACATGCCTTACAGGCTAACATTGGGGAAATGCACTGTCACTAACTGAAAAGGCCCACAGTATGGTTATTAAAAGCCCAGGAGATCCAGCTACAGCTGGTTTACAAATCCTGATTCCTTGGTGTGAAGATATAAGCTACACAAATGTTAGTAAGACTGCAGTTCTAGTCATGGCACCCTCAATTTCACTGCACTGTAAACACGGGACAACTTAGATTTGAATTATAATATTTGAAAATCCTGGGGAACAAGCAGTCAGAGAAAATGAAAAGGGTTCCATAGACACCACACCATTTCTACTAAGGTGCTCTCCTATCCGGAACAGGGTTGAGGTCCAAAGAGAAGTTGCAGTCTTACAGGCTAATGAGCGTGAGCAGATCCTGAGTCTGACTCTGCATCCAGGTCTTGATACACCCACCCCAGACAAAGAGAGGAGAGAACAGTTGAACATTCTGCTCAAATTCTCTGAAGTTATCTGCCAAGTCCAAAGTTGCAAATTCAGAGAGTAAGAGTCCATGACAATCTACAGATACCAGCAGCCGGTAGGCTAAAAGACAGAGAATGGAATCTGTGCTTCATCAAGGTGAAGAGTAACCTGACCAGGCTCTCTCTCAGCAAGGGTGTCAAAGGCCTTCGGAGTAAAAACCAGAGAGGACTATATGGAGCAAGGATCAATGTGAGCTGAAAACTTTGTCAACCTATACAGCCTAGAGCAGTGGTTCCCAACCTGTGGGTCAAGGTCCCGTTGGGGTCAATGACCCTTTCACAGGGGTTGCCTAAAACCACTGGAAAGCATATATTTACATTATGATTCACAACTGTAGCAAAATTACAGTTATGAAGTAGCATCAAAAGAATGATTGGAGGTCATCACAACGTGAGACCTATAATAAGGGGCCGCAGTGTTATGAAGGTTGAGAACCACTGCCCCAGCATCTAAGAGGAAAGCCTCAACTGAAGATCTGCTTTGACCAGATGGCCTATGGGAACATGTCTGGGGGGTGACTGTCTTGATTAACAGATGCAGAAGGGCATACATTAACCACAATTTCTAAGAATGAAAGTGATTAATCATATAACTGGTCACAATAATGCTAATTAATTTTACCTTTCGAATTCTGGTCGTGCCGGTATTTTTTTCTTGAGTAATGGGCCTTTCTGGTGTTTGAATTCCTCCTTTCATGTCATTTGCAAGGCCTAAGGGCTGCCATGAGTCATCCCATATATCTTTAGATGTAGAAAAACACCAGTCCTAGAAAGAAAAAAATTGCAACATTAAATCAAGATATGGCAGCATGAGACCTCAAAGCACGATAAGGTGGTGACATGGAAGTGTTTTAAATGACAAAGCATGTACTGGCTGATTCTGTCAGTGTGACTTCTTCCCTCTAAGTCTGCACTATATCTTCAACACTTGGGTCTCACAAAAATAAATACAACATTGTGGAATTTAATACCACTCTTTTAGCTAGACTTTTCCTGAGCACCTATCATTTACCTACATCAAATATAAAAGAAAGAAATCACATATTGTTTTAAACTATAGACAAATCCTTCTGAATTCCTGCATGTGCAACTTTCTAGAAGCCAGGCCTACTGGATTTAAATTATCAACAGTAATTTGCTGTTTATTTTACCAAAAATCTAACCTTTTGTGGCATATCTCCATGTGACTGATACTGTTTTTTCCCAACAAGGCTTGAAGTAAACAGATGAGAGGCAGGACTCCCGCCCTTTCCCATTTTAGCCTGTAGAGGGAGCCAGTTCTCATCCCAAATATCATCGCCAATGGTCACTGACTCCAGGCATGGCATTCCAGTAGGGATCTCATCCTGGAATATATCAGAAGACAGAGAAACACTATTATTTATATTTCCCAACAAACACATTTTAAATATTAAGTGCATAATATTTTCCTGGCTCCAAGTTTAAATACAGAATACTTTAAAGAGGCAAGGAGAGAAGATGCTCTCTATGTTCTGGGTGTAGGAAATCAGACTTCATAACTGATTACTGGATTCCTAACTGATCACACTTCAGAGTGTACAGTGGGAAAAACTGAGATGCAACACACACACACACACACACACACACACACACACACACACACTCACACACACACAGAGAGAGAGAGGGAGAGAGGGAGAGAGAGGGAGAGAGGGAGAGAGGGAGAGAGAGAGAGAGAGAGAGAGAGAGAGAGAGAGAGAGAGAGAGAGAGAGAGAGAGAGAGAGAGAGAGAGAGACCATAAAAATTCAGGAGCTTTTAAAGTAAAGAGCAAAACCTCAGAACAAAATTCTTCAGGGTGAGAGTAAAAAGGGAATAAAAACAAGCGCATGGAGTGAAAGTCAGGGTAAGATGCAACTGAAACTCCGGATATCCTGCCCTACTCTCCAAGGACTCAGGCAACTACTCATCTTCTGCTGGAGACCAGAGCATCTTCCAGAGGGATTTTTGGAAAGTAAAACTGAATGTGGAATAAAAGGGAGAAATGAAGGTTTTTGTATTAGCCAGCTTTCCATCGCCCAGACAAAATTTCTAGGAGAAACAATTCAAAAGGAAGAAAATAGCATTTACATTCATAAGTACTGAGTGGTCAATGAAGTTTGACATACTGGACTAAGGTAGATGGTATTTTCTGCCACCAGTCCTACCCTTGGCCATTTTCTTTGTTAAATGAAACTCAGGTCCACAATAAACTTGTGTATGACAGCTGCTACAGGTCAGGAATGTGAGGAGATTGTGACAATTATTTGGACAATTATTTGATGCAGGAGATTGGAGCTACCCTGCATCCCGACTGTTGTGTTGAATACATACGCTACACACGTTTAAAACTGACAGGAAAGTACATCAGTATAAAGTCAGTGTACTGCAGTGAATTTGAAAAGGAAGAAATACCAGCATAAAATACATGACAGCACGCATAAGACTCCCACAAACTCATTCCAGACGATAATCTGAGCTTGGAGGAGGGAAAGCATGGAGGGGCACAAATCCCCACCTCTACCCCAGAAGCCAGGCTCAGGTGAGAGCTGACGGAAAAGGGAAGATCGGCTTCTTCAGTGAGGTGCCAGCACACTCCAGGGAAGGCCACACGCTCAGGAGCAGCTGCCCAACCCAAGCTGGATTCCATTTTCTTTTAAGAAAGAAAAAGAGCATGAAGTCACCTGGGCAGGGAGGTGGGAGAGGATCCAGAGGCAGTTAGGGAAGCAGAAGGAATACAATAAAAATATATTTTATCAAGTTTTCAAAGAACAAACAAAAATATCACTTAAAAGTACATAGGAAAAGTATCGTAGCATACTACTCAGCAGAAAACAGCATTTACATTCATAAGTACTGAGTGCTCAATGAAGTTTGACATACTGGACTAAGGTAGATGGCAGGGAGGGGAAAGAAAGTTAAGTTTATGGGTGGTGGATGGAAGGATGAAACACAAAAACTTCACCCTCATCTTTCATGCCAAGAAATCCAAAGACACAATGGGGGGATCAGGAAATAAATATACTATTTAATGAAATAATTAAAGGCAAATTTCAAAACCACAGCTCAAAGAGATGAAAATGAATATTTTAGAAAACAGAAAAATGCAGGGGTCATGAAGGACTTTAGGCTGTGTGCATATAAATGCTTGGCTAAAATAAAAATAAAATGTGTTCCCCCCCAAATGTAAACATATTCCATGATGAGTTTTTCTAATATTACTTCTCAAGACTTGACCACACTGCCATACTTGGGTAGATCCTGGGTAGTAACCTATACTATCCAGCCCAGACAGAGCCTTCCTCTACTGTGACTGGGTCATGTTCCATACTGTGGCCTTGGTGACTGAAAGGAGACCATTTGTAATCCGTGTCATACAGTAACCCTCACAGATGAAAACAGTGGCACCTAAAGGCTGATGATTGAAATAATGAATTTAAAAACCATCTCGCCTCCTCTTACCTCATTTTCATCCTTTGCATCCTTGGGCTGCAGGATGGACCACTGTGGATCATCCTCACAGCTCTTACATGTTTTCAATGAACTCAATTTAGAGTCCCCAGATTTAAGGTGACTTGAAGACTTTTCATCATTAATATCTTCCTAGTAGATATAAAAGAGAAGTCATTTCTACATTAATGCTGTTTCTAAAATCTGCTTTTCTATAAGTTTTAGTGGAAGTTTTACATTATAGTTCACAGCTGCACATTAACTTTTACCCATTTTCCTAGGCCTTCCCATTCTGTTCAACTACATCAGGAAACCAGCATCGCTGGGCACATGTGATCAAGTGTCTTCGAGACAGCTGGAGTTACAAAGAATCCAAAGGTCCCAGACCTAAAGAACTAAACTGTGGGAAAAGGCACAATCGGGTAGTCATAGTACATTCTCCCCAGCACAACCATCATACAGACATGTCACACACACCCCAGGAGGGAGGGTGTCTGAGAAGATGCAGTGGAGATGGACTGTTACGACACTTACAAACTATGGGATTAAGCAAGAGGCTGGGTCTGCAGTGAGCGTGCATGTGTGTGTGCAGAGGGTGTGCAGCAGGTGTGAGTGTGGGTGTGAGTGTGTGCATGCATGTGTGTGTGTGCGTGTGCAGGTATGTGTGTGTGTGCAGCAGGTGTGCATTGGGTGTGCAGCAGGTGTGCAGTGTGTGTGCAGCAGGTGTGTAGTGTGTGTGTGCAGCAGGTGTGCAGTGTGTGTGTAGCAGGTGTGCATGTGTGTGCAGTGTGTGTGTAGCAGGTGTGCAGTGTGTGTGCAGTGTGTGTGTGCAGCAGGTGTGCAGTATGTGTGTAGCAGGTGTGCATGTGTGTGTGCAGAAGGTGTGCAGTGTGTGTGTGCAGCAGGTGTGCAGCGGGTGTGCAGTGTGTGTGTGCAGCAGGTGTGCAGCGGGTGTGCAGTGTGTGTGTGCAGTGTGTGTGTATGTGTTGTGCAGAAGGTGTGCAGTGTGTGTGTAGCAGGTGTGCATGTGTGTGTGCAGGTGTGCAGCGGGTGTGCAGCAGGTTGCAGGTGTGTGTGCAGGTGTGCAGTGGGTATGCAGCAGGTGTGTGTGCAGCAGGTTGCAGGTGTGTGTGCAGGTGTGCAGTGGGTATGCAGCAGGTGTGTGTGCAGCAGGTTGCAGGTGTGGGTGTGCAGCAGGTTGCAGGTGTGGGTGTGCAGCAGATGTGCAGTGGGTGTGCAGCAGATGTGCAGTGGGTGTACAGCAGGTGTGCAGTGGGTGTACAGCAGGTGTGCATGTGTGTGCATGTGTGTGTGCAGTGGGCATCACACAGAATCTTTGCTGTATCAAAGCACAAACTGAATGAACAGAGGTTACATTTCTCTTTTGCACAAAAGATGGTGTTTCATTTCGAGGATCAAACTATGGTTATTTGAAGATACCAACAGGTATATAACCTAAAAATGTTAAGCAATTATTTAAAGTCATTATTCAAGAATGATGAAATACATTTTTTCCAATGCAGTAATAATGATTATGAAATATTCAGGCTTGTTATAGGCTAACTGAACCAAATTAATTGAAAACAATTCAGGAGAGATGGATCAGTGGTTACAAGCACTGGCTGCTCTTGCAGAGGAGGCAGATTTGACTCCCAGCAACCACATGGTGGGCTCATAACTACCCATAACTCTGGCTCCAGGGATCCAGTGCACTGTGGTGCTTCACTTACATGTACACAAACATTCATAAAGTAAATGCCTCGTTTTTAAAGTTTTAATAATTTTTATTTCATGTGTATGAATGCTTTGACTGTTCGTGTACCACATCCGTGCTGTGCCTTTTGGCTGAGGAGCCAGAAAGAGGGAATTGGCACCTCTGGAACTAAAGTTAAAGGCAGTTCTGAGTCACCATGTGTGTGCTGGGAACCAAACCCAGGTCCGCAGCAAGTGGTCTTAACCACTGAGCCATTTCTCCAGCCCCAGGCCAAACTAATTTTAACATTAACTAGAAAGCTATTTTTTTCTATTTCTTTTGAAATACAGCAGGAGATGGTCACATTTTGTGTGTGTTTGTTTGAGACAAAGTCTCACTATGTTGCCTGGGCAGGTCTCAAACTTGTGCTCTCCTTGCTTCAGGCTCCTGAGGGCAGCAGTGTGTGCTGCCCCACTCAGTTCCTAGGTATTTTCCTTGACAAGTTAAAATCATATCAGCCAGCCTGGTGGTGGTGGCACACACCCTTGATCCCAAGCACTTGGTAGTTAGAGGCAGGTGGATCTCATTGAGTCCGAGGTCAGCCTAGTCTACCAAGTGAGTTCCAGGACAGCCAGGGTTGTTACACTGAGAAACCCTGTCTTGGAGAAAACACACACACACACACACACACAAATAGTAGTCAAAGTGGGCTTGCCTTTGAACCTTTTTAATAATCAGTAAACACTAAAAAAATTACCATCTCCAAAATACATAGATGTACCCATTAAACAAAGTTATTTTTATGTACCATTTCACACAAAGAAAAGACATTATAAGAGCAAACAACAGTTTTGACCCTTAAATTAAAAGCATCAAATATTCTTAGCCCAAGATCTATTGTCACAGAATGTCGGACTTAAGGATATGTCTGTGACTTTGTTCAAGAAGCATTACATTCTTGCTATGGGCTTTACTTTCCCTTCATCTCTAATGGGTCAGAGCACCAACTTAATTAAGAGTGTTCTGATGATGAAATCACCTATGGGAGGATTTACAACAGCGCCTGAGGTACACCACTAGTTCAAGAGCTGTTTCTATTCTTATTTGGGCTGGAATAATACATGTTAATGGAAAACACATTATAATGCTGTCATTACTGTGCTAGACAGTATGAAATAAGAACATACAAAGAATGCCGTGAGTAGTACAGGGGCAATAAGACAGGTATCAAGGGCTACAAGATGCTCAGGGGGTAACAGCACGTGTTACCAAGCCTGGAAACAGGCTTGGTCCCTGTGACCCACATGGTAGAAAGTGAGATCAGCTCCCATAAGTTTCCTTCTGACCTCCACGTGTGCATTGGAGCATGCATGGACCAACACACATACACACAATAAATAAGTGCAATGAAAATAGTTCACAAGAATAGCATCAGCATCATGCACAGTGCAGGGGAACCACAGCCACACAGCAAGTGAGAGGACTTGGTGCATAGGAGGAACTGTCCAAGAGGGGGCAGAACTAATGCAAAGGGTTAAACTGGCAAAGAGACAAGGTCACTGTCACTATGTTGTGCAAGACTCCCAGATCTTCTGTTTGGAAAGTGCCATAGCAGTCATCTACAAAGTGAGGACATAACTATAGTTGATGGGAGTAATTATATTTGCAAAATCTTTTTACTTGGCTATGCCGGCCACTCACCTTGGACTGTTGCCGTGGCTCCCTGTCTTCATCAAAACATTGCTGCTGAGAAGGCCCCAGCTCTGTTAGGACTGTGTCACCTGCCATGCCACTGGAGCTAGTGTAGAGCGCTAATGGGTTTAGATCTCTGAAGCCCTAGGATGAAGCATTTCATTACATAATAAGCTAGAAAGGGCGAACAAGCTAGTGCTTCACATGGCACTGAAACATTTTCTAACATAAGGTGACAATTTCCACACTGATACTTTACAAAAAAACAGCATCAAGATGAGAAATTATGTAGATAGCACTGTCACTCATTTCAAAACTAGAGAATGTTTTTTCTTCTCTGGGAAAGCAGATTAAATACTTCAGGGTTAGAGCGATTAAATCGTTTGTTTTAAATAAAAGTAGTTTTCACTGGAGGATTAAAGAACAATTAGCAAAATGTGGATCTGTGTCGTGGTGGTGTTGGTGGTGGTGGGGCCTGGTTTCAACAGTCACCTGAAAATGAGGAGGGCGCTCTGCATTAAGTCGGGAAGCTAAGGACATCTCTAAGATTGAAGAGCAAATCAGTAACTGCCCACACTAAACTTTTATACCCTAAAGTGTGGCATTTAAAAAATATGTACCCTACCTTGGATGGGGCATTTTCTCGGCACACAATAGCATGGCCCTCTGTCCTCAAGACATGATGAAAGTAGACATCTTCATTAGAGGATGTATCACAAAGAAAAATATTAAGGATTCCATCTATATATTCATCCACCACCCCTACTAATGGCTTCAAACCACACAGCTTCTGGAAGTGTAAAATAGCTCTGGATGTCCAGTGTTCCTAAAATACAATAGAGATATATTTATGTGACAGAGTTACATGTGAGTTACACAAATTGTATATAAAAATGAATTGCTAATGAACTATAGTTTTAAGTGAAAAAAAACCCTGAAATCCTAAAAAACTAAAAACGCATAAAATATGTTTAATTTTAGGGTGAGAGAAGTTAAAAAAATGGTTAAAATAAACATGACTACAAAAATCATCTGGCAAAGAACTCTCATTTTCAGAAATATTATTCATTTATAATGAGTAAAAAGACCAACCATCAAGGAAATGCAAATCAAAACCACACGAAGATTCCACCTCACCTTAGTCAACATGGCTATCACCAGAAAACCACAACAAATGCTGGAGAAGGCACAGAAAAAAAGGGACCCTTGTAACTGCTGCTGGGCGTGTATGCTAGTCCAGTCACCATGGAAACCAGCATGAGAGTCCTCAAAAGGTAAAAATGATCCCACACGACCCAACTACACTGCTCCTAGGTTTATGTTCAGAATCCGTGTCTGTTTCCTGCAGGGACAGCTGTACACTTACGTGCACCACAGCACTGTTATAGCAGCAAGGTTCTGAAGTCAGGCAGTGCCTAATGGTGGGCAAAAGACGAAGGGATAAAGGAAATGTGTTGTACATGCACAACAGAGTTTCATTCAGCATCAAGAAGAATTAAATTATGTGGTTTGCAGGGAAATGGGTGGAAATCATCACATTAAGTGAGTTAGGACAATCTCACAAAGTGTAGAATCCAGGGGTGGACATAAGAGTAAAGGGTAGTATTAGAGCTACAGAAGGTATAAAGGGGAAGGGGGGATAAGCACATTATATAAATACAAGAAAATCTCATAAAAACAAAGTAATGGAGCAAACATGATCAAAATAAATGTATGCATGAGAACGTCATATTAAAACTCCTTATTTTATATACTATATGCTAATTTAAAAAGAAGAAAAGGTTTGGAAAATTTTAAATAATTATCCACTGAGCAACTGTCAAAAAAAAAAAAAGTCAGTTGAAGATTATTAGGCTAACCCACCCAGAGGGAAAAAAATTAAAATTCTGGGTAGAATATTATTTTAATATATCACAAAGACAAAAGAACCAAAGATGGTAAAATTATCATGCCAAAATGGAAGGGAAAGTGAGATCTACTTCTGCCTTCAGAGTCCCTGCTGATCTGGGCAAACCTGAACTACAGTTTTGATGGTCCTAATGGGTCAAAGGGGAAAGATATCAAAGCCAGGGTCTACAATGGTTGGGAGTCTAGAAAATTTTCCTTTATTAAACTAACTTCTGTGGGATACACAACCAGGAAAAAGGGATACAAAACATACACTAAGGCTCACATGAATTTGTGACTCTGTCTCCAAACCACCAGCATGGTCTAGCAATCTTCAAGCTGCCCATTTACATAAGCATAGTACAGGCTGGGCACTTGGCAGAAGCAAACAAAGCCTCTCTGGAGACAGGCACCATCCAACCATCCTGACACACACACTGGACAAAGGCAAAGATAAAGGATTGCTTCACAGGTGAAAACACTGCCCACAAGCCTGATGAACCTGAGCTTGATCACCAACCAGAATCCACATGATAGAAGGAGAGACCCAACTCCCACAAGTTGTCCTCTAATGTCAAAGTATGGCACTTACGCACTCTCGTGCACACACGAGCTCACACACACAATTAAATGAAAATGTAAAAATTTTATCTAAAATAAAGCCTAAAGAAACAGTGAACTATATATGAGAACAAGCAGAAACTACATAAAAGTAACCCCCAAATCCTGAAAACATTTTTATTTCTAAGTATGAAACTAACATTATGCTTAAAGCAATACAAATAAAAAAATTACCCAACTTAATGTGAGACTTTTGTAGAGGTCAGCAATCTATACAATCTATAAGGAATGGTACAGGCTAGCCAGCAAGCATCTCAGTGGTTAAAGGCACCGTGCACGGGTGTGGCCACCCCAGCCCAACCCATGGGTCTCACAAGGTGGCTGAGAACTGTCTTGCTTTCACCCCTCCTACACACACACACACACACACACACACACACACACACACACACACACACTCTTTAAAAGTGATATAATTGAACTAAATTTCAGAAAGTAAAAATACAATTAACAAAAACTTCATGTGTTAATTCAGTACCAGATTAGACAAGATTAAAGATAACTGAGGAAAAAAATGCCTACTATGTAAAGACATGGACATAAAAATACAGAAAACAGATAAAAGATTTGGAAGAAAAGCTTACCTTTAACACTTTTAATTTTTGTTCCAGAAAGAGAGACACAAACAGAGAGATTATGAATATAAATATCGGGATACCCAATAATCAAATAACAACTTCAAATTCACAAAGGTTAGTGAAAACTAATAACCCTTATTTTTAAGTGTCCAGAGAGCAAAGTAGGATAAATAATAAATTCACACACAAATAAACTTATCACATTATATATAAACACACTCTGAAACTGAATGTAAGGGACCAATGGAAAATCTTTAAAATAGCTAAAGACAAAGAGGACAAAACAATGGTTAAGGATTTCCACAGGAAAAGCCACCAGACTGACAAGTGACTTGTCTGAAGTTAAGAAGACGGGAAGCTAGCAACAGCCTCTTCAGTGTGCTACAGAGGCTGACGCCAGCCTGGAGCCCTACACCTGGCAAATGTGTAATAAGCAGGGGTGTAACAGGTGGTACGGCCTGTGCCTAGCAAGCATGAGGCCCTGCATTCAAACTTTAGCACATGCACCAAAAATAGTACAAAACAATGATGAAATGTGGTAAACATTACTAAATTTGCCACTCCATGACCCTAATGAGATAAAATCCTAAATAGTGCAGCTCAAGTAGAAGAAAATTACTCCTAGGCAAAGAGTGGGAATAGATGATGAGTTAAAAAATATGTAATCGGAACCAAAAAGATACTATTACAATTTTTGTAACCAATTTCTTATTTTTTAAATAAAAAACAATTTTCTGAAAACAAAAATTCTAACAAAACAAACATCTCCAAATTAATTTCAGTATTTTTCTTTTCTTGAATTCAAGAAAACTAATTATTATAATTGCATAATATATATTAGATCATGTATATAGACTAGATTCTTTTTTAAGATTTTATTTATTATGTATATAGCTTTCTGCCTGCATGACCAGATCTCATTCGAGGTGGTTCTGAGCCACCATGTGGTTGCTGGGAATTGAACTCAGGACCCCTGGAAGAACAGTCAGTGCTCTTAACCGCTGAGCCATCTCTCCAGCCCCAGGCTAGATTCTTTTAATACTCCCTTTTACCATTGTGTTAATTTTTTTGATTGTTTAGTCCAACTGTTTGAGTACTTTGTGTTTTTTTAAAAATAAGTTTTCAATTTAAATTACAAACAATCTTATTTTACATATCAATCCCAGTTCCCCCTCCTCCCCATCATCCCATGTCCCCCATCGATCACCCATGCCACCCCCATTAATTTTCATTAAATGATATAGCATAATAATGCATTTTTGTGTAAAAGATCAGGTTGGAACAACACATGATTTATTATGTTACACACATTACTTGAAAATTACAGTTTTGTATTTTTAAAGTACTATGTAAGGCATTTATACAAAATACTTTGACAAGATATAGCATATTATTAAATGTTAGACATTGTAAAATAATTATATAGTTGTTAATAAAATCTTGATATATAACACAATATATAAAAATAGAAGATTCACAGATACTACAATGGTGAAGTGTCACATTCATTTATGCTACATTCCATTAAATAAAGGTCATTTAAGTAACAGAGAAATGAATAGCTTACTGGCTTTCAAATATAATACTTCAATATGTACATATTAAGCAATTTGGATAGATCTAACAAAATGCCAGAAAAAAGCATATGAACATTAGTTTTTCATTACCTTAAAATTCTAAACTCAAGGTTTGAAAAGATTCATATCCTAATGAGATCGTATTTCCTAGCTAGCAGTCAGCTTCCTTCTTGCCATGAGCTCACATATGGGGTGAAAGAAAGGAGAGAGAAGGTGAGTGGGTGAGGAGAGGTAGGGGAGGTAGGAGAGGGAGGGGAATGAGAGAGGGGGGAGGGAGAAGTGGGGGAGAGGAGAAAAGGGCATGCAAATGGTGTGAGCTCTGTATCAAACCAAGTAAGCAGGGATCTTGTAGATAAGAGGCACAAGGCACAGAACTGAGGCCCCATACCATGATGCTCATTTTTATTTACTAATTTACTGTTGGGAGCCAAAGATCTCAGGGCTTGGCATGAGATCCTAGGCCATGCTTGGCTGGCCACATAGTTGTATGTTAACCTTTACATAGTAGCTCCTTAGAACCTCAGCTCAAGAAAAGAAACAACTTAACCCAGTCCTCCACCCACAGGCTCAGTCACCTAGGCAACCCTTCCTGGACCTCTTGAACTCTTTGAACTCTTTACCCTGTCAAACATCCTCTTTGTGGCTTCCTAATATCCTGCCTACACTAACACCTGGTACACAAACAACCCATTCTACCCCTCCCCATATCCTGCTCTACTGACTATATAAGCTAGCCTGAGAAAAATAAAGTTAGCCACTTAATCAGAATCCTGTCTTGTGGTAGTTCTTTCTGCATCTCTTGTTCCCATTCCCTATCCCTGACTCTCTTGCCCCAAGTTGATGTCCTGCAGGTTGGGACAATTTACTACTTAATTTTTATTTCAAGAATATAATAACTGAAGAGTTTGTATATATTTTGCTTAACACAATAAACACATTAATGCTCAATTCCTTGCTAGGATACCCACACACACACAAACCAACCTCTCAGTCATGAACTATGAGGTAACCTAAGCTAGCTCAATGAGGAAAAAGATGAATTGATTTTTGGCTTTGTCTAAAAAAGTTGTAATAGTTTATCTCAGTGAATATTAATTTTCTAAGTAACAGCTTTAGCACAGTAATACAGGCTCACAACTATTACCAAAACAATCACAAAAATGATTCATCTGTACTATGATACAAACCCAGGGGCTGGAGAGATAGCTCAGTGATTAATAGCACTTGCTCCTCCTGCAGGGACCTACCTGGCTCACTTCCCAGCACCCACAAGGAAGTTAAAACCATCTGCAACTCCAGTTCTTAGGTTCTGATGCCTTCGTCTGGTCTCTGCATTAACTGTATGTAGTTGTTATGCATACATACATTCAGGCAAAACATCCATAAACATAAAATTGAAAAGGAAAGATTGTAATTCCTACCATCTATGATAACGTTAACATTATCAATGGTAACAGACCACTAAGCTTGTTCCACCAGTCAGGAAGGAGAATTCCAAGAGGAAGCACACCTTAGGATTATGTTTTAAAAGTTTATTCTAATTAATGTATATTACATTAGAAAATTAAATTTAATTCTTGTGTTAATTTATTCCTACTTTGAATTTCTTCTAATAACACCCTTTAGAGTCATTATTATCTTCATTTTTCTTACTTATGACATCTATTCAACATGAGAAGTAAAACTATCATGTCTAATATATAATGTCAGTATCACTAACTACATGCCAACACATGACTAGTAACTAAACAAGAAAAAAGAAAGTAACTTGTTTTATCACTCATTTCCACAGTGTCAGTTCTACCACAATGAAGGTATTCATATTGTGAATCTGAATGTTTGTCATATATAGCCTTTCTTACGTTGAGACATGTTCCCTCTACTCCTAATCCAGGACTTTTTTATGAAGTCATGTTTTGTCAAAGGCCTTGTCTATATCTACTGAGATACGATTTTTGTCTTTAAATTCACTTACAGGATTGATTATATTTATGCCAAGCCATCCCTTCATCTCCAGGATAAAGCTGACTACAGCCAACGTCATCCTAAATGGAGAAAAACTCAAAGCAATACTATTAATGTCCACCACCTCCACTCCTTTTCAACATAGTGGCTAATGTCCTAGCTAGAGAAATAAAACAAAGGAAGAAAACTAAAGGGACACAAATAGTCAAAGAAGTCAAATTTGAAGATTATATAACATTATACTTGAAAGGTCCCAAAAATTCCATTAGAAAACTCCTAGAACTGATCACCATTAACTAAGTGGAATGATAAAAATCAACTCAGAAAATTCAGCAACTATTCTTTATAATCATAACAAACATTCTAAACACTTCCATTCAGTATAGTATCAAGAAATAATATGTCTAGGAGAACACAGAACCAGGAATGTGAAAAGCCTCTGTAATGAAGAATTTAAACCTCCAAAGAATGAGACTAAAGACACTAGAATAGAGAGAGAGATCTGAACTCTCCTTGGATGGTAGAATTAATATTGTGAATATGGCCATCCTGCCAAAAGCAATGTGCAGATTCAATTCAATACCTATAAAAATCTCCATAATATTCTTCACAGAAACAGGAAAAATGCTAAATTCATATGGAAATAAGCAATCCTGAGTACAAACAGCAACCCTGAAAGGATCACAAGGCAAACGTCAAGCTACATCACAGAGCTGTGGTACCATAATCATCGGAATGTGGGCACAAAAGCAGACGTGAACCCATCCGTGACAGCAGACAACCCAAACACAACTGGATGTAACTACAGCCATCGATACTGGCCCAAAGATGCCAGACATATACACCAGAGAAAATCCCTCATCTTCAACAAATGATGCTGTACCAATTTCTTTATGTGATTACATGATATAATAAAAACAAGGCAGCAGAGGTCAGTGAAGTTGGTTGCTCCAATGTCTTTACATTGATATACACATAAATGTTATATTTCTTGTGTTTTTTTAAATAATACAAAGTAAAACTTGCTGAATTTTTTAATCTTCAAAATCAGGAATGCTAAGTTAAAAAGAACAGGCAGGCAATAAAGTATACACAATAATGGAATTTAAAGTTATATACTGTCAAATAAATGTAATTAAATACAAATGCCCCAGCTAAAAAAGGTGAACATATTGCTCTGGATTTAAAAAAACAAAAAACAAAAAAACACAACTATATGTAACATGGTCTACACCAGAAAAAATACCATGTAAATGAGAGTCAGATCTTTAAGAATATCAAACAAAAAGAACTTCTGTATAAGTGAAAGTGCATTCATGGAAGAGGTTAATTTCACAATGATATTCACTTTCCAGGCATATAGCAAATCTGATATTGTATATGGACCTAATGATGTAGCTTCAATGGATAGACAAAAAGCAACTAAATGATAGGAACAGACAGACAGAACAACAATCATAGCTAAAGCCACGCTTCCTTTCAATGATTATTTTTCAAAAACACAAAGAAACACAAAATGAATGAAAGCATCATACAATTAAGGTGACTTTAAGGACAACTACTGAACATTATATATAACTACACTATATTTTCAGGGACATATTATGTACTATAAAAAGCAATCCCATACTAGCTCATAATGAAACCTATTCTGACATTACCCACAGGATTATCTCTGATCAGTTGTTTAGCTTGGAAATCAGTTTACAAAACAGTATTTATTTATAAGCAAATTTCTAAATAATCCATGACTCAAACATAAACACAAAATATAAATTACTACAAAATACTTTAAGTGAGCAATAAAACCAATACCCCCCAAAACTTACAAATTCACCTAAAAATTCCATACCAAAAGAGTAACTCAAAGTGGGGTTGAGAAAATAATGAAAATAGGACAAAAATTGGTTCTTTGAAACTAACTACAATGGAAACTACCTTTATCATTTAGATAATGACAGAATGAAAAAATACACAAATAACATTCAGAATATAAACATTTACACCACTACAAATGTTGACACAAAAAAGACAAGAGGGATCTGAGAATGGTGCTGTACACATGTCATCCCTGCCCTCAGCAGACAACCTGGGTTTCATGAGATGGTGACTCATTAAAAAAAAAAAAGATAAAAACAACCAAGACACTATTACGAACTATTCACACCAATAAAATCAAAACTTTAAGCCGGGTGTTGGTGGCGCACGCCTTTAATCCCAGCACTGGGGAGGCAGAGGTAGGCGGATCTCTGTGAGTTAGAGGCCAGCCTGGTCTCTGAATGGAGTGCCAGGATAGGCTCCAAAGCTACACAGAGAAACCCTGTCTCAAAACAAATAAAAAAAAAATTCAAAACTTTAAAACAAACACATTCCAAATTGGGGAGAGGGAACAATACAAAAGTAACACTAAGATGTTTGAAATAATGACAGAGAATCATTATTTTATACTTACCTGAAACTAGATAGATAGATAGATAGATAGATACATAGATAGATAGATAGATAGATAGATAGATAGATAGATAGATAGTTTAAATGAACTTATGTCACTTGGGATGATAACACCTTCTCCAAAGAGCCATAGACCACCTAATTAAAACCCCAGAATGAGGCATGAGAAACCTTTTTTGAGTTTTGGTCAGTGAGTCCAAGAGATTCCAAAAACTACAGGCTTTTGCTGTTGTCTCTGATTGCTTCTGAAGCTGAAGACACCACACTTTGGATAGGACCCAGAGGGTCACAGCTGGATCTGACTCCAAAGTCTCGTCCCTGAGGACTAGCCTTCACATACACCAAAAGGTGCTGTGCAAGCTGCTAGAGGAGGAAGGGAACCAATAGCCCTACCCAGTGATGCCTCCGAACCACAACCACCAGCACAGGAAGACACCCAAAACACAATCACCCACAGATGAGTGCAGCTCTCACCCCTTAACAAGACAGATCCAAATTTCCTACTGCTTAGTAACACTGCTGTGCGATGACACCAGAGCACAACACCGTACTCGTTTGTGGTGACACTGGTATAAACCTATGCCATGAGTCAAGTTAAAGTACACCAAGTGCAATTACACACAGTGCACAGTATTTGATAATAAATGACTGCTACTTGTTCATAGATTAATTTAGTCATCCCAGCTTACCCGACATTCTGGGCACAGAATATTGTGTTCAATGTTTGTGCTCCTCTCCCTCTGCCGGCAATGTCTCCTCTTTTACCCTTTGATGAGTTGGAACAAAAATAGGCTCACTTCCTTTTGCTGCTCTCACACCACAGCAAATGACAGCAAATGTGACGTGATGCCCTTGCTGCCCACTCACCTGCCTGGCACACACAATCATTTCAATGTTGTTTCTGTGTCCTGAGAACTCAGAATTGTTACTGGCACAAAGGAAGAACCTACATCTTTGCTGACCAATAAGAAACAAGGACACTTACCTCTGCTGGTCTCACCCAAGCCAAAGAGCAAGGTATAGCCTGAGCGGGAAGCTTTGTGTAGCAGCATCTGCAGAAAGTCAAATGTGTGACTATTTAGCCATTATTTGTACACTGCTTTTATTGAGTCTCTGGTCCACTTCTTGTCTTGTGATACCATTTCAATTAATTCACGACACTTTAAATTAATGCCTTGTACTTTGAAAGTAATTCAAGAAAAAAAAATTACAAAACAGTACATTTTTTTAAGAACATTGTAAGTAAAAGCACCAGTAAGAACTGTTTAACCCCTTGACATGTAAGTATGCCTCTTAGCATAACCCTGAGATACTTTCTTAATAAAAGACCAAACTTTATTCTCAGGGTCCATTCAAATTCCTAATCAAGTGAAAGATGAGAGGCTACAGAGTATCCATAAAATAAGCCATCAGGGCTGGAGAGACAACTCTGTGGAGGTCCCCAGCTCCCGCATCGGGCTGCTCACAACTACCTGGAACTCCAGCACCAGGGCATCCTATGGCTTTGACCCCTATGGGCACCTGATCATACATGTTCCCACACAGTTAAAAAATAAGAAAAATTAGTCTTTTAAAAATATATTAAATGATCATCTGCCAAATATACATCCTACGACAAGATGTAAAGGATTGATGGAAAACAGCAAGAGAAAGAAAAGATCCCAGCCCCAAAGTTACAGGATTCAAAATTTCATTTTTCCAGCCTTCTTGCTGAATTCAACTTACTTGAGGAACCTTAGTGAGGACTTCTGAACAGTTCCAATATTTCCAAAGTCTGGGTAGAACACTTCAACTTCCTTTTTCCCAATGATTCGGTGGATAATAACCCGGTACCACCACTTGTCCTCAGAAATCCTTACACAACAGAGATGTCCTGGTTGGATAAAATATTCTGGCATGATGTACCGATCAGAAACCAGCTGGTTAGAATAACAGCGCCTGTAGAATTCCATAATACAGAAAAACCCATAAAGAAAGAGAGAAAAGATAATTTTACTGATGTATCAAGGATAAGCAAATCTCAGCAAAAAAGCAAAGAAAAAATTTTTCTCTGATTTCTTAATGCCTATTAATGCCAATTCCTTTATGAAGACCCTTTCATCAACAAACTCCTTCCAAGTATGTAAATTACATACTTATATTCTCTTAATAGAATCTAATCCAACTTCATTCCAGAGAATTCCTAAAATGTATACTTTCCTGCATTTATGGCTCAGGGAAGATCTTGGAAAAGAGGAGAGAAAGACTTTAAGAGTCAGAATACCAAAACTGTGCTGTGAAACAGTTTCAACTAGAAATGGCTGCACAAACAAGGCCAGAACAATGGCATATCAGTAGACATATTACTGTGGAATGGGGAAAATTCCATGGGGTCTCATCCGTAAAGAACTACAGACAGCCAATGACTGCTGGGAGAAGAATTGGTCTCTCCTATGAAATGAGCCCCAGTATTGGTTATCCAATATAGAATGGTCAGTCCTAAAACAATATGAACAAGTTATATTCATACATATTTGTGCTACTCATGCATACATACATACATACATACATATGCATGTAACAACAATAATCAAAGAAAAAGAGGCTGTCAATTTGAAAATGAGGACTAGGGGGGTGGGAGGGATTCTAGGGAGGGCCTAGAAAGAGGAAAGGGAGGGAAAGTAATGTAATTCTAATTCAATTAAAACTGTTCCTTCAAATAAGAAAAGCATTGATGGGCCAGGTGGTGGTGGTACACACCTTTAATCCCAACACTTGAGAGGTACAGACAGGAGGATCTCTTGAGTTCAAGGCCAGCCTGGTCTAAAGAACAAGTTCTGGGTCAGCCAGAGCTGTCCTAGAGAACCCTGTCCATGGAGAAACCCTGTCTGGAATGCCCTCCCCCACCCCCACCACCTCAATGGCGTGTTAATTCCCACATTTAAGAGATTCTCTCCAGCTTATCTTCTTTCATGCTTCATGCTCATCTCCACAATTCTCTCCTATTCCTTCCTTGTCAACATCCTTAATAGGCTCTGCATTACCATAACATTTTGGCTTCTTTGGAATGTTTAAAGCAGAAACCTAGGTTTAAATCCTGACTCCCCATTTACAAGATCAGTGGCTGTACCTTTCTGTTTCTGTTTCCTCGTCAAAGATGGAGCCAATAGTAAAATCTTAGCTAAAATATGTGGAGGATTTTAGGGCAGTGACTTCAGATGCACTCACACACTGTGCTTCCTTCTGGATGACCGCTTGTCCTTTTTCACATCTGGCATCACTATGGATAAACTCTCCCCAGAAGACTCTGATTCCCAAACCTCAAAGCTTCAATTTCAACTATCTGGAAGCCATGCTAGACATCCTCTCTCCATAGCCATTCTCTTCCCTTCTTCCCTTAGTAATAAGATGCCCATATTTTAACTAGCCATATAGGCGTCCCAGGACCTAGGTGTGGTTATAAGAATTAAATATTTGAGCTAACAGGATATATAAGAAAAAGTACACAAAGAGGAAAAATTAATGCATAGTTTATCACAATTTTTAAAAAATTAAAATGTGAACACTTCATCATGTCTTTCAAAGCAATGTTATTTTTCTCCTTCCCATTAGCTAAGAAGGGGAGCTGTAGCAGGAATTCTAGCTGGTCTTAATAATAAAAACAAAGAGACAGATATTGGGGTTAAAGCTCAAGATCAGAGAAGCAAAGAGGCCAACCACTAGAGAATTCTTACTTCTACCAGTGCTCAGACCAAAAGGGCGATCCTGTTCTCAGACTGCATCTGTCTCCACCAAACCTCAGACTACAGTTAAAGGCCTGGGATCCCAAGTACTGAGATCACCTTTGTGTGATCAATTTTGCATAGCTCAGGATGGCCTTGAACTAACAGAGATCTGTCTCCCAAGTGCTGGGATTAAAAGTGTGGACCACCACTGCCTGGCTTCTATGGTTAACTAGATCATAAACAATATATCACCATGTGGAACCTCATAGATGTGTGCCAAGCTACATCCAAAGGGGGCAACACACTATCTGAAACAAAAGAGAAAAATATCCAAGTCCTCAACTCCATGGGGTATCCACATTCCCATGCATCTTGTGCTGGGGCTACTTCAGAAAAGACAGGCTGTTATGTCCTTAGGTGAGCATGGCCATGGCAAACATATCCTAAGACTTCCAAGTGTTCTGCACCAACTACAGGCAGTGAGTGCCAGTGTCTAGTTTCTCTCACCCAGCTTCCTCATCTCTACGCCAACAGTCTTCATACTGAGAATACCTCATACCCTTTCCACTATTCACTGAAGGGGTGACTTTCTTCACTTCTCTAGTTTGTCCCTTTCTGCACTCACTCTCTCCTAAGGGCTTACCCATTTATTGACCTTTTCTTCATCTCATTCATTTTCTCTACTACAGCTGAAGTGATCCTTCTAAAACAATGTTGTCTCTATCAGTTTGTCACCACTGTGACAAGATACCCAGAACAAACAACTGAGGACAGTTTCAGGGACTTTGGTTCATGGTTGCATGGTTATGTTGTTTCTATGGTGAGGCAGAACACAGGAAGGAGAGAGGGAGGGAGCATGGGTGAAGAAGCAGAGCTTTTTACCTCATGGCAGCCAGTAGGCAAAGAGCCGAGAGGAAGGGACCAGGAACAAGCTATATCCTCTAAGGACACGTCCCCAGTGACCTACTTACTCTAGCTAAATCTCACCTTCTACTCTGAACCACTTGCCAGTAACATCTCTAAATTATAGAGCCACCAATAGGTTGATCCATTGATCAGGTCAGATCCCTCATGATCCAGTCACTTGGCTAAACAATGAACACTGCATTGAGAACCAAGCCTTTGACACATGACCTTTGGGACACTTCTTGTCCAACTATAAGAAGATCCTTCTCAACCTTTAAGAAAACAGGTTTCAGTGGCTTCTGTCTAAAGATCGTCCTCCCACGGGGCTCCCAATTCAGCTCTTACATCTCCCAATGTCATATCCAGCCATGCCCTCCCAACATCACTAGTTGGAACTCTACTTCCTTATTTGTTCCCTAAATACACCATTTAATCCTTTGTTAATGTTGACCTTAGTGCCGGAATATACCAATTCCTATCTCTGTCCAAACAAGGTCAAAAGAATGACACATGGTGAACAATGCCTTGGGGTACTGTCAGAGAGGCTCCAGGAAAAAAGGCAGAGGCACATTTCATTCCCTGAATTGTTCTTAGATGTGATTTCGTGTCTCCTGTACTAAACGTTTATATTTAATTTATCAGACATGTTTATTCTTGTTGGATGTCAGATCATAGGTATGGAACCCAATCTGGTGAAAGGATGTTCTGAGTGCTGTCCTCTGTGTACCCTGAATCTGGATATGGCTTCTGCCTTGCTTCCGTGCTTTCCCAGATACTATCTATGGTACACGCCAGGCAATTGTGTTTAACTTGGTCTGTCCTGGTTCTGGGAAAGGGCTGCTCTGTTAATATTTAGTATGTGCTCACTGACATTACTTACATGTTATCCTGAACTCAAACCTCCCTTGAATTGTTGCTTTCTTTGTAACATTCATGTATAAAAGTGCATTGAAAAGTTGTTTACAGCATTAGATTGTTGTTTACTCCATTCTTTGATGTCCTCAAATCCCAGCTCTCACAGACATATCTGCTTAGGTTGATGAAAGTTGACGATTTCAACTGGCAAAACCTTGCTTTTGAGGCCTTGCTCAAGTATTAACTATGAAGCTTTCCCAGACAGCACTGCTGCTTCCCATTCTGTCCCACTAATCTCCCTGACTGTCTCCCCAGCTTCAGTATGCTCATACAGGCAAAGCCCATGTCTTACATATGTATCCTTGTAGTCCCAGGGTCTCAGTAACCAGTGTTAACAGCAACAGCCATGCTCGGGAGATAGCTAGGTTGGTAAACTGCTTGCTTGTACAAGCATGAAGGCCTGGGTTTTATCTCCAGAAATCACATTAAAAAACAAATGCTAGCCAGGTAGTGGTGGTGCACGCCTTTAATCCCAGCACTTGAGAGGCAGGCAGATCTCTGAGTTGGAGGCCAGCCTGGTCTACAGAGAAAATTCCAGGACAGATGCAATGTGGAGGCTAGAGAGACAACCTCAGGTATCATTGTCAGGAATGTTGTCTGCCTCCTTTGAGACAAGGTCTTTGACTGGCCTAGAGCTCACCAACTAAACTAAACTAGCTGGACAGTGAGCCCCAGGACACCTTCTGTCCCTGCTTCCTCTATGCTAGGATTACAAGTCAACAAGTCAGAAAAAAAATGGTTATTTTTTTCATAAATGATACTTATAGTATCACACATGGATTTTTTTTTAACTATTGTTTTAATCTTCTCAGTTTAAGTGTCTATATGATAAAAAGCATCAGTCAGCAAAAGCTTTGGCTACTTTAGGAGTCCTGGGACCAAAATGTCTGACAATTACTCTTAAAGATAAAAGGGAACACAGAGAGTAAGCATGAGGCTCCTACCGCATTTCAATCATCATGTCTTCAAGTAATTCTGACGAATCTCTGCTGTAGATGCGAATGTAGAACTGACTGGGAGAGATTATGTATTCCACAAAGACCCCTACCAGGGTACTGGTGTCTAATGGTGGAAGTCGGCATAATTTCTTTGCACATACAGCATCCGGGGGGATATCATGGTTTGCCACTGATAAGCTGAGCTGGGACTTGTTTGCTTCCACTTGCTACAGGGGAGGCAGGGAGAGAAAGAAGTCACAAAGAGCCTGTAGGCTCACTTCAACTCTTAACGACAGTAGCTCTCAAACCCTATTTCATCAATCATTTCTATCACAATCATCTGGGAAATTATAAAAATCCAGATTCTTGGACTCCAGCCAGGATTATGATTCAGAATGGTTTAGAATGTTGCTCCCAGCCACACATTTTACAACATTCTTCAAATACTACATTATGAAGATATTGGGTGAAAAGAGTGTTAAGCAAATGTCTTCCACAAAATAGGCAACATGACATTTTTCACGTATTCAGGCTGGAGTAAGGTGAGTTCTCATCCTACCGAACCTGCCAGGAGCCAAAGGTATCTTTAAGGAATGGAACAAATTTAGACTAGTTCTCCTATCAAAAGCTTTTTCAAGCACTTTCACTCTAAAATATGCTATTTCCTCTAGGCCTTCTTATTGTCTGGAAGAAAGCACAGCAGCCTCTAGAACTACTCATTCCACTGAAGAGCCAGCTCCAGTGAAGAACAAAAAATTCCTTCATAACAACAAAGTTAGAAATAGGAGATAAAAAAAAATACAAACAGAAGTCGGTGAGGATGTAGAGGAGGAGAAAAATCTAATGAAGCAAGTAAGTGAGAACTGATACAAAGGTGTGGTGACCTCTGCTGAGGCAGGGACAGCGTAGGGCTCCTGCACTCTCTAAAGCCCTGAGGATTTCAAGCCTGCACCCTGAGACTCAGGCATAGAGAAATCAACAGTGCCATCAGGATAGAACTTAAATGTCAGCCATCTGAAAAACTTTAAATTCAGGCATGTGGGAAATGGAAACTAGAAGAAATGCTTCATAAAATGGTGCTGGACCGAAGATCTTGCCCTAAAGAGCACTTTGGTCTAAAGAGACATCCATTCAATTATTTTGCCTCCTGTAAAGTCCTTGAACCTCACTCACCAGCTGCAAAGGCTTTACCACAAGATTAGGCTTCTTGTAAATTTTCTGTTCTGGTTCCTTGTGGTTCTTCAAAGGGCAATCCCATGTAGTCTTCTTAACTGCTACCGTAGACAGTGGATTTCTAGAGGGACTTCTGGAGGGACTGGAGACCCAAGCATTGGTGTCTGTTTTCTTGTCTGGTTGAACTAAACACGAATTTCTGACTGATGAAAGCGCTCCACCTGAAACAGCCAGGGTGTCCCGCAGAGTTGTTACACTTTGGAACCACTGCCACCAAGCAGTCCCTGTGTGCCAGGCACTGGGGAAACACTGAGCAATGTTAATTAGTCCTTGCAGACCTTTCAGATGGAGAGACACAAGGGAAGCTGTTCTAGAGCAGAAACAAACCGTAACATTCTCACACAGGTAAAATGGAAGCTGGTACAACTTCTTAAAGCCTGGCGATGACTTTCTCAACATCCTCATTTCCAATTTCTCCTTCTAATTAAGCAGTGAGAAATTAATGTACAAAGTACATACATTTGTTTTTTCTTTGACACAGGGTTTCTCTGTGTAGTCTTTGCTATCCTGTAACTCACTTTGTAGACCAGGCTAGCCTAGAACTCAGAAATCTGCCTGCCTCTGCTTCCTGAGTGCTGGGATTAAGGGTTGTGCCACTACCTCCTGACTGAGACACCACTACTAAGATGTACATATTTTTTAATATTCCATAATTATTATGCCTGAACTCTCAGCAAATTCCTCAATCAAACACATATTGTTGAAATTTATGCATATAGGATGAGTACCTAAGGCTGTCCCACTAATGGACTCCTTAGATCTATGACTACAGTGGCTCCGAAAGAAACAAATTCACAAAATAAAGAAACAAATTCACAAGCACATTAAGATGTAGGCACAAAATTATTAATCACAGGGCTGAGGATGCTAAGTAGTCAGATGCTTGCCTAGAATGAATAAGGGCCTGAGTTTCATCCCCTGAACAGCAAAATAAATAATAAAAAGCTGAAAACACTAGTCTTGATGCTTTTATAATGGTAAAAATGGAAACAATCTAAATGTCCACCAACAGGACACATGTTAAATGAAATAAATAAGAATTGTACAAAGGTAAAAATTTAAAAATACACTAATATGGAAAACAATATATTAAATATAAAAAGATATAACATTTATAATAATGCATTAACTATATAGTATAGAAATATACTTACTGAAGCTACAAGCATTAACTATCCCTGTGTTGTTTGGTTTAAAGGACTTTTGTGGTTAAAAAAAAAAAAATCTACGACTTCAGATTAGCTCTAACTCAAATCTTCCAAGTCCTGTATTCAGAGTATGTGGTATCTTCAGGAGCAGGGATTTGTCCTTAAGCTCTGTGAGGCAGCCAAAAGCAACAGCCTGTATTGTTCTGGGTCATCCCTCTGGCTACCCTGACCCAGCACTAGGGTTTTAAACTGCCAAGGGAGGCAAACAGTCAGTGTTCCTACCCAGCTGTGACACCCATGAACCACAACACTGACCAGAACCAGATGTCCTTAAAGGTACAAGACTGGTGCTCTTACCATGGCGGTAAATCAGCGACAGTGTGGGAAGGTGATTGTTTGTAATATCCACTTTAAAAAGCTAATAAAATAGACTGGGAAAGGCAAAGAGCAGTTGGTGAAGCCTGCCTTGAAAACACAAGGATCTCACTTTGACCCACCCCCACCCCAGAATCCACATCAAACAAACGCCAGGTTTTGTGTACAGGCTTGTAATCCCAATGCCAGAGAAGCAGGGCCAGGGGCTTCCTGGTCAACTAGTAAGGGTTTCAAAAATAAATAAATACTCTAGCTTCCAAGTGCATTTGCACACGGGCACCTCCACAGACATACACTTTATAAAAGTTCCATACCCTTCACATCACTGCAAAATGTCACCACTGAGGGAACTGAGTACAGGACACACTCATGGGCTCTATCTGCATGATCATATAAAGTTACCTCAGTAAAAATTCTTAAAGAAAAACAACTATAGAGAGAGAGAGAGAAACAAAAGACAATGCTCTAGATCCAATGTGGTTTCCTAAAGTAAACACAGAAACAGAAAAATGGGACATTTTTAGAAAAATTGATTTGGAGTTTACTTACTGTAAAAATCACATATGTCATGTTCTGACTCTCCAAGTGTAAACAGCTTCTTCCACATAGCCTGACAAGCGTTACTTATCTAACAAACATTTCAGAATTATTCCTTCAGAATTACTAATAACTGAACAATAAAGAACTAGGCGGGAGAGATGCCCAGTGGTTAAGAGCACTGACTGCTCTTCCGGAGGACAGGAGTTCCATTCCCACCCTACATGGCAGCTTTCCACTGTCTGTACCCTCCTGTTCCTGGGGTTCTGACCCTCTTCTCATACATGTTGCACACAGACACACATGCAGACAAAATGCCCATGTACATAAAATAAATTTTTAAAAAAGAAGAGAAATTGCTGGACATGGTGGCTCATGCCTGTAATCTCAGCACTCAGGAGACTGAGGCAAGAGGGTTTCCATGTGCTTAAGACCAGTTGGGGTGACACAGTGAGTCCCAGGCCAGCCTGGTCTACAGAGTAAAAACCTGTCTCAAACACCCAAAAATTAAATAAATAAAAATAAGTTAAATTGTAAATTTCATTTTTTAAACTAATAATACAGGTTAACTTTGCTGTAAGATCACTAAGAAGGTGGTCACTATTTAAACATTTCCTGGCTAACTGTGATGTGTTTGGGTCAAGTGATTCTGATGATGACTCTTAATGCTTTCTTCTTCCTTGTCCTCAAAGGCACAATTAAAAGGGAGGTTTGTATTATACCAATTTAACTCACCAGGTGGTACAGGCTTCAGGTCAGCATCAAACACTAGCAAGTCTTGCTTTTCTTCACTGAACTCAACACGGAGAATGTCACTAAGAGCTCCAACAAGTTCTGTCACATTTAAGAATCCTAACTGTTTTGGTGAAAGTTGCTCTTTAAAAATTAGCTGTCAAAAACAAAAAAAAAAAAACAAAAAAAAACAAAAAAACAAAAAACAGAAAAGCAAGGCTTTAGTTTGGAATTTGTCAACCTAGATACTTAAAGTTCAGTGAACTCACGCATAAAAGCCCGTTTCACTGGCAGCCAATCTAGCCCAGCCACTGAACCCCAGGTCCCAGAGAGACACAAGGTGGACAGCTCCTGAGGAATGGCACTCAAGGCCGACCTCTAGGAGCCACATACACATGCATACATGTGAGAATATACACACACACAAGCACACACATCTGTGCTGTTCCTAACACCAAGTTCATCTTTGAACCAACATGAAGCAATTGAGCTAATCACTTCCTTGGGGTGACAACACTATAAAGGACTGGCCCCTCACAGGGTGGCACAGCTGTGGAACAGACCTTGTCACATGATACTCTCTCTGATCTGCCTCTTGCTTCTTTATGACTTCTCCCACAGAACACTTGTGAAAGCAGGGGTCCCTGAGTCAGTCAGATCATCATTTATAGCCATCAGCAAACCAAAGAAAAAATGGGTGGGCTGGGGTGGGGCAGGGCAGGGGTGGTGGCAAATTAGAATTAATATCTCTATTTCTTCACGTCACATAGTAAAACTTCTTTTCCTTTTATGTTTATCGGTCTCTAATAGTTTCCCAAATAATTGTGTTACTGTGAAAATATAACTGAACATAAAACTAGGGTGGAGAGAAAAATATAAACAAGTAACTGCTTTGTTTTCTAGATTTTATTTTTATAATTGTGTCTGCATGCGGGTATACAAGTGCCAGTGCCCCGAGAAGCCAGAGGTGTTGGATCCTCTGGAGCTGGAGAAATAGGCTGTTATACGCCTCCTGACATGGGTGCTGGAAACTGAACTCGGGCCCTCCAAGCTATCTTTCCAGCCCCCAAATGAACAACTTTTCATAGTATATTCAAAAGGTCCAAGCAAATATTCAACAAAAACAAGTCTCAAGATGGGGAAGAGGACAAAATGGATGATGTGGGTAATCAAAGTGTGTGTGTGTGTGTTTGCAAAAGGATAAACTATTTCAACAATAAATTTATGGTGAAATTTCTCATAAATGAAAAATTCATTCATAAAAAAAACAAGTCTTTGCTCACCCCCAAATGCTCCAGTCACCTAGTAATCACTTCCCTAGAAATAACTATTGTTACCACTTTTGTATAACTTTCCAGAGATTGTCAAAATGTAAGCGTGCTTCAATATAAGATATATGTAAGTCATGCATCTTGCTTTTTCAATTGCTATAAAGGTCATTATATGAAACACAGCTTAAGTGTACTTTATAATTAACTGAGTCAATTCATGGATATGTCAGATGTATTTTATTCTAACTCTTTTGGTATGCTTTCTGCTTTACTGGCTCCCAACAATGAGCGATAAAGAAGTTGATACAGTTCTACTCCCACACCCCTTCTTTTTCAGAGCCCCAGTCCACTGATTTATGCTACAGTTTTCATATGTAGTACATTATCCTCATGTTTTAAACCCAGCTGGAGGCCATCATTTTTGCTTTAAACAGTAATATGTTTTAACTGGTAAAGAGCTGTCTATCAGATGTGTTTACTTTATCCTTTGTTCTTCAAGCTTTCCTGAAGACTCAAGTTCTAATCCGGCATCATTTTATTCTGCCTAAAGTATATTATTTACCTTTTCTTACAATACAGGTCTATTTACATTACTCTACTTTTGATTATCTGAAATGTCTTTATAGTGCCTTCATTCTTGATACTATTACTGCATATAAAAATCAAGACTATGGGGTGTTGTGTTTTTACACTTCTTGGTACTGACTCTCTTTAAAAAATATGTTAATCACTATTTCAATGTTATAACAGTAAGTAGTAAAAATATTCTTCCTATCCATAACCAAATACTTGTTACTGGACATATCTTTAACTATCATAATAATAAAAAAGCAACTAAAACACAAAACAAGGTGTTTTAAGTGTTAACAGCACAGACTTAAAGGATCCAATAATAGTGGCAAAATTTGTCTATCATAAGAAAATTAAGCAGTACAAAGACTAGGCTGGTGAGAAGAAAACACTTACCTCAAATTCTCCAAGCAATTTAGAAATAAATAAACCTTGTGGAAACTTAGATACAACCTAATCAACAGAAAATAAAACAGATAAAATTGGAATATTAAGAGACAAAATTGGTTTCCATTTCAGAAAACATTACCATCATAAATTATTTCACATTGCATATTTGTATCACTTTTAGATCTAGACTTGTTTTAACTCTAACACAGTATAAAAAACTTTGTGCCTTTCTAAATCTTCTAAATATATTTTATATAAAATTCTAATTCACACATCAAAGGAAAATATAAAGTAAATATCCCTTTAAAATCTTGTGACCAAGAGACAGCCACTGCTGCATTTCAGAAAACATCCTTTTAGAAGGCCACACAGTCATGCTCCATCGCTCATCATTTCACTCAAAAGGACAATGCCAACCATGGCAGTCTGTAAACCCTGCTTCAGGACAGTAACCTGTGCAAGGCACATTGCCATGGAAACCAGTGGTGACATGCACAAACTCTTAGGATCCACATGGCAATCCTTAGTTTAATGTGTCCTTTCTTTTTTTTCTTTTTTTTTCTGCTGTATTAATCATGAACATCCTTGAACAAACAATTGTTAGGCACATGTTCAAGTTTCAAAAACAACAAAGAGAAGTATCGATTTTATGCCTGAGTATCGATTTTACCTATCTCTCATCAAAGTCACAGTAACTGAAGTGAGATAATGTACCACAGTGAGAGCTAGAATAGCATTTTGCTTACACAGATCATCAGGACCAAAATCCTCAAGGCATACTACACCCTCTGGCCCAATTTCTAACAACCAATGGGTTTCCATACACTAATAATACAGTAGTAATTAGTAGTAAATTTTATCTCCAACAAATCAAATGTTTAGTGCTTCTGATGGCAACTTGTAATACCTAAATTTTCAAGGGACTTCAACTGCAGAACTGTTTAAATAGTCAAGGTCCAAAGCAACTTGAACTTCAACCCCTCACAGTTCCTCCTAAGTGAAAGATGGAACATAAGCACATTGGGCTATACAAATTACTTGTATGCAGGAAAGAAAACTGGATTAGAACAGTTTAGAACTGGATTAGAAAGATCTTAAACTATTTGTCAACAATGATTTGTTGAGCAATGGATGAAAAGGAGGGAAAAGAATATTTGTGGAAGAATCATTTTCTTAACGATTTCACATTGAAATTTTCAGTACAATTTTATTTATTGCTTTTCCTGATTTAAAAATCAGTGTGTGTGTGTGTGTGTGTGTGTGTGTGTGTGTGTGTGTGTGTAATTTTAGAAAAGGTAAGGTATAAATACAAAAGCAATAACTTGTGGTGATATATTATTTATGATTTAATAAAGCCACTAGAGATCAAAATGCAAAGCTAGCCACAGCCATAGAGCCAAGCAGTGGTGATACATACCTTAAATTCCGCAGCCATACTAGTTAGCCATAGAAGCCAGGTGGTGGTAGCACACACCTTTAATCCTAGGACTCAGGAGACAAAGGCAGATGGATCTCTGTGAGTCCAAGGCCACCCTGGGCTACAGGAGAATGAATCAGTCTGAAGAGTAACAGAGCTCATGCCCAGCACTAGGGAGGTAGAGACAGGAGTGATATGGCTGGGTAGAGAGAGGATTATAAGATGGGAGGAGACAGGAACTCAGAGCTTTTAAAGCCTCTGAGGATTCGTGGAGACAGGATTGTCATTTCAACTTGTTTGAGAGACAACAGCTACTGGCTTGGCTGCTTTGCTTTTCTGATCTTCAGCTTGAACCCCAATATCTGTCTCTGGGTTTTTATTATTTGTGTTACAATAACCATTGTAGGCAGTTGAATTCAACTAGACATGAAAGCCAATTATTTTTGTTTCCCAGATATGGAAAATACTTACAAATTTTATCTTATGTTTTAGATCTGGATCAATAGTCCCACCAGGTCCGATTTGCGCAATAACTGATTTGAATGTGTTCTCCAACTATGAATAAAAGAAAAAGTCAAATCACTAAAAAGTCAAAGATAAATGCCAGCAATTTATAAAAGGAAATGTATTTCAATCAAATGAGTCAAATCCTGTTCTTAAAAAGTGACACCAAGGGTCACAGAGATAGCTCAGTGATTAAGAAGACTTGCTGCTCTTGCAGAGGATCTGAGTTTGGCTCCCAGACTTTGACCTCTGTGGGCACCGACATTCACATTAATACACTCACACACAGACATATATACATACACATAGTTAAATAATAAAATTTTAAGTAGCGCTGAGACATTTTATATCAAAAATGCAAATAGAAATTGTGTGAAACTAAACACTGAGGAATGTTCCACAATAAACAACAGCATTATCTGTACCAGATTCTGCAGTCTTCAGTTAATCGGATAATCTTGTCCAGAAAAGATGCTTGCCATTCATTTTCTAAAGTACTTGGTATTTATTAAATACTTAGTGGCTGCCTAATGCCTGGGAGGCATGGGCTGTTGGAAGGTTCCTGAAAGGAAGGCAGGAGTGTCGAGTCAGGGCATAAGTGAATGAACGACCTTTCCTAGAGAGCAGTGGGGGAAGCTCCTTTACGTAACACAAGCAAAGGATGAAAGAAATGGCAGGACGGGGAAGGGCTGGGCATAGGGTGGTGGCAGTTTTAGTGCTCTGGGAATATGGAAGTACAGTCCTCTCCTAAAAACGTAGCTGAAGAGGAGGGCGGGTGAGTATCTGAGAGGCAGACAGCGACTGAGGAAGATGCCCACCATCACCCTCTCCACACACACCCAATGAACACATGCACGCATGCACGAACGCACTCGCTCACACCCTGAGTCAGGAACAAGGCAAGAATTTCCACTCCCACCACTTCTCTTCATATTAAAGAGCCTAAGTGTAAGGAGAGAGAAGACAGATATATTGAAAAGAAGCAAAACTGGGGCAGTAGAGATGGTTCAGAGGTTAAGAGCTCTGGCCGTGGTGATGCATACTTTTAATCCCAGCACTTGGGAGGCAGAAGCAGGTGGATCTCTGAGTTCAAGACCAGCCTGGTCAACAGAGCAAGTTCCAGGACAGCCAAGGCTACACAGAGAAACTCTGTATTGAAAACAAACAAACAAACAAACAAAAAAACAGAAAACAAAAGCACTGGCTTCCTTCCCAAGGTTCAGTTCCCAGCACACACATGGCACATGACAGCTCACAACTACCTGGAACTCCAGTTCCAGGAGATCGGACACCCTTTTCTGGTCTCTGAATGTACCAGGTACACACATGACGCACAGACATATGTGCAGGCAAAACACACATACACTTAAAAATAAAAAAGAAGTAGAACTCTCTCTTCAACTAGGTGGCATCATGAGCTTTGAGAAAAACCTCACCCCTACAAAACAGCCACCAGAATGATAGGAATAGTCAAACCAAGCTTATTAAGTACCTTGACTCAAGGTTGATACAGGTTATATGTTAGCAATGATTTCTTGAAAATATCTTTAGTACAATAAAAATGAGAGGTATGGAAGTAAGTTTAATAAAATGTATGCAAGCCATATACACAGAAAACTGTTATACATTATTGAGAGAATTTTAAGATAAAAATGAAGAGTGTGCTATTTTCTTGAATTCTTGGACTTAGTATTAAAACAATATTTTCCTCAAACTCCCCTATAATATCCAATGCAATTCTAATCAAAACCATGAGATTTATTTTTGATAAAAAGTCAGATTTATACACAATTAAATATATATAGAAATGTAAAAATGTAGAAGAGCCAAAACAACCACAAATAAGAACAAAATCGCAGGACTCAATCTTATAACTTCAAGCTACATAAAGTGGCAGAGTTCAGGCATCAGCAGGTCCTGAGGCATTTCACCATGGAAAGCATGCCTGTCCAGCAAACAGCACCACCATGCTGCTATCCTTAATTGAGAAAACTTCACAGTTGCCATATTACACAAAGATTAATCTGAAATTGGTAATAGACCCAAATATATTTTCTAAATATCAAAAATCCTAGAAAAAATATAGAAGAATTTTATTGCTATTTTGCATCCAGCAAAGATCTATTAGGTAAACAAGAGTCATATGAGAAAACGCTGAAAAAAAATAGGTTGTCAGAATCAAAGACTTCAATTTTACAAAACACAAGATTAAGGAAAGGAAGAGTGGGGCTGGAGAGAAGGTTCAGTGGTTAAGATACTGCCTCTTGCAGAAGACCAGGTTCAGTTCCCAGCACCCACCTACCTGCTGGTTCACAACCATCTGAAACTCTAGTTCCAGGGGATCTGACACCTCTTCTGACCTCCATGGCCACCAGGCACTCACACGGTACACATACATACAGGCAAAACACTCATACACACAGAATAAAATAAATGTATCTAAAAAAGAATTTAAAGAGTCAAACCATTGACCAGGAGAAAATGTACTCATTACATGTTCATGTTAAAGGACTTATACCCGGAATATACGAGTTCTTCCATTTCAATAAAATGGCAACCCAATATTGTAAAAGAGCAAGTGACTCTGACATTTCAAAGATAATGCACAAATGTCAACTATGTGCATAAAGATACCTAACATGATTATTAGATATATTCTCCAGCATAAAATCAAATGATACTAGGCAGACATGGAGGTTTCTGCCCAAACCTCCCAGAAACAATGTAGCTGATAAAACCTCTGCTCTCTCCTTTTCTAATCACTGTGACCAGGGGACAGGTAAGTGACACCTACAGTCAATGAATGGCTGGTGTCAATCTTTTGTTTTAATTATTTTACTGTTGTATGTGTATAGGTGAATGCTTGCATGTATGTCTGTGGCCTGGTGCCTGCAGAGGCCAGAAGGGGACATCAGATCCCCTGCAACTGAAGTTAGAGGGTTGTGAGCCACCACGGGCTGGGAATTGAACCTGGGTTCTCTGCAAGAGCAGCCAATGCTTTTAAGAACTGTACCGCTTCTCCAGCTCCAGGTTTTAACTTTTAAAAGGTCAACTTTCCCACCAGGTCCAAGTAACAACACACTGAGCTCAAAAGCTTATTTTTGTCATAGCTCTGTCCCTGGGCTCCAGCATCTTACCTGGTTTAATTTTTCCGTGTGGTTCAGTCTTGAAGTCTCCACTGCACTAAATGTGGGCATCTTCTCCATGTTCAGTACTGGTTTGGGTGGTTCCACACTTGAAGTTGGTTGTGAAAAGCGTGTCTTTGTTACTGGGAATCCAGTAGAATATGACCCCTGTTGTTTCATTCTAAATGGCTGAGCAAAAATTTTACCTTTTGTGAAGAAAAAAGAAAAAACAAATAGTGACCAATGATTTCCCAGAGATTTTTATAGAAAAAGACTACTGTGAGCTAACAGCCCTCAACTTAGAAGAAAAATTAAGGGAAAATGTATATAGTCAATAAAACTTCCTTACTATGGGATTAGTAGTTTATTTTTTAAAAAAAAATACTAAGAAACCATGTTCCTGAAAAGACTGTTGCTCTCTAAAACTCCATATAAGGTCACCTTAATATAACCTTGTAGCATTTTATAGGTAAAAACCTTTAAAACTGTATTTCATTTCAAAGACCAGACAGACACTGTCCAACTAAAAAGTTTGCATAGAACTATGCTTCTCATGGTGGGTGATCACATTTTACAGAAAAGGAGGAGGAAATGCTACCAGGTATGATACAGTCCTAAAATACAAGTTCTCATCAATATCAGGAAGTGTATTCTGGAGTTCAACATGTATCCCTGAAAATCATCACAGCCTGCCCAGTGCTTTCTTTACGCCAAGATCAAGTTCACCAAATATACCAACTACTCCTGAAGATATGGGAGATGAGCCAAGGTGGGAAGTGTGGACAAGTCAATCACCAGGAAGGAATATACACTCCCACTGTTGAGGAAATGGGTTCAAACTGCTTCCCATAATACGGTTTTTGTCTGTTTTCTTCCAGTGCTGAAGAACAAACCTAGGGCCTTGCTCGTGCTGGTCAAGTGCTCAACCACTTCCTTACACACCCAACTCCTGTAAGGTTGACAGCACAACTGAGTCTTCCTAAGTCTGAGTCCCTGAGGGAAGCACATTGGTAAGGCTGAGGCACATACCTCCTGCACAGTTCCAGGACAGGCAGAGTGAGCTACATCACCCACCAGTTTAATCACTGCATGACAGACTCTCATGGCTCACTCACTCTCATATAAATAGACTTTGGAGAAAGGGGTCAGAGCAACAGGCATAAAATTCTCTGCAATGGGCTTCCCTTCTCTGACCAGTGTGTATTCTGTCTAGGGCCTAGAGTGATGATTACATTACTCTCAGCCCCATCTACCACATAGTGTAAACTTATTAAATGTCAAGCTCTCTACAGACCTTGTCTCATGTAAGGTCCTCAGCACAACTCCAAATCCCATGTATTATATGTACTTTGGAGATCTGGAGACCACAGTTTATACAGATCAACTAACTCATTTGCCTAAGTTTATTCAACTTGCAAGTGGAACACAGCTTTTAACTTGAACAAACTCATGGAGTTTAACCCTTCAATTCCCTTTCCATATATGCCAGGATTGTTCTAACATGTGTTCATCTACAGAACAATCATTTTAAAAAATATCTCATGTGTATGCATGTATGTCTGTGTAACACATGCATAGCTGGCTGGTGCCCACATAGGCCAGAAAAGAGGTTGAGATCCTCTGTAAGGGGAGTTACAGACAACTTTGAGCTGCCATGAGGGTGCGGGATACTGAATGTTGGTTCTCTTACCTGCTGAGCCATCCCTCAAGCCCCACAATTATTTTTTCTAATTTAACTTTTTTTTACAATTTCATATATGAATACTGTATTTGTATCATTTCTACTGCTCCCTCTCCCCTCTCTTTCCATGCCCCCCCACACAGATGCACACAAAGGTATATAAATACAGCCTGCTGAGTTCATCTGGTGTTGCTCACATGTAAATATATTTAGGGCTGACTGCTCGGGACCCTTCATAAACTGGGCAGTGGTGGAGCACAGCTTTAATCCCAGTACTTGAGAGGCAGAGGCAGGCAGATCTCTGAGAGTTCAAAGCCAGCCTGGTCTACAGAGCAAATTCCAGGACAGCCAGAGCTGCTGCACAAAAAAAAAAGAAGAGGAGGAAGAAGAGGAAGAAGAGGAAGAGGAGGAGGAAGAGGAGGAGGAGGAGGAGGAGGAGGAGGAGGAGGAGGAGGAGGAAAGAAAACCCATCATAGGACTTGTCTCTGGAAAAACTCATTCTCTCTCTCAGCAGCCATTAATTGCCTGCAACTCTTCATCTTGGGGTGGAGCCTTCTGAGATGTCCCCCATCACACTGAGGCATCAACTGTGGTTGTACTTGTGGGATCTTGTTTAGGTGACCATATTTTTGAGAGTCTGTGGGCATGACCCAATTTCCAGTGCCAACCATGAACTTACCTGCTGGCCATCCTCTCTGCTTTTCCTCTGATGCAGTCTTCTTTAGTGTCAACAAAGAACCTGCTCTGGTCTGCTCTACAGAAATGACATCTGAAGCTGCATTGAGCACTTCAAACATAGAGAGGAATCCATACTGCATGTACTGAAAGGACCGTCCGAACCGCTTGGCAAATGCCTTTTCGAAGTCAGAAAGGAGAACAGGAGACAATGCCAGGAGATCTTTCAACTCACTCTTCACAACTGCTGGAAGGATTGGGGGCACCCTTCCACGGTAAGGCACCCGGCCAGAGCAAACACTCGTCCTTCCCTTTTGCATGGAGTTTCGGACCTTATGGCTCCTCCTCTGCTTTGCAACTAAACTTGCTATTCCTTTAGTGGATTCATCTGGAATGGCTAAGGAAATATGGGGGGGGGGGAGAAGAATCACTTTCAGATAAAAGATATACTCCATTTATTCTTTGTAACTGCAACTGCACACACAATTTTTAAGTCTCCAAGGAGCTGTTTATGTAGGTAGCGTAAAACAAAGCTCAAGTTCCATCATTTTTACATTCTGAACAACAGCTTCCTAACGCCTCTACCAGAAGATGCAAAGACCCACTGTGTTATTACTGTTACCTGGTGCCTGCAAGTTTTCAGACTCTAGAACTGAAGCCCAAACTTGCCTGCAATGGCATTTTCATGCTCCATGAAATTTAAAATGAGTTTTAAAAATTTAAATTTACTGAATTTAAAAATCAGTAATCTGAAATTGTGCAATATCCATTTCTCTGGAGGGGACTGGGGGGATGTTGTTCTTTTGTTTTTCCTTTGCTCTCTTTTTGCCCACAACCCAATGACCTCCACCGCCCTGGGATACTGGATAACTGTACAGCTAGAACAATCTATTGCATGACATGTTTTAATTATAAAGCTTACAGACCTTCCAAAGTCTTAAACGTACCTTTCAGTATTACGGTACCATCCCCACAGGGGCAGACACTAACCACATCAGGCATATCCAACACCAGTTCCATCGTGGACCGATATCCAAGGATTCGGAGAGGTAGATGGTTACCAACCATCAAAAGGTACTCCTTCTCCAACTGTTGTGGGGTCAGACCATCTTTAGTGGAAATAAGAAGTGACCTTATCTCTTTCCTCAGACAGTCCTGTATACGCTCTTGTTCAGACATTGTGCTATAGGATTTAAGACCGAAAAAAAAAAATGTTTTTGAAAGTAGTCAAACCCATGACAGAAAAAAAAAGCAAACGAAAACCTTTAATAACAAGATATGAAATATAAAAACTCAGATGTGAAAAGTATAGATCATAAGGCTGAAGCAATACCGTGAGGATACTCCCAAGCCCTCCTGCCACACTCAATACAAACCCCAAAGCTCAGCTTGTAGGGAGGAGCCTTCCCAATCATTGCCAATGGCTGATGTGAAGTCGCAGCTGGGCCTGGCTGATGAGTGCACTTGCTCAGTTACACTCTCAAGCTCGCCAAGGGGCGTCATTCCCCCACTGCAACTCAGTCTCAGCTGGAATCTCTCAGCCACTCTTTGGGAGCCAAGGGAAGGAGGCCGCGATGCAGGAGCGACCCAGAGAAGCGGGAACCGACCGCAGGCCGCCCCATCTCCACGCTCCGCTCGAGCGGCGGCCGGGGTCCCCCTCCCTCGGGCGGGTGTCCCTCCCGTCTTGCCCCCACGGCCTTCCCGTGACCTGAGACGGGAAGGCGCGCTGAGGGCGGCGGTAGCGCATCCCTCTGCGGCCCGCCACTACCTGTCTGCGGCTCTCCCGGCTCGCTCGCCCGCACCCGCGCTGCCGTTGCGCGCCGCCCAAGTCCGGGATGCTCCGGGAGGGCCGCGGAGAAGCTGAGCCGGCGAGGGTGTCGCGCGCCTGCGCACCACGGGCCGTCGGGCCCCGAGCGCCGCGTTCCACGCGAGAGGGCGCGGCCGGTGTGACGGTTAGCCGAGACCGCCGTGCGGGTGTGACCAAGGCGGGTCTCCCCCTCCGGGGCGGTACTGCGGGCTGCCGCGCCCACCTCCTCCGCAGCGGTGGGCAGACGCAGGTGTGGTCGCTGGACCGCCCCACATCCGCACGAGGCGGGGTCGTCCCTGGGCACCTGCGGAAGGCTGGAAGCACCTGCTGGTCTGGCTAAGCCAGGGCAGGGGCCCTCCACCCGGCCGGGTCAGATCTGAAGATGTGCTCGCTCTGCCCCGCAGGTCTGCGATTATTTGAAGAAAAATTAAGGAGGAGTCTGGTTCTGGCTTGAGAACCACTGCTGAGCTAGGATCAACTTTGACTCCTAGAAGAGAGGAATGGATGGGTGGGAGGGCTTTTGGAATGAGTGAAGAACATTCCAGTGCAGTGGAATTAAGAGAACTGGGATGCTAAGGAACATAATTTTATATGGATAGATTTGTTTTATTTGTAAAATAAACCATATTGAGGGACTCCTCAAAAACTAGCAAGTAGAAACGCAGGGTATGAATACTTAACAATATGCAACCTTAAATGGACAAACTAAAAGGTAGTCAAAGAATTCAAATCAAGAGCCGTCCAAACCTAACACTTGGACGATGGGGAGAGAGGAAAAACCCCAGTTGGACACCAGCTGGGTTGCATATAGGGGGTGTCATACGGAAGCACGCATACATCCGCCTTCTGCCCCAAGTCCGGAAGTGAATATTCCAAGAGAACAAACTGTCCCATCAATGGACGAGGAATATTAAAGAATCTCTTAAAAACAAACTAGAAAATATGTATATGTTCAGTTTACAGTAGAGGAGGAGTGGCTGATTAGTAAGTTAACAGAGAAGAAAATTCTAAGACAAAAAAATGGAACCCAAATGTTGCAACATTTTAGTGAAGAGTCTTAGAAGGAACACACCTTCATATTTTAAGGGTCTGCTGAGTCATCAGAATAACAAAACAAAAATCCCTTCTTAGACAACGCCTAGGAGAAAAGGAATCAAGATTTTAGGCTGAAACATATCGGTCAATGGAAATTAGACTGCCACTCAAGCAAAATCTACCCAGCTGAAACATCCTTTTCCTTTGGCAAATCAACGTTAAGAGTGTAGTTAAGCTGGGCGGTGATGGCGCACACCTTTAATCCCAGCACTCAGGAGGCTCTCTGTGAGTTCAAGACCAGCCTGGTTCAAAGCCACAGAGAAACCCTGTCTCGAAACTTCCCCCCCAAAAAAAAGAGTGTAGTTAAAATATTTTCATAAAAGATTCAGAAAACATCTCACTGAATGACTCCCACAAAAAATGATCAATGATTAAAAAGGATATTATCCCATAGTCTCATACCAAATAACCTGAGCTAACAAATGGTAACATATTAAGTGGCAGGTATTCTGTACAGATAACTAGAAAGTTAACCTTTTTTTGATAAAGGAACTTACTGGCCTCAAACTTGAGATTCTCTTGCTTCTACCTAGTACTAAGATTACAGGTGTGGACTACCGTGTCTGGCTTTGATGCAGAATGTAAAAAAGAGAAAGTGGTTGATGGATAATGTTCTAGTTTCATTTCTGTTGCTATGTTAAAAACACCCCGACAAGCAACCCAGGTAGAAGAGGTTTCATTTAGCTCACAATTCCAAGTTACAAGCCATCACTGGGGAAGTCAAGGAGGAACCTTATACAATTGTAACATCTGCAGTCAAGATAGCAGAGAATAAATGCATGCATGTCTAGTGATCAACTAGTTTTTATATATATATATATGGTCCAGGGCTCCAGCCAGGGGATGGTTGGCATTCACATTCAGGATGGGTCGTTCCAGCTCAGTTAATCAAATTGAGAAAGTTTCCCACAAGCCAATCTAATGTAGTCACTCATCTCCCTATATGATTCTAGGTTGTGTCGAGTTGACAAACTATAACAGGTAGTCAAACAAAATGTGACTGGATTTTAAAAGGTTTTTGGAAAGGGGAGAGGGGAGAGGGAGACAAGCATGCCCAGTATTAAGGAGTAGCATCCCCTATTTGCAAAGAGCTACAACTGGGACAGCATGGGGACCATCTCACTGGAGTCTTCCCTTTATGGTGATACCTATGCAATTCTCCAGGAATACTGCTTCCAGTGTACTTTTTTTCCATTACCACTTTGTTTCCTACCACAAATACTATGAAGCCAATGTAGGAATTCCACCCACTGCTAAAATTGCTTATTCCAACAATTCACTTGGCAGCTCAGACTCATAACTAGATAAATTCAGTCCCACTATCCCTATGCAAAGGCGAACCTGGACCAAAATGTCATTTATCTCCTAGGCCATATAATTTAAAAGTGATAGCATACAATGAATGCAATTATCAATTTTGGAATTGGCAAATGGTGGCCACACAAAGTTTGAGTATTTTCTTTTCTCCAGAATAGCTATCCATAAGAGCTCTCAATACCTTTGAGGAAAGCCTGAATGTTTGTCATTGCTGTGTAGCAAAACTTCCTGGGAGATGCAACACACATCTACTCACTCCAGACAGAAAACCCACAACATACCAAAGTACAAACCCCATCAAAGTCCAGCTTGGTGAACCAATGGGTTTTTATTGGGGTTTCTTACAAGAATATGGGTGAGGGGTCATATTTCATATTCAGAAATTACTGAAAAGACAGTTGTATCACCAAATCCCACTCCATGAGTGACAGCTCACAAAAGCTGGGAACCTGGAACACACCACATAGGCAGCTCAATGTGGTCCTCTCAAGACCTTTCCAAGTGTCTCATCTGGTCTAAATGTCTTGCAGTCAGCTCTGCTCATTTCTGTTTCTTCCAGGCTGCTGGACTTAGTAAGATCAGGGAGGGACTTTAGCAGAGCGGGTGGGGGTGTGGGGGCAGTGAATCTAGTCAGTTTCAGGGACTTCCTTGAAACTGTATTCCTTGTTTACCTTCCTGTTTAAAGAGCTTTCCTGCAGGCTGCAATGTTTCAATCTTGGAGGAATTCATTGTAAAGGCTATTGATTTGGAATCTGGAGCTAGTACTCACAATAGGGTAATCTTGTTTTTTGTAGGACATAAGAAGTCTCTATTCTCAAAACGTAAAGCCTGTGTTTTGCCAGTTTTTGTTGCTACACACACACAGTATAAATGAGTTGTTTGTGAGTTAATTCCTCAGGCCCCACATATAACTAGCACCAGAGAACTATGTAGGTCAGCCCACCACTTGCTTTCCCTCTCTGCCCGTTAATAGACCAATAACCTATTTGCTGTCTGGTAATTAACTGCCTCCACCTGGTCTCCTCCCAGCACTGCTTCCAATCTGGGAGTGAATTTCAATTGCAGCTGCTCCTACAAGCAGAAAAAGATAGGGAGCTTTTTGACAGTGTTGGCAATCATACTCGGTGCCTTTGTGCATGCTAGGCAAACATGACACTGTGAGCTACAATCTCAGCCTTCGAGAAACTTCTTAAGAGCACAATGAAGGAATGGTGAGTTAGAAGATCAATCAGTATTCCCACCTCCCAAGATTTTGAACATTAAAGCCCAGTTTGGGCCATTTGATACCAAGTTCAAGTCTGTTACCATAGAAATTACTCCAAGCTTTTGACACCCATCTTAAGACATCTTAATTCACTATTACCCCACCACTGGAAGACATCAGTGCTCTAGTCCCATTTAAAATGTAAGTCTTCATATATAAACCACCTCAGCTCCAGCGCAGGCCTCTGCATTAGCCTTCCCACATCTTTAGGGGTGTGTGTGTGTGTGTGTGTGTGTGTGTGTGTGAGAGAGAGAGAGAGAGAGAGAGAGAGAGAGAGAGAGAGAGAGAGAGAGAGAGTAGTCCCTTCCCCTTCATTCTCTTCCCATAGCGCATGCTGGACCACAACAATTCTGTTTCCATCTCTTTATTGACTCCTATAACATAAAAGTATGTTCTGATTCTTTTTATCTTACATAGGGAGAGCAAGCCAAAGGAGAGGGAGGGGGGAATTCCCTTGACCTACATCCCTTTCTTGCTTCTCCTTCACAGCCAAACCCTTGAAGGAACAATCCACATGTAGATTTTTTTCTACCTTTTCTTTCAGCATTCACCACTTATTACAAAGCATTCTGCCTTTGCTCACTAAGGAACATGTTAAAAATGCAGAGCCCCAGGCTCTAACCCACCTGCACTGAATCAAAGAGGACGGTGGCTTCAGTAGTGATTTAGCACACCCTGTTCTAGGAGGTGGGTCTGCCAGAAAAACTGTATTCGTGACCAACTGTGCGGAGCAGTGGTGGTGCACACCTTTAAATCTCAGCACTCGGGAGGCAGAGGCAGAAGTGTCAGCATTCAGGCACCTGCACTGGCCTGCCCTTGGGGACCGGGCAGAAAACACACTGCCAGTACTCAGGCAGTACTCTGGCCTGCTCAGGGTCCTGACTACTTGGCCTCGTGTGCACATGCTCTATGCTACCCTTTAAGAGGCGGGGCCTCTCACCTCTCTCTCTCTCTCTCTCTCTCTCTCTCTCTCTCTCTCTCTCTCTCTCTCTCTTTTCTCTCTCTCCCCTCCTCTGTCTTGTCCCTCCTCTGTCTTGTTCTTCTCTCTTGTTCTCTCTCTCTGTCTCTTGTCCCATCTCTCTCTTGTCCTCTCTCTCTCTCTCTCTCTCTCTCTCTCTCTCTCTCTCTCTCTCTCTCTTCTCTCTCTCTCTCTCTCTCTCTCTCTCCTCTCCTTCCCTTCCTTCTCCTAGTCCCTTCCCCCCAATAAAGAAACCCCATACGTGAGCCCTGTTGTGTGGCATGACTCCTTCTAGCCATTTTTTCAATTGTAACAAGGAGGAACTCTGAGATCGAGGCCAGCCTGGTCTACAGAGTGAGTTTCAGGACAGCCAGGACTACACAGAGAAACCCTGTGTCAAAACAAACAAACAAAAGACCAACTGCCCAGCTTACTAAGTCTCCTCTCAAGTCCTTTATCAAATCCCACAATCGCAAGAGATTGTCAGGTGCTTATATCGCTTTGCATATAGATACAGAAAATCATCTTACTATCTTCCATCGGAAATATTTCCTAAACCCACGTCATCTCCATCCCAAAGCCTTGGATTAAGCCTTTCATCAGCACATCTTTACAGTTAATGCCAATAAATTCTGTTTATGAGCCATGAAACAATCTGTAAAGACATATGTCCACCCCTTCTTTTCTCTGGATACCAAATTTGAAGGCACTAAACAGAAATAAGTATAACATCTTACCATCTTTCCATCTTGCTACCCTCCTAGCTGCCCTCCCTGTTCCTATAGACCTCAGTCTCAACGAAGGAGTGAAGTATTAAAAAGCTTATGAGTACATAAAATAGTTTCAGCAAAGGTATGAACAGCATTTTCAATTAAAAAGGAATGCTGAAGGAAAACATCAGTATCATTATAAGCCACAGAGGAGGCTGGCCTGCAGCTCTCACCGCTGACTCTGCACGGCCCTCCCCAACTCCTCCACCTTCCAGAGTGCTAAGTTGGCCCTTTTATCAGGGACCAGCAGGCATTTTTTTTTTTCAGATACTTTCATCTATAACCCTACCCAACTCGTAAATAGGTGCTTATATTGCCTTAGACATGGACAGGAAAATCATAGTGCTTTTCTCTCTGTAAATCCAAGAGAGCTTAGGAACTTCTCCGTGTGTTGTTCTAGATAGGAAGTATTCATTGAGCCAGACCTTTGAAATATCTGCCCTCTCAAGTAGCTTATGCAAGAATCAGTGTCAAGGGACTGGATAGATGTCTCCTCAGTTAAAGGCTGCTGTTCCAGAGGACCCAGGTTTGATTCCCAGCATCCACATGGCAGTTCATAACTGCCATGACTTTCCAGGGGCTCTTATGCCCTTTTCTGGCCTTTACAGGCACCAGGCATGCCCAAGGTACACAGACATATATGCAGGCAAAACACCCATACACAAAATAATTTTTTAAAAATCAGAGTCAGAGTTTTATTTAATTTCAAGTTACTTGGTTACTAAATATTTATTGTATTCCCATGGCTATCTGAAACTCATGAAAGAAAACAATCGTTTTCAGGGTCAACTTATTTCTGGTTCTCATTACTGGATTTTTTTCTTTATTTATTTTGGTTTTTTTGAGACAGGGTATCTCTGTATAGTCATGGCTATCCTGGAATTCGCTCTATAGACCAGGCTGGACTTGAACTTGGACATTCGCCTGCCTCTGCCTCCCAAGTGCTAGGATTAAAGGCATGCGCCTGCCACCACCCAGCTATTAAAGTTTTCTATATAAGCTTTTAAGAAAAAGAGAGATGTGTGAAATTAATATTGATAACTAAATAAATGAACATTTCTATCAACACGGGCTAATTCTATTGGAGTAGAATTGTAAACTTTGCCTTAAAAGTTATATAGACATACTTCTGTTTCAGACAGAAACAGTGAAATACAAAGAAATCTACAGCTGTGTCAATTTCCCCAGAAAAGGGTGAGACAGCTCCTGGGTTTGCTACTGGAAGCAGTTTGGCCACTGAACTTTGAACTCCAACCTTCAAGAAACAGGACCTGGGAGAGAAAAGCGAACCTTCCTAAACACAGAAATTAAAACAGAATCCCATGGTACAAGTGTTCTATTTCACACTACTGTTAACCAGCAAAGCAGAACTACCTTCCCTTTCTAGATCTCAGACCTGGTCCTCGAAGCTGCGGTGGTACGGGGCTCTCCCACCCAGGTCCTCTGAGAGCACCCTCCCTGTCTTGGGGGTCCGGGGTCTCTGTGTAGACCCTCGAAGGACCAGCAGTTGGGTTTTGGGGGCGGGGTGGCCACGCAGGCCCCGCCCCTCGCCCCTCCCTCCGGACAGCAGGGTCCTACTTAGGGTCCTGAGGTCGCTCCCTAGCTGCTCAGAAAGCCAAGGCTGCCGCTCTGCCAGCAGCTGCTGAGAATGGACAGCAGGGCGAGGAGCTCTTCCAGAGAGGCCCACGGGCGAGGTGGCAGGTCCTCTTCTAGGGAGGACAAGAGGACGAAGGCTCGGAGGGGCAGCGGAGGACGCACGCGCCCGGACGCTGGGTCGGAGCGGCGGAGTGCCGGGCGGACCCGGACACGGGGAGAGCCCGGAGCCCCAGCCGCCGCCACAGCCCCAGCCACTGCCACTGCCACTGTAGTGGACGTGGACGAGGTTCGGGGCTCCGGTGAAGAGGGCACCGACGTGGTGGCGCTGCTGGAGAGCGAGCGACCAGAGGAAGGTATGGAGGGCAGGTGAGAGATGTCAGACAAGTGGAGTGAGTGGCCCCACTGTGACAAAGCCAGATAGACTGCATCTGAGATTCCAGTTTCAGCGAAAAGAAAGGCGTGAGGTGAGGCAGTTAACTGAGTGGTGGAGACCAAAGTGCATCAGAAGAAATACAAATAGCAACATCAGCTAAATAGTTAGTCCCTTTCGCCCAAGGGATGGAAGTTGGAAGAGAGAGCGGTTCAGGATGTGCCAAGTCAACAAGCAGAGGAAGCACACGGATTGATGGCTTTTGTGGTCGTGGAAGGACCTGTGGACACACTGTGGCGGCTCTGAGCAACAACCGTGTGCCTCTTCTCTCATCCCTGCCCATCAGTCTTACCCAAAAGTATGTTAACCTTTCTTAGGAATGGCCTCCCCCGCCCCACCCCTTAAAATATGCAAAGGCAACAGAGCCCAGTCAAAGAGCCAGACCTGAGCTTAAATTTCAGCCTAGCCATTTGCTAGCAGTGTGACCACAGAAACAGCCTTTGCTATTGGTCATGTGACCACAATGTATGCTCATAGGGTAGATGCGAGGATAAAATAAGCCTTCCAATGCACCTTGCACAATGCCAGCTAAATCCTTAAAAGCTAAATAGAGAACACCACTGTAGCACAGGGCAGGATGCAAAGAAAGGTGTCCCTTTCTCCTCCATGGGTGCCACATCTCTTAGGGAGAAATGTATCTACTCCCAGTCCTTTTCATAGCAAATGTAAGAAAAAAATCATTACGCTCAAAGTAAAGGATAGCGGATGTTTGACAAAAGTAAGAAGCAGCAAGCTACATTGCTGTCCGCTGGCTACGTGGAGATTTAACCTTCCTAATTACCAGCAATGCAATACATGCTGGATCATAGACAGGCTACTATTTGTGGAAGCCTCATGCAGCTGGGCTATATATAGTGTAAATGGACCATTCTCATAGTTTTTGCCTAGCTGATAACCCTCTGATCCTTAGGAGAAGTTGTTGGGTTCAGTGCTATAGAAATGCAAGTTAGTTGGTGCCAGATCACAGCAGGGAAGTAGGCAAGGGAGGGAGCCCCATTTGTGGAGTCCTTTCTATGCAGCAGGCACACACTGGGTGTTTTGGTTTTGAATTGTTTAGTGGCATACCAACACGGATGAGGGAAAATGCTCTGAGAAGTTAAATAGCTTGTTTATGTTGGGCAGAACTTTCTAGAGGAACAGAATCAACAGAGGTATGCGTAGGTGGTTGGCTTACATGATGGTCTGGGTAATGCTAGAAAGGCAGAAAATCAGGTTCACATTCCAGACAGTGGGACACCTGTCGCAACCCAGCCCTGAAAGCCCAGACAGTCTCTGAGAGTCTTTGGTATTGAGTCAAAGCATCGTGGATGTGGAGCACCCCAGTTCCATATAACCTTTTTACAGACACAAACTAGTATTATGCCAAATAGGTGATTTCCAAAGACCGAGGAAGCCTTCCTCCAGTTAAGGGACTCCAATGGAAGAATTTCAGACATGAAGGCAGGCAGTGCCAGGAACTTGTAGACACTTCACACAGTAAAACCTGAGACATGTCAGGTATGAGCTGGCATCTCTCAGATATAGCTCATGAGCTAGCTATTATCGGATGGTAGTCAATATCCCATATATATATAGGTGAGGAAATTAGGTGAAGAGGTCCTGTGCCCTGCTTAAAAGTCATCAATGGACATGAAATGATGGAACCAGAAGTGGAACCAGCTGCCCACCCTCTTGCCTCCTGGTCCCCCAGTTCCCCTGCCTGTCCGGTTTATTCCACCTCCCATGGGCCCACACAAACCATCACACAGGCAATCCCAGGCCTGGGAACTCTGATCATTCTGATACCAGGCTCATACCAAATTTTCCAGCCCTGTCTCCAAACTGTTCTGACTCCAGTGCTAAGCACCAGACTGACAGACACTGCTCAGTGATTATGGTCATGTCTCAATATCATCATTTTCCTAGGTATCAAGTCCTCTGGGTTAGGGGCCTGTGAGTGGCTGCTTGTCATCTCCTCCCTGCTCTTCATCATCATCACTTTCCCTTTCTCCATTTGGTTCTGCATAAAGGTGAGTGTCTACATAAACCCAAGGGGTGATTTTCTGTTGTCTCTCATAGACTCTCCGTGTGTGGTGTCTTCCTACCTTCCAGAAGATTGCTGTTTCCTTCAAGACCTGCTCAATGTAAACATGAAGCTTCCTTCATTCCCCCAATTTATAGGTCTTCTGTCATGACTAGGACAATACTTTAGCAAATCGTGTGTGTGTGTGTGTGTGTGTGTGTGTGTGTGTGTGTGTGTGTGTGTCATAGATAGATGATAGATGACAGAGACAGATAGATAGATGACAAATAGATATATACATATATATATATATATATATATATATATATATATATATATATATATCCCTGTTAGCCTGAGAGACCCTTCAGAAGCTACATCTAGTTCATCTATGCTCAATGACATGAAGAGCATCCCAGAGGGATCATTCACTTTGACACTATAGGGAAATGTCTTAGGCAACTTCTACAGACCAGGAGAGACAATTATCTTAGGTCCCCAAGTGTTTTACTTACACTAATCCCAGAGGTAAATGAAGACCTGGGTAGCTCAGGAAGCATATGCTGAGATAAAATTAGAAGCTCCAGGCATTTAGAGGCGAGAGAACAAGAATAGGTAGGGGAAGGCAGGTGGACCTCTGTTGGTTCTGTAGAGAGTAAGTTTCAGGACAGCCAGAGCTGTCAAACAGAAAAACCCTATCTCAAAAAAAGGAGGGGAGGGGCAGGGGACATCTTTGATGACATAGTTTGACGCTTGGGACAGAAGAAGTGGGAGAATTGGACAGAAAGAATGCTAGACTGTGTGTGATACAGCTCTCAAACAGCTTCAGACCACTTGAAAGGGAACCCCAAAGCAAAGTTTGCTTCATGGTGAGCAGAAATGGTTGGGCCCCAGCACTTCTGGCATTCACTTTTCTTCACTGGCTGGAGGCAGTGGCTAGACACTACAGATGTAATTAGTACTGGTGTTGGTCCTATTCCTCACAACATACAGTGGCTTTTCCCAACTCCTTCTCCCACTCTTCCCACTAGACTGCATTGGATTGTATCCCATGGTTTTTGGGGAGGGGGGTTGCATCTATTTAAATTTTCACATGGTATCTACTCTTTATTCTATACTGACAGGATATATTGTGTTTGTTCACTCTAGGATGTTAAAAATCCAACTTGGGGGCTATGGTGATAGCTTAATTGGTAAGGTACTTGCTTCAGACCTGAGATTGATCCACAGAACCCACATTAAAAAAACAAACAAACAGCCAGGCAGTAGTGGTGCACACCTTTAGTCCCAGTACTTGGGAGGCAGAGGCAAGCGGATCTCTGTAGACTAGGCCAGCCTGGTCTACAGAGCAAGCTCCAAGGCAACCAGAGCTACACAAAGAAACCTTGTCTGGAAACAACAACAAAATAAACAAACAAACAAAAAAAAACAGGCGCTATAGTGCACACTTGTAATTCTACTTAGCACTAGGAAGGTGTCTAAGTTAGGTTTTCTATTGCAGTGATGAAACACCATGACCACGTAAGGGAAGGAGTTAATCTCATTTAGGCTTCCATATCACAGTTCATCTTTGAAGGCAGTCAGGAACCCAGTGGCAGGAACTGATGCAGAGGCCATGGAAGGGTGCTGCTTATTGGCTTGCTCCCCATGGCTTGCTCAGCCTGCTTTCTTATAGCACCCAGGACCACCAGGCCAGGGCTGGCACCACCCACAGTGAGCTGGACCCTCTCACATCAGTTATCAATCAAGAATATGTACCACAGGCTTGTGCACATCTGGGGCTTACCAGCTGACTAGCCTAGCTTGATGAGCTCCAGGCTAATGAGAGACTCTTATCAAAAAACAAAGTGGATGGTAATCAAAGAACAACAGCCAAGGTTTTCCATTGTCCTCTGGCCTCCACATTCACACTTGTTCACACACATACAAACCACTTGGTCATAATGTAAAATCTTTTTAAGTGTTACTGGATTTAGACTACTGGTCATTTGTTTGGGATGTTTTGCACCTATATTTATAAGAGAAATGGTTGTATAGGTTTTTTGTGGTATCTGTGATTCATCTTCATGGATCATAGCAATATTAGCCTCAGATAATATATTTGGATTTTCCTCCATGCTCTGTTTTTTGGAAGAATTTGTGAAAACCTGAGAGCCGTTAGGAATCAAATCCAGGCCTGTAGGGATGTTAGAAAGCACTGTACTGCCAACATATTTCCCCAGCCACAGTGTGATGTTTTGATATGCATGTATATCTGAAAATATTACAACAATCACACTAACATGGGCATCCCTTTCAGTTAAGATTTTTGTGTGATGAAAACACTTCAGACTCTCTTAGTAAATTTCAAACACAGTATTACACTGTGCAAACACAATGAAGTCACCATTGCATACACTAGATCCCAGGATGCCTGCATCCTGCATAGTGGAAACTTTACCCCTTGCCCAGCATCTCCAATCTCCCCCATCCACAGTTTCTGATAACCGTCATGTGTTCTTTGCTCCCACATAAAAGTGAAAATGTAAAATGTTTGTCTTTGCCTGGCTCATTTCAGGTAACAAAATGGCCTCTCCTTTTTCTCTAGAGGTAAATAACATCTCCCTGTGTGCCCCCGCATTGTGTGTGTGTGTGTGTGTGTGTGTGTGTGTGTGTGTGTGTGTGTGTGTGTGTTTAAAATCCGTCTGTTGATGAGCGGGTTGATTCATTACTTGGCTGTTGTGATGATACTGCAATGAACGTGTAACTGCACCTCTCTTCCAGACACAGACTTCCATCCCAGCTCTCAGGAGGCAGGGGCAGGAGGATCGCTGTGAGTTCAAGGCCACTCTGGTCTATATAGCAACTTTCAGACCAGCCAGGACCATAGAGATTCACCTGCCTCTGCCTCCCAAGTGTGACACTGCGCCTGGCTAACAAAAAATTTCTGTAACCTAAAATCCCTCCCTTGCAAAAGTCTTTTGAATCTTTTTTTTTTTTTCATTTGAAGTCACTTCAAAGTATTACTTTTCCCTTTAGGTTGTACAAGAATATGAAAGAGTAATTATATTCCGACTGGGACATCTGCTCCCTGGAAGAGCCAAAGGCCCTGGTAAGAATTACCCTCCAAGATTTTTAAATTCTTATCCCACCCCAAGATCTGTCAATGACTTCTTTAATTCATGCATAGTTACAATCCATATCTTAGATTACATGAACTTATTTGAGTCACTATATCTGTATTTCCAAACTGTTCATCAGAGGGCAAATTGTCACAAAATTCTCTGGAGAGCATTACTGATAAGTCACACCAAGAGACAAGCGCAGGGAGCCCCACACCAGGGCTAGTCTCGTTGGAACAGCAAGGTGACTACAGACCTATAACTAATGATTGGTCTGAGTACAGTGTGTGTATAATCAGAATCCTGTGACTTCTCAGATAAAATCTGAGCTAGCTCAGAATTGGGGATGGAGGCAGATGGGTCATGGACGCCAAGCAAAATTCAGCATCTAGTAGCAAATATGTCTTTAGTTGGTAGAAGAGGTACAGATTGAACCCTTCCATTGTTTTAAACAGTGCACTGACTACCAGGGACTAGAGGAATAAGGCATGGTCTCTGATTTTTAGGACCTGAAAATCCAGAGGAGATCCAACCTGATGGGAGGGCATATAGTTAGAAGTGTGGTTAGTCTGTGAACTCTGGTAGTTTGGATTTGGAGATCTGAGACAGCCAAGAAGGCATACGAAAGAGTGAAGTCCCACTACACATATACTGAGAGGGTCTGAGTTCTCAGCCACGCCTGCAAGAACAAGTTAAAAATGGAGACACAAATGAGAGTTCCAGGATTCAGAAGCCAAGATAAAAGTTCACACAAAACAGGACCAGACTCCAGAGTTCCAGGACACAGACCATCTTTCTATGGCCCTGGTTTTCAGAAATCTTCCCTGTTGGGGCTGACAAAGGTTCTGGCTGGCTGCTACTAGTTTTCACAAAGCTGTGGCTCTTGAAGGGTGCCTGTTTTAGTCACTGTTCTATTGCTGTGAAGAGACATCATGACCAAGGCAATCCTTATAAAAGAAAGCATTTAGTAAGCAGCTCGCTGACAGTTTTAGAGGCTTAGTCCATTGTCATCATGCTGGGGAGCATGGCAGCATACAGGCAGATGCTGGAGCAGTAGCTGAGAGCTACATCCTGATCAATAGGCAGAGAGAGAGAGAGAGAGAGAGAGAGAGAGAGAGAGAGAGAGAGAGAGAGAGAGAGAGAGAGAGCGCCTGGGCCTGGCATGGACTTTCACAGCCTCAAAGTCCACCACCAGTGACACACTTCCTCCAAGATGGCCACACCTCCTAATCCTTCTAATCCTTTCAGATAGTGCCACTCCCTGGTGACTAGGCATTCAAATATATGAGCCTATGGGGACCATTCTTTTCCAAGACACCATAGTCCCAAATCATCCAAGGGGCTTTAGGAAACTTTCAATTAACCAATCTACAGATAATGCATATTGAATCAAATGCTGTCTGGGGTAAGGAGGACTAACTGGCCAACACAAATCTGCTGGCATAATATTGCTGCTCTGATGATTCTGGGACCCACACTTTCAGATCTGACACAGCAGTTGTCAGATCTAAGCTGATGCACCACTATCTCCACTTGGTAAAACAGTTTTACACAGTACCTAGAAGGCTCCAAGACTCGTTAATGTTAACATATGACACTGTACTTACAGAGCTTGAGTCTAGTGAAGACACAAATATGTAAGAGATCTGGAAGGGTCAATATGATGCCTCAAGTGACCAAGTGATCTTGTTTTCTTAAATAATCTCTATTTATACCTGACATACTAAACTTAGTTTAATAATGTGCCCCCTTTTACTTTCAGAAGTGCCCATAGTTGAATAATGAATTATATGACAATACTTTAGTTACAATGAAGTTACCCAATGGTTTCTGGGTAATGGGGGCTAAGAAGAGCAAAGCAGCCTGGCCCTGAATAGACAATCCAGTAATCTTCACGCTTGCTGTTCACCTGTTACTTTCCTCATGCCTTCTTGTAGGCCTGTTCTTTTTTTTGCCATGCCTGGACACCTACCACAAGGTTGACCTCCGTCTCCAGACCTTGGAGATACCTTTCCATGAGGTGAGATACACACTATGCTTGCTTTCTCTTGCCATTTCTATGGTCTACTGTCCTACTCAATCCCAAGGCAAAGTAACTATACTCAAAAGTAGGAAGGAAAAGAAGAGATGTGGACTAAATTAGAATGGAAATCATCATTATCAAAGTATACAACCAAGAGAGTGAAAGATAGCCTATGTAATGGGAAAATGTATTTCAAATCATTTGTAAGAGTTTAATATATAGGATATAGAAAGAGTTCACTCAGATCCACAAAAACAACAAAAGGAACAACATAACTTTAAAAAATAGACAAAGGAAATTTATAATAATCTTATATATCAAGTAGGCTAGGCCTTAGTTATTTGTCCTATATTTAGTTAAGCAAATCTGTATGTTATTGTGTATGTACTTGGTAGATTAGATTAGCATTTACATCAGTTGACTTTTAATAAAGCAGTTTACCCTTGATCATGTGGGTAAGCTTCATTCAATCAGTTGAAGGTTTTAAAGAACTGACTTTGACTTGAAGAGAAGGAAGTTTTCTTCCAGTAGGCAATATAAAGGCTTTCCTGTGTCTCCAGACTCAAACTTTTGGCCTTACCAGTTTATATAATCACGTGAGCTAATCCTTTAAAAATGATCTAGTTCTACACACACTCATATATAATATTGGTCCTATTGTCCTGAAGGACACAGACTAATGCTGGCTAGATTAGACATCTCTCTGAAGAACTGGAAGATATGTACATGGCCAAAAAGCACATGAAAATATGCTCAACATCACTAGTCATTAGGGATATGCAAATAATTTTACACCTATTAGGAAGGCATATTTTTTTCAGAGGTTGGAGAGATGGTTCAATCAAAATATAGGAAAATAAGAGAAGGGGGGAAAAGCTGTCTCAGGGTTTTTTTTAATATTTTACTTATTATATATACAACATTCTGCTTCCATGTATATCTGCACACTAGAAGAGGGCACCAGATCTCATTACAGATGGTTGTGAGCCACCATGTGGTTGCTGGGAATTGAACTCAGGACCTCTGGAAGAGCAATCAGTGCTCTTAACCTCTGAGCCATCTCTCCAGCCCTGTCTCAGGGTTTTATTGCTGTGAATATACCACAGATTATTCAACCAGTTACATATTGGCAATTCCAGTAAGTGGTACTATAAATAGCCATTCTTATAGCTAACTCCTTAAATACGTCCCTCTGTGATAAATGTCTACAGATGGAGTCTTGGTTATGGTTTTTATTGCTGTGATAAATAACATAACCAAAAGCAATTTGGGAAGGAAAGGGTTATAGCTGAGGGAAGCCATGGTGGGTATTCAGGGCAGGAACTTGGAGGTAAGAACTTGGAGGCAGGAACTAGAGCAGAGGCCATGAAGGAATGCTTATTTCTGGCTTGTTCCTCCCAGCTTGTTCTGTTTTCTTATACAGCCCAGGGCAACCTTCCCAGGGTTGACACCACCCACAATGTCCTAAGTCCTCCCATACCAATCATCTCTCAAGAAAATGAATCACAGGCTTGCCTACAGGACAGTCCTATGGAGGCATTTTCTCCATTAAGATTCCTTCTTCCCAGGCTGGAGAGATGGCTCAGCGGTTAAGAGCACTGACTGCCCTTCCACAGGTCCTGAGTTCAATTCCCAGCAACCACATGGTGGCTCACAATCATTTGTGATGCGACCTGGTGCCCTCTTCTGACCTGGGCAGAACACTGTATACATAATATAGATAGACAGACAGACAGACAGACAGACAGACAGAGATAGAGATATATAGATATTTAAGAAAAAAGATTCCTTCTTCCCAGATGACCTTAGCTTGTGTCAAGTTGACATAAAAACTACCAGAGAAGATGGGGCTTTTGATGGAAATTCCCAGCTTGCCCTCTCATGTCACTCCAATGTGAAAGACCTTACATTCCAGGAGACCCGTTGGGTATCAGTTTAGGAAGGCCTTGACATAAAATCAACTATGTCTTTTCATACAAGAAAATTATTCTTGTTTTTTTTTAAATAAAGGGATCTCTAATAAGATTTCTTTAAATTATGAGGTTTTTTTGTTTTTTGTTTTTCAAGGCAGGATTTCTCTGTGGCTTTAGAGGTTGTCCTAGAATTCACTCTGTAGACCAGGCTGGCCTCGAACTCACAGAGATCTGCCTGCCTCTGCCTCCTGGGTACTGGGATTAAAGGTTTGCCCCACCACTGCCCAGCAAAATTATGAATTCTTTCAAGTCTTTCTTCTGAGCCTGGATTGTGTTCATGCTCCCCCCCCCAACCCATCTTTTTCTTCCTCCCAGAGGCAAGCATCACTGACTCTTTAGTGTGCTTGATAAAAACCTTCATGCATTAAAAATATATATCTATTTTGAATAAAGAATCAACCTCCCATTACTCTTTTGTTTTTTCCTACTATAGTCTTACTCCTGGGAAATGTACTGTAAATGCATTTAGTTCCCCTCTCTCACATGGGAAGGAGTCCAGGAGCCTTCAAACTTTTCTTCTCCTTAGGTGGTAACTAAAGATATGTTTATAATGGAGATAGACGCCATCTGTTACTACCGCATGGAAAACGCTTCTCTTCTGCTGAGCAGTCTTGCTCATGTGTCCAAAGCCATCCAGTTCCTGGTGCAAACCACCATGAAGCGCCTATTGGCACATCGATCCCTCACTGAAATTCTCCTAGAAAGGAAGAGCATTGCCCAAGACGTAAAGGTACCAAGATGAGTTTAATGATGAATTGGTCATTTGCTAAATTTGCCACGTACGTGCAAGGCATTTTGGCCATTTCAGATGCCATTCCTTGGGGAGCAGACAGTCAATGACATCATTAAGCTGGGGTAGATTTGCTTCCCTCCCTTCCCCAAGGTCACTCCACAATGACCCTAAGCATACTGTTAAATACCAGCATAGTACAGAGTGTTGGACGCAGCCATAGTCAGGAAAGGTAGGACTGGTGGTGATGGGCAGGATGTTGGATAACAATGTAGTGAGATGAGGAGACATGGTGCCCAGACACTGAGTCTAGCTGGGGAGATAAAGATAGTGTGCCCAAAGGTAAATAATAGTAAATTCAAGTAAGACTTTCAGAGTCCAGAGACCACACACCCTTTCATGATCAATTGCCAATTGGTTCATACTTAATTGATTTGGAATGAGAGGGGGGAACAGAAGTAAAAACTGCCACTGGAAAAATGGCTTGGTGGGTAAAGTGCTTGCTGTTCAAGCATGAGGTCCTGAGTCTGGATCCCCAGAAACCATGTAAAAAGCTGGGTGTGGCAATGCATGTGGCAGTGTGGCCTGGCATAAGAAGGCAGAACTGGGGTGGGACTGGGGGAGCTCTCTAGGCAACTAGTCTAGCCAATTAATAGGCTTCCAGGCCAATGAGAGACCCTATCTCAGAAAATAAAGTGGAGATGTGAATAAAGGAAATAAAATAAAGACATTCACTGTCGACCTAAGGCTTTTGTAGTTACAAACATGGGCACACGAACACACACACACACACACACACACACACACACACACACACACACACACCCCAAAACGAAAAAGAAAAGCCCCTTTCTAAGCAGTTTTACTGAGTCCACCAGCAGCCAGATCTGTAGTCTCATCCAAAGCCAGGGTAGAAGCCTCTATTACCAAAACATGGTGGCAAGAGATACTAAGACAGAGAACAAAGCAGGGCTGCAGGCAGCTGGCCAGTCAGGTAGCATTTCTCACCAGGGACTCAGCCCAGTGCTGAAGCCACAGGGACACCAAAAATGGGTTGGAAGACTGTTAGGAAGAAAGATGTGAAACAGAGGAAACACAAGAACCAAAGACACTGGCAGTGACTGCTTTATAGAACCTGCAAGCATGCAGTGTCCAAATGTCTGTGACTGGTGTTTGTATCTTCAGGGAAGTGAAGGAGCTGGAAAACACACAGACGCTGGAAAGAAAGAAAGATGAGTGATGTGCAGGACAGACCTTATTTGTTCCTTATGATGCCAGCTCATCTGTGATGTTTTTCTCCACATTTGTTACTCACACCTGCTCCCTCTAATTAGTTGCCCCCCCCAGGGTTTGCAGTGCACTAAGATGAGTATTTATCCACTAAGAAATGGTCAAGCTAAGTTTAAAATGAACATGGTCCAACATGGAGGGCTCTAAGCCCTATCCCTCACCCCTTTCCAACTTCAATGGTGAAGGGCAGAGAGGACTAAGAAGCATTGGGAACCTAATACTACTAGCATTGAGGAAGTGAAAATAGCCTAAAAATGTTAGCCATTTGGCAGGGTCTGAGCCCAGAGATGCTGTTATTTAAGGAGGGAATTTTAAAACAAACTGAAAATAAAATGTACCATCTGTACTAGTCCCCTATTTGCTCATGTAACAAATATTCCCAAACCTGGTGACTCAAAATAGCACAGCTTACTGGACTCTTTTGTAGCCCGAGGACCAGAGTGCAGAAACAGTTTCATTGGGCTTATGTCCAGGCATCACCATGGCAGAGTCCTTCTGGGGGTTGAGACAGAATCCAATACCTTGCCTTTCTTGGAATCTAGCTCCACCTGCATGTGTCGTCGTCGTCGTGTCCCCCCCACCCCCCACCCCCCACCCCCGACTTCACAGTGCACCAGTCCTGTCCCCGCTCCCTTCATCACAACATCTTCTCTTCTAGAGTTAAATCCTTTCTCAGATGAAAACACTTACCATTATATCCTCCAAGAACCTTTGATTTAATCACATCCTAACAGTTCTCTTGGGTGACAGTCACAGGTCCTAGGGACATGGCATCTTTGAGAGCCATTATTCAGGTTCCTACATCATCTTTAGATTCAGTGATTATTTAGTAGCTCTGTGCAAGTTAATCAACTCTGCCTCTGACACTGTGACATTGAAAAGCAGTGCCCCAAGAAAGGACCAGTTCTGAAGACAGAACAGTGGCCCTTGCTTGGTGTAAGGATGGGAGCTGGGGAGGTAAGTCTCACTGGCATCTCACCTCTTCCCTCTACAGGTTGCCTTGGATTCGGTGACCTGTATTTGGGGCATCAAAGTCGAGAGAACTGAAATGTAGGTAGGAAAATAACCAGAAAGTATTTGAAAAATCATTTCAAATACTCAGCCACATTGATACTAGAGAAAAATGACCTAACAACTCATAGCCAAGATGCAATTGCTACAACATCTAGGCAAACCATCCTTATAGTTTTTAATTATGCATTAAGGGGTCTTTTTACATGAAGCTTAGCATTTTAATCATGTTTTGGTATTAGTTTAGTGGTTTTAGTCCTAAATTTACATTTCTATCACCCCTAAAACTCACAAGCAAGAACTCTCTAACCCCCTCACCCTAGCCCCCAGTTCTCCTTCTGTGGATATGCCTATTATTCTGGATATTTCACAGAAATGGAGTTAATAGCCTGAAACTTTTGTGTCTGGCTTCCTTTCATTTGGCATCATTTTCCCAGGTTCACCCATGGTGTGGCACACATCAGCACTTCACTCCATTTTATTCGCAAATCATATTCCATTGTATGACCACACAAAACTTTGCTTTTACATTCCTTAATTAACCACTTTGGGACTGTTTTGGAAAGTGCTATAATGAAATTTTACTTGTATGTCTTTTATGCAGTATACTAGAATTGTTCTTATTCTTTTATAATTTCCTTTTATAAAATCAATTTTCTTTTATAAACTTAGATGAATTCCTCTGGTTTTTGTTTTTAATCACATGGCTCTTCAAAGTTGCTTTTCATTATTCAGACTTAATAACTTGGATTTACATGAAATCTTAAGTGAGAAAGATGACCACAAACTATGAACACAAAATATGAGCCCTGTAATTAGAGTGCCTTAGCCCCATGCAGCCGCCATAGTGCTCATACCTGCACTGAGGGCACTGGATACCAGATGTGCTCTTCTCTGCTTGTCTTCCATGTCAAAACTGGAACAGCTCTGTCTGCTCATTTAGAAGTTACCATTCAGGGCTGGGGAGATGGCTCAGTGGTTTAGAGAATTGTCTGCTCTTCCATAGGACCTGGGTTCAATCTCAGCTCACAACTGTCTGTAATTCCAGGTGCCCTTTTCTGGCTTCCATGGGTAACAGGCATGTATGTGGTGTACAGACATACATGTAGGCAAAATACCCATACACATAAATCTTTAAATAAAAAAGAAAGAATTTGCTATTCATGGAACACCAGTAGGCAGGGGCAAGTCTGTAAGACACCCTGGCACTACTTTGGTCAGGATGCACACCTATGCTGTCTGTCTTCTTTTTCAGTAAGGATGTGAGGCTGCCGGCCGGCCTTCAGCACTCTCTGGCTGTGGAAGCTGAGGCTCAGCGACAGGCCAAAGTGCGGGTGAGCCACTCCTGAGCACTCCACCCTCCCATCCATGCCTTTGGAGAGCAACTAGAGCCCCGTAGAAGGCCTGCTGGTGGAGAGCATTTCCCCTGTGCTGTCCCACATGGGTCCAGGAACTGAACAGAATCCGGCTGTATCCTCACCACAGTTGACAGTGTGTTCACAGGACTGACTGTGCAGTATCTCAGCCTCTCCCCGAATTTCCTGCTAACACCCCCCCTCTTCTGCTTCCACCCTCTCTCCTTAAAATCTTCCCTCACTATCCTTCCTCTCTTGTGCTGGGACTGTCCCTGGATAACTGAGGCCCAATGTCAGGTGGCATCTGTGAGACAGGCAGAGAGCCTTCTCTTCTGAAATGCTTACCCATTCTTTTTTTTTTTTACCAAGTTATAATTCCATGTCTGTCCCCGGAACTAAGACTAACTTGTCCTCCATATGGCAAGCACAATTCTACTAAGTTTTCAAGCCTACTACACATTAACAGTACCCCTAAACTCGATGTATACTTGTCACGACAAATCCACCTTCAATTTTGATGGCTAGTTTTATCTGTTCTCTCCACCTCACAATCCATCAGAGAAAGACTAAGTCTAGTGCCCACATTTAGCAGTGCCTGCCACTCGGGAGATGTACGGTACTTGCTTTTCTAGGTCACCAGGATGAGCACTTAAAACCCTCATGAAATGAAGAAACATGATCACGTTGCTTTTCTTCATATATGCTCTATAGATGATTGCTGCGGAAGGGGAAAGGGCTGCTTCTGAGTCCCTGAGGATGGCAGCTGAGATCCTGTCAGGCACCCCAGCTGCTGTTCAGCTTCGATACCTGCACACTCTTCAGTCGCTGTCCACAGAGAAGCCATCCACTGTGGTTTTACCTTTACCATTTGACATGCTAAACCTCCTGTCTTCTCCCAGCAACAGAACACAAGGAAGTATCAACTACCCAAATTCTTCCAAACCTGTTGAACCACTAAATCCCAAAAAGAAGGACTCTCCTATGTTATAGGGGCGATGGGCAAAAAAACAATGTGAATCTGTCATATAAAACTATATCCCGAAAGAGGCGTTCAGGCCTCCCTGCCCTTGTTTGGTTGCCTTTTGAATGTGTGGTGCCACAAGATGGCCAGATGCATGAGAACACAGTGAAATGATGGCGGCAGACAAGGCATCTAAACATGGGTGGATCGTCATGGCAATTATAAAAAGAGATTTCGAATTTTGAATCTATATGTGGTTCGATTTTGATTTCTGAAGACTTAGTTCAAATGTCTTCCTGGCTTCCTTCAGTATGTTACCTGGCTCCTTTAACAAAGTCTTTGCAGATCCTATAGCCCTTTCTGTGAGCCCCTATCAGTGTGCTTATCAAATCAAGTGGTAAACCTGTGCTTAAGATACAGATCTCCCATCTTTCAGCATTCTTCAGACTCTCACTCAAACAGCCCATTAAGCTTTGCTGCTGGCATTTAAAAACCTTTCAAGCCTACAATTCCAAACTACCCCACAAAATAATCCAAAGGCATAAAAGCCTCATGGTCAGGGTTGTCGTGACAACAACCCCACTTCCTCAGCACCAATTCTGTCCTAGTTTCATTTCTGTTTTTTATGATAAAATATTCCACAACAAGAAACTTAAAGGAGAAATGGTTTGTTTTGGCCCACAATTACAGGTTATGGTCCATCACTGTAGAGAAGTTAATTAAGGCAGGGACTTGAAGTAACTCTTAGTCATATTATATGTAGAAATGCAAGCAGGAACCTGAAGCAACTGGTTACTTCATGGTCGAGTGAACGAAATGAATCCATGATGCTTAGTTGCTTGAGTTCAGCTCAATTTATTCACTCATCCAGTTCAGGACTCCCTTCCTAGGGAATGGTGCCACCTACTATGGGCTGATCTTCCCACATTGATTAACTTAAAACAGTACCTTACAGACATACCCACAGGACAACCTAATGTAGATAATCCCTCATCAATCTTTTCTGGGGTGATTCAAAGTTAACCATCACATCTACATAGTAATACCCTGTCTCAAAGCCAACAATAAAAATAGAATCGCTTGTGCCAATGTAACTAATGCCTAGAGCAGTGGCTCTCAACCTTCCTAGTGCAGTTTAATACAGTTCCTCATGTGGTGACTCCCAAACATAAAGTTATTTTTGTTACTACTTTATAACTGTAATTTTGCTACTGTTATGAATCATAATGTCAATATCTGTGTTTTCTGATGCTCTTAGGTGACCTCTATGAAAAGGTCATGAGACCTCAAAGTGATCATGACCCACAGGTTGAGAACCATTGGCCTATAGGTTATAGAGAACCTATAGGTTCTTGTGTATGGTTACCTAACCCTAACGCCTTCCAACTTTGGTTCCTACTGGTATTCTGTTTGTGGCACTTGTTTCTCACACACACACACACACACACACACACACACACACACACACACACCCAGAAATTGTCATATCAAGTCCTAACTGCTTGCCACCATATACAGTGTACTTTAATGTATAAAACAATTTTTGGAGAATTCCCTTACTGGTAAGAAGTTATGCTGATAATCTGCCGGGGCATGTGTCAGGGTGCTGTCCTTCGTGTGATACAGATCTTATGGATATGAGAGTCACTGCTGAGAGTGAAAAATGACAGGGCACAGAAAGGACAGCTATGGGCACTTTCATACTCTGTATTATAAAGACACACTTGTACTCAATATTGGAGAAAAGAATCTGCACGTGCATAGCATATACTGCTAATGGTTTGTTCCAAGTTAACCACCCTCCACAGCCCCGGTGCTGCTAGAGAACACTGCTGATGGCAACAGAAATTAACTTAACCTAGAGTTTCAAGAAGTGTGTGAATCCAAACATCTACAGATTGAGGGGAAAATACAAGGAATGATAGCCAGAGAAGCACAGACATCCATCACGATAAGTCACTGACCTTCTGTTGAGAGGGGCAAGACTGAGTCTAGCATGATTAGCTGACTGTCTCTGTCCTCCACCCCCACCATCTCCACTTCTCCCTAGATCTGTTAGAGATCAGATTGAAGATGGGTCTGAGATCTTAATCTGCTGCCATCTCAGGTTGCTTGCTCTCTGAATAAAGTACACTTTTCAGCTCAAATCTTGTTTCTGCATTGACTTCTGTGACAGGCAATAAGAAGCAACTTGCATTTCCGCTGGGATGTGGTGACTTAAGAAGGGTAGGCCTCGCTGGAGGAAGTGGATAGAAGAAGCCCTGCTTTTGAAGGGTATATTTTTGTCCCTGGCCCCTTCTGGTTACTTCCAGCTACCTATTCACCTTGATGGGAATAGTTTGTATCACATGCTCCCACCGCTGTGATTCTTTGCTTCACTAAAAGCCCAAACAGACCTGCCAGCCCTGGCCTGAAACCATGAGCCAAAAACCCTTTCTTCCTGCTAATTCATTTTCTCAATTATCTGTCACAGCCGCAAGACAGCCAATCTGTTTCTTCACTACTAGAGATGTGTCTGCCCATCTGACTGTTGACATAACACGAGTGACCTCAACAGCCTGGTGCCAGGGATGGACAGCAAAGAGTTCCTCTCGATACATTGATTGAGAGACCCAAGAAAGTATAGCAAGGTCTGAAAGACTGTAAAACTTCCCATAAAACATCTGTCCTGTTAACTTTAGCTGTCAAACTTTACAAATCCTAGAGTTACCCAAGAAATTAATCTGAACTATGAGATTGCTCAGGGCAAATGGCCTGTGCATATGTCTATGGGGGATTGACTCCATTGTCCAGACTACTATGGACAGCACCATGCCCTGGGCAGGTGGCCTTTGACCATATAAGAAAGTTACCTACCATAAGCCAATGAGCGAGCCAGCAAGCAGCATTCCTCCATGGTTTCTGCTTCAAGTTCTTGCTTGGCTCCCTGCCCTAAGTTCCCTCAATGATGAACTCTGAAATGGGAGTGAAAGCTGAAATACGCACTACTCCATCACACCCCTACCCTTTTGGTCAGTGTTTTATCACAACAGAAAGGAAACTGGAATAGCATCCTTGATATATCTATGGTGTGGTCTCTGACTATGAGATAGACTTTTTCTCTCTTGGGAACCTGAGCCATTGGCTGAATAAGACAAAGATGGAAGAAATGATTGGAATTTGTTTCATAGTAATCTGGAGTGTAAAGCAATTATTATACCAGATATCTTCCAAAGATGCTTGTGGTCACTAGTATCATTCTAGTTTTTAAAGATTTCAATTACCTGAGCTTCCCCAAATCCTTCCAATAAATTATCCTGCAAAATTAAGTTTCTGTGGCTTGCAACCAACCAATTAAATTCTGGATACAAAACATTCCATGGTAATCAAGGCAGCAGAAGACATAGCACTTAGAAACAGTACCTTCTACCTGATGGAGTTGATATGATTTGACACATTCTAAGCTTCACAGATAGGAGCTACTAATTTGTATGAGAATGCCATTCATTCCTATGAAGTAGAAAATTAATAGAAATAATTCTATAACCATGCAAAACTAAAAAGCCCCCAGATTTGCCAGTGTCATCAAGGGATGTCTTTTGGTAGAAGGAAAGCAGGGCTGTGGCCTAGAAGTTGGAAGCTACAAGTAAAAGCTTTGGCTTTGGCCATCAGTTGGACTATGAGCACACCCAACTGTCTGATGAATTTCATGTTTTCTTTCCTATACAAGAACAAAGTGTAATTGACCCTGTCCAGTGGGCACAGGTAACTCCTAAGCAATGTTGAACCCATCCCTCATACTCTGCTGGTGACCAGGGGTAGGTCTATCTAAGGCTGGAGACTCTGGAGTCCATGGGTTTCTGAGGATGCATGGTCAGACAAAGGTCTAAATATCTAGGAGAGAAAGCCAAAGGAACAGCAGTCATATGGACTAAAACAACTGCAGCAATCTTCCCAACAATGACTGAGCCAGAAAGATATGCATACCCCAAAGGGCCAGAAGCAGTGTAGAAGGGCGCCCATCAGAGTGACAGCCACAATATCCATTTGTCATTTACAGCTTACTTTTACAGGACAGACCATCTTCTGTGTCCGTACAGACTTGGGACATGAAAAGTGCAGATGAATGAGGTTGCCAAAGAAAGAAAAAAACAGATTCTGGTGAGTCTTCAGGAACACAGAGCTGTACTAAGGAAGCCAAGGAAGCCATGGCTGGGCAGATAGTCTAGACAAATCTAGCCAGGTGAGGCTCTCACACCAGGGGGATCTATGGAATCAGGAAGATTGATAACCACTCTGGGGCTCAGTCCCATTTTCTGAGAGATGAGATTAACAGCATCCCACCCCCTAGCTAGCTAAAGGGTTATCAAGATCAGAGAGATCACAAGGGTGCCTCAAATCAGGAAACTCAAATCTGTGGCTGAAATCTAAGCAAACGAGCAGGATCCAATCTGCTGAGTCAAAACATGAACCTTCCTATTTCCTTCCCACCTGAGCTGAGTCTACAGCACTTTTTTCTTCATGGAAATGAACACTTTTGACAGAACTCTCGGGAAATCAACTGAAGAGGCCAGCATACCTTTGCACAAACTGTTTTTAATCTGGCAGGTAAACTCATGTACTGACTCCCTGTGGCCTCTGCCATGCTTCTAAAGGAAAACATTCTTGGCTTGGACAGTGTGGCTTTTCTAACGGCTGTTGCTAAGGGAGTCCATCCATGTGAGCTGTATTGCCAACTCCACAGCTCAGCAATAACTATGCATGTTCAGAGGCACAGCCACTGTGAACCAGTCTCAAAAGAAGCTATTTGGATTTGGACTTAGACTTAGTCCGGGATCCAGACTTAGATTCATCTTTGGACTGTGCTTCTAAAAAGACAAAAACAATTAGAATATGGTTAGTGACTGGTGTCTTATGTGTACTAAAGGCTTTTAATTTAAAAAACTGTTTTTAAATTCCATTTGGCCTGAGTAAGTCCAACTAATGACCCAAAATTGGTTATTGAGATTCAGAATGTTTCCCAACATTTACATGTGGCCAGTTAATTATTTGATTCTAGGTCTTGGGATAAAGGATTGTGTAGGCAAGTAACAAAAAAGAGAACATTCGAACAGAGCGAGTCTTCAGCATCCTCATTTGTTCATTCCTGCATTTCTCTTCTGTCTCCTGCCCTTTCTCTCTGCCTCCTGAACACATGCCCTGCATGAGATGCATCCCTGGGGTGGGGACGGGAACCTCTGGTCATCAAGCCTGCTCTCCCTAGCAGGAGCATTGAAAAGTAACCCAATGTGAAGGGAAGGTGACAGAGGCTGTCTGAAGGATTCAGCTGAGGATGAGGCTGGGTGTCATCTCTGCCTTACATTTAGTAACCTTGGTTTGCATGCTGCATTGCATGTGTTTGCGTGTGCTCATGGGCATGCAAGCACACATCGGGGTTGTATTGCTATAGTCTAGTGTGAGAAGACAGTGTTTCTAGTAGAGTCTATCCTCTCTCTCTACCTTAACACAAGTTCTAGGGACTGAAACTGGGCCATCAGTCTTGTGCCTGAGTATTTTTAGACACTGAGCCATCCTGCCAGCCATAGTTATTTGTTTTTAAGATGGTGTTTTGCTTTTGCCCAGACTGGGGTCAAATTCATGAGATCAAAGCAATGTTCTAGCCTCTGGGATACAGGTACACACTACGAGGTAGATAGAAGTAGTTGCAAGCTTTAAAGGAATGGCTATGTATACTATCAAATTTTACATTTGTTTTTCCCATAAATATATTTATGAAATTCTATTGCTACTTCTTTGTGTGGTGTATGCATTTATGTAGTACATGAATGGGGGAGCAGTCACCCGTGCAAGTATGGAGGCCAGAGGCTGATCTCAGGTGTCATCCTCTGTCACTCTCCACTTACATTTTAAACTTTATTATTTTGTGTGTATGTGGTATGCACATGCACACAAGTGGGGTGTACTCACATGCATGTGTGTGGGGCTTCCCCACAATGAATGAATAAATGTAAAATACTCATGATCTTTAAAAATATTTGTGGTACAGTCACGTTTTCGTTATAAAAATACAGAAGTGATCTCACCTTTCTTTGAATGCTTTGAGGATTTTTTCGAATGTCTGTATTCCTCTCCTTGGTTCTCCTCTTTTTGTTCATATTCATTGTCCTCGTCCTCTTCTTCCTCCTTGGGGTCCTCTATTCTTACACGTGACTCCTTTCTGACTTTCTTGGCCATTTCTTCTAATTCCTTCTCCAGATCTCTGTTTTTTATGAGGGTATGATGAAGCTTCTCATTTGCCTTGTCATAATTCTGCTCTGCCCGTCTGGCCCTGGCGTCCATCTCTCTGACGTGGACCAAGTCCAGGGAAACACAACAGAACAGAGAGGAGTGAAAATGTATCCTTCCTTCATAAAGAAACTCACGTGAAAACTGCTATGGGAGAAGACAGACCTGGCTGAAGGGTGCAAACATGGGAAGCGGGGGTATCAGTGATGAATGGAAAATTGAGGGCCTAGGGGCTACTCCAGATGTACAGTTAAACTTACACTGTCACTTAATACAACATGGTTCTCATTTCTTAGTGAGAGCTGACTTTGGTCTATTTGAATTCCCCACCAACAGAAGTAGTTCATTTTTGCTTCACATAATTGATAGAACTCAACAAAACCCAGTAATGGCCCCTCTTTTCTAACACCTCTAAAACCAGAATTTACAATCAAGAAAACTAGTTTAGATATGCTTTTGTATTTATGAGAGTATGTGTTAAGGCAAGAGGGCTCAGTGAGTAGAAGTATGGCTGCCAAGCCCAACTACCTGAGTTCAATCCCCTGAGCCCGTATGAAAAAAAGGAAAGAATAGATTTCTGGAAGCTGTCCTTTGACCTCCACGTGCAACACAGACACTACACACACACACACACACACACACACACACACACACACACACACACAGATACCCATGCACACACATATACATGCACACAAAGTAAAAAAATGTAATAAAGCATTAAATGTAAGGTATATGCTATGTATGGATGACAGAGTCTTCTCAAACTCATCAGGCATCTTAACTGTGTTATCCTCCCAACTCTGGGTTGTGAAACTTTCTTTCTCAAGCACACACAATACTTTCTCCCAGTTCCATTCTTTCCCTTAAGTCATCTTCCAAAATCCCACTGACTGGGATTGCTCCTCGCCCCTTCACTGACAAAGGAACACTTGCAAATGCCCACAGCAGTTCCCACCTCCACTGAGGGTTATGGAGGGACTTTCTCATCACAGCACAGTAGCTCAGTGCCTCTGGCCAAAGATTTTCAGTTGTTCATCCCACTAGTGAGACCAAACCCAGCAGGACAAAGGTAAGCCAGGAAGCGTGCATTGCTCAGCCACGCTTCGGGCCCATCGTCTTTATCTTCTTACCATCATGGTGTCTCATACTCACTTAAGCTTATCCTGCATATGTTCAATTACAGCCATTATTTCAATATACTTTTGGTCCATAATGCCTTTGCTTGTTGGTTCTCTCTGACAAAGAAGACATGTGAGGTGACTGAACTGAGAGTCCCAACAGTTAGTAGTCCAGTTTCAGGAATTGTCTAGAATATTCTTTTCTATCGCTCATATTTATCTGGTACATGATGACTCACAAGCCTAACATCAAAAAAGGCCATAGATAGTGCCTGTGGCCAAATAGCACAACAGATTCCAAATTATTCATGCTACATGTAGATATGAAAGACGGAAGTGTTAAAAAAAACAAAAGGGTAGGAGAAACAGTAACAGAAGGAAATGTGGAAATGCTTTAAAAGAAGGGTAAACACAAAAATAAAAATAAAAAAGAAGGGTAAATATGTTTTTCTAACGAATCAAAGAAAAAATAATTCAGTTAGTTACTAAAATTCACTGCTGAAAATTTCACTTTACACAAAACATTGCAAAATCTTGTAAGATTTTTATATTCTGTAGGGAATGTCATTCTTGCTTAGAGGTGTAAATCTTGCCAGGCAAAGAAAATGTCAGGGGTAGGATCCGAACCCCGATTTAGATGCAACAAAACAGGTCACTGCCTGGTGCACCTTGTTTGTTTGTATGGCTTCCTTCCAGCATTTACATTCTTCCTCCCAAGTGTACAATAGAGATAAACTTGGAGGCACGGCTCTTAAAGGTGCATTTGGACTCTCCTTGCCTGTGCCTGTGCCTGTGCACTGTAGCTTTAAGCCTGTCTCTGTCTGAGACCTACCTTTGGCATTTGGGCTCACTCCTCCCAGCTTTTTTTTTCTAAGGGGCCTTGGACTGGACTAACGACTCTGGTCTGGAAGTGCCTCTGAAAAGGGATGGGTTCAGGCAGGCCTCCTATGGATACGGTTTTCAGCACCAAACTCCCTGCCAGATTTTGGGCCCTGTCTGTCTAGGACATACTTTTCTGGAGCCATGTACTTTAAGGGCCCTTTCCTATCATTGTTAGAAAATCAACAAACTAGTCGCTGTGTTTTGGTTTGGTTTGAGTTTTTGTTTGTTTATTTTTGTTTTTTTGAGACAGGGTTTCTCTGTATAGCCTTGGCTGTCCTGGAACTCACTCTGTAGACCAGGCTGGCCTTGAACTCACAGAGACCTGCTACCTCTGCCTCCACCACCCTTCAAGTCACTGCTCTTAATATCTGTTCCTGGGGTATATAGTATTATGGAATGAAAATTCATACCAGTCCTTCAGCCCAAATGATAGGTGAGGGGAGAATGTCTAATCTTGGGTTGAAAATATTGTGGAGCCCAAGTCTGTCTCCTGTTTGCCTTCCCAAGGGTATTCACATATGATCCAGCAAAACCCATGATGTGCTTATGACTCTATGGATAGTCAGAACCCAAGAATTTAAGATGACCTTCATGTAGCCTGTTTCTAGTATGTTGCTTGCTGGCTAGAGTAGCTGGGCTACAGGCAGCCCTATTCACACAGCTGACACAGTGCTGCTGTCTGGTAGTACCTGCTGAATGTAAACATTCTGTATCTCCTGACATAGTGTAGCTGTCTGGTAGAGCCTGCTGGATGTAAACACTGCGTATCTCTACCAGTTGGTCTGAAGTCTCAGTTTGAACTGTTTGCTCTGTGGTGATATGTTGAAATGACTGTGGCCCAGTGAGGGCCCCCAAATGCTGCTATGCTAAAAGCTTTCAGAATTAATGAAATTGAGCCATCCCTGGAGGCAAGAGTAACCTTTTCCAGGGAGGAGAGGCAAGACAGTGCTGCTTAATGGGTCTGAAATGTCCTCCTCAAAGGTCACATGCTAAAGGCCTGGTTCCAAGGTAATGGCAGTATAGGACATGATGGAGATTTTAGGGGCTAGGGTCACTGGTGGCATGCCCCAAAGGGTTTATTTTAGCACTTTTTTTCCTCTTTTCTCTCTCATCCTCCTTTTCTTTCCTCTCTCCCACCTTTTCTCTCTCCCTTCTCTCCCTCTTCCTTTCTCTCTTCTGTCTCCTGCCCCTAGGGAAGGTGGCACTGCTCCACGGCACACTCCTCACCAAACTGTTTCTCTCACTGCAGCACGGGCAAGTGGCAACGGCTGAAACAGGAGCAAAGCAAATCTTTCTTCCCTTCATCTGGCCTTCTCAGGCACTGGGTCACAGGGATAGAAAGCTGACTAACACAGGTGGCATCCCAGAGCAGTGAGTACCACACCATCAATGGTCCTCAGTTTTGCTCCCAAGCTACAGACTTCTAGCTCCCCTCTGCTTCCTGCCTGTCTACAAAGCTGGATTCCAACACCTCCTCTGGATGGAACATCAGGGTTTTTACTTCAGGGAAATGTTTAAAGAAGAACAGCTTTGCCTGGGTCTGGCAGTTCTGTATTTTCTTTTTCAAGAGCTTTCCTTAAACCTCTGTATTCCATTTGTATTGTTACTTCTTAAATTTGCCTCAGAATGGTGATGACAGAAACAGAGCATTATTTCAAAAACTTCTTACAAGACTCCACTTTGGGGAAATGCACTTATAACTCGCCATGTACTCCCTTCACCCCGCTGTACACTACATGACTTCTCTGAGTTTTTCCACCATTGCTGGGTTTCATTGCCTACAACGCCCTTGGATAAACTCACTACAAATCCCCTCTACTCTAGGCCTGACCTCCACCTACGTGCTCTAGTTGCCATGCTCCACTATGCTGCCGCAGCTCCTCGGTCCCATGTGAAACCACCGAGGCTAATGACTCACACCTCCTAACAACTGAAAGTCTCCTGCTTTGGGGGTTGAGCAATTTGAGCCCCTCCCCCAACCCAGAAAAATCCACACATGAGCATACACATAGAGTATAATAGATTTCTGGAGACTGATGGCATGGAGCCCACCATAGACTCCTAAAGTAAAGGTGTTTTGCAGAGAGACAGAAACCCAGAATGAGCTTTCTATGGAGACATAGAGAAGATAATGAGTTGTTGTGGGGTTTTTTGTTGTTGTTTGTTTGTAAAGTCAAGATGGAAAAATAAGTCTAGAAAGCTAGTGCTAGAAGACAAAAAAATTTCTGCAAAATACATTAACCAGGAGTCACCTGGGAGGAACTAAAAGCTACTAAAAGGCACTAAAAGGAATTAAAAGTTAGACCCATATTGTTTTCAAAGAACGTTAAGGAGTAGTTTTTAGATTTCCTAGTTGGATTTTAGTTACATACCCAGGATTGAAATATATTTTCTTCAAACAGAGGTTTGCAGTGAATATTTTCATCTTTTCCAATGTATCGTATGGTTTTTTCATTTTCTACAGATGTTGAAGGTTCCTAGAGCACAGGAAAACCAAGGACTTGTTAGCCAGCTGATATGTGTCACACAGCAGAGCAAGTCACCCAGAACCCTGTCTGACAGCTTAGCTTTCCATTTGTCCCCAGTCAGCAAACAATGTGTGAAGACCTGCTCTGAACACCGGCAAGGAGGGAGGGGGAGTGGGGACAGGGGGAGACGAGTAACCAAAACAAGGAGGTTCATTCCAGCTATTCTTGGTTGTCAACTTGACTACATCTGGAATCAACTAATACCCCAATTGCTGAGTACATCTGTGATGGGTTTTTCTTGATTGAATCATTTGAAGTGGAAAGATTCAGAAAAAAACAAAACCCAACTTTTTTTAATTTGTTTTTGTGTGTGTGTCTTTCACATCATGCATCTCCATCCCATTCACTTCCCCATCCCTTTGTACCAACCCTCTGTCTTTGCAGCCCTCCCCCCAAAATAGAATAAAATGAAAGAAAAGGAAAAATATCTCGTCATGGAAGCTATAGTGTGACACACTGAATCACACAGTAAACCTTTTATCCATATATTTTTACTTGCAAGTATTCATTCAAAGAGTCATTGGTCTGGTTCAAGGCCTCTGGTTTCTGCTACACTATCGATGCTGGGCCCTCACTGGGCCTCCTCTTGGATATCCTGTTGTTGCCCTGTGTCGTGGAGATCCTGCAGCTTTGGGCTTACAGGACCAGCCCCTTCACATGCTCCTGCAGATCATGGATGGGTGGATGTTGGAGTGAGCCAACTTATAACCCCAGTTCTGGGCCTGGGTAGTTACAGGGTTGGTCAGTGCACCAACTCTACCCTATCCTCACCACCAGGGTGAGCTCTCTGGCATTGTCCTGGCTGGTTCACCCCTTGCAGTGATGAGCAATGGGCAGAGTCAGTTCTCCGGCTTTCATACCCTCAAGGCTGATTCTCCCATACCTACACCATCAGGGTCAGGAGAGAGCCAGGGGCCCTTCTCCTGAGTGTTGCAGCTGGAAAGGGGCAGGTGCAGCTCTCCCAGTCGGTTCAGGCATGGAGGGGTATCTCTCCCCACCAATGCTGACATGTGGCAGATGAGGGGCGAGCCAGAACTCTCATGCTCATGTGCAGCTCACTTGCACACCCCCCAAACCCCCTACAAACAGGGTCAGCTCCACTATGCTACCCAAAGTGCAAGGCCTACTTTCCCAAATGTTGCAGCTAAAAAGGGGAGGGTCAGCTCCCTCACCAGCTGGAGGTGGTGGGAGCGAGGGAAGAGGGCATCTTTCCCTATCTCCTACCACCACAGGGCAGATGAGGGAGGAGGTACCAGCTCTGCCCCTCTCATACCCTCTGGGATTGAGATACACCCCTATCTACAGGGTAAACTGTACCTTGCTGCCCAGGTGAGGCCCAGGGCCTGTTCTCCTGAGTGCTGCAGCTGGTGAAGGGTTGGATCAAGTCCCCTACCTGCTGCAGGGAATGAGGCGTGAGGGGACAAGGGCATCTTTCCCTCACCCATGCCACCACATGGCAGATGAGAGGGGTTCAACCTGCTCTCTTAATCCTCAGGCCTTCCGGGACAGCTCTAATCTAGGCCACACCTTCTGCTGGCAGCCTATATAAAGGACATGGAATGAGGGAGCTTATCTCTTTGACTGCTTGCTCTTACTCTTCCTGGCAAGTCCACTCCTTCACCAGGAATTTGCAGCAAATTCCAGGAGATTAATGGAATGAAGCCCACCATAGACTCCTAAAGTAATGGTGTTCTGCAGAGAGACAGAGCTGACTTAAGTCTAAGGTGGTCCCAGAATAAACTTTCTATAGAGACATAGAAAAAAGAATGAGAAGGCTTTTTTATAAAGTCAAGATGGGAAAACAGGAGTCCTAATCCTAACCTCCAGCCATATATAGAAAGAATGATTTTTTTTATTTTATTTTATAGGTCCTGTTCCTCTAGAAACCCCTGACTAATACAGAAACTCAGCACAGCAGGCAATGCAGGTAATAAGATGAACAGTCATGGCATACAATGGCTGTTAGCATAAAGGTGTAGTCTAAAGGCTGTGTGCATACACAAGGGGAGTCTGCTCACAGAAAAATAGAAACTGTATTTGAAGATTGAGCAGGTACTTATGAAATAGAGAGGAAAGGGCCTGAAGTAAGTTCACAGATGGTGATAGCTTTAATGCTGTCTGTAAATAAATGAAAAAGCATTCGGTTCTCCATACACCAAGCACTTTACCAAAAACAAAACAGAAAATGCTTGAAAAGAGAGGGCTGGGTGTTACATAATTTTGTTCTGTACTTCTGCTATTTTGACTAGAAGACCTAGAATAGAGTTCAGGGTCAAAGCAACATTTTTTTAAAAAAACTTTGCTTATTATTATTATTGTGTAGGGGCAGGCATGCATGAAGGAAGGACAACTTCTTCATGGAGTCAGTTCTTTCCTTCCACCTGTATGTGGATTCTGGGGATCGAACTCGGGTTGTCAGCCATCTTGCTGCAAGCCCCTATGGCAACACTTAAACCATGTGCAGAGACATCAGTCAAGATGTGTGGAGATCATCGGGCAAGCATGGGCTCTAAGCCAGAGACAGCAGCAGTCAGTCTAGGAATTGGTAAGGACTCTTCTTCCATAATCGCCTGGGTTTGAGTGCTGGTTCAGCCATTTGAAACTATATGGTTTTAGGTAAAATGTCAACCCTTCAAAGCATCATTTTCTTGTCTATAAAACAAAGCAATGTAAACCCTAAGTTGTTATCCTGGGCAACATGCACAGCATAGATCCCATAATCTACACTCATTACTGGTAGCTGTCATTGTATTATCACTACTTAAATGTTCAGGTGGGTTTTGACTGCTGCAGATTTTTCAGCAGGAGTAGAGAGAGTTGGAGTAATGAGAAGAGTTAGAGACAAGGAGGCAGCAGGGAAGCTGAAGCAGAGGCACAGGGAAGGTTAAACTTGTTTTTGTGAAATCTTGTGGTAAAGAGAAAACAAAGCAGCAGCGGGGAGTGGAGTGGACTGTGCTGATGTCGGTGAGAGGCGAATGAAGCTATGGGAACATCTGGATTTAGGAAAAAAGAATCAGTATACCTGAATGTGTGGCAACATCTGGATGGAGAAAGGGGAGGTGGAAGCAGTCACTCCATGGAAGCTACTTCCCCCTTCTACATCTGTTAGCAAGTGGTCTTCGAAAAGACAAAGGGAAAGGAGAAACTAATGCTAATCACACATCATTTTTGCTTATCTTCTCAGGTTTTGGTTTGCTTTACTTTGTTTTGAGACAGAGTCTTGCTGTGTTGCCAGGTCTTGAACTCCTAAGCTTAAGTGATCTCCTGTGTCAGCCTTCCAGGTAGCTGGGATTATAGGGAGCCGTCACTCTGTCCAGCAAATAATCTTACCTGTTGTTTTACTTCTACTACTTCTTCCTGTACTTGAGTTTCAGACTCCTTACTCTCAGTTTCGTCATCGTAATCATCACCAATAAAAGGTTTATCTGGGTCAAGATAAATTTTGGAAGCTTCCTGTGCAATGTAACAGTATTATAACTGTAATTTGTATATATAAATATTAGCAATTTCATAATAAATGAGCACAAATCCCACAACTGAGTATTCTGCTATTGATAAGAACACAAAGCGGGGGAGGACATAAAGAGATGGCTCAGTGGTTAGCAACACATACTGCTCCCAGCGCCCTATCAGGCAGCTCATCACTACAAGGAACTCCAGGGAGATCTGATGGCCTCTTCAGGCACCTGTACTCATGTGCACAAACCTATACATAATTAAAATTAAAATAAACTTTTGGGGGCTGGAGAGATGACTCAGAGGTTAAGAGCACTGGTTGTTCTTCCAGCGGTCCTGTGTTCAATTCCCAGCAACCATATGGTGGCTCACAACCACCTACAATGAGATCTGGTGCTCTCTTATGGCCTATAAGCAGACATACAGGCAGAACACTGTACATATAATAAATAAATATTTAAAAAAATAAAGTCTTTTAAAATAAAAAAGAACACAAATGGTGGTAGGAGTTGCTCCTGTTCTCACAAGGCTTACCATTTAGCAGATAATATAATCTTATGGATGGAGCATGACGTGAGAATATCCAACCTACAGCATGTAGAGGACAAGGGTGGCAGAAGCTGATCAAAACGGAGGCAATAATGGTAGAATAGTTTTTCTTGTCGTAGGAAAAGGGGGAGAGGAAGGTTCAGAGGGGCTCTGGCAGAAGCAGTTATGGTACGCAATTAGCTCCAAGAAGAGAAATAGTTCCATAAGGCAGAACATCTGAGGCAATGGACCAATGAGGCACAACCGTAACCCAGGACTGAACTTTCATGTCAGGGGACTAGACTGTATCAGAAAGGTGACAGAACATACAAAAGTCAGCAAAACAGTTTTGATTAATCTGATTTTAAATCATTCTCACAATAGGAAAATAGATCAGAAAAAGAAGAAAGAAAAAACAAGGAGAGAGTGACTACAGTGTTTGTAGCAATAAAAAGACGGATGATGCAGAAGATACTGAAGAATGATTCTTGCAGACCAATAGATGGAAACAGAATGGTTAGGGGAAACATGCATCTGAAGTGACACAGGTCATTAATGGATGGCGATGCCATTAGTGGAAGTAATGGACGGGCTCAGGGAGCAGGTGTGGGGAGTGAAATGGGTTGTGGTTAGGCCGTGTGCCTTCAAGGCACTACTGAGAGAGCTAAGTGGGAATATATAGATCTGGAGTCCAGAGAGTCCAATTTGGGCTAAATATTTAATAGTTATATGCATCTAATTAGAGCCAAGAAAATAATCACATTTCCACATAAACTTGTGGGGTGGTGCAAGGACTTAAGACAGAAATTAGTTACATAAAACTGTACAGAAGAAAAAGGATCCCCAAAGTGTCCTGAGAAGTGGAAGAGGACCACCAGGAAAGCCCCAAGAGAAAAGAGGTTAATGGTGTCCAGTGTCTTAAAGGGGCCTGTTCAAATAATGACAAAAAACATATGCATGTAAGCTACACATCTGAGTGAGGTGCAGAGTGCCAAAGACAAAAGGAGACCTTCAAAGTAGCCACAATAAAAAAGGGGCTATTTTCAAAGGAACTGACAGCTGAATTCTCCCATCATTAGCTTTGTAACAATCACACTGAGGGAAAAGAATACCGGTATAGAGCTAACTGCAAGCACAGCAAAAATTTTGAAGAATGAAGTTCAAACAAAGATAATTCAGACAAACAAAAACTTGGTTTGCCACCAATAGATAAGTCATCAGTTAAAAAAAAAAAAAATTCTCAAGGGTAAGGCAGAAGAAAAAAATGTCTCCATGATCTGGGCAATACAGAAAAGGTTTTGTTGGAGATACACATTTTTTTAAAGGTGATGCTTAAAATCCTAGAGATGCAGAAATGTCTCTTTCCTTCTCAGACCCAGGGACATTAATACACATGCTATCAGATCATACTTGTGGGGTATGGCTGTCATAGCAACAGAAGCTTCTTCATAATTCACTGGAAGTAAATGCCCTCCAGAGACTGAAGGACTATGTGACTGCAGTTAAATAATCACAATGCACTGATCTGAGATCACTGGTAATCAGATGGTAGTTAAAAACAGGATTAGCCAGGTATGATGGCTCACACCTGTAAGCCCAGCACTTAAGACGATGGCGAAGGAAGACTGTCACAAGTTCAAGGCCAAGGCCAGCCTATCTCAAACAGTTCAAGCCAATCTGTGCTACAAGAGACCCCATCTCAAACACACACACAAGAAATGGGATGAGTACAATACCAGATAGAGATGTAGGAAGGTTAGTGAGAACATCCTAAGGACAGAGTCTCAGTGTCACACACAGGCGGAAGTAGACAACTAAAACAAGGATAAGTGGACACGAAGAGGATAGAACCCAACGTTTGCCTTGTAAGGAAAGTTTACCGAAGGAATGAACAGTTAAGAGCCAAATGCTAAGGGAAGCTAGATTAAATGAAGGACTGAAGATTCTAGAGCAGGCAATAAAGCCACCAGTGACTCACAGTAGATTTAGAATTTTAACAGAACCTACTGTGGGCCAGGTGTGTCTCAGAGGATGCTCAGCATTCATTAGGCCCTGGGTAAGATCATTTTTTTAAAGATGGAAGGAGAGGGAGAAATGAGGCAAAGATCAAAGAACATATTTTTTTTAGAATGGAAGAAATTGCCACATTTATAAAGTATTTTCAGATTGGTTAGATGGAACTACTGGGAAGATGTTAAAGATACAAAAGAGAGAGGATATTCCATAGATGAAATACTGAAAAGAAGACATAACCCTAGTGACTGCAAAGAGGGTATATACAGAAACAGATGGCCTGAAGAAGACTCAAGAACTTCCATCTGAAAGCCTTAAGACATAGATTCAAGCCCAGGGTGGTAGTGTATGAGGCAGGCAGATCTTTGTGAATTCCAGGCCAGCCTGCTTTATATAGAGAGTTCTAGGACAGCCAGGGCTATATAGGGAGATCCTGTCCTGCAAAAACAAAAACAAAAAAATGGCCCAACATGAAGAGGGCTTGCTGCTCATGCAGAGAAGCCAGGTTCAATTCCCAGCATCCACACAAGGCAGTGCACACCTGTATATAACTCCAGCTCCAGGGGATTCAAAGCCCTCTTCCAGCCTCCATGGGTACACACACACACACACACACACACACACACACACACAGAGGCATAAAACAAATCTTAAATTTATTTGAGCTGGGCGTTGGTGGCACACGCTTGAATCCCAGCACTCAGGAGGCAGAGGCAGGCAGATCTCTCTGAGTTCGAGGCTGGCCTGGTCTCCAGAGCGAGTGCCAGGATAGGCTCCAAAGCTACACAGAGAAACCCTGTCTCGAAAAACCAAAAAAAAAAAAAAATTATTTGAACACTGTGTAGATGAGCCTCTTCCTTAGGAGGAAGAAGAGTGACTGACACTCTAGATGAGAAGCAAATCCCCTTCTAGCGGAGCCCTCAGTGAGGATGCAGAACAGCAATTTCAGAAAGATGTTGCAACTTCCTCTCTGAGAGGCAGGAGGAACCTGAATATGATCTTACTAATGACTGTTCCACACATTTCCTTACCAAGCAAATAATACAAGCATGTGATAAATACCTCTTCCCCAAGCATCTGCTCTGCTTCCTCATATGTTAGCAATCGTATTTTCCTGCCTTTGATATCAGAAAGGAGGTGTGAACATGTGCTGATCCAATCATAACATTCTCTCTGGAAAAGAGACACAGCATAATTACTATGCCGGGGAAAAAAAAACAAACTCCAGCAACTCTCTCACTGTCTCCCGTTGACCTGCTAAGCACAATCACTCTAACCTTTCTGTTCACTTAATTCAAAAGCTTGCACAGAAGTAAGTGTCTTCCTACAACACAGATCTAAATCACATTGGCTCTCACTGACAGGGTTTGTGGGTTTGGGTTGTAATGAAATAAAGTCTGGTGACTACCATAAAACCAGATGCAGAAGGAGTCCTAGGTTTACTAACACTTAAATGACCTATCCTAATAAATTTTATACAACTGAGTATGTTAACATGAGTGTTTGCTAATAACAATAATGTTGGGTAAGAGTTACTTCTGAGACTGAAACAACCCATCCTGCAGGGAAGCCCCTTCATACAGGAAATAAACAACTCAAAATAGCTTCAGGAAATCCCTGAAACTGACCAGATTCACTAGACCCTCCCTCCCCAAGAGTGTATAAGTAGTAAAGACTGTTCAGAGTTACTATCAGACAAGCCCAGCAGCAGAGACCAAATAAGCTGCGTTAAAAAGGCTCAGAGCAACTGACCCACCTGGAAATAACACTCTTCAACCTGCTGACCTGTCTGTAGGCTGTGCAGTATGTTCCAGGTTTCCAGCTCTTGTGAGCTGTCACCCATGCTGGAATGGGCTTTGGTGATACAGCTGTCTTTGAGTGATTTTTGTTCCTGTAAGTGACCTCTCACATGTATTCCAATAAATAATCCCAATAAAACTCATTGGTTCACCAAACTGGACTTTGGTACAGTCATTACTTTGGTCTGCCGTGGGCTCCCTATCTACAGTTAGTAGACATGTTTGTGTTATGTATCCTCAGGAAAAGTCTGTCACACAATAAGTAAAAATAGCAAATACATTCATGGTTTTTAGGTCCACACCAAACTTTTCTAAGTATTGTGTATATATCAGTATCAATCAAATATTCACTGAACCAGTGACGTCTAAGTTCAATAAGAGAATCTGCGTTAATATGTGGAAGAGTGATCATGAAAGATACAAGATGTCCTCCTCTGGCCCTCACACACACATGCACATAAACCTACACAAACATGTGTGTCCCATACACATGAGAACACATAAATATAGACATGCATATCACACACCGTCTATAATTATAGTCCCATGAGATCCAATGCCTTCTTCTTGTGTGCAGATGTACATGCAGACAAAACACCCACATACATAAAATCTGTAAATAAAATGTGGGCTATATCAACTGTCAGTGAGGATGTGAACCAAATGACAGAATGATCTGGTCACCCTAGAAACATATGCATCCTATCCAAGAGAAGAAAGTAAATGTCTGCTCAAAGATTAGTACATTAAAGCTTTGCCTGTAATAATCAAAAGTTGGAAACAATTCAGTTGTCCATCAGGAGACAATGAATACATTTTATATAGTATAAAAATATATATATCTATCAGTAAAATACTTAGGTTGCTCTTTGGACAGAACATATCCCTTTAAGTGGCTCCTGAGTTGACTGTTTGGCCTACACCTGGTGGTGCTATTGAGAGGTATACATGAGGGCACCAACTTCATGGATGGGTTATTCCACTGAGAACTTTGTGAGGAATGGGCTAAAAGAAGGTGGGACCTGGTTGGAGAAGTGGGGCTTCTGTCTTTGAAGGTCACAGCCTGTCCCTAGCCCCTCTTGTCTGTCTCTTTCTGCTTCCCAGTTGCCATGAGGTGAGCATTGTTGTACAATATTATTTTAAGATGTATTACATTTGTTTATGTTGTGAACATTTGTTTAATGATGCAAAGATGTGTTGCATTCTTTTATGTTTCATTTGTTTAACTCTGTGAAGCTGTGCTACTTTGCCTGCCTAAAACACCTGATTGGTCTAATAAAAAAGCTGAATGGCCAGTAGCAAGGCAGGAGAAAGGATAGGCAGGGCTAGCGGGCAGAGAGAATAAACAGGAGAAAAATAGAGAAAAGAGATCTAGGAATGAGAAAAGAAGGGGCCAGCCACCCAGCTACACAGCCGGCCACTGAATAAGAAGTAAAGAAAGGAATATAGGATAAAGGTAAAAGCCCAGAGGCAAAAGACAGAAAGGATAATTTACATTAAGAAAAGCAGGCAAGACAATCAACACAGGGCAAGCCCTCCAAGCCTGGAGGCACACCAATCCTGAGCCTGTGCGTACCCCTAGACACTCCCCTTACGCTGCCCTACAAGATCACTCAGCTTGTTGGGCAGCCGGTTGGAGCTGTCTTTGATAGCCATCCGCCATGGCAGGTGGGTGAAAGACCTGAGCTAACATGGGGTTAGCTCATTAAACAACAATAAAGCCTCATGCAGTTTGCAGCCAAAAAAAAAAAAAAAAAGAAAGAAAGAAAGAAAGAAAAGCAGGCAAGAAAAAAGCCAAGCTTAGGCTGGGCATTTATAAATAAGACTCCTTGTGATTTATTTGGGAGTTGGGTGGTAGACCCCCCCCAGAAGAGTAAAGAGAAGGCAGGCAGGTAGGCAGGCAGGCAGGTAGGCAGGCAGGCAGGCAGGCAGGCAGGCAGGCAGGCAGGCAGGAAGGCAGGAAGGAAGGAAGGCAGGCAGGCAGGCAGGCAGGCAGGAAGGAAGGAAGGAAGGAAGGAAGGAAGGAAGGAAGGAAGGAAGGAAGGAAGGAAGGAACAACAGAGCATCTCTATTCATCACATCTCTTCTGCCCTGACGCCCTGCCTCGGTGCAGGTCCAAACTAATGGAGTCAGCTAAATACTGACTGAAACTGTGAGTCAAAGTATTTCCTACCTTCATACCACACTGGCCATGATGAATAATAACACAGGCACTCTTCACTAGAGAGTGTGAGCTTTTGATAAAACCAACAATATGAGTGAGTCTCAGAATAACTAAGCTTAGTCAAGACAGGCAGGCCAGGGGCTAGAGCACCAGCTGCTCTTGCAGTGGATCTGAGCTCAGCTCCCTGTATCCATGCCACACAGCTGTCTGTAACTGAAGATCCAGGGGATCTGACACCTTCTGGCCTTGGAGGACACCCACGCGTATGTGCACTTACACAGACAGATATATAAATACTATTTTTAAAATCAGGCCTAATATACCCCTATATTCTACAAAACTCCACTTATATAAGGTCAAGAAAATTAAAAATAATTTTTGGTATCAGAAAATAGATCAAATATTCCCTGGGGATAAGACAAGGCTAAAAGGAGAGATTATCAAGGGAGTGTAAACTTTGAAAGAGTTGGCTATATTCACCACTTCTATTATGATTGTTTTAATGACTACATAAATATTTTAGAATTATGAAATTATTTAATTCAAATATGTACAGTGTGTTTTGAATACATTAGACCTGGAAGATCTGCTAAAAGTAAAACAAAGCAAAGCTAAGAGAAAAAAAAAAAATCTGACCTTCATCCTCTCCAGCTCCTGAAAGTCCTTAGCAGGATTCTTCTGAAGGTGAGCAGCTCTAGTCAGAGCCATTGCTCTTACCATGCCTATGCAGCAACTGGAGAGAGACAGATGGAGACAGAAATGAGCAGAGGCAGTGAGCTCACATAAGCTCAGGACTGCGATTTGGACTTGTTGGGAGGCAGTGAAAGCATCAGGAGGTGGGCCCATGGAGGTGTGTCCATGGAGTGGTGTATGTTATCCCTTTCTCTTCCCCTTTTGCTTCCTTACTATGAAATGAGGAAGTTGTTGTCTCACAGACTCCTGGGTGACAATGATGTGTTCCCTGGCCTCAGGCCCAAAGCACTGGGGCCAAGAGGTCATGGACTAGGACATTTCAAACTGTAAGCCAAGACAAAACTTTTTTCTTTATAAATTAATTGTCTCAGGTTATTTCATTATAGTAATTAGATGCTGACTGACTGACCATTCCTAGCATAATCGACTCATTGCTGATCCTTTAAGTGCTTACAATCCAGACACCACTAACCAGGATCATTTACTATAATAATTATGATACTGCTTCACCAGGACAATAATTTGTCCTTACTAAATTTCTCACCCTTATTGCCTTCCTGCCCTCCATTCTTCTCAACCCCTGAACATTTGTAAACTTGAATTGAAATAAAGGACAGATTCAATTTGTCAGTGCTCAAATTGTACGAGCTACTTCCAAAACTAAAAGCAAGCACAGGTGGCTCTCAGTGTAACACAAAGGCTATGATTTTCCTGTCTCATCTTTACCTGATTTGAACCTTCTAACTTTGTGAATCTTTTTTTTTTTGTTTGTTTGGTTGGTTGGGTTTTTGTTTGTTTGTTTGTTTTTTGAGACAGGGTTTCTCTGTGGCTTTGGAGGCTGTCCTGGAACTAGCTCTTGTAGACCAGACTGGTCTCGAACTCACAGAGATCCGCCTGCCTCTGCCTCCCGAGTGCTAGGATTAAAGGCGTGCACCACTACCGCCTGGCTAACTTTGTGAATCTTCTAACTTTCTCATTTTTCTTTTTGAAATGGCATCTCAGGTACTAATTTCAGACTTAACTATCTAGCAATGGCTGGCCTTGAACTCCTGATCCTTCTGCTTCTGTCTCCTAAATACTGGGATTAAAGGCATGTGCCACCAAATCCACATTTTGTTGTTGTTGTCTTTGGTTTGTTTGTTGTTTGTTTGGTTGGTTGGTTTGGTTTGGTTTTTGATGTCTTGAGACTAGGTCTCTCCATGTAGCCCTAGCTGTCCTAGAACTCGCTATTAATCCAGAGATCTGCCTGGCTCTGCCTCCTGACTACCAGGATTAAAGGTATGAGGCACCACACCCAGCTCAGCTTTTTGCTTTTTTGTTTTGTTTCTCAGTTTTATAAAAGATAATTGGGGGGCTGGAGAGATGGCTCAGAGGTTAAGAGCACTGACTGTTCTTCCAGAGGTCCTGAGTTCAATTCCTAGCAACCACATGGTGGCTCACAACCATCCATTATAAGATCTTGTGCCCTCTTCTGGTGTGCAAATATACATGGAAGCAGAATGTTATATACAAAATAAACAAATAAATAAAAAAAGAATGTTTTTTTAAAAAGATAATTGGTTAGTATTTAGTGAAACACAAAAGTTATATATTCAGTTGTTCATGGAATTGGGAGCATCTTGTTTTATTTTGCTTTCTCTTCCTCCCCCCTCTCTCACTATGTTCCTCAGAGAGAGAGAGAGAGAGAGAGAGAGAGAGAGAGAGAGAGAGAGAGAGAGAGAAAGAGAGAGACTTGCTAAAAACCTGGAGCTTACTGTTTGGCTAGACTGACTGGCCAGCAGTTTCCATGGATCTGCTGGGAACTCTGCCTCTCCCATGCCCAGCACTAGGGACAGACACACTGCTTGTCTTTTATGTGGTACTGGTGACAGACCCCAGGTCCTCACACTCATATGGCAAACATTTTACCCACTGAGCCATCTTCCAAACCCCAAGACTGCAAGCATCTTAAATGCTTCCCAGCACATATAAAGGTGAAAGATATATCTTATTGCTGCAAGTAAACCAGTCCTTTTTAAAAACTAACACTTGGGTCTACATAGCACACTTCCTATCCTCTCTTTGCCAGTACTGTTTCCCAAACAATCCTAAACTGCCACTGGGCATAGTGTTGAAACAAACCTGAACTAAGATTTCTTTCTTTTTCTGAAACAGGATTTCATTACATAGCCAGCCTGGCCTTGAACTCACAACCCTCCTGCCTCAGTCTAATATTTCTTTCAAGGTCTTAAAATAATGCCTATTTCAGGGCATTGGTGGCATACGCCTTTAATGCCAGCACTTGGGAGGCAGAGGCAGGCGAATATCTGTGAGTTTGAAGCCAGGCTGGTCTACACAGCAGTTCCAGGACAGGCTCCAAAGCAATACAGAGAAACCCTGTCTCAAAAAATCAAAATAAATAAGCAAACAAAGAAATAAATAGCACCTATTGTTCCTTTGTTATCTGTTTTACCTTCCCTGCATTAACCTTCAAATGGGCAGCAATGCAGGAAACAGAAGGTGTCACCTGTGCAAGTAGCTGGAGTAGCGTGCCAACCGCTTGATCAATGAAATTGCATTTAATTCTAATTCTGCAACTCCTACTTCATGCTTCTCACTGGTCTCTAATTCATCCTCTTCCAGCATTGGGAGAGTATCTTGGTCAGTAAAGTCAGGAAGCATTACAGTCAGCAAATTTACCATCCACTGGGTCATAGCTATATGCAAATCATCCATCTGTTAAAACAATTACAATCCAAACAACCATTTTAAGACAATAAAAGCTACATCACATTTAAATAATAGAAACAAGGAGGGGGCTGGGGAAGATGACTCAGCCTTTACAGCACTTGTAGGCAAGAGAGTTCAAATAAATGCTGGATGGGCATGCCTGTATGCCTGTACTCGGAAGGCAGAGACAGGTGATCCCCAGTGCAAGCTGGCTAGTAAGACTAGCCATTTAGGGCTGCTCTAAATTTGGTTGAGAGACCTTGCCTAAGATGAATAAGGTAGAAGAGCCATTGAGGAAGATACCTGGCATCAATCTTAGGCCTTCACACACATGCTCACATGTACAAGCGCACACATACACATGGAACACACACACACACACACACACACACACACACACACACACACACACCACTCACATACACACACACACACCACTCACATACACATGAAAAGAAGATCAAAAAAATAGGAATGATCATACCATGTCCAACTTCAGCAACTTAAAATTCTTAAAGAAATCAGATAATTACTTAGCCACTGTAATCTTGTTTTCCCACTATCTTGTGTTGAACTGGTTTTTGCTTCTTCAGCTTGACCAAGGGTGTTAGGTCACTGAAGTTCAAGTTGCCAAATTGTGCCCAAGGCACTCTAGTGCTCTACAAATAACTGGAAAGGACCCCTCAGGACCTTTCATTGAAGGAAACAGTGATTTGGATGTCTGCTCTACGCAACGTGTGAACTTGCTTCTCATCAGATGCATATATCACTTTTGATGACACTACCTTTTCAGAATTTGTTGATGATAGTTGTGTGGAAAGTCAACATGAAATGGGAATGAGAATAGTGGTGTGGGGGAGGCACAAAGGTCCTTGTGCTCACATATAAGTACTAGAAGAACCTAGAATGTTAGCACACAGGGCTGTTCCTTCAAGGGAAAGAATTCAATACCTGTTATCTACCCAGAAGGCTGAAAGCAGACATGCATTCTAGCCTGACGATCTTTGTGCTATCTGTGTGACCAGTGACCACTGGACCATCCCCAGAACTTCATCATAAGCTTACTTATTTCAATTCATCTAGAGGACTCTTTTTTTTTTTTTTTTTTTTCTGAGACAGGGTTTCTCTGTGGCTTTGGAGGCTGTCCTGAAACTAGCTCTTCTAGACGAGGCTGGTCTCAAACTCACAGAAATCCACCTGCCTCTGCCTCCCAAGTGCTGGGATTAAAGGTGTGCGACACCACCGCCCAGCTAGAACCTATCTTAATGGAAGGTGTCACATGTACTTGACAAAGTGTTTTGATATAGTCACATCCAATTTTCATTTAGTTTACTTTGTTCCTCAGAGAGATTTATGTATGCTTTGTTGGCACACAGGACTAAGTTAATTACCACCAGGAAAGTTTTCATCAAATTGTGCTGTGCTTAAATATGCCTACAATAAACCAATCAGGACCAAACTCCTTAAGTTTGAACCAATACTGGCTACTTAGTTATGTTTAATACAACTGCCTTCTTGCCTCCTGCAGATCATTACTCTGTTGGCTGTGGAGAAAATTTTCTTGCTAAGAGGATTACAGAATAAAGCACTTGCTGCACAAGCCTGAAGACCAGGGTTCTAGACCTGGGTAAAACCTGGGCAGGCATGGTGGCCTACCTTTACCCCAGTGCTCAGAAGGTAGAGACTGGATCTAGGAAGCTGGCTAGCTAGACTAGCTGGGTTGGTGACTGAATCCTTGAGCCCCTGGTTCTGTGAGAGAATACTCTGCAACAAATAAAGCCTAAGGAAGACATCCATCATCAACCTGTGGCCTCTACACACAAGCTCATACATATACTTGAAAACATGCACACATACAACACATGAGCAAAACAAAAATGAAGTTTACAGACCAATGATGCAGACAGGCAAATAGCACAGAGCAAATGGAACAAAGGGGCAAACAGAAAACAGCAAAAACTGGTGGTGGGAAAATGGATTAGAATGCAAAATGCATAGCTGATGGACAGAAGGACAAACTCTTCCACTTCCAAACACTCGTGCACATAGTTCCCAGAGGCACTTCCAGGCTCTCATATCCCCTACATGGACGAACTCCACTACAGTGCCAGGGTGTTAATAAAGAAGTACATTAAGGGCATTCTCAAATGCTCCTATGACAAAGAATGAATTCTAGAATACAAAAGCAAACGGATCTAAATTCCTGAGGGTAAATCAAGCATTTTGTGAACTGGGTTGCTATAGCAATGTCATGAGATGCTAACAATGCTAGAATGTTCTTCCTCGAATCACCACACAAATGTTGTGTCCTATCATGGGATGCCCACTCTGATAAACATTTCCATTCTCCATTGAAAATGATTTGAATAATTACCATCTAAGCTTCTAGTTTGCACTTCCCAGTACCAGCTTCAATTGGGCCCTGCTTTTCGTTGAAGAGAATTCCCCAACCAAAGCAAAATAGAACCCTGCAAAGCCATACAAATACAGACCTGTCGAAGAAGTTCAATGTTATCGTTGGTGATTTCATTGCTTATCTTCAAAAGCAATTGTTGAATCATGTCAAATATATGTCCTTCAAGTGTCCTGCAGGAAAAAAGCAGGCAAAATAAACACAAGAGACTTAAGTAGAACATATAAGTCACCGCCAGTGAGGTGAGAGCAGGATGTGGTAAGAGTAATGTTAAGAAGTTTTTAATAATTTAGGCAAAAGTGATTCAAAGCCTTGAACTACTGATATGTTGGTTAGGTTGAGATAGCCTTCCCAACTCCTAGACAGATGTCAACTAGAAGGATGCCCTTGGGACAATGTACATTCTACCTGCAATATTCTCTCTCCACTGTAAACATGCATGCTGTTCACCCCTAGGCCAGGAGGAACTTCTTGTGTAATGCTAATTAATTTTAAAATCCTCTCAGTGATTGGCTTCCAGCATGACAATGTGCAGAGTCAGCATGGCTCACTCCCCAATGAAAACAATGAGAGTTAACTTTGAATAGGTAAAGCTTCCAGAAATGATCAGAAAGAAAAAAATTCAAACAATGGCTGAAAAGGGACCAAATGTATAGAAAAATAATAACACATGAGGTTGAACAGTCTCCAGGCAGAATAAACACAGGGATCCATAAACAGATACATCAAAGTGAAATTGCTAGAAGTCTCCAGTATGGAGACACTGCTTCACAAAGCAAACCTCAATTCACCTGAAGACCAAACTAACACAACACAACTGAATGAAATTAGAGTCAATGAATGGGAAGAATTGGGAAACTCAATTCTGCCCTTCTCTGTTCTTGGCCTGTGCTCCCCCTCCCCCAGTGGCTTGAGTAAGAATGGTCCTCATAGGTTCATATATTTTGAATGATTAGTCTCCAGGGAGTGAAGGCATTAGAAGGGGTGGCCTTGTTGGAGGAAGTGTGTGTGTGTGTTGGGGGATGGTGGGGGAGTCGAGATTTCAAAGGCCCATGCCAAGCCCAATGTCTCCATCTCTACCTACAGATCAGGATGTAGCTCTCATCTAGTCCAGCACCATGCTAGCTGCCATGCTCCACAACATGCTGATATGAAACAGGACTATTAGCCAGAGGTAAAGAGAAGTAAGTTATCCTTGAAAATAAAATTGTATATAGTTAGAGAAATCAGGCAGATAATTGTTAGTCAGATGATTGTATATTTATTTACTTGGGTATAGTTTAATAGCCAGGAGAGCTAAAACAAAGTGAAAGCAAGTACAGGAGATTTTAGAGTTTAAAAGTTTTAAAAGGATCTTTCCCGCTTGCAAAAGCCACTGCCATGATGCAGCATTTCGAGTTACTCAGGGGCTTGGGAAGACATGGGTGCAGCCTTGCATACACGCAGGCCCTCAGGAGATATCTAGGAATGTAATGGAGAACAGAAAACTCTGAGCCTACTTAGGGGCGGCTGGATGATAAAGAATATACAAGACAAATGATTGGGATGAGCAGGAAGAGAAAGTTAATAAATACCAAAATAGAGAGTCTTAACTTCCTTCATTTTAAGCTGGAAATACAGAAAGGCAAATACTCAATGATAAAATTCAGCAAGAGCTAAGAGAATTGGAAATTTTAGCGAAATTGCTTACAGGAGATAAGAAATTTACAGGTTTCCTTGGATCAGGGAGAATGGCTCAGGGGAACATAGCAGGATACATGTGCCAATATCATTCGAACTGCTCTAGAAATTAATAATGGCTTATGTCCAGTATGGACCAACAGAGACTGATAGGGAATATTGCTGTAGAAACCTCACCCCTAGGAAACTGAAAGCGGGTAACCAAGGCCTGCCGGTCAGGAGGAGGAAATTTGTTATAGAGAGCAGGCAGAGACCTAGGGAGTTAGTTCAGAATTGATTTCTAGGCCTGTATGGACGTTATACAAAAAGGTTAGAGATAAAGGTGTTGGGAACTTTGATTGTGAAATAGCTAGCTTATGATAATGTTGGTAATGCATGCCAGCCCACGCTAAGACCTCACAGGAAGAGGACTGATGTGGCGAGTTCATTAATTGTTCAGATATGGACCTAGCTTACACTCAGGGATTAGCGATAGTGGCTGCCTTACAGGAACTTTAGCTAAAATAAGTTATTCCAACACAGAAAGCAAGGCATAGGGAGAAAGAAATGCACAGAGCCTTCTAGAGGTTGCTTTGGACATATTTAGGAAAAGCTCCAGGTCAGATGGAGTCCCAACAAAAGAAAAAATAAGAGATCAGGCTTGTGCCCAAAATACAGCCGCAGATTTTTCAGCAAACCAGAGGGCATGGTCGAGCTAAGGCCAAGGTCAGCCATGGCAGCGGCCACGGTCTGCCGGTCCTCAGCCAGCGGCTTGGTACCACCTCGTGCAGGCATCTATGGCAGGCTAAACAAAATGGCTGCCGGGGCGGCGGACAGCCTGCCTCCTTGTGGTAACTTACAGCCTTGGGAGGTGCCGCCATGGTTGATGCCTAATTAATGTATATAAGTGCTTTGATACAGCCAGACAGAAACTGTTTTTGAGACTTATAGAAAAGGGCAACATATTTAAGCTTAGAATTGTTCAAATTTTGGATGCTCTTATTGTTATTGTTTTGTTTAAAAAGAAGAAAAGAGAAATATTGAGACAGACATATTGACTATAAGTTTATTATAAGGGCCGGTAGAATGGGGAGACTAAGAAGAGGAACAGGGTAATGGCTGACCGCCATGGCCGGTCGCCATAGAGAGACAGAGCGGGAAACAGAGACGGGAGAGCACACACAGAGAGAGAGAGACAGAGGGAGAGAGAGAGACAGGGAGAGAGAGAGAGCGAGAGGGAGAGAGCGTAAAGGGGCAGGGGCTTATCTTTTAAAGGGGTCCTCTGCACCTGCGTGCAGACTTCTTTTCCATGGAACCTTGGGCTGACCAGGGTATTGCCTGAGTGGATTCCACCAGGTAACAGGGGCAGGCCAGCATAATGCCTGAATCTTTCACATATTTCAATGATTGACTATAGCTACTATGTTAGAAATTTCAATTAGGGATTTTTCTTTTCAACAAACTGATCATAACCTAGGCAAAAGGAGAAATATGAGATGTATGCAAGTTACAAATTAACGGTGTGGCCACACCTGGATGCATGATGTGATTGTGAATTTATGAATGTAGATGAATGGAAATGCCTAAATTGCCTTGGATATGATTAGAGATATTTACATTGCCTCAGATATTGTTTAAAAAATATCAAAATCACTTTAACATTGCCAAAAAGAGCATCCAGTCAGTCAGTCAGTCAATGTCTTAGCAGGAAAAATTATGATTTCAGCCCTAGGAGACAGTCAATTAAAAAGTTAGCAAAAGCCTATAGCATTAGCTTAGAGGCATGAGGAATCTAAGATTCTGTAAAATTTGGCAGATGAGAGGATACAGGTCTTACTAAATTCTTATGGTTAAAAAAGAAAATCTAGAAAATAAAAGTTGGTACATGATTTTTAAAAGGGGTTTATAAAAAGCCTCAGGAGAGAGCCATCCTGTTATGTTCACAGCTTGAATATGTCTTTGCATATGCAAATTAAGCCAGGTCAGCCAAGATTCAAATGAGGTCTTATCAGCTTGTCAGCTTCAAAGGTTAGATTAGAAAAGGCTACTCAGAAACTTTAAATAAATCTGGAAAATTGTTGAAGACATATGTTATATTCTAAAGAAATTGAGGCTTAATAGATAACAATTAAAAAAGATAGTTTAAAATCTTTAAATAAATTTTTTAGAAATTGTTATAAAATATTCATTGGTTAAGTACCTTTTTTGGGACATCTAATGATGATTTAAATCCTTTAAATAAGATTCTATAAGGAGATAATGATCCAGATGTACCCAAGCAGCTAACTAAGAAGGTAGACAAGTTCTATACTTAGAGGAGGCGATTCAGCATCATCAGATATATTGACTATACAAAACTATGGGAAACTTATGTACTCCCCACAAAGCATAGTCCGACTTCTATTTTATGGCAGAAGGAACCATTACTATGGTTCACCAGCCTAAATATTTTAAACCCTTATTTTAAAGCATTAGTCTACATGATACAGAAATGCCATATAGATTTTAGGAAGTATTTTAGGAGAAAACCAAGTATGATACATGTCTCCTACTCTAAGCAACAGTTTAATTGATGGTTTCAGAACAATGATTTATGGGCGATTGTCTTTGCTCAGTTTTCAGGAAGAATTAATAACCAGTTCCTAGCTCATGAACTGTTACAATTTGCACTAATGCATCCTTTTGTATTTCCAAAATTATAAAAAGCAGTCCTATAAAAATATGCTATGTTAATTTTTACCAATGGTTCTATTGGGAGAGTCACTTACATAGGTTATTAATAGAAAAGAATAGATAGAGCAGACAGCTCTGGCTTCAGCTCAAATAATCAAATTGCGAACTGTTACAATGGCCTTTCAGATCCTAGTAAACAATTCATTTAAATTATATATTGACAGTCACTATATCTTTAAGGCTCTTGAAGTAATAGAGACTATTCCATACATAGGGTCCAATATTAGATTAAAATATTATTTGAGCAAATTCAAAATGCTATTCACCTAAGAGAATTACCAGGTTTATGGGTCACACTGGGAATCTATTAAATAGGCCTTTCCCTGATTACTGGCCAAAGGGAATAAATCAACTGATTAACAAAATCAGTTGGTTTGCCTTAAATATAAAAAGCCCGGCAGGCTTGTAACTTTCTTCATCATAATAGCAAGTCTAAGAAAGAAATTTGGCTTAACCAGAGAGACTGCTGGTCAAATCATCAAACAATATGGTGGAAATATGTCCACAATATGGCTATGGCTAATTTAAGGATGAATCCTCAAGGCCTGCTCCCCAACCATTTATGGCGAATGGGTATGAATCACATTACAGAGTTTGGCAAGTTAAAAATGTGCCACTTCACAAACAGGAGAAGCCACAAGACATGTTATAAGTCACTGTTTAAGATGTTTTGCTTACATGGGAATGCCAAAAGTTATAAAAACAGATACTGGGTCTGGATATACTAGCAAAGCTTTCCAGATTATTTTGTGCTTAATGGAAAATTGATCACAAAACAGGTATTCCTTATAATCCCCAAGGACAAGGAATAATAGAGCGGGCCCATAGTGCCCTAAAAGCACAGCTTCTAAGATAAAAAGGGGGGAGCTGTGCCCCCAGTCTCCACATGGTGTGTTAAAGAATGCACTGTTTATCTTAAACTTTTTAAATATGGATGCCAATGAGCAATCTGATGCAGACAGATTCTGGCATGAAGGAACTCGAGCAAATTTTGCTCAGGTCAAGTGGAGAGACAAATAGAGGGGACCAGACCCTGTAATTATTTGGGGGTCGAGGGCATGTCTGTGTTTTCTTACAGGAGGAGAACAAGGTGCACTGGCTACCGGAAAGATTGATGAGATGTATGGAACCGAAAAAAACGGGACCTGGGCCAACAGGAGACCGTCTGAACCAGCTGGAGTGAAACACTGGACCTGTGTTCCTGAACCTTGAGGACATCTGACCTACAGCCGGAGGAAGAAGGGAGACACACCCAGTTCCAGTTTCGAGATGCTTTCCAGAGTTCTAGCTTCCCTACAGACGGACTACATTCACTTCTCTGAATCCGTGAGTGCTCATCCAGGAGCAGACTAAGAACTTAATAAAAAAAAACAGCTTGCTTTCTTGCCACAAACAGACACACAAAACTGTTTTGCCAGTTTTCCCATTGGGAGAAAGGACCCATTTAGGACAGTCGGATACTGGCATGAACCAGAGTGGCAGAAGCTCCGTCACAATGCTTAAACAGACACGGACAAGAGACTTTTTAGTTAACTTTCAAAGACTGATATTACAAACCTGATGTTAGGACTTCAGACTTTGAGCAAGTAATAGCAAAGTTTGAAGGGGCATCGAGTCCCAGGCAGGGAATAAAAAAAAAATAGAATTGTGAAATTGTTCACACCCCACAGATTGTGAGAATATCTAATTGTCTTTTGATTGCTTTGTAACTCACCCTAATGTATGTTCATGATGGAATTGTTAGTTTGTAATCTTGCTATATGTGTTATACAAATATTATTAGAAACTAGAAGTCAGAGTTCATTCTTATAGGAATATAACATACAGTTTACAAGCCTTAGGATAGAAATATATTTTAGGGAGCAAACTTTAATAAGGTCTGTATCAGAGGAATTGCCACAGAGATTTTAAAAAGGCCATTTTTAACCTTTAAATGTCTTAATCTACAGGAGAAGGTTTACAGCCACGAGAGCTAAGATGCTATTCTCCTGGAGGTTTCTTGCTGATTCAGAACACTTGGAGCAGGACTATGGCCAATCCCCAACTAACCTTATTTGTTTTACAGAGGCTGGTTCCAGCCAAAGACAGGTACAGTTTTCCTTGCCTTCAGGGAATTCCTAAGACAGAACACGCATGATGGAATGCATGATTCCATAACGGACACCCCTGGTAGGTTGAAGGGAACCCCCTAAGACAGGCGCAGTCATCTGTCCTGATGCAGAAGCACAGGTTTCTTTTTATTAATTTAAGAGAGAGGAATTGTGGGGGACTGAATATCGGGTCCCAGGTCCTGGCCACCATAGACAGCGGTGGCCAGGACACTCCGGCCCACTATTGTATTGTTAATTAACACTTGGCTGTTACTGTTTACCATAGCCTCAAGGTAATATGCCTCTTATTTGCATATCTATGCACCTAAGCATCTGTATAGGCCTGCACCAGGCAGGGAGCTCGGTGGTATGTGAGTAATGTATGAGGACAGAAGGTTAGGAGCCAACCAGAGAGGAGAACAAAGAGAGAAATGGTTGCCTCGTAGTATTAGCAGGATGGTTAAGAGACACCAGAAAAGATGGCTAATAAAGAAATAGCTCTAGTTCCAAAACATGGATCTGAGAGCTCTCTAAAGATGACAAGATGCCTATGTTTGGTCTTTATCACCATTGGGTTCCTCGAAGCTTCCAGGTCCACACACCCCCACCCAGGTAGAACCCCATGGACTAAGGCTAAGACATGCTGGGTCACGACACCTGTCTATCTTTAAGGACTCACATACCAGATCAAAGGCTTCTCCCTGAGAGTTGGGCAAATAAAATAACCTGTCCCCGCCCCACCAAGTCTTTCCCGCTTCATCTGCTATATAAGGTCCCTGAGAAAAATAAAAATTTACAGCTTGATCAGAAAGCCTGTCTTGCTGTCATTCTTTGTGCCCCTTGACCCTATCATTCCAGGTTCTCTGGTGCTGCAGTACATCGGGCAGCACGTGCAGTACATGTGGTGCCCCGCTGGCCGGGGCATTTAATAGTGATTATTTTTGCAGACAGCATTCTTAACTGTTTATAATGGGAAAATGCAGAGAGATGGAAGCATATTAGTGGTTGATTAGGGCTGTAGGTAGGGAGAGGGGTATAAACTAGATGGGTTATATGGTTTGGCTATTTTTTCTTCCCCAAGGGTCCATGTTTTGGAAAGCTAGGCTTTTGGCATGGTCATGAAACTTTTAAGGAGTATGGCCTACTAGGAGGTAATTAGGTCACTGGGGTACTCTCAGAAGATTCTGGGTAGTTCCTATAGGAGGGAGTTGCTGGAAAAGAATGAGCTAGATCCCTCTGACTTGCCATTTGATTCCCTCCCTCCTACATACATTCCCACCATGATGTCATTTGGTATGAGTCTTCAACAGACTCAGCACCATGCTATTTAGACTTTCAGCTTGCAAAACCATAAATAAAAATAAGCCTCTTTCCTGAATAAGGAGTCCAGCCACTGGTAGTTTGTGATAGTAACAGAAATCTTATTTTACCATAACATACAAAGCTTCTTTTTTAGAAGATTAAAAAATGCTTTTAAAATTAACTACAGTTGCCCACACCAAATTGTTCTTTAGGGCTTTGGAAACATCCTCTCCAAAACCAGCCCAGGAACTTACGAGCCAGAACCATTGTCCATGTATTGTGGAACAGTTTCAAGAATGTTCAACAATGTGTTCAACTGATACTTCATTTCATTGATTTTTTCATTGATTCCAGCCCACTCTTCGGGAGGCAGACAAGTAAACTCTAGGAGGTTTTCTATCTTGAAAGAACACATGTCCAGAGAAATAACCAAGTTTGGAAGAACTTTGGTGATACCTAAAAAAGTAGAGGGAAAAACATAAACAAACTGTCTGTGGGTGTCATTGTTTCAATACTAGATTATAAAATCTAGGGAAGGACAGACCTCCTTTTGTCTATCATCTACCAGAAAACCTCAAAGGACTGGGACTAGCACAAAACATCCTAAGACCAAGTTTTCAGTACAAAGGAGATTTATTTGCCCCAGAGGGACAAGGGGCAGGGAATAAGAGACAAAGACAGGAGATAGAGGACAAGAGCAAAGGGAAAAGGAACAAGGGAGAGGCAGGGAGGGATATTCGTACTGAGGGACAAAGGACTGCCACTGGATAGAGAGATGAGGCCCATGGGCAAATGATGGTTTATAAAGGTAAAATGGGAAGCCCCATGTTAAGATAAGTTGGTTTGTTTTGATTGGACGTGTTAATTAGGGTACCCAAAAGGGGCCTTTTGTTTGCTGGACTTCAATATTTTGATACCTGGACCTTGGTGGTCAGCCTCAGGAGGAGGAAGTGGCCAAATAAGGAAACAGACATTGGTGGCTAGTTTTAGGGAAGTAATCTAATGTTTTTTAGCAAGCAGAAGAAATGGGAGAAGGGCAAGACCTGCCAGAGCCAGGCTTGCCATGCTCCAGCATACTAGAACCCATCAGTTCCTAAATAAACAGCAAGTAGACACTCTGCAGTAAATGCTTCTATAACCAGGGGGTGCTGCTTTGGTGAGTTTGTGTTCTAATTTTCCTGTTTTCTCAGTGGAGAATCAAATGCATTAATTCCAGAAATTACCAGCTGTAGCTAGGAAATGGCATTAATTTGTCACTCTCTGAAGAGAGCATGATGATGAGCAAGCTTCTCCCGGGGATAATTAACAACAGGTGAGAGCAGACATGGGTCTGAGGACACTTCCTGGGTCCCTGACCGGGTCTTCGTGAAGTCCACAGTTTCTAGCCATGGCAACCACTATATTCCAAAGGCCCCTGAAGAACAGAGCCTGGATCCCACCCAGTGGACTACTTCACTGTGAGGTCACAGAAAAATACCTTCTCTGTCTCATCTACTTTTAATTTATTATTATTATTATTATTATTATTATTATTATTATTATTATTATTATCATTTGGTTTTTTGAGACAGGGTTTCTCTGTGGCTTTGGAGCCTGTCCTGGAACTAGCTCTTGTAGACCAGGCTGGTCTCAAACTCACAGAGATCCGCCTGCCTCTGCCTCCCAAGTGCCGGGATTAAAGGCGTGCGCCACCAACGCCCAGCTGCTTTTAGTTTAATTAAGGTTTAAAATTGAAACATATTTCTTGAGAGAATGTCCTCTAACAGACACTAGTTACAGGAAGGAAAATATATGTATAGATACAAGGGAAGACATGAATAATAAAGTATCTGAACAAATATAAAGTATATGGAGGGAACAAGTAGCTGTCACAGAGATATCACAAAAACTCTACAGAGGTAAATATTGACTATAAGTATTTTAAAAGATGAGCAATAATTATGCAGGTAGCTCACATAGAGGAATATATCCATAATAATAATAATAGTAATTGTGCTGCACTTGGTGATAACACTGGTTCCTGCTTAGAACATCTTCTGAAGATCCTTCATTCTGTTAGTGAAGTTTTCTGAAACCCACCTTAACCATTCCTTGTAGGAGATTACTGCACAAGTTTGGGAGACAGCTTTCTGGGTCAAAGTGTGAAAGCTGTTTTATATAGTATATATTCAATAAAGTGGCCATGAAATTAGAATTTTAACATAATTGTTGGTTTTTAACTAGGGTTAAAAAGTAATCAAATCTCCTGGAAAATCTGCAAGAGAGAGATACATGAAGTATAAGAGTGAGTGGGACCAGGACCTGGGACTGAAGAAAACCAGCTGAAAATCCACAAATGGATTGTGGTCGTCTCCCTCAGCCCAGATTTCTAGGTGTAATGTTGGGCAGATAGTCATCTCCTTAAAGGCAGGATGCAGAGATTTTTATACTAATAGAAGGGTCAACTCATGGGGAAGCTGCAGCAATTATAAAAACATAGACAATCAATAACAGAGCACCACAACATACAAAGCAAAAACTAGGAGGTCATTCCACAGCAGTAGCTGATGACTGATTTCTCATTTTACAAAATGACCCAACAAAGAAATATGAGGCCAGGGCTGGTGAAATGGATCCAGAGGATCCACGTTCAATTCCCAGCACCCATATCACAACTGAGAACCATCTGTAACTCCTGTTCCAAGGGATCAGATACCCTTTTTTGGTCTCAGTAGTCGCTGAATATATGTGCTACCCAGACATCCATCCAGGCAAAACCAACAGAAACTTGAAAAGGCAACCAATGGAATGAAAATATTTGTAAGTCACATGTCTGAAAGGTGATTTGTACCTAGAATAAAAGAACTGTTATGAATACACACACACAGACACAGACACAGACACACACACACACACACACACACACACACACACACACACACACACACACACACACACCGAACAGGAACTTTCCCAAAGAAGGTAGACAAACATTTTGGGTATCCGTTATTATCAGGAGCATACAAATCAAGACCACAGTGAAACAGTATTTCATATCCACTGTCACAGTGAGATGGCCACAGTGGTACCAAGGAAGCAGAAACAACAGAGCCTCATGACTGACCCGAGGATATAAAACTGTGTCCACCTCAGCAATCGTATGGCAGTCACCAGAAAGCTAAACATAGAGCTGTCAAACAGCCAGGACTTCCCTCCCAGAGAAATGAACACAGAGAAGAGGGGCAAACCTGAATATCTATCAACAGGTGAAACTATATACAAAGTCAGGTGTGTGTATGACAATTTATCTGGTCATCAAAATGATGGAAGGCCAGCCATGGTGGCAAATGACTGTAACCCCAGCACATGAAGACTGAGGCATGAAGACTGCAAGTTTAAGGATAATCACGTCCTTAAATATTGCAAAAAATCCATAGATGGGTTGAATAGGGAACACTGGCAGATACAGTGGGTAGCAACACCATTGCCTTTTGTCTACCAGGGAAGGATGGAGAAAGCTACAGACTAGGTCACTGAACAGTGTGTCACAAAGCCGTCCACATCCAAGTGCAACCCCCCCCACACACACACCTCAGTTCTTAACCAGTTATGTATCAGAGAAAACCACACCCATATGGCTAGTCACCCCAAATGTCATTGGTTAATCAAACTGAGCTCTCACAATATTTTTTTTTTTAAAAAAAAAGACAGTTGTTCAGGGCCAATCTCGTCTATACAGTGATCTCAGGCCAGTCAGGGCTACATAGGGATACCCTATCTCAAGATGGGGGACAGGGTATGAAAGATTGGTACATGCTATAAATATAGATGATCCTGCTGCATAAAGAAATGTAAAAGGGCACAAAGCACATATCTCATTCATATGAAAAGCCCAAATGGAACTATAGGGGATAGAAAGTGGATTTAGGAATAGGGTAGGGATGAGAGGGATAAAAGGGTAAGAACTGAAGGATACAGGATTTAGAATTCCTAGTGAAGTGTTCTAAATATTGTAAACTCAACTGTGGTAATGGATACACACACCTGTGGATGTTGCATTAACACTTTAAACAGGTGGGTGATATTATATATTAAATTATATCTCAGCAAAATGATACTCAATGTTTTTTTTCTGCTTGATTTTTAAAACTGGGTTAGTTTGTACTTATACCTTAGATTTTAATTTTTTATTTAAATTAGAAACAAGATTGTTTTACATGTCAATCCCCGTTCCCTCTCCTTCCCTCCTCCCCTGCCCCCTACTAACACTCTACCTATCCCATACCATTTCTGCTTCCCAGGGAGAGTGAGGCCTTCCATGGAGGGGGGTCTTCAGAGTCTGTCCTAATTTTTGGGATAGGGCCTAGGCCCTCTCCCGTGTGTCTAGGCTGAGGGAGTATCCCTCTATGTGGAATGGGCTCCCAAAGTCCATTCCTACGGTAGGGATAAGTACTGATCTACTACAAGAGGCCCCATAGATTTCCGAGGCCTCCTCACTGACAACCACATTCATGGGGCCTGGATCAGTTCCATGCTGGTTGCCCAGTCTGGGGGCCAAGAGCTCCCCCTTGTTCAGATCAACTGTTTCTGTGGGTTTCACCAGCATGGTCTTGACCCCTTTGCTCATCACTCCTCCTTCTCTGCAACTGGATTCCAGTTCAGTTCAGTTTTTAGCTGTGGGTATCTGCTTCTACTTCTATCAGCTGCTGGGTGAAGGCTCTAGGATAGTATATAACTCAGTCATCAATCTCGTAATCAGGGGAGGGCATTTAAGGTAGCCTCTCCACTGTTGCTTAGATGGTTAGTTGGTGTCATCCTTGTAGATCTCTGGACATTTCCCTAGTGCCTGATTTCGCTTTAAACCTATACTGGCTCCCTCTTTGATGGTATCTCTTATTTTGCTCTTCTCTATTCTTCCCCCTACACAACCTTCCTGCTCCCTTATGTCCTCCTCACCCCTCCTCTTCTCCCCTTCTCATTCTCTTAGCCCCCTCTCCCCTCCGCCCATGCTCCCAATTTTCTCAGGAGATAAAGACAATAAGAGGGCTGAGAAAGCAATCAGAGAAACATCACCCTTACAATAGCCACAAACAACATAAAATATCTTGGGATAACACTAACCAAAAGACCTGTAGAGCAAGAACTTGGAGTCTTTAAAGAAAGAAATTAAAGAAGATACCAGAAAGTAGAAAGATCTCCCATGCTCTTGGATAGGTAGGATCAACATAGTAAAAATGGCAATCTTGCCAAAAGCAATCTACAGATTCAATGCAATCCCCATCAAAATCCCAACACAATTCTTCACAGAACTTGAAAAAACAATACTCAACTTTATATGGAGAAACAAAAAACCCAGGATAGCCAAAACAACCCTGTACAATAGAGGAACTTCTGGAGGCATCACCATCCCTGACTTCGAGCTCTACTATAGAGCCATAGTCCTGAAAACAGCTTGGTACTGAAACAAAAATAGACAGGTAGACGAATGGAATTGAATTGAAAACCCTGATACTAACCCACATACCCACAAACACATGGTTTTTGACAAAGAAGTTAAAGATATACAATGGAATAATCTTCAACAAATGGAGCTGGTGTAACTGGATGCTGGCATCTAGAAAACTGCAGACAGATCCATGACTATCGCCATGCACAAAACTTAAGTCCAAATGGATCAAAGACCTCAACATAATAGATGGGACCTCCTAAAACTGAGAAGCTTCTGTAAGGCAAAAGACACAATCAACAAGACAAAATGGCAGCCCACAGATTGGGAAAAGATATTCTCTAACCCCATATCCAACAGAGGGCTGATCTCCAAAATTTACAAAGAACTCAAGTTAGTTTCCAAAACATCAAACAATCCAATTAAAAAGTGGGGTACAGAACTAAATAGACAGTTCTCAATAGAGGAATCTAGAATGGCTGAAAGACACATAAGAAAGTACTCAACATCTTTAGCCATCAGGGAAATGCAAATTAAAATAACTGTGAGATATCATCTTACTCCAGTCAGAACGGCTAAAATCAAAAACACCAATGATAACTTATGCTGGAGAGGATGTGGGGAAAGGGGAACACTCCTCCACTGCTGGTGGGAGTGCAAACTCGTACAGCCACTTCGGAAATCAGTATGGCGATTCCTCAGGAAAATGGGAATCAGCCTACCACAAGATCCAGCAATTCCACTCTTAGCCATATACCCAAAAGAAGCACATTCATACAACAAGGACATCTGTTCAACTATGTTCATAGCAGCATTATTTGTAATAACCAGAACCTAGAAGCAACCTAGATGCCCCTCAACTGAAGAATGGATGGAGAAAATGTGGTACATTTACACAATGGAGTACTACTCAACGGAAAAAAAAAAAAAAAACAATGGAATCTTGGAATTCGCAGGCAAATGGATGGAACTAGAAGAAACCATTCTGACTGAGGTAACCCAGTGACAAAAAGATAAACATGGTATGTACTCACTCGTATATGATTTTTAGACATAGAGCAAAGGATTACCGGCTTATAATCCACACCACCAGAGAAGCTAGGCAACAAGGAGGACTCTAAAAGAGACATACATGGTCCCCCAGAGAAGGAGAAAGAGACTAGATTTTAATTTCTAATGAACTCTTTGGGTTTTAATGGTATCCAACATAGTAGTTACTGTTAAGATTTTTTACAATGCCAGGACATTTCATATTGCTTGCTTGCTTACCATTGTCACCATTTATTCTTATCTCATACTCTTTGTAGAGCCTGCCTATGATTTTTATCATTTCTTCCAAGTACTCGTACTCTGGGGGCAACACCCCATCCATGTTCTTATGGCGGCTAAATATCCCAAACCCAATGTCTGTCCAGTTCTCCTGTAATCGTTTAATGACCTTGAGGGCGTCATATTTGGCCAACAGAAAATCCCCTGTATACTTTTCTTTCTCCTCACTCAGCAACTAGGAAGGGAAGAAGCAGAGAGGGGGAGAATAGGACATTATTAATCCAAGTCTGCCCCAAGCCTCCAGGCCCCACAATTCTGAGTGATTCTGGAGTGTTACAGGTTATTGTCATTGCTTGTACATCTCTTCTTGTAAGATTTCAAAGTTAAAGACACTCAGTCTCAAATTCTTATTTTGCCATTTGCCACTGACAGGTAACTAGCAACCCTTCTGCCATTAACCACTGACAGGTAACTCAGCTAACTATCTCCCTAAGCTTCAGTCTGAGAATGTGTGAGATGGAATCTATCGTAAGCTGTCAGAAAGGATATGATAATGTATGAACTGCATTTCCAGCCTGACAAGGTATTCTATAAACTAAATAAGAATTATTACTATTCCTAATAAAGTATTTTTCTATTTTATCCATATGTGTCAAACCTGCCAAATAAAAGAAATCACTAAAGTAAATATACTGTGTATAGAAGGGCAAAACATCCTCGGTCCTAAGATTATTATGAACGAGTCATGTCTGGGCACAGTGGCGCACACCTGTAATCCCAGCACTGAGAGACAAGAGGGTTGGGGGGAACTCCAGTCTGATCTTGGCTACATTGTGAGTTCAGGATCAAAATGGGCTACTGGGGACCTAGTCTCAGAAGCATATATATACAAAAAAATATCATTTCTTGGGCTCTATATGAGAGTTCATTAGGGCATATATTTGATATTCCTTCTTCAATAAATTCAATGTCATTATACATTCCTCTTTGTCCCACTACTATAGCATCATAATTGTGTGTGTGTGTGTGTGTGTGTGTGTGTGTGTGTGTGTGTATGTGTATGTGTGTTGTACTGAGGGTTGAACCAGGGTCTTGTACACTTTAGGCTCAGTGGTACTATACCACTGAGCCATATCTCTGACCCTCATAATGGTGACTTAATTAATAAAATTTATTTTTAAAACTTGCTTTTTAAAAAACACCCCAATAATGTGTGAAATGTAATATATATGGCGTATACCCAATAAAATACGGCATAGCCCCTACAAAGGGGTTAATCCTGAAACATGAATGAACTTTGAAGGCAATGTCCTGAGGGAAATAAGCCATTCATAGATGGACAAATACTAGAACTGTCAATTCACAGAGAGTAGAATAATTGCCTGTCAGGTGCTGAGGGCTTTACTGTTCAATGAGGAGCAGTCCGTTTGGAAGCTGGACCACACAGCAGTGTGAATGTATTCCATGCCACTAACCTACACATTTAAATGGCTCAAATGGTATCTATGTTATACATATTTCCCCATGATTTATAGAAATGTAATTAATTTTAAAAGTCCAACTTGTCCTTTACATCAAAGCTATACACGAGGGGCGCAGAAATGGTACTTATACTGGGAATTCAACTGAGAATCATAGCCACTCTCACCACACACTCTTATTTCATTTAACCGACACACTGAAACAAAACTGAAAATATTTAAGCATATTTTAAAGGCCCCAGTGGGTTTCCTGGTTTTTTTTTTTTTTTTCGTGTTTTGTCATCCATAAACCTTGGTGTGCCATTTTAAAGGATGGAATTCGACTCAGCTGTGGGTGTGAGCCTTTACACTTGCCACCAGCAACTGGACTAGCAGACTGTTGCAAGAAGTCTTACCCTGTGAAAGTCCTTGAAGTCAGTAAAGGCTGTAAAGAACGGGTTCCCCTTATTAGGGCCTACAATCTCTTTTCCACTGGAAGAGAGAGAGAGAAAGGTCTCAGAACAAGGGCCACACAAAGAAACACACAAGTCCACATGTGAACTACATTACCTTTTGCCTCTGCCATCTTTCAGCAATGTCTCCAGGCCCAGCCCCTCTCATCATGGGCATTCCTCTTCAAATTCATAATAGAAATAACAAATTCTGATTCTGACTAACCAAGCTATAGGGCTGGAAGCCTTCAGGGCATCTTTTTAAAGAGCCAGCTTTGATCTCAAGAACCCAAGACTAGGGTGTCCATAAGAATTCCCGCCCAACACTATGTGAATGAACAGGAACCCTGACGGATGGATAAGTACGTGAACATTAGGTCGGGAGGCTCAACCTCTTCCAAGAAGGCTCTCTTTCACTTCTCTGAAGTGTACAAGGAGAAAGTTGTTAATTTTGATTCTTTTATATTTTTATTTATTATTTGTTTAGTTTTTTAAACAACAAAATGAACCTTTTTTGAAGTTTGAAGATCATTTTATTGTTACAGCTTGAAAGAAAAACAACCAGGCAAGCAAGCTGAAACCCAACAGCTGCTGACAGAGGAAGACAAAGAGAGGGAAAGGCCCTCAGAGCTGACCTGGGGGTTGTGGAGCAGCTCTATAGATGGGGGAGGGCAGGACAGGGTCCAGAAAAACAGTGAGAGTCCCATGTCAAGAAAAGCATGCTGAAGCTTTTGGCTAGTAATGGAAAGAGAGACAAAAGTGAGGAAAAGGCAAAGTTTCTGTTTCTAAATTAGGAATCAGAAAAGCAGGTATGCTTAGCCATGAAGAGCTACAAGTGACTGTTTCAATGGTTTTGAAAAACTGAAACCTCTAAAGGAAATTTGAAATAAATGATGCTTAAAATATGTCTCTGTGACAGTGTACTCATAGGACAACGCAGGTCTTCTGAACTCACTCCTAGATGCTCCAAGGGAATCCAAAATGACTCCACATGCAGTCACACAGATCACGGAGGTTAACTATCTATCACCCTTTGATGTTTTCTGTCTAGAATGTGAATACCAGCAAGACAGGCAATTAGTGAGTCATGTGTGCAAAAGGAGTGGAAATTGTCTAGTCCAGTATGTATCCAAAGTATAGATTCTCACTAACCTTGTTTATGTACATATGATTTAGCCACCTGTCTCAGACTACTCTTGGCTGGGGAGATGCTCACTGGGGGGGAAGCACTTGTCACTCAAGCCTGATGAGCTCTGGGTCTCCAGAGCCCAAACAGAAACAGGAGGCATTAGCAAAAACTGTAATCCCAGCTTGCCCTGGGGAAATGGAGACAGGAGAATATCCAGAAGCTCTTGGGCCTAGATGAGGCAAGAGACCCTGTCTCAAAGAAGGTGGAAAGACAGGATCACCCAAAGGGATCCAACGTCCTCTTCTGGATGCCTTAGACACATACACATACGTGCACGTTACACACAAAGACACACAAATAAAAGTAAATCTTAAAAAATGGGGTGGGGGGCAAAGAGTTGCAGTTAAATAAAGGCAACAGCAATATGGCAAGGAGATCAGGAGGTCTGCACAGGTGTTCGGCACTGGAAAGCAACTATGTTCAAGGCCCAGGAATTGATGTTCTCACCTCCCGCCAGCTGAGTTTACATAATTAATGGTGGGGTTGGCCGCATTACCAGACATAACGCAATAAAATCAGATAAACAAGATTTGTGCAGACCCACACGTTATTTTTGAAGAATTGCTGCCATCTGAGAATCCCAATTTCCACAGCTTGTGATCTGTTCTTTGTTGATTCCTCCGTGTGTTCCACATCCTGCTTAAATCTGATCACTAACCCTTTCCATCTTTCTGTCAACTTCTGCAACACCGTGAGGTCCGAAGTGTCCTAAAATGCACAGAATCAAGCACTGGTGGATATGTACGATGCCTTTTTATAACTATTGAATTATTAGAAGAATTCACAGGTAGTGAGTCAAGAGGCTGAAAAGGTATTTCTCTTTCCAAACACATTAACATTATGGTAATGGATTTTCTGTGGGACATGTTATTAGGACAAGAATTTTTCCTTTGCAACATGAACCTAGTTTTCCCACAGGATTTTTGCAGGGGCAGAATGACTACTGGTAAGAACAGGAACTGGACAAACAGACAGAACCAAATGTGAATTCTTGACAGTGACATTATTTAGTCTAAAGTTCATTTTTATTACCCATAAAGATGTTAATATATGTCTCAGAAGATTATTTTAACAGTTAGATGACAGGAACTAGAGAAATGACTCAGTGGTTAGGGATGCTTACTAATCTTCAGAGGGTTGACCTGGGGTTCTGTTCCCAGCACCCATATCTGGTGACTCATAACCGCAGTTCCAGAGGATCTGATGCCCTCTTCAGGCCTGAAGGCAACTGTATACACATGGTACACATAAACTCACACAGGCACACACACATGCACATAAATTTAAAAATAAATATTGAAAAGGAGTTAAGTGACTAGAAAGTGTTCCTCTCTCAGAGTGCCTCCTACTCTCCAGAGTTCTTTCACACATTTCCTTAATAAATCCATGTTTGTTATGCTCAAAAGGGAGGGGACTTAATACTGATGTAAATGGTTTGACTTGGTGAAAACACTCTAAATTTCAGTTTATTTTCTCCCTTGGGGATAGTCTTAGAGTTTTTATTGCTGTGAAGACGCACCATGATCACAGCAGCCTTTATAAAGAAAGCATTTAACTGGGATGGCTGGTTTACAGTTTCAGAAATTCAGTCCATTATAATATCATGGTGGCGAGTATGTACGAAGACATGGTGCTGGAGCTGAGAGTGCTACAACTTGCAGGCAACAGGAAGTCAAGTGGCACACTGGGCAGTATCCTGAGCATAGGAAAACTCAAAGCCCACCCCTACAATGACACACTTCCTCCAACAAGGCCACACCTTTCAAACCACCACAGTCATCAATCCATTTTCTGATAAAATTGTTGAAGAATGCATCAGTAATGTCTCCTTCTCCCCGCTTCCTCCTTTTCTTGTTCCTCCTCCTCTCTTTCTCTGTAGCCCAGGCTGGCCTCAAACTTGTAGCCCTCCTGCTTCAGCTTCCTGTGTTGTGGAACATTAACTAGGCAAAGATATGTTACATTTGGTTTTGCTACATGTATTTAATTATGTAAATATCTTTTGTTGTTTTACCTTGCCTGCCTAAGGCACCTGATTGGTCTAATAAAAATTTGAATGGCCAATAGCTGGGCAATGGAGGGATAGGGTTGGCAGGCAAAGAGAATAAGTAGCAGGAGGAATCCAAGGTCAGGAGAGAATGAGGAAGGAAAAGAGGGATATGCCTGGACCCAGCCAGCTAGACAGACAAACACAGAGTAGGACAGAAAGAATGTAATAAAGGTGAAAAAAAAGGCAAAACATTGATTGAAGAGAAACAGGCTAATTTAAGTTATAAGAACTAGTGGAACAAGCAGAAAATAAGGCTGAGCATTCATAACTAATAATAAGTCTCCATATCATGATTTGGGAGCTAGTCGGTGGCCCAAAAGAAAGCCTGTTAAAACTCCTGAGTTACAGGCATGTACCATCACACCCAACCACCACCTCTTACTTTCATCTTAAGCACTAATAATAAAGAACTCTATAAAAATCTGGAGTGTTATTAGACTTAGATGTGTTGCTTTGATTACAGTGGGAAACAATGTCTTTATTCCTTCCCTTATATTTTTCAATCTACCTACAACAAAGCATAAATATAGAACTGTACTTAAGAATCTATAGATTTGGCAAAGCAAAGCATATGGCATCAAAACATAACAGCCATTTTACCCATGATTTATGTAAACTGAGGTTTACCTTAGTTGACAGCATTATAATGAAATGCTTGGCATATTTATTCCAGCCTTTTTCACTGAGGTAGAGTTTTTTAGCCATTATGACTCTATTTCTTTCAATTACCTATAAAAAATATACTATAATCAGGAACCTAAAACATTTTAAACACTCTAATTTACTTGTAATGTTTTCACATATCAGTTTTTATTCAGTCATTACTTCAATCAAAATCTCTTACTTTAATAATTTGAATCACAGTTTTACATATTCCCAAAACTATTGAACTGGAAGTATATTACAGTTCAGGACTTCTGGGTAAGATGGGAGGCCACACAGCACCCCAACCTCGGGTCCCCCAAAGATGATCAACGCCCCCCACGTCAGCAGTAAGCAGTCTTGAGATTTCGACGCCCTTATTCCTTAATCTGCCATGCCTAACACCCCACCTTTTTTTAATAATAAGTAGAGGTGGGAATGAAAGGTTCAGGCATTATGCTGGCCTGCCCCTGCTACCTGGTGGAACAGGCAGTACCCTGGACAGCCCAAGGTTCCATGGGAACTAAGTCTGCATGCAGGTGCAGAGGACCCCTTTAAAAAGACAGATCCCTGCCCATTTACTCTATTCCTCTCTCTTCCTCTCGGCTTCCTCTCTGTTTCCTCTCTACTCTGTCTCTCACCTATGTGCTCTCTCTATGGTGGCCGGCCATGGCAGTCAGCCATTTACCCTGTTCCTTTCCTCTTCTTAGTCTCCCTACTCTGCCAGGCCTTATAATAAACTTATAGTCAACATGTCAAAAAAAAAAAAAAAAAAAAAAAAAAAGACGAGAGGCCATAAACTGCCACCCAGATAAAGAAAATACAGACTGACTTCACCTCTGTTAGTGAGTTTGGATTTCAGTCTTCTCCAAGACTAAGCACTTTTGTTTGGCACTAGGAGCTAGCTTCTGAGGTTTCTGCCCACTGATTGCCATGGAGGAGCTGTCAGAAGTCTTCCACCCCATTGTGAGCCCAGAACCTCAGGCGAGCGATGATGAACAATACCACTCAGATGATTCAGAAGTCTCACAGCCAGAATTATTAGTGAAGAACCTGAAAGAGCTATCAGCCCCAATGCCAAGAAGCCTCCTCCCCTTCGGCCAGTATGTCTTCGTCGTTGTCGCCGCCACCGCCACATCATCTCAACAAAGATAAAACCAGTTGAGAACAAAAGTGAAACAATCTTGAGAAAGGTCCAATGTGCCTTTCCCAGGAGACAAGTCCGAATATTGCTGTCTGTGCAGAAAGATCCTGTAGCAAGGATCAAAAGATTTATTCGGATTGAGAAGAAACTAAGAAATCGAAATGGAGATATGCATGAAGGTGAACCATTCAGATGCCTCTGCACTTTCTGCCTGTATCAAGGATGGGATCCTTCTGAGAATGCTAAAATAGGGAAAGATTAGGACAGTCAACTCAAGGCTACATTGTATACGGCCCTTACTGCTGACACTGTCATGCAACAGATTAAACTGCACAGCAGTGAGTTCTGTGATAAGTTTTACTCTTTTTTCCTGGTTCTGGGTCATCTCTTTCCATACTTACTACCATCAAACCATAGAGAATGTATGTGTGAAGCATTTGAATGACCCCAAGAAGCAAGAATGGGTCTCAAGTATTCTCTGGGCTTTAGAATCCTCAAGTGTGCAGTTAATGGCAATAGAATTTGGGGGTGGTTTGGGTTAGAAGTAATAATTGGAATAGGTCTTTGTAGTCTCTAGTTTGCAGAAATTTGTAATAAAGGCAAAGGTAATCTTGTTATCTTAATTTTTAGTAATAAATACACAGAATGAATTAAAATGGAAAAAAGAAAATACAGACTAATCCTAATATTAGAGAGGAAAACTTCAGGATTACACAAAGAAAATGATGGAAAGCCGGGCGGTGGTGGTGCACAGCTTTAATCTCAGCACTCAGGAGGCAGAGGCAGGTGGATCTCTGTGAGTTCGAGACCAGCCTGGTCTACAAGAGCTAGTTCCAGGACAGCCTCCAAAGCCACAGAGAAACCCTGTCTCGAAAAACCAAAAAAGAAAGAAAGAAGAAAGGAAGAAAGAGAGGGAGAGAGAGAAAGAGAGAGAGAGAGAAAGAAAGAAAGAAAGAAAGAAAGAAAGAAAGAAAGAAAGAAAGAAAGAAAGAAAGAAACTGATGGGATACCTGTAGATTGTTAAGAAAAAGAAGCCAAGTTGGGGCTAGAGAGATGGCCCAGTAGATAAAATATGAGGACCTGAGTGCAAATACCCAAGCAACTGACAAGCCACCACACAGTACAAATGAGCACTTGGAACAGATCTATCATGCAAGCTGCCTGCAAGGAGAGCTCGATGGTCTGCCACCATGGGTATTTTGAACCAATCCAACTGCATCAGATTTTTAAATGTCCAATGGGTCAGAATTCGATGTTGTTACCTAGCAGTCCCTAGGGTCAGAACAGAGAGCCAACACATGTGTGTCTTTAATATGTAGACTATTGTGGGATTTGCTCTCACTGTAAAGCACCACTGCCATGTTCTGCAGGTTTCCCTAACCATAACCCATGTGACATGATATCCAAGGACCCTGATATGGTTACATGAGATAAAAAAGTAAGAGCTACCTTTTATAGACAGTAGAATCAGTATACATTAGCCATACTACCTTTTCTAGGGATTTGTGTACACTCTCTACAAATTAGCATACATTAAAGCTAAAAGTTTTAATATATACTGAAACCAAAAAGAAATTATAGTCATAATTTATAGGCTCTGGTTAAAGATGAAAACAGCCCTAAATTGCATAATAGCTAGTTACCCCACAGAGAAAATAAACTTTCCATCTTCATTGCCCACAAAACCTGTGATTGTATCAATAAATATATACCTTCTTTCATCTTGTACCTTTTGATTGTGTTATTAAAAATTGTCAAATGGAACTTTAGTCAATATAGGAGTCTTGAGTTGTGAGTCCTGATGAACCAACCTTTAGGGCCAATTCATATGTGGCTGAGCTCCAAATGTCCCTTTCGGACATTAGCAGTTTAATATCGTTCTCCATCCTTCCTCTCTGTAATGTATATAAGTCATGGTAGTCTTCAACTATTCTGAAAGAAAGTTAATATCTATTTAGGTACTTTAAAAATATCTTTGTTATGAAAACAAGCAACCTGTTCCTTCAAGCTTCTTCATAAGAAAACTGTGGCATACTTGCTAGATATATTAGTAATATAGAATGAAATTTTAAAAGTTCACATTTTATTTACAAATATTATGATAGTCATTACAAAAATAATATGCCCAATGAACCTTCTAAATACCATTGTATCTAATGAACATGTCCAAGAGATGGCTCAGTGGGGAAGAGCACTTGCCTTGCAAGCCTGATGCCTACCTGAGTTCAGATGCCTAGAAACAACATTTAAAAAGCCAGATTTGGTATCATGCACCTAATCCCAACACTCCTAAAGTGAGATTGGAGGCAGAGACAGGAGAACTGTCTGGAAGTTTGCTCAATCGCTACCCTGTAGTATACAGCACAGTGGCAGAAACAAGAGAGACCCTAGCTCAAACAAGGTAGAGAGTAAATATTGACCTTCTAAGTTGTCCTCTCACCTTGACAGGTATGTGCCTGCACACATACACACACACACACACACACACACACACACACACACACACACACACACATTCACACAGTTTTAAAAACATTTTTCAAAATTCAGAATGCAAGTAATAGTAATGTAGTAATATTATTGTTAATCATCTTTGCTGATTGATTAGGATTCTTTATTAAGGGCCTAAAACCTAAAACTATAAGTCACTAAAATTTTAAATCATATAAATTAGTTCAAGATTAAAAGACATTCCCTCCCAGCCACCCAAAGGCTTATATATAATTAAGCACCTTGTCCCGGCTAGTTTTTAAGTCATTTGAAAGGAAAGAACATCTATCGAGAAAATGCCTCCAGCTGGGTGGTGTTGGCGCACTCGGGAGGCAGAGGCAGGCAGATCTCCGTGAGTTCGAGAGAAACCCTGTCTCAAAAAATGAGAGAGAGAGAGAGAGAGAGAGAGAATGCCTCCATACTATCAGGCTGCAAGCAAGCCTATAGGCCATTTTCCTATATAGGAGGGCCCAGTTCATTGTGAGTGGTGTTAGGTTTCTGCTTAAATTAGAAGAAAAAGATGCAAAATGGCACAAGATGAGACATGACACTATAGAGATACATTAACGATAGTTTATTATATCATGGGAGAGCTAACCAGAGAGAAATAGAAGAACAGAGCAGGACAGAGAGAGAAGAGAGACAGAGTTAATGGCTGCCGCCATGGTCGGTCCCAAGAGAGGGGGGGAGGGAGAGAGAGAGGAGTAAAAGGAAAGAGAGGGGGTGTATAAGAGAGACAGGTACAAGCTTTAAAGGGAAAGCCGAGCATGCGCACTGAGGCTTCACGCATGTGCAGGTCGGTAATGCATGACAAGTGGTGATGGCATAGCACATCCCTGTGCGTGCCTGCCCGCCCGTCATTAGGGGGCAGGATCAGCCAGGTGTATGTCCTAAGAGGTGGTGCCTCCCTGGGCTGAAAGCCCTGGGTGCTATAAGAAAGCAGGCTGAGCAAACCAAGAGCCAGCAAGCCCATAAGCAGCACTCCTCTGTGGCATCTGCATCAGTTCCTGGCTCCAAGGTCCTGCCATGTTTGAGTCCTGTCCTGACTTCCTTCCTCTCCAAGTTGCTTTTGGTCATGATGTTTCATGACAGCAGTAGTAACCCTAACCCAAGACACACCTCTTTCTTACTGTGTTTTCATGTCTAGCAGAACGTACATTTTCCTTCTAATGTACACCATTTCCTCTCTTGGAATTAAAAGACATCTGAGTTTAGCCAGAAGTTGTTGGGGCTTGCAAGATGGCAGCCAAGCACTTACTACCAAGCCTGAAAACCTGAGCTCAACCCCCAGGACATAGGCACAGGCACAGGCACAGGCACAGGCACAGGCACAGGCACAGGCACAGACACAGACACACAGGCACACAAAATGAATGTGATGAAAAGATAAGCAGAAATTACAAAGTGACTGTGGTGGTTGGAATGGTCCCCATAAACTCACAGATCTGAATGTCTGATCACCAGGGAGTGGCACTATTAGGAGGTGTGGCCTTGTTGGAGGAAGTGTGTCACTGGGGATGAGGTTTGAGTTTGAGCTTTGAGTTTCAGATGCTCAAGGGAGGACCAGTGTCTCTCCTCTGTCTGTCTGTCTGTCTGTCTGTCTGTCTGTCTGTCTGTCTGTCTGTCTCTGTGTCTCTGTCTGTCTGTCTCTCTCTCTCTCTCTCTCTCTCTCTCTCTCTCTCTCTCTCTCTCTCTCTCTCTCTCTTTCTCTCTCCCTGCTGCCTGCCAATCCAATGTAGAACTCTCAGCTCCTTCTCCAGCATCATGTCTGCCTGCATGCCATCATGCTTCCCACCATGCTAATGGTGAAATTAGCCTCTGGACTGTAAGCCATCCTCAATGAAATGTTTTCCTTTATAAGAAAAGGTGGTCTTGGTGTCTCTTCACAGCAATAGGACACTAAGACAGTGACAAATAACATTTCCCCTCATTGAAGGTAACTTTGCTATCAGACTTCAAGTCCAGTGACATAGAATTATATTCATGGTTGAGTCAGGAACCACCTCTTCAAGTCTTCTTCTGTGTGCTCAGAATAATAGAGAGGACAGTCACATAGATGGGCACACACAGAAAAATTCCTGGAGCTGTACTTTCATGATGTGTTTACCTTTCTGCATGACAGAGAACAATTTTGTGAAAATAATGAATACCCTGATGATAAAAGAGCAAGAATGGGGGCTGAGAGATGACTCAGCCCCTAAGAGCTCTTGCTGCTTTGCACAAGACCTGTATTTGGTTCTTACCACCCAAATAGTAACTCACGGCCATCTGTAACCCCCGTTCTAGGGTATCTAACACCCTCTTCTGGGCCCCACAGGCATTGCACATACATGGTCCACAGACATACGTGCAGACAAAATACCCACACAGATTTTTAAAAACTAAAAAGGGTTTTAAAGGTGGGGAGCAGTAGAGGAAGAAGGTGTACTCACCCCTGGCTTCCAGAATGCACACACAGATAATCGCAGACATACACATCTATATTCACCACATCACACACCTTTTTAATTTAAAGAATTGAAAGTTTTACAAAAAGGAATGAGAAAAGCATCCACATTGCTGTCTTTAGATTTAGTCAATTTAGCTGGTGTTGGTGGTACACGCTTTTAATCCCAGCACTCAGGAGGCAGAGGCAGGCAGATCTCTGTGAGTTCAAAGCCAGCCTGGTCTACAGGACGAGTTCCAGGACAGGCTCCAAAGCTACACAGAGAAGCCCTGTCTTGAAAAATAGATTTAGTGAATTTACTAGTTTTAATTATGTTGATTAAATGCATTAGTGATTAACTATGAATCATCAATAATGTATCAGTGTCATACTAAGAAAAGAAATAAAAACACTTCCCCTTGGAGTCATTTAACCAAGAGCAAGTCCAGATTTAAATTCTCTATTTCATGTAACCTTTGTCTTCATTGTCTGTCTGTCTGTGCTATGAGTCTTGTGAATCTGTCCCAGTGTCTATTTCTGTGTGTGGCTGTATGTTCTGTGTGTGTGTGTGTGTGTTGTGTGTCTGTTCTGTGTGTGACTATGTGTCTGTTGTGTATGTCTGTTGTGCGAATTGCATTTTGTCTGTTGTGTGTGTCTGTCCCAGTGTCTGGTGTGTGTGTCTGTGTGTGTGTGTGTGTGTGTGTGTGTGTATCTGTCTGTCTGTCTGTCTGTCTGTCTGTCTGTCTGTCTGTCTGTCTGTCTGTCCCTAACATAAGGCTTTGCTCTGTATTTATTAAACAGCATACAAAGCATAACATGGGGAACGAATGGGATACTTTACAGACATCTTTAACAGTTTTACAAGGGATTAATTAAGTCACTGCCTCCAACTGACCCAAGGGACCCAGACACAAACAGTACTACAGACACCATCGTTTGCCAACCAATATCCATAATGAACATTTGTTTTAGAAGATTGCTTCCAATCTCTGTATTTGCTGTTTCCAGCAAGCGACATTATAACACACATGCATTGTTCTGAGTCAGGGGTGTAATGGAAGATTATAATAGAGTCCATGAAAGCCCAGATAAAGGGAAGTCGGGTATTTATTGGGCAATCACTCATGAATGGCAAAGCAAGGTAGAGAACCTTTGGTTCTGGAAGCTGCCATCCACTCTGAAACCACCACCCATGAGGGAGAGCTCCTCCCAGTCCCCAGGTGGCACCTGAGACTCAGCCCAGAAGAGGCTGATTCCTCAAAGACTATTGGCTGAAAGAGTTCCCACAACAATTTTTTGTCGAAATAAGAGGGTTCTAAACCTGATACAAAAACTATATACAATAAGAACAAATATCAAGTATTGTCCAGGAGAAAGAAAAGGTTAAAAAGCATATATAAAACCAGAACTATAACCAACAAGAAAATCAAACAAGAAACACACACTTAATGTCCAGGCTAAGGTAATAGAAAATAATAGAGATTATTCCAACAGCTGTCCTATTCTGAGGAGTACATAATTTAAGATTATAGCTGTGCATTACCTTAAGTTGTAAAAGTTTGCTACTTGGGAAATCCAGGGCAAGTGAGGTTCATTGATAAAATGTTCTCTTAAAGGCAGGTCAAACTACAGCTGAGCACACAGTAGGCTATCAGCAGTAAGTCTTAAGTGACCTCAAAATAATGTATAAACTCTGACTGTGAGGTCTAGCAAAAGGTCCAGTCTCTTAGAATGCAAACAACTTGTTTATAGTATTGCATCACCACACTGTTTTCATTGTATTTCAGGGAACAGACACAGATATGGTTCCTGTCACAACTGTCTGCCTTTGTGACCTGTGCCATTAGAGTGCTAGGATAGTCAAGGACAGGATATAAACATGACATAACCCCAAAGGCTTCATTAACTGACACTGAGCCAGAGATGACATCCAAAGGGCTCTATTACACTGTCACTTTTAACATTCATAATAACTCTAAGAAGCAGGTGATCCTGAGGCCTGGATTTTACATATGGGTCAGCTGAGGCCCAGGAAAATCAGATATCTAAACCTCTTTCCATTACCAAGCTTTACCAACTCACTTTGCATTCCTTTCTGCTTCCAAAAGAGCTTCTGCTAGATCCTTCCGGGCTTTCTCTGCCTCCCTTGTTAATTTTCTGTCATGGGCCCGAACCAGACAAAGTTCCCTGAGGGGAAAAAAAAAAAAAAAAAAAAAAAAAAAGGAAATTTCAGACTCAAAGCTGAAAATTTCCAAAAAGTTTCTACCCTATCAATCAGATTTACATATAATCTCAGTTACTCTGTGTATATCCACCCCACCCCACCCCTTCACTTTCTACCCAAAACCAAACTGAAACCTCCAGTGCATATTCTGGATGGGCTCTTGTCAGGTTTGGCGATGGACTTGGGCTGACAGGAAAGGTCAAATCAATGTGACAGGTGCATCTTCCAGAACAGAGCAGGGGCAGATGCTGTACCCACTCTGGTCGGCCTCGCCTGTGCTCTTCATTCTTGCCACTGGTCATCTTGACACAAGGTTAGTCCCTAACTAACCATATTGCTATAGTATATTTATTTTCTTTGGAATTTGAACATTAACATCTACAATCATGACAGTGCTCTATAAATATGATTAAAATAAATGTCTATAATGTGCAACAGGTTCTTCTCTATCAAATACAGGTAGAATTTTGGGTTTTAGTTAAAATGAGTAACCCAGCCTCTGCTCTTCTACCAATATCCCAGTTCTCCTAGTTTTCATGTTAAAAGCGCTGAAGGCAAAAGAGTCTTCATCATTAACCAATCATCTCCATGGTTTTCTTTTACTACAGGTAAAGACAGGGCTCTGACTTCTGCTTTGTGTTGAGGAGCCTCAAGGTTTTCACCTGGTCAATTCTTCAATCACATTCTTGAAGTTATACAGTTCTTCTAAGATGCGCTGGTCCATCACCCGCTGAGTTACCAAGTCTTTGTAGAAGTCAATCATCTGCCGGGCAATTTGGTCAAGCATTTGCACATATTTCTCTCTGCAGGAGAAACAAAAGAAAAGGGAAAGAAAAGAGAGGGGGAATGCAAACAAAAAAGTAATCTTAGGAAAAGAAAGAGCCAATAGGCACACACAAACTTTATGTGGCAAAAGGACAGGAAAAAGAAAGGAATCCAGTCTCCTCTCTCACAGTACACACACCCTGAGTGAACTACAGTGAGTTAGAACCAGAGACATGGCTTTTAGGAATATAAATAATATCCGACACATAAAACAAAAATAGGATGTGATTTAGTTCTTCTAAATTATAAACTCTTTTGAGAAAGGAACAATATCATAAATCTATCTTTATATTAACAACCACAGTGCCTTGAACAGAGTGAGATTTTCATACAGTTGAATTCATAGGTGACTTTCCTCAAACTGACTAAATGTAAAAAGACACCAACTATTTAAAAATTATTAAAATGTCCTCACTCAAAGGAGTTGTTTCTTTTGCTATCAGTCCTGTGCTTCTTTTATCTCTTCACTATGGGCTTTATTTTGTGCTTGACCACGTGGGTTGCTGTTCTGGTGTTATTCTGATTTGGCACTCCTCACAATATTCTATTTACTCCTCTCCTAATCCTGACCATTCTCTAAAGGTTTTGCTTCTACTTCCTCAGACCAGTCAGACAGCAGGAAGAGGAAATACATAGGAGAAGAAAAGGGTATTATGCTGGAGGTGTGGTTCAGCAGGGAAGGGCCCCTGTGCCCTCATATACATATGATACACAAATACATAATAATAATAATAATAATTTTTTAAAGAAACTGATGGCTGGGTATGATGGTGCATGCCTTTAATTCCAGTACCTCCCAGGCACTGGAAGGCAGATCTTTGTGACTTCAAGGACAGCCTGATCTATATAGTGAGACCCTGCCTCAAAAAAAGAATTCAGTGCATTTTTAACAACAGGTTCAAGGGCAGCCTGGCTTACATAGCAAGTGCTCAGCCAGCCAGGGCTAGTGAGATGCTGTATTTAAAGAAAAAAAAGGAAGAAAGAAAGAAATGTTCAGAAAGTTCCTACAACTTCCCCTGGTTCCACAGAGAGTAAAATACAGATAACACTGTTTGGCCAATGTATTCTTTCAGCTTTTTGGACAGAAACAAAGTCCTAAGAAAGATAAATAAAATAACAGTAATATTTATCATTTTACCATTAATGACTCATATTCTGAGCACCTATTTCTGCTTTCATTTAAATTTTAATCAAGTCATTGTGATTCTGAGATAGGGCAGTGTGTACTCACAGGTGTGCAGGCAACATGACACGCGTGGAGGTCAGAGGGCAATTTTCTGGAGTTGGTTCATTCCCATTTTGAATTTCAGGTCATCAGGCATGCATGGCAAGCATTTCCACCCACTGAGCCTGTGTTCACTCACTAGCCCTGTGTTCTCATTTAAATTTCACCACAGCCAGGCATGGTGGTTCATATCAATAAGGCTATATAACAAGTTCGAGGCCAGCTTGAGCCACATAAGACTCTGTCAATAATTAAAAATCAATTAAGCCTTTCCACTGTCCTATCAAGCATCTCAATATTTGACACAGAGTAGGTACTCAACAGGTGCCACTGGCTTATGAACAGAAAGTGAGAAGACAAAAGCTCTGACTTTTGGATTTTATGCCAAGACAAAGATTTTACTATAGAGATTAAAACTGAACATATATTAGTTCCATCAAGATATTTTTGTGAATTTCTTAAAAGCAGATACAAGCACAACTCAACTCATCAAAAAAGATGCAAGTATGGCAATAGTACAGTGGATGCTATTAACCTGTGTAATTAATGTGCACTAATAATTATAATTTAAATTTTTGAGATGGAGAACCTGAAATATTCTATTAACACCTCTAACCTGATTTTTGACAGCAGCTCTCCTCTATCCACACAATCCACGCTGACTTGTCGAATCAGTTCATGAAATACTGTGTTGTAAATAGTCTGTTCCTTTTTCAACACATGTAGTAGTTGGTGCATCTGCCAGAGGTAAGTCAGATAATTGGTGCTTATCACAGGGTATCAGTCAAAAATCATTTTAAAAAGGAAATATGCTGCAAGTGAACAAGTTTTAGTAAAATCTTGGTTGGCTTGTTGTGGTTTTATTCACACATATACGTATCCAGAAATGACTTCTAAAATCTAGCTAATTGTGGTTGTTTTTGTGTGATGCACTGAAACTATCAATACCACTCTTGTATTGTACCTACCAGAACGGAGCCTCAGTCTGATCATGAGTCTACATCACAGAAACCAAAACTGAGGCAGATTTTATGGGCAAACTAGCCCATGGACGGCAGGGTACCAAGGACAGGAAAAGCAAAGAAATGCTGACCAGTTGTTTGGAAATGAAGTTATCTAAAGCAATGACAACTAAAGCGCCCTGGGATCCTGGGATCCTCAACTGAGTGGAGATAGCTTATAAAACCCATTATAATGCTGTTACCCTTTAATACAGTTCCTCATGTGATGGTGACCCTCCCCCAACCGTAAAATTATTTTTGTTGCTATTTCATAACCACTTTTCTTTATTTTGCTACTGTTATGAATTGTGATACAAATATTTTTGGAGATAGAGGTTTGTCAAAGGGGTCATAACCCACAGGTTGAGAATCACTGCATTAGAGGACCAACTGGTGAATTGTAAAACTTGAATATGAGATAAGACTAGCTTATTCACCATGTACAGATGAGTTGCATGGTCATCAGACTTGGTGGCAAGTACCTTTGCCCACTGAGCTATCTTACCAGCCTCTTTTTGTTTTGTTTGTTTTTCAGATAAGTACTTGCTATGGACCCAGGCTGGATTGGAACTTGAAATCCTCCTGCTTCAATCTGCAAGTCCTAAGAAGACCTATGCCATCCAGTTACATATTTCAAAATTGGCAACAGAAAGGTTAGGGATGCGGCTCAGTTGCCAAAGCTCTTGCAATGCCCTTAATCCCAAAACATTATAGGTGTTGACTGTTACCCTTGGAAGATGGAGACAGGAGAATCATAAGTTCAAGGACATCACAAAAGTTCAAAGTCACCTCCTGATACATAGTGAGTTCAAGGCAAGCCTGGGTTACATAGATCCTATCTCAAAACAAAAACATCCAGGAAAAATGATTTTAAAAGTACCAACACAAGGAAGTGATAAATATTGGAGGATATGCAAATTCCCCCAGCTGATCACTACACATTATAAAAGGCACTGTCACATTGTATTCCATAAATATGTATAATATACCCATTAAAAATAAAGCTAAGTAATAAGATCAATCCATGGAGCCTGGAGAAATGTAGTCACACGCTGAATTACAACACTTCAGCCAACAACAGGCCAGGTTATAACCATGGTTCTGTAAGGTTAAAATGGAACTGAAAACTCCCCATCACCTGATATTTTTATTGACCTTCTCTGTTTGGATACAAGAATCTTTCCTATTATGCCACCACTACTTGTGGAGTTGGAGCAGTCTACCCCGCCTAGGCTTGCTTGTCTAGGATTGTGTAAATCCACACTGTTTGCATCATGACGCCTCTCTCAGAGCGTCACAACTAAACAACATATAACTATACTCACAGTTGATGGTGCAGTGTCTGCCTTATGCCAGGCCCTTTCTCAGCACTTTTATATGCCATTCAGTCTCACTCACAACAACATGTGGTGGGATTAGGAAACTGAGGTACAAATACATGAGATGATTTACCCAGGGCCACCCACTAATTAACGGCAGTCAAATTCCAAGCCAAGAACTCTGTCTCCCAACCACAGGGCTATTCTGACTGGCAGTTACCTTGGTTGGTCCTCTATACTCCTCACTTTCTATTCCAGCCCTCTCCAACATGGTGTCCATCACATCACCCAGCTGGATCACTTCTACTCTTTTATTAGGTTTCCTAAAGATCAAAGGGACAGACTTAGGTAAGTGGCATCTCATTAGGCCACCTTCAGGTGAAAACAAAAATTTAAAATGTTTCAGGAAAAATATATACTATGTCATACTAAGGGCAATTTAAAGGGATAGGCCCAGATATATTTATTTAGCGACATACCAGTAACACAGTTTAAAACAATGAAAATAAAAATAGTGTAATTTTTTTCTTCAAAGAAAAATAAAATTCACCCTCAAAGGTGTTATGCAACCACATGTTACCACCTGTGAGAGGAACACAGAACAAAGGAGAGGTCATAAAAATAAGCTTTGACACTGGGTAGTTTAAAGTGTGCGAGAGACAAAAGAAAGAGAGCAAAGCAGAGAGATTCTAATGCTTAATGTACAGAATAAAGAACACGCTACCGTGCTTGAGTGTCATGCTACCCACACTATCTGAATATGCAGCTGGTCACAGGAACACCACTAATTGAATCATGGTCTTACAGGCAATGATTACCTTGGGTCTCTGCTATGACTTGAATGTCTTTGCCTAATAAAATGCTAAGGAAAGAAACATGTGCATGTGGTTACTCTTTCCAAGAAACACTTTGGAAACCCCGTGTACTCACATGGATGGGAAGAGCAACAGCCTGTTCTCGCTGTCTGTGAGGAGGGTGGTATATTTGCTGCAACAAAGAAGATGAGAAAGTGTTACTTTAAGAAAATATTCTGGGCTGAAGAGTTTAGGTCAGTGATGGAACACGAGGCCCTGGGGTCTAGAGAGGGGAAGAGAGGACAGGAAGGAGGACAGTATGGGGACTGTTCATCAGTTAGCACACCACGCACCCAGCAGCCTGGCTCCTAAGAGCCATTCTCCACTAAATGAAACCCATGTTCTCCGGAGAAATTACTGGGGACTCATTCGAGGAGGGGATATGGAAGAAATTACAATATGACAAACTAAAGGCCTCAATGGAATTTAAAAGCTTGGATGAGATTTTTAAAAATGGACACTGATCATATGTGGACCATTTTTAGTAAAGTATATTCAATTCTATTCCCAGATATATTGAAATACAAAGATTTCCTTGACTCGTTAAAAAAAAAAAAAAAAAAAAAAAAAAAAAAAAAAAGACATGCCAGCAATCACAACACTTGGGAGGGGGAGGCAGGAGAACCAGATAAGATCCATCTCCTCTCAGAGAGTTCCAGTCCAGCTGAACCACATGATCAGGTAAGATCCATCTCCTCTCAGAGAGTTCCAGTCCTATCTGAACCACATGACCAGGTAAGATCCATCTCCTCTCAGAGAATTCCAGTCCTATCTGAACCACACAAGACTTCTTTAAGACCTTTGAGATGGCTCAGGCAGTAAAGGCACTTGTCACCACGCCCAACAATCTGAGTATGACGCCTGAAACCCACATGGTGGAAGGGGGTCTGAGTGCCAAGTACTGTTTTCTGACGTCACCACTTGAACACACACACACACACACACACACACACACACACACACACACACACACACACAAATAAATGCAATTAACAACAAAAGTGCCTTTTGGCATTCTCAAAGATGGCAAGGTGGGCTTGGGATATAGCTTGATGGTAGAGCCCTTGCTGGCATGTACAAAGCCCTAGGTTCAATTCCAGTACCAAAAAAAGGAGTAAGGAAAGAAAAACAATAGCCAACTGTTATTTTAGAAAATTAAAACAAGACTCCATGCTAAAATGCATAAATAGGAATCAGCAAATGATGAAATGACTAGTGCCCAGTCTGGAACAATGCCTTAGATGGGCATATCAGACTGACTTGTATTGTCTTTGTGGTCACACTGTGCAAACCCCTTCCACAATTCGGACTTGGGAGACCAGCAGTGGCAGTGGCGCACGCCTTTAATACCAGCACTCAGGAGGCAGAGGCAGGAGGATCTCCATGAGTTCAAGGCCAGACTGGTCTACAGAGTGAGGTCTAGCACAGCTAGGGCTGTTACACAGAGAAACCCTGTCTCTGAAGAAGAAGAAAAAAAAGAATTTGGAAGAAAGTTCTGCTTTATCTGTTTGGTTGGTTTTAGGTTTTGAGAGAGGGTCTTGCTATGTAGCCCAGACTGGCTTTGAATTTGCAATCAGTCCTCTTACCTCAGCTTTCCAGGGCTGGGATTACAGGTATGCACTACTACATACAACTCAAAGTTCCATTTTTTTTTATTAGAAACAAGCTTCTTTTACATGTCAATCCCAGTTCCCTCTCCCTCTCCTCCTCCCTGTCTTCCCCAACCCCCATCCCAAAGTTCCATTTTTTTTAAAGATTTATTTTTTATGTGTGTGTGTGTATGCCTGGGTGTATGTATATGTACCACATGCTTGCAGGTGCCTTCAGAGGCCAGAAAAGGGCATCAAATCCCCTAGAACTGGAGTTACAGGAAGTTGTGAGCTGCCATGTGATATTAACTTAAACCTGGGCTTTCTGCAAGAACAGCAAGTTCTCTTAAGTGCTAAGATATCTCTCTAGCCCTAAAGTTCCACTTTTTAAACATATTTTTAAATAATTTATTTATTTTTATTTTATGTGCATTGGTGTCTTGCCTGTATGTATGTCTGTGTGAGGGTGTCAGATGTTGGAGTTATAGACAGTTGTGAGCTGCCATGTGGGTTCTGGGAATTGAACCCAGGTTCTTTGGAAGAGCAGTTAGTGCTCTTAACTACTGACCCATCTCTCTAGCCCTAAAGTTCCATTTTTTAAAATATTAAAAATCAAATGGTAAGAAAAATTATAGTACTATTTAATCATTAAAATCCAAAATTCTTGTATTCCTACCTTTGGGTCTCCCTATCAGTTCTTCCATGCTTTACCTTAACAAATCTAAGTTCACTTTGCTCTAAAAGTAAACAGGAGAAGGAAGAAGAGAAGGAGGAGATAGAAAAAGAAAGGAAGGAAAAAAGGAAGGGACGGACAGGAGGGAGGTGAGGGGGGTAACCAAAACTCTTTGAACCATCTCTAGAGTTTTTGTTTGTTTTGTCTTTGTTTTCATTTTAAACTTTCTTATGTTGTCCCAGGTCAGCTCACCCAAACATTTCCTTACTCCATCAGGAGAATGAGTGTGCAAGTCAGATATACAACAAAACATCACAGTACTCACTCGTCATAACACTCCAAACCCGAAACTCCTGTATTTGACACAATATGAAACTCTTCAGGAACCAAAGTGTCTACTAATGTCTTCTGCTTATAGAGAAAAGGGTAGACATGTTACTAAATTAAAAAACTGGACATTTATTGCAAAATTAAGCATGAATGTGAGAACAGATTTTTCTTCTCATATAATCATTTCTTGGTATTTGAGAAGGACTAATTTTAGGACCCTTCAAAGATATCAAAATCTAGATCGCTTAGAATGATTAGCAACAACTACAGTGCTACAGCTCACTGGTTCTCAACCTTTTTAGTATCTCAACCCTTTAATACAGTTCCTCATGTTGTGGTGATCCAACCCTGAAATTATTTTCATTGCTACTTCATGACTGTAATTTTGTTAGTATTATAAATAGTATTGTTTATGGAGATAGAGGTTTGCCAAAGGGGTTGCAATCCAGAGCTTGAGAACCGCTGGTCTAGATGTTCAAGTCCATTACATAAAACAGTTTAGTATTTACTTATTTATGCTGTATTGGCCCCCATTTACTGAAGTACCTCATACAAGTAAATTGTTGCCATGCTAAATTATTTAGGGGAAAAATGACAAGAATACATATGTACTAAAAAAAAAAAAAGAAAGAAAGAAAAGAAAACATATGTACTTGTTTAGTACAGGATACCATTTCTTTTCAAGCAGTTTTTACTTGTGGTTGGTGGCATAGGTGAATGGAGAATCCTCAAGTATGGAGGGAAAACTATATTCATAAATCCTTTAGCTCTTTTGTTTCTAGCTGTAGTGATTTGAATGATATCTCTCACAAGTCTCAGTTGGTGGAACTGTTTGGGAAGGATTAGGAGGTGTGACCTTAATTGGAGGACGCATATCACTGGGTCAGCTTTGAGATTTCAAAAGACTTGCATCATTGTGTCCTCTCTCTGCTTCCTGCTCTTGAGTCAAGATGTAAGCACTCAGCTATTCCTGCCATCACACCTTTGTTCCACCATCATGGACTCTAATCCTTGGGAACCATAAGCTAAATTGCATTTTTTACAGCAATAAAAAAGGGAACTAAGACAGAAGTTAGAACCAGGAAGTGGTCTATTGCTATGAAACTTGACCATGTTTTTTGGAGGAATGTACAAGACTTTGGGATGTCAGACTAGAAAAACATTGTAAGTTGGCCATTGTAAGTGATGCTTAATGGGTCATCCCAGTAGAATCTTGGAAGACCACAATACTAAGAGCTATGAGGACTGTGGAGACCAGACCAAGAGGCTTCAGGGAAACAACAATAGCAACATGGCTCGAGACCACTCTTGTGATATTTTGGCAAAGACTGTGACTGCTTTCTGTCCTTGCTCTAAGAGGTTAAATTAAAAAGTAATGGGCTGCTGGGTGGTGGTGGCACTTGCCTTTAATCCCAGCACTCAGGAGGTAATCTGTGAGTTCAAGGCCAGCCTGGTCTACGGAGTGAGTTCCAGGACAGGCTCCAAAGCTACAGAGAAAGTCTGTCTCAAAAAACAAACAACAGGGACTGGAGAGATGGCTCAGAGGTTAAGAGCACTGGCTGCTCTTCCAGAGGTCATGAGTTCAATTCCAGCAACCACATGGTGGCTTACAACCATCCATTATGAGATCTGGTGCCCCCTTCTGGTATGCAGATATACATGGAAGCAGAATGTTGTATACATAATAAATAAATAAAATCTTAAAAAAAAACAACAACAAAAAAAGTAATGGACTAATTCCTTTATTTTTTTAAAGTTTTATTTACTATGTATACACTGTTCTGCTTGCACACCAGCAGAGGGCACAAGACCTCATTTATAGATGGTTGTGAGCTGGGAACTCAGGACCTCTGGAAGAACAGCCAGTGTTCTTAACCTCTGAGCCATCTCTCCAGTCCCTAGACTAATTTCTTTGGTGGTGGAAATTTCAAGACAGTCTGTTGTGTGGTTATTAGCAATCATTCTTAAACAGGTCTATGATGAAAAAGATGAAGTGCAGCATAAAAAGAGCACCAGGAAACTTAATGTTATGGCCAAGGAGTGATGAAAGGCTAAGAAGATTAAGTAGTGGCCTGACCCACACTGGAATAACAACATGAGAGATGCCCTTAGCTTTGGAGAGGCAGAAGCAGACAGATCTCATGGAGCTGGAGGCTAGTCTGGGTGACATAACCTGGGCCACACAGAGAGACCCTGTCTCAAAAAGGGGGGAGGAGAACTGGCGGGGGAAGAAAGTCATCATCTCCAAGTCTTTGTGTGACTTCCCAGGGGAGGGAAAATCCACTCTTCCCGATTTTGCACTTTTAAAACCAGTGAATACTTACTACTTAGAACAGTTAACTGTGGCTTGGGAAACAGCTTAGAATATAAATGCAGTTTTAAAGAAATAACTGGGATGCACTGTGAAGACAATGAAGCCCTAAGGCTTTGCTACAGCCTGATGCTGCTTTAGAGTTTAGAAAAGAATTTTAAAACTCAAGAGGAAGAAAAAAATTCTTCCTCCAATACTTACATTATGAGGCACCATGGCACTTTGCTGTGGCTCTGATAACTTGTCTGTTGGGGGACAAAGTTTCTTCTCCTTGACCTCTCCTTTTTCATATTTAATATCATACAGAAAAGAAATGTCCCTTAAAATTAAGAAAAATATGTTTTAGAAGTAGATTTTTCTATGAGTGTGTACAACCTACCTCTTTTGTCTCCTGCTTATCTGATTTTTATCATTTAAAATTATCTTCAAACATGGGGGCAAAGGAAGTATGATTTCCTTACACAGCTGTTTCAGAAGATGAGTCCTTCATTGTAGAATGATGATAGCAGCTTTCCAACCAAATAGTTCTCACAATTTCAGTGACAGCAGCAATGCCCTGCACCACCTGGAGAAACTCTGAAACTGTAGCATTGTCGCTCCTGAGGATGGGCTCTTCACTTCTACCATCTGCAACTTTTAGCATCGCTGCCATATAAATACACTTGAGCGATCACAGCTGTGAGAGCACACAGCCTGGCCCAGATTCCTCCTGAAACCCATAGCTTCCAATAAAGGTTGCCTAATGAAGATACAAGAGTACTTGGTCGGGACTCTCTGGGCGAGTAGCTTAACTATCACAATGGCCATCACCTTATGAGGAGGAGCTGAGGAAGCAACCAAGGCAGGCAGAAGGGCTTGGGTAGGACACTCCCGCAGGGTCCACAGCTTTTGGAGGCAGGGCTCACTCACCTAGTTGGGGGTGACCTTGGTAAAGTTTAGCAACTAGCACCAGCTAATTGACTGGAGGCCAGGGTCCAAACTTCGGGGGTTAACCGATGCCTGGACCAGCACTTCTCACCACAGTAAGAGTGGGGCATTTGACAGCAGTCTGCCCACATTCTCTGCTCTCCTCTTCACCACTGCAAACCTCTCATTCACACCATTAACTCTTTCTTCCCCTTCAGCCTCGGATGAATCATGAGTGTATACAATTTTTCCCATGGTTATTCCCACCATATGTGCGCAGGACTCCATCTTGGTCCACAGCTCCAGAATCTCATTCCACCAGCGATAACTTGTGTAGAAAACTTCCACTGCCCACTAAGACACACCCTGGCCTAGTTTGCTTTGTGGCACTGTGATAAAACACTGACCAAAACCAACCTGGGGAAGAGAAAGGCTTGTATGCCTTCCAGGTTCCGGACCATCATCCAGGAAAGCTGAGGCAGGGACTAGAGAGGAGCTGTACTGCCTGGCTTGTTCTCCACGGGTTCCTCAGCCTGCCTTCTTATACAACCCAGCACCACCTGCTATGGATGGCTCTGCTTCTAGTGGGAGAATCACCAATCAAGAAAATGCCTCACAAACATGCCCACGGGCCAATCTGATGGAGGAAATTCCTCAACTGACAGTCTATCTCCCCAGGTGGCTCTAGTTTGTACCAAGCTGACAAAGACTACCTAGTAAATTCATAACAAGTCTTTTCCCTTCTAAAAATCCTCCCTTAACAATGCATTGCTATTATATCATCATGACGTATCTAGCTAGAATTGGTCTATCATCTATGTCTTCCTGTTAAATATCAAACTTCCTAATATTACCTCGAAGAAAAGATGTCCCCTTCTTTCTGAAACCATGCCCCAGAAATCTAGTGCAGACTTCCCTTTACCAAGCTAATCTCTTAGTGGTTTTCTTCCACTGCCTAGAATACTTTCCCAGAGTAACTACTGTCTGAAACCAATCTCCTGGCTCTTCTGTCTACCTGGCTGCTGCTTCTGGGAACTTTCTGAGTCCTTCCGCCTTCTAGAGATGCTCCACAGAGTGTGTCCTTGCAGCACTAGGACGTTCCTCCCTGCCTTCTTCCTTGGTGAAGGCATCAAGCCTGAAGTCTGTCTCACTCTCTATTTGCTAAGGCTGTTGTCAAAATCGCATCTGAACTCAGTCCCTTCCCATCCTTTGACCTCAATATCCAATCGAACATCGATTAATTCTACAGTCACCCTCATGTCATTAGAGACAGTCCTCTTAGTTCTTGCCAACAGCAAATCCATTTTGTCATTACTCTTGATGTGGATCCCCAGGTCTCTAGGATATGTCCTATTATACTTCTCTCAGACTTAGCTCCCTAAGGTATCATTATTTAATGTGTAATATTTTCATATGTCTCCATCCCTCCATCAACTTTAAAGTAGCTTTTGGCCTGATTTTGCTGTCTCCTCTCTCTCCTCTGTATTACTGATGCTACAGAAAATGCTGACCATTGTATTCCATTCCCCTTTCATCCAAGTGCAAGTGCTCTCATTTCCTTAGAGTAGTTGCTTTACTCCTCTGTTAGAAGGTCTCTAAAAAAGATTGTGGGGAGCCAGCAAGATGGTCCTGTGGGTAAAGACTCTTGCCACACAAAGTCTGAAGACATGAATTTGATCCGTGGAACCCAATAAAGGTAGAAGAAGAGAACCAACTGAACAAAATTGTCCTTTAGCCACAAGTGAGCTGTCACACACATACACACACCACAATGCTAATAAAATATAATAAAAATATTTTTTAAAGATCATCTAGGGCAAGCAAGATGGCTCAGTGGTAAGAGCAATTACTAAACAAGCTGAGTTTGATTGCCAGAATTCACAGTCCAAAGAGTAGACAGACTCAGGAAAGTTGTCCTCTGCTCCCCACATACTGTGGTATGAGCACACACATGCAATAAATAAATAAGTGTAATGGTAAAATATATAAGTAAATAAAGTCACAGTAGTGACTTGGGTCATTTGCACTGAAAATATGAAATGTCATAACAGATAGCTAGTAAATATTACTGCATACATTTAAAAAATTATTTGACAAAAAACACCCAAAGAATGGAGGAGGGCACTGTAGAGGGGGCACAAATTAGAACAAAGTCTAACGACACCTCTGTATGAAAACATCCTAATGAGCCTGGCATATTAGCACACACCTTTAGTCCCAGCTCTTAGGGCACAGACAGGTGGATCTTTGCTTGAGGCCAGCCTGGGCCATATATTTCTAAGCCAGCCAAAGCTACAGAATAAGTGAGACCCTGCCCCCCCCACAAACACACACACACACACACACACACACACAGAGAGAGAGAGAGAGAGAGAGAGAGAGAGAAAGGAAACTAAAAAGAGGTTTCCTTTGCTAACAGAAAGTATATGTGTGTCTCTGTGAAGCCAGCCATGTGAAAGTCATACTCATGTCAAGGAGCACCAGGTGTTAGATCTGCCCACCTTTTCATGTAATTTATACAACCATGCACAATTCTACATCTACTATATTCTTACTTAGGTGTGGCGAGCACACCCTTAATCTCCGCACTTGGGCGGCAGAAGCAGTCAGATCTCTGTAAAATCAAGGCCAGCCTCATGTCCATACCAAGTTCCACGTTAACCAGAGCTATACAGTAAGACCATATCTCAATATAATATTTTATTTCTTGTTTATTGCTGGGGATGTGGGTGTGTGTGTGACGTGGGCTTGTGTAAGGTGGGTATGTTTGACATGGGTGTGTATGACATGGGTATGTGTGACGTGTGTGATGTAAGTGTGTGACGTGGGGGTGTGATATGGATGTATGAGATGTGGGTCTGTGAAGTCGCTGTGTGTGATGCGGGTATGTGTATGATTTTTGGTTGTTACGATATGGGGGAGGGGTGATGTGGATGTATGACATGTTGTGTGTAACATGGATGTATGATATGGGGGGGGGTGTGATGTTGGTGTGTAAGTGTAGGCACAGAGATGCCACAGCACTCATGTGGCAGTTGGAAGACCATTTTGGGGAATCAGTTCTCTCCTTTAGCCCACCGGAACAGACTCGGTGGCTGCAAGGATAGTGCTTTTACCTGCAGGGCCATCGTACTGGCCTCAATAATTTAGTTGATTTTCTGCATTCAATCATTTCCTGCTTAAAATCCTGAGATTCATTTTGTGCATTGAACACTGACTGATGCTTTGTCATTTGCATATGCTGTGCTCTGCATACTTGGCATTGCTGGCAAGTTACTCCTTGTCCCTACCAGTTGTATACATCATTATCTATGTGTGCAGGTCCAACACAGGTGTCACGGCACTAAAATCAAGATGTTGATGAAGATGTGGTGTGGATGCCTGGAGAGCCATGCCTAAGCTTGGGCTGGTGGATTTTGTTTGGTTTTGTTAATTTGACGCAAGCTAATCTGGGAAGAGAAACCTCAACTGAGGAAATGCCTCCATCAGATTGCCAGTGGGGCATTTTCTTGAATAATGATTGAGGGAAGGCAGAGGCAGGAGGAGCTCTGTGAGTTCAAGGCCAACATGGTCTACAGAGCTAGTTCCAGGACAGCCAGGGCTACACAGAGAAACCCTGTCTTGACACACACACACACACACACACACACACACACACACACACACACACACACACACATAGAAGGAAGGAGAGAGAAGAGAGAGAAGAGAAAGAGAGAGAGAGAGAGAGAGAGAGAGAGAGAGAGAGAGAGAGAGAGAGAGAGAGAGAAGGAAGGAAGGAAGGAAGGAAGGAAGGAAGAAGAAGAAAGAAAGAAAGAAAGAAAGAAAGAAAGAAAGAAAGAAAGAAAGAAAGAAAATTGAACAAGCCATAGGGAGCAAACCAGTAATCATTGTTCAACCATGGCTTCTACTTCAGCTCCTGCCTCCAGGTTCCCACCCTGGCTTCCCTCAGTGATAGGAGTGACCTGAGAGCTGTAATGAAGCAATCATTTCCACTCTGAGCTGCTTTTGGTCCCAGTGTTTTATCACAGCAAGGGAAACCTAAGACAATTCTCATCTGTTGACAGAATTCCTTCATGGGACTGAGACTGTTCCTTGATGAATACAGGCTGTCTTCCTTCCATTTCTTGATATTTGTCCTTCCATTTTGCCGTCCTTGTTTGGTCTCCTCTCCTGACCCATTCAATCACCTTCCTTCTCTACTTTGGCAGTCCAGTGTTTATGATGGCTCACAAACAATTGGGCGCAATTTCTCTGTCTGTAACCTTCATCACCTCTGCAAAGTCTCCTGCTGGTGAGATCTATTCATGGGTCCTGGGATTACAGTGAGCATGGGAGTGCTGAGGTCTGTATCCCCAGGTTCTGGGGTTACAGTGAGCATGGGGGTGCTGAGGTCTGTATCCTCAGGTTCTGGGGTTACAGTGAACATGGGGGTGCTGAGGTCTGTATCCCTGGGTTCTGGGGTTACAGTGAGCATGGGGGTGTTGAGGTCTGTATCCCCAGGTTCTGGGATTACAGTGAGGATAGGGATACTGAGATCTGTATCCCTGGGTTCTGGGGTTATAGTGAAGACTGAGGGTGCTGCTATTTGATGGCCACAGTTTAAGAACTTCCACTCAGAAAGCATTTGACATTAAAATCTTTTGTGTCCATTTACTATCGTTTACTATTCAGAAATAACTAGTTAACTTTTCGAAGTACTTCAACCATCACATAACTGAAAATTACAACGCTAATAATTATAGCTGTGATCTGAATGCATAAAGTACAGATTCTTTAAGACAATAAACCATCCACCAAGTCTCTACTGCTCTTTGTAACACTCGGGAACAGCGCAGCAATAAGATGCTCTACTATCTCATATCTGCTTTCCTGCACCCTTACAGGTACATAAAACTGAGCAACTCTCTCCATCCCTTTTCACCAATGAGGAAAGTAGCTTCGATGAGATTAAATATCCTACACTTAAGTGTGGATAAATGTCTGGATGAACGCGGCATGTAAGCAAAGGCATGCTTTTTTGGTAAATGGAAAATACTTTCAAATGAATAAGCCACAATCTTCAAGAAACAAAATGTGACAGAGTACTTTTGAGAATGATACAAAACAATACAATGCATTTGATGATTCAATTTGAAACAGTGTAAAAAGGTTAAGGGTTCCCTTTGAAAAGACTCAGGAAATTATCCTCTAAGATGTACAAAAACCATGGGCACCAACATTTATAAAATGCACTAAAGGCCTTCTGTTTGATGGATCTTGTTCCTCTTAGTATAGTGCAAAATAAAAACAAAAACAAAACCCAGAAGAATAGAGGAAGAAGTATACAAATGCATGCAAAAAAGAGAAAAGGAGCTGGGCAGTGGTGCCTTTAATCCCAGCACCCGGGAGGCAGAGGCAGGTGGATCTCTGTGAGTTTGAGTCCAGCCTGGTCTGCAACAGCTAGTTCCAGGACAGGTTCCAAAGCCACAGAGAAACCCTGTCTCGGAAAACCAAGTGAGAGAGAGAGAGAGAGAGAGAGAGACAGACAGACAGACAGACAGACAGACAGAGACAGACAGACAGACAGAGACAGACAGAGAGACAGAGACAGAGACAGAGAGAGAAGGAACAAACCACAAACCAGGCCTGGAAGAAGGCTCAGGGGCTAGAGAGGCTTGCCACCAAGCCTGACATCCCAAGTTCAATCTGCAGGACCCATATGGGTGGAAGGAGAGAACTGATTCCTACAAGTTGTCCTTTGATCTTACACACGGTACATCACACACACACACACACACACACACACACACACACACACACACACAATCAATGTTTAAAAATTCAGCAAACCAAAATGTACAGCCAGAATTCAAAGCCATACTGATTAATAACCATACACCTATCCTTTCGGAATTATCACTTATCAATGATATTGTAAATTTCACAATCCATAACTGTACAGTACAGTGTTGCCATTCTGTCCCCTCCCAAAATGAGAAAATAATTCTGTCTATATGCATATATCTCACTCTCTTACTTCTTTACCTTCCAGCTCCTGATAGGGAGACAGGATGATCAATCAGATATTTGAATTTATTCCTTCGAACAGGGTGCTGCCAGACATGGTCTACAATACGAGGAAGACCACCCTGTGAAAAAAAAAGCAAAAGACACAAATGTCCGGCAGAGGGCACTCTAGTCAAAGAAAAGTTACACCAAGGACATTTGGATGTTTTATGGAGGAGCAGAATGTTTATTCAAGAACATATTAAAAGGCAAATTAGAATATTAAGGGAGCAGCAATAATATGTTTGGTGAATTTATGTAAAATCAGGTTAGTAGAAATACTCAAGCAATGGAAACATTTGCTCAAAAGATCTGAGGATTTGTTTTTGCTTTGGTTGTTTCTGGTTTTGTTCTTTTGGTTTTGTTTTTTTGTTTTTTTGAGACAGGGTTTCTCTGTATTGATTTGAAGCCTGTCCTGGAACTCTCTCTGTAGATCAGGCTGGCTTCGAACTCACAGAGATCTGCCTGCCTCTGCCTCCCAAGTGCTGGAATTAAAGGAGTATGCCACCTGCGCCCAAATTGGTTTTATTTTTTGAGACAGGATCTCATTGTGTAGTCCAGTCTGGCCTGGAACCCATGATAATACTCCTGCTTCAGACTCTGAAGTGCTAGAATTATCAGTCCCATTCACCATGCTCAGCAAGATCTGAATTTTCTAGTTGGCAAGATGGTTCAGCAGCTGAAAGAGCTGGCAATCTGTTGACCTGTATTTCTCCCCAGAACCCATGATGGAAACAGGGAACCAACTTCTGAAGCTGTCCTTTCACCCTGTGCCCAAACTCACACATGAACTAATAATAAACATTTTAATTTAAATATGAATGTTAAAATAGCATCTGAAATATATAACTTGTGCACACCAAACACTTAATGAAGTGAATATTAAAAAAAAAAAAAGATAATGACCCCAACTGTTCTAGGTTTGTGTGTACCCACCTTTGGAGCTTTAAGTTTCTTAGTAGGCAATAAGTTTTCAGGACATGGACCAGCATTGGCTGCATTGTTCAGAGACAGAAGAACTTCCTGGGGGATGGATTCATTCGGAAGGGAAGCAGGAAGGGGTCTTTTCCCCTTTACTTCAGGAAGTACTAAGAAAGTAACAGGAAAGAAAAGCTCAATGGAGTGCCTGGGGAGTTAAAGCTCCCCTGGCAGGCACAACAACAAATAATACTTAAAGCACAGAATAGCATCCAGTCCACAGATGGGTGGAGGAAGAGAGGAGGGAGAGCCTGGGAGCCTGGAGATACAAATAAAATAACTGGGTTGCAGAGTGAGTGAGTGCACAGCCAGCCTGGGCAATTGAGTGAGACTCCCCTGTTTGGATATAAAAAGTGAATAAGGAGCTATCTCTGGGTGGAGTCCTTACTTAGTGTGTGTAAGTCCCTGAGTTGAATACCTCCTAAATAATGAAAGGTTTGATGGGACTGTAGCAAAATATAAATAACAAAACAAATGAACTGAAAACCTCTAAGTGACAGTAAGACTGGAGAAAGTTTCAGTCTAAAAGGAAGGATGAAAGGGTGACTCTACTTGATTCTTATTCTATTACAAACCTACATTTATCATTAATCTTCCTTCCTTCCTACCTTCCTTCCTTCCCTTCCCTTCCCTTCCTTTTTTTGAAACAAGGTCTCACTATGTAGCTTTAACTGTCCTGGTCATTCTATAGACCACGCTGATCTTGAACTCACAGAGGTCTGCCTGCCTCTGCCTCCTGAGTGCTGGGGTTGAAGGTGTGAGCCACAAAGCAAGCTCCAAGGATGGAGATTTTAAGGACTTTCAGAAAAATCTTGAATCGTATACAAATAGGCATATAGTACTAAGCTGTGTTTATCTTACCCACACTACTACATTTTTTAAGTTCCCTTAAAGTCAGGGAGCAAGGAGCCAGAGGTGTTGTTGTTTCATACAGCTGTTAGTATTTAAGCGAAGATGAAACAAGATTCTGACTGGGTAATGGCCAGGTTGTCCGAGGAGATGGGGGTAATGGATTGTGAAGCCTGTCAGTGGCCACGATGGTTCTGTCCATGGCATCGTTTACCTTTTGTCTCCTCCTTGATCACAGAAAGCTTTGACTGTTTGGCCTCAGTCGTTGATAGGGAGTGGAGCGAAGTTCCCGTGGCTTTGCGGAGAGACATAATAAACAATGCCTCCTATCACTCTCAAAACTATTCCTCTAGAAAATTCAGAAACAAATCAAAATCGTGCTGGGACTTTCAAGCCGCCCCGCAGTTCTGTAGGCAAAACAAAGCAAATGAACAAAGAGACCCCTTGAGGTTTTGTGTTCAGACTGGAATTCAGAATTCATCTAGCATGGTTCCCCTTCTTTGGGGAGTGTTCTCTAGGACAGCCTGGCATGTGAGAAAGGTATGGGTGGGTCAGAGTCAGGACCTAGCCTGGCAAAGTCAGAGTCCGCCCTGCAGACGGCGGGCGGGCGAGCAGGCGGGCGGGTCAGCGCGGCCCAGCTGCAGGGGGTCGGGTCGGGCAGGGCTCCCACGGTCCCTTCAGCAGGGAACTGCAGACACTGACATTGCAGCTGTACCCACAGGTTGTGTTTCCCGCCAGGCCTCGGTCGGTAGGCCCTTTCTTGGAACGCCCTGCGTCGTCATAGCAACGCAGGACCCCCGCGCCCTAGCAACCTGTGGTCCGGGCTGCCTCCGGCGGCGCCGTCACAAAGAAAGAGAGAGAGAGAAACGGATGGAACAGTCTCCATATAGCCGTTTCTGTGTGCTTTTAGTCGTGTGTAGTAGCAATAAGGAAGACAAACACTTAATCGGGCTCTTGTCTCGGAACCAGACAGTCTCTAGTGGACGCGCTTCCGGCTGCGGACTGCGCAAGCGCAGGCCCAACCCTCCACCCATCTCCCTTGGAGACCTCCCCGCCCATAGGAGGGGGTATTGGTTGGGGTTGTTTCTGTTGAGTTGTTTTTATTGTTTTGCCCATTTTCTAAATATCCAGTGTGGCTTCAAACTCACAGAGATCCTCCTGCTTCTGCCTCCCAATTGTTGTGATTAAAGGCCTACGTCACCACACCACACCAGGCCCTACAAGTTCACTTTTACAGCATGTGGACAGGGATTTCATATTCATCTTTGGGTGCTCAGATGTGAGCCTGCAAATCTTGTATCTGGAGTCCAGTGAGTGGGAAGCAGGCTAGTATCTGTATTTAATGTAGCTTTATTAAAACATAAAGATTTAAATGAGCACTTTTTTTTTTTTTTTTTTTTGAAAGGAGTTGGCTGCGTAGCCTAGGTTGACTTCAACTTTTGAAATCCTCCTGCCTCCACCTGGAATACTAGGTTCACCGGCATGCATTAGCACTTCTGAATTAATTTGGAATTTTCCAGAAGAGATGCTTCTTAGTATCTAGGGAATTTAATTACAGTTTAGCCAAATACTTCCCACGGGCTCTAAAGTTGAAATGTCTCATGTTGTCTAGTTGGTGGCAGTAGTGATGTGTATTGTATGTGTGGGTTTGCGTGTGCTTTACAGCGCTCGGGAACAAAGCCACAGCCTTGTGCCCTAGGTCTGAATTATTACTTAGTTTGCACCTGATGTGCCCACAGGGAGAAATAGCTTATCCTCATTGCAAGGCGCTGTACTTAGCGAGTGCTAAAAACTATGAGAATAATAACTTTCTCACTGTACAGTAAATCAGGCTTCTACCAAGAGCAAAGTGAGCAGTCATGCCAGCCTTGAATATGGAATCCCACGAGAGCTTTCTCTTGTTAAATTTACAAACTGTTAGCTCGGCTTTATAAATCAGATCCACAAACTTGGTTTAGGCCAAATGAACCCTAAACTTCCATAAATCCCCCCCAACCCCCATGCTGTTTCTTGCCTCTGCATGGCAATGAACAGCCAGGCACACTTAATTTCTGAATCGACTTCTCCCATCTCACTGCCTTGCGCTGTAGCTTAGGTCATAGAGGGTAAGTGGAGTTACTTTGTGCCTGTTGCTCCCGTAGGTGCTTCAATGGAAAGAATATTGTAATGTCAACTACTGATTATGATGCATTCCTATGATCATTAGACTGTTTGCAGAGAAAATGCCAGAACACTTGTGCTGCTACAACAGAGTACAAAGTGGGCAATCTGTGGAGAATAAACGTTTATTTCAGGTGTGGCGACTGGGAAGAGTCACGTGCTAGCAGGTTCAATTGGTAGCTCAGTAATCTTAGCACTTGGAAGATTGTGGCTTGGGCTGTGGAAACTGTCTCAACCCCCAGCCCCACCTCACCTCCCAAAAATGGCCACAGTAGAGAAAAAGATAGAGGCAATGCCTCTGCAAACATAAATAGGACCCGGTTTATGTATTTGTAACCTGTAATGTAATTCTCTCCATTAGCCTGCTAAGAAAGTCCTGCTCAGTTATTGTCTTCTCCTTCAGCTACTGTTGGCATGTAAAGCTGCTTGAAAATAAGATGAACGACACTTATGACCATGAAATAATAATGAATGCAGAGAAGTTACTTGGATGACAGAACTAGGGTCTATCTGTTAGCTTACTCCTCTTCACCTCCCTTTGAGACAAAATTCTCATCAAGTTGCCCCAGCAGATTTACAGCTTATAGTAGACTCTGCTAGCCTTGAACCTACAGCCCTTCTGCTTCTGCCTCTGAGTGATGCCCCATGCCTGCTGGTTTACCCTTGTCTGTGGTGCTGAGGATGCACCTAAAACTTCTAAAATTATGCATTGTGGTCCCAAACAGTCTTGTGTAACTGAATGTGGGCTGGAGAAAAAAAAAAAAAAAAACAGTAAAAAGTTTCTGAATCTGCAACAACCAAAACTTACTTCAAAAGTGAACTGTGTGATGAATCCGTCAGCGCTCGCCCAAGTTGTATCATGTGAATTCATGACAGTCTTAGTTCTGAGTACAAAACATGACCCCACTCCTCTGTATACAGTAAGCCCACTTCAAACTCCTCTGCTTGGATCCCAGACTGTGCTTTTGTTATAATGTTTAACTTTATAGATTGACTTGTATTCCCTTGAGCTTGTGTGTGTGTGCACGAGAAGGTGCCCCACCCGAGCGCAGAAAGAGCAGTCTCCACACATGCATACACTACACACACTGAGGGGCTTTTCTAAATGTGTTTATTTACCACATTCTTCACAGTATGCAGTATTTTGCAATTTGGATTTGAACACAGATTTAAGAAATTTTCAGAGTTATGTGAACAATACATTTTAAATAAATTCATCACGCCAGTGATTAAAAATCTGCAAGAAGAAGTAATCAAAATTCAGAAAGAAAAAGCAAATGAAACCAGAAGAGCTATCTCTCTCTCTCTCTCTCTCTCTCTCTCTCTCTCTCTCTCTCTCACACACACACACACACACACACACACACACTTTAAAAAAGTTTTGCTCCTGTAACCTAGGACATGCAGGAGCCACTGCACAGTCCAAATGACAGTGCCTACACCAGGGCTTCAGCTCTCTTCACACCCAAGAATCAGCACATTGACTAACAAGCTGCATCTTATTGAAGCTACCCTTCAGTAAGACCCACACCACCACAGGCCCTGTATGCCATCCACCCACCTGAAGATTAGCGCTCCACCAGGGGTGGAGGCATGTTGAAGTAAAGATGAGGCTGAGCATATAAAAAGGGGAATACCTGCATCTTCCCATTTAAACACGCAACTTGAGGCAGTTCTGAAAATAATCCATTCATTTTCTCAAGTCTAAATTAGCTATTTAAAAGCATTTTACAGAAGAAAAACAACAACAACAACAACAAAAAAACTCCATAAAGATTTAAAAGACTCCAGAACTTTCCTACCAACTTACAGCTGATTGTTTCTATCTGCTGATTTCCCAGTTGCCTATTGAGCTGAGGGTGGAGAAGGACTCCAATTTCTGTTTCATCAACTAGCTGAATTTATTTCCTATATAAACTGGGCTTATATGTAATGCTTTATTTCAACAAAGGGTCTAACACTCCACTACCTGACAGAAGTTGTATGGATGTTATTATAAACAATCAAATCCTTACACATCTGTCACACGTGCTGTGCTCTTCAAAACCTCCTCCTAGTTCCTTCAGTGCCACAGTCATGAACGCCTAGAGACTGAGATTCCCTTGCCAATGTGGGTAGTGACACACAGTATTTCAAAACTATGCATAAAACCATAGTTGTCATCATTCACGAGTCTTATAGGAAATACTAAATCCCTTACCTTCTAGACAATAACTGTCATTCTTAACTGAAAATAATTTTCAACCATTGGCACAACAGACAGCAATACACGAACCTGCTTGGAGCACACTATTAGCAAAAGGTTTTGGTTTTATTTTGTTTTTAAGGAGTTCAGACAGCAGTTTTTCGGAAAGGCTCCCGATAAAGCAACCAGCAATGTGGTCACATGGTTGCCAAGCCAGTCTTCTTTCACAGAAGAATCTGCCTCCTTAACGGGTCTGTACGTTTGATGTTTAAGACACTCTTACAGTTCTAAGTGGTTCGAAGTCCTACGCATGATCACCACCTAAAATCTCGGGAAGAAACCAATTCCTAATGAAAGGCCTTGTTGGGTGAGGCAGCACAGGTTTGTAAACTCTGGCACCTGAAAAGGCTGAGGCAGGAGGATGTGAGGTCCATGCCAGCTTGGGCAGCAGAGAAAGAGCTTGTCTCAAAAAAGAATGGGTGAGGGGAAAGCGCAGCCTTGATCACGCAACAAATGCAACATTGAGAACCGTTACAGAGTAACACCCTTTTCTGAAAATGTACACATAGCACTCCACAGACAGGGGCACCCTGAAATCCTGTCCCCTTGCTTCAGAACACTGTTATGACCAAGTTTCAGACCATTCTGCTCCTTCATTATGTTCAAAAAGCAATTATATAAAAGTGATTTAGCTTAGCTGCGTAGTGGTGGCACACCCTTTAATGCCAGCATTTAGGGAGGCAGAAGCAGGTGGATCTCTGAGTTCAAGGCCAGCCTGGTCTACAGAGCAAGTTCCAGGACAGCCAAGGCTACACAAAGACAGGTTTCTCCTGTCTCGAGAAACCAAACCAAACCAAACAAACAAAAACCAAGTGACTGGCTTGCTTTAATCTGTAAGACACAAGCCAGAACTTAATAGGCTCTAGTCACAGAGGTGACTAGACATTGAGGTTCTGTGACAATACAGAACACTATTGTTTGGGAACAGGAAAAAAAAAAAACCCTGCTGAAGGTGAAGCTGACATTCAGAGGCAGCCTCAATGCATCCAGACATGTGGTGAATAAAGCAGGTGATGAAGCTGGAGACACGTGGTCCAAATTAAGAGTGATTATTAAGGAACTTCACATTATCTTCTTATGAGACTCAAAATGATTTTTTAAAAACCACTCTGTAAAGACTTCAAAAGACTGTACAGGCAGTTGCCAGGATACCAGCAAAGTCTCTCAAATGGCTGTGCCATGGAACAGTACATGTGCTAGCAACTTGTAAGGCTCATTTCTTTGGGCAGGAGGCTGAACTACAGGTCTGTGATACCCCCTCCAATGCGCAATCCTCACACACATAGTCTAACCCATGTACACAAGCACAGCCGGTCCTCCCGCCACACTGTGTGGAGGGATGGGCACCTCAGAACTTGGAAATGTCACAGAATGAGTACATGTCCTTACAAATGATCACATAGTATTTTATTTCATCTAAAAATATACTGTTAAAGTATAATGATGGAGCGGATGCTTCAGAAGCCAGCTTCTGGATCCTTAGTAGCCGCTTAGTAGTAATAGAGAGATTAGTACTTCCATTATGGACTCTAGTCTATAACAAGGAAAGTCACTACTTGTTAGACAATAAAGCAACTGTACCAAAGAATACTTCTAATTAACTTAAAAGCTAAAAGAAAGGAAAATCTTGGCCAGGCACGGTGGTATCTTCTGTGATCCTAGCACTTGGGAGGCATGGGCAGGAGGTCAGTCAGGGGTTCAAGGCTAGCCAGGCTACATAACAAGTTCAAGTCCAGCCTGAGCTACATAGCAAGACTCTACGTCTAAAAAACCCAAACCAGTGACAATAAAATCTTATACAGAATTTTTGCTAGCATAATTAAAACATATGACTAACTCAGCAAATATGTTTTAAAATGACTTTTGAAGTTTCAAAAGGGAATGTATTTTCTCCTTCATACTTTTGACCCTTGAATTTGTACTAGTATTGAGTTCAAGGGGAAAGAAAGCTAATTATTTTAAAAAATCACAACATACAGAAAAGTTACAAAAAAGAAAAAAGAATAGTCCAGAACTTTCAGAAAAATACAACATGGGACTGGGGTGTGGCTCAGTGTGCTGCCACTGGGCAAGGCCCTGGATTCCATTCCCAGCACAGAAACAAAGCAAAACAAAATAGCAACAAAAGATATGAGCAGAAAGCATAACAAGATTATCTTTGGGAAATAGGTATTTTCTCTCTTTCTACTAGAAATAACAAAATTTATTTCTCCCCAGTTGCCACAGTTAGCTAGCTCACCTAACAGTGTGCACGAAAAACTTCTAAGACACGGGTACTGAAATGATTTCTTCCTAAGTGTTTTGGCTAATTCATGGTCAAGATATGCTTAGTCTCTCCTTGGACAGAATTAAGGAAACAAACAGATAAAACTACCAAAGCTTGAGCTGAGATAACCCCCCAAAAATCGGCCATTTACCTCAGCAATTGGTCTCCTTTCTCTCCCAAAGGAAACAAACCAAAAATAATAACTTAGTGAGCCGAGCCCAGCTTCAGGTGAGCCATTTGGAAAGGCTGGAGTGGTTCAAACAATGTGGCTTAGATATATTCAGTAACTGCTGAAGACGGCTGGTCAGAATCAGGAAGAACATCCATTCCTCATCGGCAAGAAAGTAGGCAGAGCCCAGGCTTCTAAAACACGTACTGACAAGTCCAGGAACGTGGCCGGACATAATCCAGAAAGGTGGGCTATGATGGGAGAAATAGCAGAAGAACAGTTTATTTGTGTTCACAGTCCATGTGACTCAGGTATATGGGGTAGGTAGCAGCTGAGCGTTACATATATTATACTTCTTTAAACCGGCCCCCAGCATTTCAGCGACCTTTAAAGTTTGAGAAACTCCCTCACTCAAAGATGCTAAGATGTTTTCCACCAATAACACCAATTAATTCAACTGAGAAGCTCTGTAAGAAGTTCCCTAAGTTCAGGAAACACCATTCAGCTCCGTGGACCATGGATCAAATGGTAAAATAGGCACAGTGTCTCTTAGCATCTTGACAACTTATTTTAGCAAAATTCAGTTTCAGTTTAAAATATAAACAGAGGTAGGACTAGGATAATAAAGCATGTGCACAGGGCTAAAACACAAGGTTTTAAGTTCATGATCTACTTCAATATGAAGTACTTTGGAAGTTCTAAAACAGGGATGATGGAATAAGAATTCAAGAAGCTTCCACAGCAAGTGAAGCATGCAAACTGGGTCTCAGTAGGGGAATAAAATCTGGCCCGTGGGACCTGAGTATAAAGAACAGCATGACCAGGGACAGAATCCAGAGCATCAGATACACAAAAGGCTTCGACAGGAAATAAGGAGGGGGAATTGAGGGTGTGACAAAAGATAGCATATGCAGAGGTCTATGGGGAGACTCTTAACTCAGCTGTGGATATCCACACTCAGTTATGGTTCCTGGGAGAAATACCCAGGAAAGATATATCAAGAGGGAATCTCAGCCTCATACAAATTGGAGTTATCCACCTATAGGTTAAAAAACAAACACACAAACAAACAAACAAAAAACCTAAGAACAAACAAAACCCAAACATAACCACAAGGGGGAAAAAGAAAACGTGTGGTAAATTCAAGGGAAACGCAGCCCCAGACATACTGGTCTTCCGACATTTCTTAGAAAAGCTTATTACTTTTGGGGGGGGGGGAGATAAAAAATATCCAAGTTTTAGAGGAAGGGATGTAAATGCCATTGGGAAAACCCTGGAGATACAGAGCCACAGCGAGGAGAAGCAAAAAGAAAATGAAGGACCAGGGAGAAAATGAAGAAAGACGAGGGATGAGCAGCTCAGGAGAGCAGTCAGACTGGGAAGTAAACTGATGCTCATGTCCTACCTCCGTCCTTCCAACTCGGCCTCACACTCTCCGCTACTATCCACCCTCCGTAACACCACCCCCCCTTACATCAGGGGCGACACCCAAGCTGGGCTGGCCACTCACATTTTTCAGAGGACAGTGCTGGCGGGCATACCATTCTTGAGAATAAAAGCACAGAATGACTCCATGGCCCAGGAAGAGAGAAGCCCATACCATAATGTTCCATATTGGCCTTTTCCGGCTGTCATTAACAATAAAGTTAAAAGCCACTAAAGTGAGAAAGAGAACAAAAATACAATTATCAAAACGCAGTCCACCGGGGATGAAGGCTCAGACACAGGCCGTGGCTGAGTTCCAGCAGTGAGCATCAGCCATTCATAAGCATCTTATATCCTACTCAGTTACTCTACAAGTAAATAATGCTTAACTATTGAAGTTATCAGTCCTAATTAGCAGGAAACCAACAGTATTCAGAACAAGTGAAAATACATTTCAGGAATTATTCTTATGGGTTCCTCTCTACACACTCAAACATGGACCTGTTTTCAGGAGTTGCACAGTGATAATGTTTATGATTGGTCCCCAAGAGGCTACCTAGTTCACATGCTCCCTCTAGTGTGTAAACATCTGTAAACACAACTGCATATAACTATTCAAAGTCAGTATTCTGACCACCTACTAAACCAACTGCCTTGAAATGGTATTGGCATCTAAAGTGATTTCATAGTTTCCTTCCTGTTTCGCTTTCTCCTTTAGTGTAATGGCCAGTACCCACAGCAGGCCAAGTCACTCACTTCCAAAGAACATGAAGAGTACAAAGAGCACTGGGTAGAAATAGCTCAAGCAGACAGCGAGGGCGTATTCATGCACTACAGCTGACAAGGCGAAGACAGCCAACATGGCGGCAGATTTGAACCTCTTCGAGAAAAACTAAGGTACAAAGAAAATATCAGAGAGTTAGTAACTTAAAAAAAAAGTAAGCATGAACAATGAGACATGATTACCATGCACTAAAGGCACCTGCCTAATTATATTTGACTTTCCAAGTCTATTCCTTAGGTTAACCCAAATCTATTACAATATTTATAAAAACATGCACAATACTCTAGTTTGGATATGAAGTGTCGTGCCTGAAGGTTCACGTGCTGAGGGCTTGATTTCCAGGTTGTGGTGCTATTGTGAAAAGTTCTAGAAACATTACTGAGCCAAGTTTCATGTACTGCAGGCCAGTCTTGAACTCCTGATCTTTTAGCCTCCACCTTCCAAGTGCTCACACGACCACATCAGGCTCAGATTTCAATCATGAGAGGGACACTGTATAAAACACAGGGCAGGCACCCTTTCCAGAACTAAGATTTAAAAACAAGAGACTTGCCTCAGCCCAACATGGGTCTTCAAGGTGAGTAAGAGAATTCAGTCTGAATGCCTGTTTCCTTAGGAAGTCATCAGTCACTGAGTGGATGATTTCAGAGACACCAGTGTTAACCAGAGGTACAGGCTGTGTTTATTTACTCTAAATACATTATTCGCCAAAGTCTGGCTCCCACCTAGTCTTAGGTTGGGGAGATGTAAATCCACAGTAGCTCTCTACTTTTTTGTTTGTTTGTTTGTTTTTCAAGACAGGGTTTCTCTGTGGCTTTGGAGGCTGTCCTGGAACTTGCTCTTGTAGACCAACCAGGTTGGTCTCGAACTCACAGAGATCCGCCTGCCTCTGCCTCTCAAGTGCTGGGATTAAAGGCGTGCGCCACCAATGCCCGGTGCTAGCTCTCTACTTTTAACAAAGAAACAAATCCAAATGAAAGTGGGTATGGTGGGCAGGGGCAGGGGAATACTTGCAAATTCCAGGCGTACCTGGTCTATAAAGGGGGGGGGGGGCTCAGAGAGAGCCACTAGGGGGTGAGGAGGATTGAGAGAGAGAGGCTAAAGGGAAATTATTTGTGAGCAATGAGATTCCTAAAGGTCCTTGGTAGATGAATCATTTCAGCTCCTATACAGACCTCTAAGAATTGTGACTTTGTAACCAGCTAGTGAAGTCCAGAGAGAGGCCTGTACCTAACGGTTTCCATGTGCAATACCATTCACAGCACACAGGTTCTTAGATGAGAACTTCTAAGAAAGTTGATAAGAAACTGTAACACCTTCTTCACAGGCAATTAAACACAACTTTTTCCAGCTGTGCAACACCATTAAAAAAAATTTCTTTCATGTTTGCTTGGCTGCCCTAAAACTTAGGATGTAGACCAGCTCAGCCTTGAACTCCGAAATCCACGTGGCTCTACCTCCCAAATGCTGTGAGGTGTGTGCCACCATGCTGGACTTCTTCATAAAGATTAGCTTATGGTATTTCTATGTGTAAATACGTGGACCGCATGCACGCAGGTACATGCATAGGCCTGAGGACGGTATCCAATATCCTGTAGTTACATGTGGTTGTAAGCTGCCCAGTGTGGGTTCTGAGAACTGAACCCAGGTTCCCTGCAAGGGCAGCAAGCACTCCTAACCACTGAGCCGTCTCTCCAAGCCCTTCAGAATAACCATTTCTTATATAACATCAAATAGGTCTTGCTGTTTACCCAGAGGAGGTCCTTGTAAGCATAATAGTAGAGCCAATCATGGACCACCACATTCCAGGTCCTGTAGTAGTTGGAGTAGGATGTAGAGTTCCACCAGTCCTGAGAGAAAAGGAAAGGTATAAAATCACACACACTGTAAAACCCCTGGCCATTTCCAAAGAGCATACATGACTGACAGAGAGCCCGAAGGACATTATGATAAAATTGTTAGTTCCCACACTGATGCTAGAAATCTCAGAAAGCACGTGAGCAGTTAGTAGTCAATACTAATGCATATTAGCCCTATACATAGGTTAAGGCTCTGGGTGCATTTTGTCTCATTATCAAATAAGTTATGATAGAAGACATAGAGCACACAACCATTTACATCTAATGTTTACCTCCACAGCTATCAGCAAACTTCCGCTCCACCTTGTTAAACACAAGAGAACTGAGCACACATGCGAGCAGGCTGACTGGAACCTTACAACACTTAATTATGAAGGGAGTGAGATGGTGGTTCTAATGTCCCTTTTGTATTTTTTTGCTCCCAATTTGAAGGTAAGACTAATAGAATAAGACATCCAAAATCTTCCATCCACATTTACTGTCTTTGAGAAAGAACAATAAAACTTAACACGGCCAGCTTTGGAAGTCAAAGAATACCATTTGAAGCAGAAATAACACCTTTGAAAATGAAGGAAGTTATTTCCCTTGGGAACTGCTCTCCAGTCAAAACAGACTAACATGTTAAGGCTACTTTACAAAATCCAGCAGCCAATTTGAAATGCACCTCGAGGAGTCGGCATAATGCCCTCTGATAAACACTTCCCGCCACAGTCACCAGAACCTCACAGGATCCAACAGAGGCCATATGCTCTTTGTGGGGTTGGGAAAAAGAAAGGCCAAGACAAAGTTTTACTCTACTGTAGTCCAGGCTGGCCTGGAACTCATGGTAAAATTCTCCTGCCTCAGCCTCCTGATTGCTGAGTTTACGAGTATGTAACAGCACTCATTTGCTATCTTAAGGGAAGAGGCGTCAGAGGGTTATGATAACTACACATGCATGTATCAGAATTTCAGATTTAACATTGGTAAAACTGGGAGAGAAGAGAAGAAAATTATCTCATGGTATTTGTGTCAAAAGCTGGCAATACTAACCAACAAAGCTGAATACTTAGCATTATGGAAATAAAATGGAATGTAAAGGCAGGCAGGGTAGCTCAGGAGGGCACAGTGCTTGCGGCCACGCCTGACAGCCTGACTTCCGCCTCTTGAACACACATGCACTCCTGCTGCATGGGTGCCCCACCCCAACCCCAATCACTTCTTTCTTTAATTGATTAGAAATGCCAGGCATGGTGGCACACATCTTTAATCCCAATACTTGGGAGGCAGAGGCCGGCTGATCTACAGAGAGAATTCCAGGACAGCCAGGGCTACACAGAGAAACCCTGTTTCAAATATATATATATATGTATATATATTTAGTGAGAAGGTGAGAGTAAGTATACAATACCTTATAAAACATCCTGTCACCAAAGCGTAGCATCTCAGCAAAGGCATTGAGCCAGCAGTGCAAAAAGGCAAAGAACGTAAGGAACAGCATCAGTACACCTGAAAACAAGAGTGACAATCTGAAGTCTTTCCAAGCCACTCACATAGCCAGCCATCATCAACAACACGCCAGCGTACGTTTAGCGGGATGCTGCCGCAAAGCCTAAGGGTATTCCAGCTCACCCATTCCAGAGGTCATACAGCACACCTTGGAAAGGCTAGGGTTTGGTTTTTGTTGTTGTTATTGTTTTTTTGGTTTGGGTGTTTTTTTGTTTGTTTGTTTGTTTTTGTATCCTTTAAAATATAATAATATATTTCTATGTAATTTTAACAGAAAATAGATGATTCCAGCCTGTTTTAAAGAAATGCCTGGATATGCTGCTAAACTTGGTGCCCAAGACCCTTTAACTCTCTCTGGGTGCTGCAAACATCATCTACAATTGGACTTCTGCCATTCCAAGAGGTTACTCCAGGGCTTGCTATCTGTCCTTCTGTCCAAAAACCTTCCCACTTTTCCCAGACAGTATTTTTTTTTTTTTTTACTTTTCCCACATATTTTTCAATGCCTAATGCTAAAAGTCTACAAGGCCATTCTATTTATACAGTACTTTCACACTATACTGTAAAATACTCATTGCATATCCACCTATTTTATTCACTTGCTCAAAAAAAAATTCATACAGTGTTTGCTGGACTATAAAGGGTAAACTAAAATGTCTGTGATTCCAGTCCCAGGTGATCCAATACCCTCTTCTGGTATCTAAGGCCACTGCAAGCACATGGTACATATACATTCAGGCAAATAATACACACAAAATAAAAATAAATACTCTTAAAATATGATCCTTAATCTCAAGGAGTTTTCAGTCAAGTGAGTTAAATTACAGGTGTGTGTGTCTGTGTCTATCCATGTTATAGGAATATCTAAAAGACAGAAAAGGGCCGGGCGTTGGTGTCGAACTCCTTTAATCACAGCACTCGGGAGGCAGAGGCAAGCAGATCTCTGTGAGTTCGAGGCCAGCCTGGTCTCCAGAGCTAGTGCCAGGATAGGCTCCAAAGCTACACAGAGAATCCCTGTCTCAAAAAAAAAACCAAAAAAAAAAAAAAAAAAAAAAAAAAAAAAAAAAAAAAAAAAAAAAAAAGACAGAAAAGGGAGTGGTGACAACAGTAGTGAGTAGAGACAAGAAGGTTAAGTCAAAGAAGCTCTGAAGGTTAAGTCAAAGAAGTTCTCAAGTGCAAGCTCCCCAAAGTAAACACTGTGTGTGCATCATCTACAGCTGAGTCCTCAGCATTGGCACACAGTAGGAACTCATGTGTTACCAGAAAAAAAGTACATGCACTGAAAGAAACTAGGAGACAAGGTATGATGAAAAGCAGAAAGATAAGAAATAGTGGCAAACGGAAACTTCAAAATGTGGCTAGAGCATCCCACGTCTCCTGTTGGTCACTCTGGAAACAGTTAAACCATCTATCTGGTTTAGCATCAGGAGGTTACTGGTGGGTGACTTTAACTATGGGTATCTGATGGCCTGGTGAGATTAGAGATTATAGAGAACCGAATAGGAAAAGGAAATTACACAAATTGTGGACGTCCCACTGCTGGAGGAAACAAACTTAAGTGAGAAGTGAAACTAGAAGGACATTTCACTTCTGCAGCAGACGAAGAAGTGGATATATATGTACAGCTAAGTTCATAGGAAAAATCGGGGAACTAAAGGTGCCTACGGAGCAGCTTCCTGCTCTCTTCCTGACCATATTATATGGATGGACAAGCGAATGAGCATCTAGGTTACCTGGCAAGATGGAGTTAAACACACACAGGACCAGAACACGAGCGCTGAAGGGTTCCTGTTTGATATTCCGGAACAATGGGGCACAGAGTCTCTCAAAGATGTAGTATACATAAAACAGACAGCCAAAAACCTGGAACACAGCAAAGAAACAATGACAGCTTCATAAAGAAAGAGGGAGGCCATGTGTTCCTCCAAAAGAAATAGACATACAACTAATGTTTACATACATTTATTTCATTTAACCCCAGCCTATAGGAAGTCCACTCCTTCAGAGGGATACTCAGGCCTCATTTCTACCATGGTTTTCCTAATCATTCACTAAATGACTCTTTTGTCTTTTTAAAGATCATATCTTGCTGTGTAGCTCAGGCTGGCTTTACACTCAATAATCCTCCTGCCTTAGCACCCTGAGTACTGGGTTTACAGACGCATGCCACCACACTTGGCCCAAGTGGCATTTTTAGAAGATGATCAAAGAACCTGTTTGTGAAACCTAGAATAAAGAAAACTCATTTTATGATTCTCAAAATGAATGAGGAAAAAATGGGGGATTCAAAGCAAACCCAGACACAAACAGCCCCACCCAGAAAGAGAGAAGGAAATCTATCTAGGTTCTTACTCATACAACCAAACAGAATGACTGTAATTTAAAGACTCCCCTTTAATGAAGAAAATGACCTTTAACCCAACAAAGCACACACATCGCCCTTACTGGAGTAGCTTTAAAGGTTTAGTCTTGACAGAAAGCATTCTTTTTTTTTTTTTTTTTTTTTTTTTTTTTTCGAGACAGGGTTTCTCTGTGTAGCTTTGGAGCCTATCCTGGCACTCTCTCTGGAGACCAGGCTGGCCTCAAACTCACAGAGAGCTGCCTGCCTCTGCCTCCTGAGAGCTGGGATTAAAGGCATGAGCCACTAACACCCGGTGACAGAAAGCATTCTTGAGGAGCTTACTGACATAATTTACCAACCTTATTTTTGGAGGCAGGGTCTCACCATAATAGAGTCCTGGTTGATACTAGAATTCAGAGACCCCCCTGCCTCTGCTAAGTGCTAAGATCAAAGGTGTAAGCCACCATCTCTGGCTCAACATTTTAAATAGATTAAAAAAAAAAAAAATCCAGGACTTGGGAAGCAGAGGCAGGTAGACCTCTGAATTTGAAGCCAGCCTGGTCTATATAGTGAGTTCCAGGACAGCCAGGGCTACATAATAGAGAAACCCTGTTATGGGGCTGGATAGATAGATCAGCAATTAAGAGAAAACTAGGGGCTCTTCCAGAGGACTCTCATTCACTCCCCAGCACCCACACGGCAGCTTACACCTGTCTGTAACTCCAGTTTCAGAGTTTCTAACACCCTCACACAGATACACATGCAGGCAAAACACCAATGAACATACAATAAAAGTAAACTATGTATTTTTTTTAAAAAAGCCCATTTGTTAATAAATAAAAATCTGTAAATAAAATAAAATGTATCAAGCTGGGCAGTGCCTTTAATCCCAGAACTCAGGAGGCAGAGGCAAGCAGATCTCTGTGAGTTTGAGGCCAGCCAGGTCTACAAAGCTACACAGAGAAACCCTGTTTTGAAAAACCAATAAAATAAAATAAAATAAAATAAAATAAAATAAAATAAAATGTATCTATCGCTAACATGTTAGGCAGTTTTTTAAAAGTTACCTGTAAAAACTGGACAGCAACATAGCCCCATCTTACAGTAGGAGTCCTGAAAAGAGGAAACACAGGTTCTCTAAAATAGGCAATAAACTATTTCTATTTTGTCCTTTAATCTACAAGGTTAGTAACCCAACAATGTTTTTCTACACATATAATTTACAGAAAGGAATAGCTTAACAGGACACTGTGTGCTTGGCATGCCATGAAGCCTTGAATTCCAACCCCCACCACCTGCAAAACTTTAACATCAAAATCATAACAAAATTATGTCATTCTATCAAGAATGATTCATTAGAACTAGTCTACTAGAAATGACCACTCATGGCATCCAATTTTTTCTGTAGCCCTGTATGAATTGCCCTCCTTCAAAGCTGTCCCCTTACTTTCCTCCCCCTTTCAAGGTTACCTCGGATAGCTGTCACGGTAAATAAGTGTAGGAGCAAACAGGAAGTACAGGTACTGGTTGACTGTGGGTACTGGAACTGTGCCTAAAAAAGGAAAACTACTAGATTACAAGATCTTTGACTTCTCCCAGCCAACAAGAAGAGCCAAAAAAAAGGAAGCAAAAACAGGGCTGGCCTGGCCGTTGGTGGTGCATGCCTTTAATCCCAGCACTTGCACTTGGGAGGCAGAGGCAGATGGATGTATGTGAGTTCAAGGCCAGCCAGGACTACACAGAAAAACCCCTATCTCTGGGGGGGAAAAAAAAAAAAAAAGAAAGAAGAAGAACCAGGAAGAACAGCATGACTTCTTGGCTCCTGTTTTTCTTCCTGGTTTACTAAATTGACTTGTTATTCATGCAATAAGCCAGTACTGCCAATCTCTCTAAGCTATTACTGTGACTAAGATAAAAATTCTAGGATGGGAAGCCATAATTTGCAAAGTAAGCAGACACAGGGGGAGTGAGGCTATGAACATTCAGTGAATGCTAAGTTATAGGAGTCTAAAGATAAATTTTTGCATTGTAGATAAAAGGACAAAACAGAATAGTCAGGAAATAATGAGTCTTCCAAATCAATATGGATCCCATGCACTTAGAATAAAGTATACTCTCTACAGAATACAACATCATCCCAGCATGAAAAAAAGATGAAATATCCCATCAATAACCCTTTATGGGAACAGAGTTACATACTTGATTTTTCCTTGGCGGCATTTAGTACTCTAGGTACATTCTCTCTGACAAACGAGTGAGCCTTCATTACCATACGAATCTGCCAAAGGAGAGGGGAAGTGAATTTACTGTGGCCATCTTGTCTTCTATAAGTAACTCCAGAACTGAACTGGGTAATATTCACACAAAACTTAAATTTTCACATTCTAACTCAAGTTAGCCTTTATAAAGAGGAAAAAACTTCCAAAGAAGGACATGTAATCACTTACATTATTTGGTACCTATCAGAAGTATTACAGGTTTATTACAAACAAGAAACTGAGAAGTTAGAAATATATTCAATGTACCTCAGTGGCAGAGCTCCTGCCTAACAGCCCAACCCCGCCCCCCCCCCAGCACTGCAAAAGACATGGTCCTTTCCATTAGTCAACACAAGCCAGAAAACTCCTGAGAGTGCAGTACAAACAAATTAAAACGTATCTCTCATTTCAACAAGCAACAGGATGACATGGTAAGTTCAGCACTTCAAATGTGGACTTTTTCAACTACAAACGTATAATCTAAATGACTTTTAAAAGTATTTGAAAACATTTTTCAAAAATAATTCAATATAATTTATTTCAGATTCAGATAACTGAAGTAGAATGAATTTTTAAAACGATAGGACCCAGTTAAACACTTCAATAAAGCCAGCATGGTGGTGTACTTATAACCCCAGAATTTGGGAGCATGTGGCAGGAAAATTAGGACTTGGTATACATTAGCTCCTGACTCAAAAACCCTTCAGCTCTACAGATAATGGTATGGAGATACATATGATCTTATATATCCAGGGCTAGCATCAGTTGATAACAGCATCAGTACTAGATCATTATTATTATTATTTAACTAGGCATATATATCATTATCCCCAGTAACACGCCAGCCCTCACCTGTTCAAGTATAACAATGAACCGTGAGGCTGGGGGCAGTGTGTATGCTAACACAACATACGTTGGTACAAAACCTAGAATTCCAAGCTGGAAGACTAAGAAGAAAAAGCCGTGGCTAAGGGAATAGATGAGTGGATGAGAAGTCTTGCTGTAGCCATGGGCCCAACGTTGGAACAAGAAATAGGGAATTGAAAGTGTAGACAGGAACATGGCCCACCATGTCCAAATAACAGTAGGAAGTTTGCCAAAAGCATAGGCCAAGAGATTGAACTCAAGTACCAGCCTGTGGGGAAAAAACAAAAAGTAAATGTCTGATACACAATGGATTTACAGAACTTAAAAATTCTCTCTCTCTCTCTCTCTCTCTCTCTCTCTCTCTCTCTCTCTCTCTCTCTCACACACACACACACACACAGAGCTTTCAACTTTTAGAAACACAGCAACATGAACATATCAAGTCATGGGTATCAACATGTCACATGTGTTTCGTATAGCACTGTTCACAACAGCTAAGTTACTGAACCAATGGTACAACATCAATGGAGGACTCGTAAGAAAAAATGTGATTTATATACACAGTGGAATTTTTTTCAATCTAAAGAATGAAGTTGCATCATTTACAGGAAAATGAGTACAACAGGACATAATCTTTTTTTTTATTCTTTTATTAGTTCAAATTAGGAACAAGCTTGCTTCACATGGACATAATCTTATTAAGGGAATTATGTCAACCTGATATTTATTTATATTTATATTATGTGTTTTCTATCATCTGTGGGTTCTAGACTTTATAGACACACAAGATCGTGTATGTACAGACAATATGAAAAGTAGAGCAAATTGAAGAACTAAGGGGACTAAAGAGGAGGGCAGCCTCCACATGGGGAAAATAAACTCAAGAATATTATATACTTGCACAAAATGGCCTTATGTAGCCCTGTAAAACAGAGAGAGCACACTTTAAGAGAGTCGTGAATATAGCTCAGTTGTTGAGCACTCCAGCACTGCTGACCAGGAATGGCGGTACAGACCTGTCATCCCAGCACTTGAGAGGTGGGGGAGCAAGGATCGGGAGTTCAAGATCACCTTCAGCTACGTAGTAAGTCTGAGTCTAGCTGGACTACTTTCTCAAAAAAAAAAAAAAAAAAAAAAAAGATGATGATGATGATGATGATGATAATGGTGAGTAATGAAACTTTTTTTCATTTACTTTTTGGAGAGAAGAAAGTCATCATCAACTCAGCTGCCTTGGAATTTTTTTAATCAAATGAGAACAGTCAACTTTTCACACATCAACTAGCCAGATGCCCGCTGTCTTACCTTCCTTCATCAATGTAATCTACCACAAGTGTGCTGAGGATAAAGAGGATGAGGAGTGCAATGAACATGTGGTAAATAGTTCTGATGTGGTCCACTTCAAACAGCTCACTGGAAATGCAAATCAAACAAATCATAAGTTAAGGTATTTAATTTTAAAGTACCAGTATAATGAAGACACTTTTTAAAGCAGTTCGCAAGATGTCTACTCTTTGAGAAATCTCTTTAAAAACTCAAAAAAGCACAATATTAAAACTGAAATATACAGAAATTAAATGATATAATCAACGTAAAAAATAATGGATTCTCAAGCTTTCTTTCCACACTAGGATACTGACTCACAGAAAACAGCACAGCTACGTCGGAGGAGCAGCCTACATCTGGAAAACCCACTGACAGCTGTTTGCTTTGTGAGCAAAGGTGGGTCACAGTAGAGAAGGAAGACCATCTCTATTCCAAACCCTCCAGAAAGCCTGGTTTTACCAGCTCACTTAAATCTGTCTTCCTTTGTGGATGATGGTAGCCAGCTACCGCCCACCAACCTAAACCTTAACCATTCCCAGGGCCTTCTACTTTCTGCTGGCCTACAGTTCTACAGATTAGCTGTTTGCCTTTTAACAGAATGACCTTCTGGGTGACTCTTCCTCAGTCAGCATCTTCTGTATCCAACTGAAATAAGTGTTCTAGCCCTGGCTTTGGGAAGTGTATACAGCCTTCTCACAACTCTAGAGGGTCTAAAATATTCTTAAGCCTCTGTATAAATGACCTTCAAAACCAATAACAACCTAGCTAAGTCATTTCCTTGGTCACGTTTCCTTTTTTTAAGTTCGAGTATATTTTAATTGACATTTTTCCTCTTCTCTTCTCCCTGGCATTTTCTCTCCCTTCCTTCTCTTTAAGGAGGACTGAACTCTGGATTTTATGTAAGCCTATGTAAGTAAGCACTCTACCACTGAGCTATAACCCCCTTCATTTTGTTAAATTTTCAACAATGCAATCCTTATGTTAAAATGTTTAAATAATGATTCCTTGTTCTTTGTAAAAAGCCTGCATTTTTCTCCAGATTATAAATTTTGAAAGATCACTCTCCTGAAACTAGAACACACAGCCCAACTGCTTTAAAATACAACATGAACAGAATATAGAAAATTCTGCCCTTCTCATTAAGTTAGAAACTATACACCAATTTGGCTTATAAATTAAGTTTTGATATAACAAGGTTCATTTTTAAAGGAAGGCACATTACAGCACCTGATGTAATTTTCATCAACCCAATGCCCTGTACTAATGCAGGTCAATTTTATCAATATCCCAATGAATACCTTAATAAGCAGGTGACTTATAAGTGACTAACAGAAAAGAAGAAAAAACAGCCAACTCCCATCCAAAATACACCTTTTGTTTTTGGTTTATAAATCAAGTCAGCACAATGCATTCAAAGCATGCAATTTTAAAGAGATTAGATGAGCATGGATTTTTTTTTTTAAAGTAACTTTGAGAAAACTATCAAGAATCTCACTCATGAAAATATACACATATTAAGAAGGCAGCTGTGGTGGTTTGAAAGAAAAGAGTCCCCAAAGGGAATGGCACTATTAGGAGGTATGGCTTTGTTGGAGTGGCTGTGGCCCTGTTGAAGTATGTTTCTGTGGAGGTGGGTGTTAAGGTCTCATAGATGCTCAAGCCACACCCAGTGTCTTAGTTCACTTCCTGTTGCCCGCAAGTCAAGATGTAGGGCACTTAACTACTTCTCCCACACCATGCTTGCCTGCATGCCATCATGTTCCAGGATGATGCTAATGAACTAACCCTCTGAACTGTAAGACACCCCAAGCCAGTTAAATGTTTTCCTTTATAAGAGTTGCCAGTGGTCAGGATGTCTCTTCACAGCAATAGATCCCCTAAAACAGCAGCAATTCCAAAATTCTCTCCAAGTAGACTACTTCTGCTGGATGAACAATCGTATATAGCACAACTTCAAAGAATTTGTCACAAGATATATACCTGGCTTAAGTCAAACTTTCCCAAAGAAAGAGAGATAGGCAAGAAGGAACACAAAAACATCACAAAAGTTCATAATTTATAAAAACTTGGAACAAACTAAAGAGATAGACAGACAAGACAAGACAAGACAAGACAAGACAGACAGACAGACTAAAGATTCTATAAATCATGACAGTTCTTTCTTTCCTAAAATCAAACTGATAATTAACAAAAGCAAAAAATCACTCACTCTAACAGAGACCGCCTTGAAATAAAAATCTTCCCTTTTTCTGGAGGTGCTCTCAGATCTCTGGAAAAGAAAAAAATTACAACAAAACACGGGTAGTGGAAGTTAGATAAGAAGCTTAATCCCATAAGCAAGAAGGTGCTCGCCAGCAACTGTACTGGCTAACATTCCTTGACTTCCTTTCCCCACGAATCCAGTATTATGCTGAGGGTTTTATACATGTTATCTCACCACTCCTGACAGTGCTGTGCATGAGGGTGCATGTGTACTTACTTAGGTAGGAGCTAGGTCAGACACCTAAATAAAGCACCTGAGTTTCCATCTCCAGCCCCATGGAAAGACAGTTCCTGTACCACCCATCCTGAGAGACCCTGAGGTGATGCACAGTCCTCCACAACACTGGACACGGCTACTGACGTGTCCTCCTCACTGGACACTGCTACTGATGTGTCCTCCTCACTGGACACTGCTACTGATGTGTCCACACTGGACACTGCTACTGACGTGTCCTCCTCACTGGACACTGCTACTGACATGTCCTCCTCACTGGACACTGCTACTGATGTGTCATCACTGGACACTGCTACTGACGTGTCCTCCACACTGTACACTGCTACTGACGTGTCCTCCTCACTGCCTGATATTTGTTTACTTTTGACATTTTCTTTAATTACTATCTGGAGGAGGATGGCACACACATGTACAGAGATCAGAGGACAACTTGCAGGAGTCAGTTTTCACCAGGTTAAACCAAGGATTGAACTCAGGCTTGGCAACATCTTTCATCCTGTTGTTTATAGAACTCTTCCCAGTGTCACAGAATTTGCAAAACTCCCAACAGCACCCTGATCATATCATCTGCTTTTGGAGTAATAAAAATTCACATTTTAGTGCTCCACATACCATCTTATTTAGAACACTGTTATTAGCTATTGATTCTCAAAACTGTTCTCCAGGAGAGACTGGCAGAAAATCTGAATGGCGAATTAGCACATATTAGCCCTTGATGCATTCCCCTTTAGATACATCCTAACTGCAGGGTACTTTATCACAGAGTACACACTGAAGAGTCTACAACAGACATGGAATGATGTGGTTAAAAGCAAAGACTCTGGAGCCAGACTCTAGGTTAAACCCCCAATGTGGAATCCTGGATAGCTGCACTGGTCTGTAACATGCAGACAGCTGTAGCATCTACCTCACAATGAGGGGCATGGTTTGAAGTTATATACGCACGTTATAAAACCCATACTGGGCCAGTGTGATGGCTCAGCAGGTGAAGGAACTCGTCACCAAACCTGACAACCTTAGTTCCATCTGGGATCCACATGGTGGAAGGAGAGAAGTGACAATCAAAAATGTCCTCTGACCTCTACATGTACACTGTAGACTGCTTGCCCCCACATATACATACATACATACATACAAACAAACAAATTAAATGAATGCAAAAAAGTTTGAGTTAGTCGGGCAGTACACCTTTAGTTCCAGCACTCAAGAGGCAGAGGCAAATGAAACTCTAAGTTCAAGGCCAGCCTGGTCTACAAAGCAAGTTCAAGGATAGCCAGGGCTGTTACACAGAGAAACCCTGTTTGGAAAAACTAAAACAAATAAAACAAAAATAAGCAATAATTAATGATAAATAAATATTATGATAATAAATAAAATGAACAGAAGCCCAACTCATAATGAAATTCAGCAATGTAAAAGTGGTGACACGGTGTGAGCCGCCGGGGCATTCACTGCGCACCACACTCTGACCACGGGGCTGTGCTGGAGGAGATGTCTAGGCTAAGAGACAACAGCACACATACTCACTTGGCTCTGTGGTTGTTTTTCATTTCTTCAAGAATGGAGAAGGTTGTGAGAGCACACCCACCATTGTCCAGAGATGCAGACTTTTCAATGAGATTAGTCACAAAGTCATCAAAGTGACAACCAACTTCCTTCAGAAACAGTGGCTTCAATTCCTGAAGTTTTAAAACAAACAAAGGAAAATGTCCGCACATGCTTGTGGTCACTGGCATTTCTCTAAGGAGACCCCTTAAACAGAGCTGGTTGATAAGAAGCCACACTGAACAAGTGAATTCCCAGGAGAAAAAGCAGAAATAATTTCTATAGTTGACTCTTAGTTTCAGGCATGGCTACCAAAAACACAGGACTAACATACACCCTGTTGAAAATGTATACGCTCCACCTTTTCTTCCACCCAGCCCCACCCCGCCCCCTCAAAGTTGCTATGTAGACAAATGACTTTGATCTTCCATCCTCCACCTCCAAAGTGCTGGGACCGGTCACATGCCACCATTCCTATCGATATGCAAGTCCCCAAAAGATACTGATGGAAACCACCTTGCCAATGAAAATCTACAAAGGACACTGGCATCAAAGGTACACAATGGTGAAAATGAGAGACCAAGGCAGAACAAGTGTGAGGCCACCTGGAGTAAGACACTGCCCCAAACACACACACACACACCACAGCAGATAAAAATGAGACCATTGTTGTCAGGCAGTGGTGGTGCATGCCTTTAGTTCCAGCACTCGGGAGGCAGAGGCAGGCAGATCTCTGTGAGTTCGAGGTCAGCCTGGTCTACAAAAGCTAGTTCCAGAACAGCCTCCAAAAGCCACAGAGAAACCCTGTCTTGAACCCCCCCAAAAAAACCCCAAAAACAACAATAAAAAATAATCAACAAAACAAAATCATTCTGCATCATAGCTACATTTACATAATATTTATTCCTATCTATATAACTATGTATTTAGCTAACCATAAATTATGAAATAAAGGTGGTGGTGGTGCATACCTTAGACCCCAGCACTCAGGAGGCAGAGGCAGGCGGATCTCTGTGAGTTTGAGGCCAGCCTGGTCTACAGAGTGAGTGCCAGGACAGCAAGGGCTGTTACACAAAGAAACCCTGTCTCAAAAAAGAAAAAAGAAACCCACCCAAAACAAACAAAAAAACCCACCATGAACATGTATATGTACCTATTTGTATATCTAAATATTGTCACACATATTCATAAAACTTTTACAAGTATGTGCATGTGTATATGTGTATATATACATATATATGTATAAAATCTTATACAAACACATATGCACAGCCATATGAATTAGTGCACACATATAATCCAAACACTCAGGAGGAGGAGGCGGGAGGATACTCTGTCTCAAAAAAAAAATACATAAATAAAAAGCATACACAACTGTTATTGTTTTGGGCTTCTAGCTGTTCTTAATATTTTAAGGTAAATACTTATAACTTTTGAATATCTTTATATAGTGACTACTTCTACTGCCGCTCTCTGTGTGGGAGGGAACAGAGACAGACAGCTAGTGGAGGGGTCTTCTCTTACCTTCCATCTTCTCCTAGCACAGGAAACTGCTATTATTTAGAATTCAAAATCTAAGCACAGTTGATCCAAATAAAGTGTGAGTAACCTGAAGTGGCACAGCGTTAGTTGGGGCTTTCCTGGTGACTTGATCTCTCAAGCTTGTATCTTTGTATTAACTCCATTCAGACAATGGACCCTGAGGGATGGACGGATGCAGAGGTGGGAGAAAGACGATGACTAGAAAAGGAAGGTGTTTAGATAATCAAGTAATCACCCCAGAACTTGGGAGACTGAGGCAGAAGGATTGCTGGCCATTCTGTATGTATCCAGGCCACCCAGAGCTACAGAATAAGACCATGTTTGAAAACAACAAAAAGCAAATGAAAAGAAATCCAGCAAACAAATGCACTGTGTTTTGGGGCTCACATGAACCTTCTATTTTTACAAGCAGCTGAATGAGATGACCCGAAAAATTCCAAGAATGGGGAACAAAGATCCTGTGGTTAGGAAGGAACCTACATAATAAAAGCACAGATGCTCAGGGACTAGACAGACACTCGGATAGGTCTGGATGGACATTTTAGGCTCAGATTTACAAACATGCTCAGATCCACAACTCAGAAAGCTAACTTTTCTAGAAAGGACTTCCAGGCAGAAGCTACATTGGACTGAGTTCTGAAATGAGAAAAGAGCAGAGTCATTTCTGGATGAATCAAATAATTCTTTCAAAGGCTGAAAAACTTCCAAGTAGGCTGGGAGAAGCAGCACAGAGCAAACCAATCAGGGCACAGATCTTTAGCATCTCAAAAATTCACATGACTTAATCACAATTTCTTCAAAGATGGCTTTGAGGAAGATTGTGCTGACTCCGCAAGGCCCTTAGTAATCTGGGAATTGTTTGGTTTCTCTGACTCAGTGCCTGGCTCAGTACAGAGAACCTTTCAACCTCACAGAAAGAGGTTGTGGCTTGGAACAGAAACCGGACCCTACTAGACAAAACAAGCAACCCAAAGAACAGGGAGGGTGGGGTTCCGGCTCGAATGCTCCACTGACTAGAAGGACACTCCTTCTTTTCCTTCATTGTACTTACCTCCTTTTCAAAAGCTCTTATCTCTCTTTTTCCTGTATGCCTTCCCAACTGACTTTCAGTATCTTGGTTACTCTATTGGTTTTTCAATCTTTTGAAACAGAGACTCTACTGACCTCAAACTGGAGGTGATCCTCCTGCCTCAGCCTCCTGAGTGCTGAGCTTACAGGCATGGGCTATCATGTCTGGCCAAATACTACCTCTATTGTATGTATATTATGCATCCAGCACTCATAAAAGTGACTTTGCAATTTCCAAACAACTGTGGAGCCAACAGGTACCAAACTTCCTACACACACCACTGCTGGACTACCTCAACCTTTGTTATAAAGGATGTGGAAAATAGTTACTAAAAACAAAACACCTATGAAAGAAAAGGGACTAAAAACCACATAACTACTATTTATTAGATGACTACATATGACAAATCTCTGTTTGGAGGCTTTATTATTATCCCTAGCCTTGAAAACAAGTGAGCATTATAATTTTTATTTTACACATGGGAAACCTAAGCTTTAAAAACTCAACTTAAGGGCTAGGGCTGTAGCTCAGTGACAGATACTTACTTAGCTGGAGCAAAGCCCTGTGTTCCCTATCCCCAGCCTGGAGCTGGGCAGAGTTAGTTAAAAGAAGTGGGTAAAGTGGTGTGTGCAAAGTCTCAGAACTTGTCAACTGTTGAGCTGGAGAAAATCTGAGCCATAGGATCTCAGATTTTATTACACTATATTGCTTTCCACCACACATTATCGGAAATATTTCCTATATATATATGATTAGTACCATTAACAACAACAACAACAAAAAAAAACAAAATTTGGGGGAGAAAAAAAAGATCATAAAATAGAAATGTGTTTGGGAGACAGAGGTAGGTGGCAGGTGGATCTCTGAGAGTCTGAGGCCAGCCTGGTCCACATAGAGAGTTCCAGGACAGCCAACACTACACAGAGAGACCCTGTGTAAAGGAGGTAAAAAAGTCAGTGTATGCATGTAGCCTGAAAATGGTGGGTAACCTAATAAGAAGGAAGTTCTTACTCGGGCTAGTCACAAAGAGAATCACAAGCATTTTGTTTGAAACCAAAAACCTAACCAAGGTATTGCAAGCTGGACATGGTGGTACATGACAGTAATCCTAGTACTTGGAAAACTGCTTCCAGTTTAAGACCAGCCTAGGCTAGCAGTTTGAGACCAGCCTAGGCTAACAGTTTGAGACCAGCCTAGGCTAACAGTTTGAGCTTATGTCTCAAAAAGGAAGAGGGGGTAGGGAGCAGCTGTGGATATAGATCAGTTGGTAGACTGCTAAGATAACATTCAGGAGATCTGGGATTTGATCTCTGCCAGCATAAACCAGACATAATTTTGTAAACCTGACTTTCCAACACTCACAGGGTGGAGGTGAGACAAGAGGATCAGAAGTTCAAGAAGTCACCCTTGGCCGGGCGTTGGTGGCACACGCCTTTAATCCCAGCACTCGGGAGGCGGAGGCAGCTGGATCTCTATGAGTTCGAGACCAGCCTGGTCTACAAGAGTTAGTTTCAGGACAGCCTCCAAAGCCACAGAGAAACCCTGTCTCAAAAAGAAGTCACCCTTGGCTACAAAGTAAGTTCTAGGCCTACCTGAGATAGAGACCCTGTATCAAAATTCCAACTGGGCTATCACCCAATTTAGTCTACCATATTCTTAATAAGTCTCATTTTAATCAGCCACACTAAGCTGAAACATATTTATTTACTTTAATCTTCCACTTAATAGTTTACTCATCTTTATCTTCCAAATGTTTTGTTAGTTTGTTTAGTATTATCAGAGACAGAGTTTTACTATGTAGCTGTGGTGATTTGAATAAAAATGGCCCCCATAGACTCATAGGGAATGGCATTCTTAGCAGGTGTGGCCTAGTTGGAGGCTGTGTGTCACTGGGGGTGGGCTTTGAGATTTCAGAAGCTCAAGTCAGGCCCAGTGTCATTCTCTCTTCCTGCAGCCTGCCTACTGATCCAGACGTAGAACTCTTGGCTCCTTCTCCAGCACCATGTCTGCCTGCACACCACCATGCTTCCTGTCATGATGACAATGAACCTCTGAACCATAAGCCAGCCCCAGTTAAATGCTCTCCTTTATAGAGTTGCCGTGGTCATGGTATTTCTTCACAGCAGCAGAAACCCTAAGATAGTAGTAGCCCAGGCTAACCTTGAACTTGAAATGCTTCAGCCTAGTGAGTGTCAGGATCACAGGTGTGCGTTACCACACTCAGTTACCAGAGGGCGCATTTCACTTTCTCACGCTCTTCATCTACCTCTTTCACTTCTTCACTAATCTTTGTGAAATTCCTAAAAGACCAGAAAAGTAGTAAAAATGTATTCCTCATAGCTAACAAATGAGAAATCCACACAAAAAAACTATAATGAAAACACTTTAAGATTGCATTAAAACCTGTAATATACAAGCACAAAATGTTAAGAATATGCAAACTAAGCTGGGCGTTGGTGGTGCACGCCTTTAATTCCAGCACTCGGGAGGCAGGCGGATCTCTGTGAGTTCGAGGCCAGCCTGGTCTCCATAGCTCCAAAGCTACACAGAGAAACCCTGTCTCAAAAAAAAAAAAAAAAAAAAAAAAACCCAAAAACTATGTGCATATATATATATATATATATATATATATATATATATATATATGCATATCCTCCCTATAAAGATAGATGCAAGCTTTGCTCAATCATCTACATGGAACTGTGCATGACAGAAAAATGAAACCAGTCAGGAGGGAAATAAGGCAATTGTTATTTCCTATTGAGTTGGTAGCTATTACTTTTTATGATGTTTCTCTTAGGGGCTTTCTGCAATGAGCCTATACCATATCTACAATGGGAGGAAAGTATGTAAGAAAATATATTCCTCCTGCTCATAAAGCTAATCACTGTGGCAATAGAACAATAAGATAAAATCTTAAATTGTGGGCATTTTTTTTTCCTTAGTAAAAGTAGTTATATAACCAGAAGAGAAATCAAGAGTATCTTCTCTCATTGAGGTGGTTCCGCTGTTTGCACTGTTTTGAGACGGGGTCTCAAATGCCCAGGCCTCAAACTTGATACCTCACTCTCTTCCCTCCGCCTCACAAATGCTGCCATAAGTAACGCGTGTATGTCATCATGCCCAGACCTCTTCTCATTTTTTAAAGTATTTTATCTAATCTAGATGAAGCTGATTTTTGTGTGGTACTGAGACTAAAAAGTTTCCCTTCCAGACATGGCACATGCCATGATACACTGACTGAGAGGCGTCGACACAAAGACCAAGGGTTCAACACAGCCCTCTACCTCATGGCGAGTTTGAGGCCAGCCAGGGTTACATGAGACCCTGTTTTCAGAGGCAGAGGGATGAGGGGGAGTGACAGGAAGGGAGAAGGGGGTTGTGTGTGAGTTGTACATGTAGCCCAGTGTATGTGTTCCAATTCCAGAGATATTAAAACAGGACACATGAAAAGTATTCCTCAATCAGTGTCATGCAAGTCATTATCCTTTGACTGTTTAGTGGTTTTGGTTTCATTAACCAAAAAATAGACTGGCCCAATAGGTGAGATAAGGTGATTCGTGCCCGCAGTCCCAGCACTTGGGAGGCTGAGGCAAGAAGACTGTCTCAAGTTTAAAGCCAGTCTGGGGTACAGGTAAGATCCTGCTACAAGGTAAAATCCTGTCTCAAAAAACAAAACCCAACCCCCACACAATAATAAGATAAAATAGAACACCTCAGCAAAGGTCTTCAAGACCTCTAAAATTGGGAAAGTCCTTATCATGGACACCGCCTGACACTGACTAAGCCATTTTATCATCCACCTTGTACAGTGCATGAAGCCAGCACGAGAACAGAGCGGCACGAGCAGGCAAAGCAGCCAAATCATGTTAGTCCACACCAAACACAACACACCTTCCACTTTGGTCTACGTGAACAGCTCTTTCATCTTTATCTGAAAGGCTGAACATTGCCAAGGGCAGGAGCTTTCTAGTTTTGTCAAATGATGAAATAAGAGAAATGACCCATCTTTCCCCAAAGTCTAAGGCAGACTAGTGGCATGTGTTTATGCATTTAAGTAAAATGAGAAAGGGAATTCCAAACAATGTAGTCAGACCTGCACTGCCAAATAGACTGGGAGCCCAAAGGAACAAAGAAAATTGGACAGTTTTGGCAGAGGTGCAGGGGATCAAACGGAGGGCTTCGTGTGGGTTAGGAAGGCACTCTACCAAGCAAGCTGCTACGGCCCAGCCCACAACTGCCAGTTCAAAGGCATTTAAATCAAATCACAAGTTTATCAAATGGAGTATAGTGATTCATTTAGAACAAAACACTACATACTAAAAACAGGAAACCACTGCTGCGGGACCTGTAATCTCAAATAAACAGGAGGCAGAAGGCTGCAAGCTGAGGACTGCCTGAGCTACAGAGTTGAGTTCAAGGTCTCTAAACAAATAAGTGGGCCCAGGGATGATGCTCTGTATAATAAGAGAGAGCTTGCCTAGCATGTGTGAGGACCTAGGTTTTCTCCCAGTACCTCAATCAATCAAATTATAGATTAAAATCTCAGGAGTGCAAAATGGGGAGGGCATATGCAAAGCAAGGATGGTGGGGAAACTGTGGCCAGCAAAATGAGCTACAATTTGAGGACTATGGTGCATTATTTTATTGGCAAATGTATAAAGGTAAAGCACACAGGTAAAAAGATACACCAACAAGGGCATGAAACAAAGGAAAGAATACAATGTTAGCCCAGCTTCCCAACTACACCCCTTCCATTGCTCCCCAGCAGAGCATAATTAGCGATCAAAGACCTGAGACACAGTGTAGGCTGTCTACCTCCAAACCACTGTCCAGACTGGTGCCTGTCCCTCATAGCAGGTGCCTGTCCTCTCATAACAACCCTGAAACCTTGTCCCATACACATGATTAATAGTGTGGACTAAGTTAATGCCCACCTTCCCCTCAGCTACTTTTTTCTTTACTTTATTCATTACTTTCTCCTGATTTCAAATGACCAAACCAGGGAATTTTATATTTTTATTTATTTATTTATTTTATTTATTTATTTATTAATGCTGTGTGTATGGGCATATAAGTACCACAGTACAAGTGTGTGTGGGGGGGGGGGTCAGAGAACAACTTTAGGGAGTCATTTCCTGCCTTCCACCATGTGGGTTCCAGGGACTGAATTCAGGTTGTCAACTGGGGAGGCCAAAGTCTTTATTCATTAAGGGATCTCACAGGTCCTAGAAGTTAGTCATTTTATTCACTCACAAATAAAACAGATAAATGGAGTAGTCATTTTTAAAGCTATACATCAGGCATGGTAGCTCAGACTGGTAATTTCAGTACTCTGAGGCTAAGGCAGGGGGATCATTTTGAGTTCAAGCCTACCATGAGCTACACAGCAAGAGTTTGTCCCAAAATAACAAAGCCAAGTGCCCCCCCCCCAATTAACTTGGCTCTGTGAAACTTTCTGAGGTTCTGTGCTCTTCCTGCCCTCCCCTTCTCACCTCACACCTCGCCTCTACTCTCCCTTCCACATCTTTTCCTTGTGCATTTATGAACCTGTATGAAAAGGTTCTTACCACTTCAGCTTTTTTTTTCTATCTTAGGGAATCTTTTTTTTTTTAAGATTTATTTACTTATTATGTATGCAGTGTTTTGTTTGCATGTGTCCCTGCAGGCCAGAAGAAGGCAACAGATCTCATTACAAATGGTTGTGAGCCACCATGTGGTTGCTGGGAATTGAACTCATGACCTCTGGGAGAACAGTGAGTGCTCTTACCCTCTGAGCCATCTCTCCAGCCCTTAGGGAATCTTTTATCATACTTTTGTAATACTTAAGGAAAACAGATTAGCCTGTTACTCACTATGGTCCAGCCTATGATAACAACTTGTATTGGGGCCAATTAGCAATGAAGCCAACTTTACTCTTATTTATTATTTTGTGTGGATGGATGTTTTGCCTGCGTGTATTTCTGTGCACCACATGGACACAGTGCCATCAGAGAACCAGACAAGACCACTGGATCCCCTGGGACTGGAGTTACAGAGGTTGTGAGCTGCTGCAGAGGTGCAGGGGATCGAACCTGAGCCCTCTGGAAGAGCAGCCAGTGCACTCACCCCGTGAGCCATCATCGCTCTAGGCCCCAACTTCATTCTTAAGTCTACTCAGTTGAAATATGGCACCTGGTAATCTTTTCTAAAGACTTGTTTTTATTTCTTGTGTGTAGAGACATGTACAGATGTGCATCACATGTGTGCCAGTGTCCTTGGAGACCAGAAGAGGGAGCCAGATACTCTAGAGCTGGAGGAATTAGTGGCAGTTACAGGCTGACGTGCTGAGAACCAAACTTGGATCCTCTGCAAGAACAAGTGCTTTAAACACTGACCCATCCCTCCAGATCCACGTTTTGTTCTGTTGTGGTTTGTTTTGTTTTGGTTTTGGTTTTTTTGAGACAGAGTTTCTCAGTGTAACAATACTGGCTGTCCTGGAACTCACACTGTAGACCAGGCTGGCCTAGAACTCACCACTGAGATCTACCTGCCTCTGCCTCCTGAGTGCTGGGATTAAAAGGCATGTGCCACCACCACCTGGCTTTTTTTTTTCTCCTTTTTTTTTTTTTTGAGATAAGATCTGTTATGTAGCCCAGGCTAGCCTTGAAGTCATAGCAATCCTCCTATCTCAGCCTCTCAATTGCTGTGATTAGAGATTACAGGCTTGTATGTGCCACCCACCAGGGCTAATAAGTCTTTAAACCGGCCCTTATATTGGAGCAATGAAGTACTAGTTAGAAAAGACATTGTATGGACCAGCAAGATGGCATAGCAGATAAAGGCTCCTGCTACCACACCTGAGAACCTGAGTTCAACCCCTGGGACCCACATGATGGAAGGAGGGAGCCAATGCCACCTCTGACCTCTGACCTCTGACCTCTGACCGCCACACTCAGGTGTGACACCCCCACACATTCCACACACAAACATAAAACAAATAAAATGCATTAGCAACTTCTTTGAATATCACTTTATAAACAGTTACATAGACATCACAAATACACTTAAAGAGTATGATGTGTGGAGAATAATCTGCCAATTTTAAGCAAACAAGTTCTTGTACTAATATCTCCAGTGACAGTATCATCCATCCTATGCTCAAGAAGGTGCTGTGTTTCAAACAAATTAGAGGAAAGGAAAACACCCCCTTGGCCTTTAAAGGTAATGAGAAAACTAAAACGGGTCATGGATACTGAGTACATCTTCAATTTTTTTTTATTTAACCTTTTTTTTTATTTATTAGTTCAAATTAGAAACAAGTCTGCTTCACATGTCAATCCCCTGCTCCCTCTCCCTCCTTCCCCGGCCCCGACCAAGCCCCACCTCATCCCCCCTCTGCTCCCCGGGAACGGTAAGGCGCTCCATGGGGGAGCCCCAGTACATCTTCAATTTTGCCAGTGAACTTTGACAGTGATCTCATTGGGAGAGGAGAAAATTTAACACAGTCAAATTAAAATCACATATTTTTAGAAAACTGAAAGGCACTGCCTAGCCTATATGGTTCATAATGGCTCCGCACTAGTTTTTAAAGTTATTTCTACTTCCCTGACAGGTAATTAGCTTCTGGATTCAGAGCATTTAATGGGAGCAGATGTAGTAAGAACTATGCAGGCATTTTCACAAATCACTCACATGCACATCTATGTCAGCTGTTCACAAGAGTTCACCGCTGCAAAGACCCGACTGGAAAAGCCAGGGGATGACACTGACGGATGGGACCAGAGAGAAGGGCAATGTGCATTCTTATGTGAGATGACAAAGTGACAGATCTTATTTCCTGTTCCATAGCAAGATGTCAACTTATCATTCTTTAACAAGTGGGACAAGGTGGTATGCACTTGTAATCCCAGCACTGGGAAGACAGAGGTAGGAGGAGATACAGTTCCAAGCCAGGCTGGATTAGACAGGGGAACAAAACTGGGGCTGGGCCAGAAAGATGGCTCAGTGGGTAAAGGTGCTTGCTGCTAAGCCTGATGACCTGAGTTCAATTCCTGGGACCCACGTGGAAACAGAGAGAACTGCTGACTGGCAAGTTGCTGTCTGACCTCCATCTATGTGGCCAGCACAAACAAAATAACAGTAACAAATTAAAAAAGAGCAGAGTGTAAGGATCAGGAGCTCCAGGTCAGCCAGCCCTGAGGTACAAGAGAACCTGTCTAAAATAAAACAAAATCGGCCGGGCAGTGGCAGCACACCCCTTTAGTCCCAGCACTTGGGAGGCAGAGGCAGGTGGAACTCTGTGAGTTCTAGATCAGCCTGGTCTACAAGAGCTAATTCCAGGACAGGCTCCAAAGCTACACAGAGAATCCCTGCCTTGAAAAACCAAAAATAAATAAATAAATAAAATAAGACCTAGCTAAATAAATGAAAAATATTTAAACTGTTACTTTACCTTAAGCCCCATTTTTCTGCTTCTGGGAAAAGAAAAAGATACCTACCTCTGCCTCTGCAGCCAACTGCCTCTTCTTGGCTATCAACTGTTTCATGGTAATGCGACCTAAGGGAAATAAAAATAACTGAGTGTTTAAAACAGACTTTATGTTGACTCTCAAGCGGCAATGAACTATGGAGTCGGAAGCAAATAGATATAAAGATAAATGCATACACTCCGGTACACAACACAACAGTGCCCTTTAGAAAGAAGCACAAGCAATCTAAGCCACTTACAAATACAGTTACAGGTCCTCTTCTGGCAATGTGAGAAATCAGGTTCCAGAACAGATATTTACTAGAGACTATGAAGATACTGAGTAAAGTATTAAGGGTGAAAAAACTTGTTTTTTAAGGCTTATTGCTGGGGCTGGAGGGTTTAAGGCTCTGTGGTTAAGAGTGCTTGCTGCTCTTGCAAAAGACCCAAGCTAGTTCCCAACCCAAGTCAGGCTGCTCGAAACTGCTTGTCCCTTTCTCCAGGGCATACGACACCCTCTTCATGCCTCCCAGGGCACCCACACTCACATTTTCATACATACTCATACATAAATACAACTAAACTTTAAAAAATCTTAAGGACTGGAGAGATGGCTCAGAGGTTAAGAGCACTGGCTGCTTTCAGAGGTCCTGAGTTCAATTCCCAGCAAACATATAGTGACTCACAACCATCTATAATGAGATCGGGTGCTCACTTCCGGCAAGCAGGTAAACAGGTAGACAGAACACTGTATACATAATAATAAATATTAAAAAAAAAATCTTGGCAGGGCGTTGGTGGCGCACACCTTTAATCCCAGCACTCAGGAGGCAGAGGCAGGCTGATCTCTGTGAGTTCCAGGCCAGCCTGGTCTCCAGAGCAAGTGCAGGATAGGCTCCAAAGCTACACAGAGAAACCCTGTCTCAAAAAACAAAAAAAAAAAAAAAAAAAAAAAAAAAAAAAAATCTTAAGACTCATTGCAAAGCTGGTTCAAATCCACAAGAGCAAAAGATAAAATGAAGGCTGGAACCCTAAGGAATACATGACAGGCACATGGATTCTTGCCAAGTGCTAGGAAACTGTTGCATACTGGCTGCCACACAGTATGTGGTCCTTTCACAGAACAGCACCCAGGGTCTGGTGCCTTACAGAATGGTAAAGCCTAGGGCCTGTTACACCTAAGGACCCATACAGCCACATCCTCAGGGTCCTGAACAGAAACAGAAGGGAGCAGAAAGGAAATATGTCTGTCTCTACTTGAAAGACAGGACAGTTTCCCTGAAAACTTGCAACACTTCAGTGGATTTTGCAACCTAAACTTTCATTATCTCAAAAACCTTAAAGTGTGTTTATTTGAAGGCAACTCAAGCTGTGTCCCCAGACTGCCAACAGATAAGTTCAATTCCTCCCTGGAAGGTCACAGAATCATCCAAGGCCTTCAACAGTTCTAACAGATAGAGTTCCAAGAACAAAGGAAAAGCTCCTGGTTACAAACTCTAAGTCATTCAAGATAACAAAACCAAAAGAGAATCGGCAGGGGTAAAGCGAAGGGACAAGGGTCAGAAAAACTAAAGACATTAGCATTGTCATATAAATAATTGACTTACTTAGTTAGAGGGGGTTTCACTGTGTATCCCTGACTGGCCTGGAACTCGGTATGTAGACTGGGTGGGCCTCAAACTCAGAGATCTGCCACTGCCTCCGCCTCCTGAGCAAGCGAAAGCTCTAGGGCAGCCATGAATACAAAGAGACTGTCCACGAAAAACCAAAAAAAAAAAAAAAGCAGACAACCATCTTGTACATTTTTCCTCTTGATACAATGTGTCCTGCAATGATGGCTTACCTTCACTTTCTCACTACCTTTTTCTACCGAGTCACTGTGGCCCCTGAACTGCTAAATCTTTACCTTGGAATTGGCTACCAATTTGAACACATATAGAGTAGAACTGTATGACAGATATGCTAATTACCTTGATCTAATCACTGCAAACACTGCCAAGGTCTACTCCATACACCTAATCAATTACTCCATTGATAACCTGTAACGAATGTATCATACATCAATAATTTAACCTTTAAAACCCAGTGAGAAGTTGGGAGGTGGTGGTGCACGCCTTTAGTCCCAGCAATCAGGAGGCAGAAGCAGGTGGATCTTTGTGAGTTTGAGGTCAGCCTGGCCTACAAAGACAGTTCCAGGACAGCCAGGGCCACACAGAGAAATAGAGAAACCCTATGGGGGGAGGGGGGAGCGCAGTGAGAAAAGCAGGAGTTTGTACCATTTTTATTTTCAAATTACATAAGCTGATTCAAAGAATATACGTTTTTTGCACATTGTCACTTGGCCAGTTGATAACTGAGCCTCATTTGTCTTCACCCAGGCAGTGGTAGCACACGCCTTTAATCCCAGCACCTGGGAGGCAGAGGCAGGCGGATCTCTGTGAATTGGAGGCTACAGAACGAGTTCCAGGACAGACTCCAAAGCCACAAGAAACCCTGTCTCGAAAAACAAGCATACAAAAAAACATGTCTCCTAACATTCCCAGTGGCTCAGAGTGCTGCACAGTGACAGTCATTTTACAGGTTTCAGTTCTTGGGATGTGTCAGCAGGGCGTTGGTGGCACTTAGGAGGCAGAGGCAGGTGGATCTCTGTGAGTTCCAGACCAGCCTGGTCTACAGAGGGAGTTCCAGGACAGCCTCCAAAGCAATACAGAGAAACCCTGTCTGGTGAAAAAAAAAAAAAAAAAATGTGTCTGCTTGCAGCAAGAACAGAATTAGCTCATCATAGGCACTAAGTAGCAAGTTTTTGTTGCCTACTGAAGCCGAGACTGATTTTAAAATTCTGATTATTGCTGGAGAGATGGCTAAGAGCACTCGGTAGAGGACCCAGATTTGAGTCCTGGCACCTACATGGTGACTCACAACCATCTATAACTCCAGTTGTAGGGGACCCAATGCCCTCTTTTGACCTCTGCGGGTACCAGGCAAACGTGGTACACATACACACTTGCAGGCAAAATGCTCTCATATACATAAACACTTTTTAACTTTAACCTCCCCATTTTTTTCCTAAAATACCCCCACTGACAATTTTCTTAGACTACCTTTATCCTAGCTTTATCATTCTTGCCATGAAGAGATAAAATTAAGTCATTTGAAAGCCATCTCCATGTCCATAGGATAATTAAGCTTAGGAATTTTGAGACAGCAGGTAGGTGTGTGTGTGTGTGTGTGTGTGTGTGTGTGTGTGTGTGTGTATGTGTGTGTGTGTGTGTGTGTACGCACACACTTGAGACATGATATCAGTTATCCAAGGCTAGCCTCAAACTTGCTATGTAGATGAAACTAGCCTTCAATTCCAGGTTCCCTTGCCTCCACATCTGTTGGCAATTGTACTCACACACACACACACACACACACACACATCCTTACACACACATACACACACCCTCTCTCTCTCTCAACAAAAATAAATCTTAAAAATAAAATTTTCAGCACAATTAAAATTTTCTGTAAAGGTTGTTATCAGAGAAGAGGTCCCTTGAAGAGACAGACAGTTCCAATAAAAATGTTCACACAGTTAGCACAGTCACACTCGACTTTAATCCCAGTGCTTGGAAGACAGAGGCAGGCAGATCTACACAGCTCTGCACAGAATTCCAGGACAGCCAGGGCCACAGAGAAACCTTGTCTCAAAAACCAAGTAAGGCTACTCAAAGAGCAGCAGATCTTACATAGGAACATAAGCACTTTTCCTAGATGCAAATCTGCAACTTTCTGGTAATCTTAAAAACAAGAATGTGAAACTTATTCACAGTAAAAACAGGTCTTAACTCCTTGAGCAACCTTTATGACCAGTGGTTTTACTTCTCAGATTGTAATCATACCCGAGGTATCTCAGGAAACCCCGTGATCTCATTTACTGGAAAAGAGGAGGGAAAAGTGCCTGAAAAACTCTCAGAAGGACTTCAGCACCACCAAGATCACAGATAAGGACATAAGACACTCTTGAGAAGCCCACACCACCCTTAGGTATGTACCACCCTCTCTCCAAGCAGCTCTCTCTACTCTGGGTATTTATCTTTGAGACACAGTCTCACTGTGTAACCTTAGCTGGCCTGCCTGCCTCTGCCTTATACAAGCATTTTTTTTTTTTTTTAGATTTATATGTATGACTGTTTTGCCTGCATGTATATCTATGCACTGTTTGAATATGTCTGTGCACTATGCACAAGAATGTTTGTGTACTGCATGTTTGTCTGTGCACTGTGGTGTGTGTCTCTGTACACTGTGTATATATGTGGCTGTGCACTGTGGCGTGTGTGTCTGTATAATGAGTGTGTCTGTGTACTGTACACATGTGTGTACACTGTGAATGTATATCTGTGCACTGTCCATGTGTGTCTGTGAACTGTGGTGTGCCTAGCTCCTGAGGAAGTCAGAAGAGTCAAATTCCCTAGAACTGGGGTAAGGATGCTCGAAAGCCATTATGTAGAGACGGGAACTAAGCCTAGTTCCTACACAGGAGCAGGGAGGGCTCTTAAGTGCTAAGCCATCTCAGCACCCCCAAAATCATTATCTTTTTTGTTGTTTGAGACAATGGGTTCAGTATGGCTTCACAGAGATCCACCTGCTTCTGCCTCCTGAGTGCTGGGACTAAAGGCAGTGCCACTATGCTTGTGGAATTATACTGGTGAAGTTTAGTGAAGTCAGCCATCAACATTCTTCACAGCAATAGTATCTGATGACAAAACTCAATGGGTACCATCTAGAGGTTCTTTCATACTTCACACCTCGGGGCCTCCCCTAGGAGACTCTGACTCAGATCTCAAGCTGCTGCGTGAGATCGTTTCTTCATTCAAGGGTTGTTCTCATTCACACCCAAACGATATGTGCCACACTAAAAGCCAGGTCTCAAGCTGACTATGATGGCACATGCCCATGATCCCAGCACTGCCAGGCCAACTTCAACTACATAACAAGTTACAGCCCAACTTGGGCTACAGGAAACGGGGGGGGGGGGGGGGAGGAGATGGGGACGGCAATAAATAAAAGCTGTATCTCAAATTTTAACCTATATGAACCACCAAGAATCCTACTAAAATGAAATTTGTACCCAACACATCTGAGGAGAAGCAACAAGCTCCTAGGTTGGCCTGGTTGTTCAGCCACACTGAAAGTTTGCTTCAAGCCCCTTGAAATTCAAAGGTCACTGTTTACGCATCCAGATTCCACAAATGTGGAAGTGGAGAAACACGCTTTATTTTCCAATCAGCACCACCTGCAGTAAGACAAGGAGAGGGGTCACACTTCTTAACTTAAGCTAAACAACACAATTTCTTAACAGCTGTATTAAAACCTAGAATGTTCCAACTCACGGCTGTGGATCTGGCTCAACAGAAAGTGTGCCGAGCAAGCAGGAAGCCCTGCAGGAAAACTGGGCTTGGTGCCGAATGCCTCTAATCCCCACACTTGGGAGACTGAAGCAAGGCTACACAGATAAACCCTCTTGACAAAACAAAACAGCTTTTTAAAAAGTAAGACAGAAAGAGAACAATAGTATGCGATGATGATGACAGAAAGTTTCAATAATACTTTTCTATCTCTAAGAAGTATTAACATTAGAAAAAAAAATTAATGGAAAACTAATTCGTGGGAGTCCAGGCAAAAGAGGCAACCCAGACTATCACCAAGACCATGAACAATGAGGGAAGGAGAACGCTTCTTTCTGTGCTGGCTCAGCCTCCTTTGTGTTTACTCCACTCTTCACAGAATATTAGAACTGGACCAAGTACGCTATGTCACAAGTAGCTGAGTCTGCGATAAACCTCATTATAGCAACCAAACAGTCTTATCCACAGTCCTGGTGCTATCAGCTGCCAATGCTTGCAGTTAAAATAAGAAAGGCTAAAGAGGGAGCCTCTTTATGAAAAGAAGCCTGAGGATGCCAAAGACAACCTGCTCTCTGGAAGTTCCTCCCCTAATTGTTAACCAAACATGTCTCCGGTGTCAAATCCCTACGAAAGCAAAACTATACAAATGTCACTGCAAAAATAAACATCCTGATGCAATAGATGGTATCATGAGGGTTGCATTTCTGAATCTACCATTCTTAATCGTAAACCTTGACCTTAACAGGAGCTGTATTATACTCTTCATGCACTGAGCAATAATAAATGCCCTAATTTCTCCCTCCTAAGAGCAGTTCAGGCCCTGCTCCTGATTCAATTTTTGTTCATTGTATCTATTTTAAGAATAAGTAACTTTGGTGTGGAGAGATGGCTCAGAGGTTAAGAGCACAGACTGCTCTTCCAGAGGTCCTGAGTTCAATTCCCAGCAACCACATGGTGGCTCACAACCATCCGTTATGAGATCTGGTGCCCTCTTCTTGTGTGCAGATATACATGGAAGCAGAATGTTGTATAACATAATAAATAAATAAAATCTTAAAAAAAAAAAAAGAATTAAGAATAAGTAACTTTATGAGATTATACTTATTTATAGTAATTCAATTATGTGGGGGTTTTGTTTGTTTTGTTGTTGCTTTTTGTTTTGGGTTGGGGGGTTGTTGTTATGCTGGGAACAAACCCAGTGTCTCTTCAATGAATTTTGCCCCCAACTCTGCATGATGGAGAGCTCTGCCATTCACTTAACTCGGAAGCTCCATAAAAGCAAACACGTATGTATCAACCACTACTATAACCAAAGATCCAGCAGGACATTTCAATAATTACTGGTAGACTAGGCTGGTTGAATGAATGGGTGATATCTAAAACACAGAAGAGGCGTTTGTTTAATTAATTTTTATTTATTTACTTTTATGTGTACAGATGTGTACTGGGTGGTTTTTTGTGTCAACTTGACCCAAGCTAGAGTCATAAGAGGAAGGAGCCTCAGTTGAGGAAATGTCTCCATGAGAATCAGCTGTAAGGCATTTTTCCATTTAGTGATCAATGGGAGAGGGCCCAGCCCATGGTGGGTGGTACCATCCCTGGGCTGCTGGTTCTGGGTTCTAAGAAAGCAGCAATAAGCTGCTCCCCTCCATGGCCTCTGTATCAGCTCCTATCTCGAAGATCCTGCTCTGACTTCCTTCAGTGCTGAACAGCAATACTAAAGTGTAAGTCAAATAAACCCTTTCCTCCCCAACTTGCTTTTTGGCCTTGATGTTCGTCGCAGCAATAGAAACCCTAACTAAGACAGGATGACTTGTTCACATGTTTGTCGAGTGCCCTGTGTGTACAGTGCCTTCAGAAACCAGACAAAGGCAGCCGAGTCCCTAGAATTGGAGTTACAGTTAACCACCAAACTGGGTGCTGGGATTAGAACGTGGGTCCTCACCTAGAACAAGCACTCGTAACTTGGGAATCATCTCTTCAGCCCATCACTAATTACTATGAACTTACTCACTACCAGATATATAAAACCACCAGTACACATTTGAAGTAAAGAATTGCAAGCCCTGCCCTAAAGAGCGGACTTGTTTTCTGGTTCATTAATTTTCGTCAGGAACATTAAAAACCTCACCATTGCTCTGTGTATCTGAGACACTTCTCTGGGCTTCATCTTGCTCAGGATTTTCACCAGATTTTGACAGCCGGTTCCTTAGTGACATCTTTTCTTCTCCCACCATCAAGCTGCCTAGGAAAGAAGAACAAAGGCCGGGAATAAAGACACTGAAGGAGCCATTCGTGAGAAGCTATTGTCCTGACTGATCAGTACACAGGAAAGCATCACTACATATCATAAGTGTGCATAATTAATTATGTGTCAATTAACAATCTAAGTAAAGGCGGGACAGTGGTAGCACACACCTTTAATCCCAGCACTTGGAGGCAGAGGCAAGTGGATCTCTGTGAGTTCAAATCCAAGACACACCTCCCCTCCCCCACTCTACAGAGTTCCAGGACAGGCTCCAAAGCTACACAGAGAAACCCTGTCTTGAAAAAAGAAACTAAAAGCTTTGAACTAAATATCTGGCCAGTTGAATTTCATATCACTACTATGCTTAAGAGAGGAAAAAATAGATGATATATTGTCTTTCTCTGATTTTTAATCAGTTTTAAGGTTTTTGTTTGAGTATAAGATACTGCAACAAAATTCTTTTTGTTTGTTTTTATTTTTCAAGGCAGGGTTTCTCTGTGGCATTGGAGGCTCTCCTGAAACTAGCTCTTGTAGACCAGGCTGGTCTCGAACTCACAGAGATCCTCCTGCCTCTGCTCCCAAGTGCTGGGATTAAAGGCATGCGCCACCACCACCCGGAAATATTGCAACAAATTTGAAGGCATTAACCCCTAACAAATATTGGCAGTTTCAAAGGCCCCTTTTAAACATAGCATACACATACATGCAGGCAAAACACTCACACATAAAATTAAAATGAATAAATTTAAGTCTAAAAATACACACACACACACACACACACACACACACACACACACAAGTGCAAAGGAGAAACTTAGAAACAATTTGGTCTGGGCTACTGATAAAGACTTAAAAGTCATCTATGTAAAGTCTGAAAGGAAACCACAGAGAAGCTAATTATCCCACAGAAATAATCAGAGGAGTGTTAAGTAGGCATGAACGTTCAGGATTCCTTTCAAGGAAGCAGAAATCAGAAACAAACAGAGTAACAGCATAGCAAAGAGGAGTCTTGACAACATGGGCTTGAAAACAGGCACTCAGGCATGGTTGGTGAAGCATCCCTTCAGTCCCAACACTTGGGATGGACCTCTGTGGGTTCTACTAGTTTCAGGCCAGTTAGGGCTATGAGGTGAGACCCTGTCTAAAAATAAACAAAATATGAACTCTTAGGGCTGGGGTGTGGCTAAGAGCACTGGCTGTTCTGACATTGACCCAGGTTCAGTTCCCAGCACCCACAATGGGTAGGCAGCTTACAACCTCCTATAACACACACACACACACACACACACACACACGCACGCACGCACGCACGCACGCACGCACACGCACGCGCACGCACGCACGCACGCACATATACACACATAGAAAGACATGCATACACATATATACATTAAAAAAAAAACAAGGTGACTTCACACATGTGCACGCACCCACAAGTTAAAAATAAAAGAGACAGTAAAATAAACAAACTGAAAAATGAGTGTCAGGGCTGGAGAGCTAGATGCCTCAGTGACTAAGAGCACTTAAGAGCCTAAGGTTTGATTTCCAGCACCCTCATGGTAGCTCACAACCATCTGTAACTCCAGCCCCAGAGGATCTGAAGTCCTCTTCTGGCCTCTACAGGCAAAACACCCACACATTTAAAATACATTATTAAATTAAATGAATGCCAAATTAAAGTTTATTCCTTAAAACATGAGCAAATATTTCAATGTTTATCAAGCTAGAAAAAAAAGAAACAGCTATTTTTTTTAATACTTATGCTTTACATGTACAAAACAAGTAGGTTTGGGGGGAAGGGGCAGGGGAGTGGAGTACCACACTGTATAGACCTGGCTGGCCTAGAATTTGCAAAGATCTTTCTGCCTTTGCCTCCAGAGTGCTCTGATTACAAGTGTGCATCATCAGACCAAGCTTTGTACTAAGGTTTTTTTGGTTTTTGTTTGTTTGATTTTGTTTAGTTGGTTTTGGTTTTTCAAGACAGAGTTTCTCTGAGTATCTCTGTCTATCCCGGAATCGTAAACCAGGCTAGCCTTCAACTCCAAGATCCACCTGGCTCTGCCTCCCAAACACTGGGATTAAAAGTGTGTACCACCACATCAACATCTACTCAGAGATCCATTCAGTATCCTGGCTCCAAAGAGCTGATCTTCAATCCATCACATCCCTGACACTGTTAATGCTCAGGCTAACACTGGTCCTCTCCCTGACGCCTGCACACCACTTCTTTGATATTGCATTCCCCACCAGGGAATCTCCACCTCAGTTAACAGGACCAGCAGTCATTCTTTGCAGTTTTTTTTTTTTCCCCCCTTGCAACTTAAGTTTTCCTCATATAATCCAAGATAAATCCATGTGACCTAATCTAATCCCTTCACACATCTGCCACCTCACTTCGTTCAAAAGCACTATTCAAAGGCCAGGCATGACAACTCATGTTTGTAAGCCCAGCACTTGAGAGGCTGAGGCAGGAGAGCTGCCATGAGTTTGGGGACGTATTGGACTATATACTGAGACTCTGTCACACACAAATACACACACTGAATAAATAAATCTCCACTAACCACTGTGGTAGTCTCTCAATCACTTATTCCCCCAACCCCTTCCAGTCTTTCTGTTTTTCCTTTTCTTCTCCCTCTCAAACACAGCACTAGAAAAAAGATTGGGATCTCAGGGTGAACTTCAATGGCAGTTCATCTGTCTAGCACATGGGAGGCCCTAGGTTCAGTCCCCAACACAAAAAACAAAAAAATGTTCTCAAAGAAGGACTCGATATTTCTCTTGAGGAAGATGAACTCAGAACCAAAGAGAAGGACGTGTTTTAAAAAAAAAAAAAAGCAAGATGGGCTTGGCGGTGGTGGCCTCGCCTTTAGTCCCAGCACAGGCAGGCGGATCTCTGTGAGTTCAAGAAAAGCAAGATGGACAGCGCCAACAATGAGCTCCCATACAAAGCAATAAGGCCTCAAGACTCACAGGACATGTGTTTATTAGTAAAATAAATGAGGGGGGAAGAGATAAGGAAGATCAGATAAACTCACAAATCATTAGAGAAGTCTTTGAGGTGTGGCTGGCTACAGGTAGAAGGCAGTAGTTCACAGATCCCAAACCCAGAAAGGCTAGGAATGCCAGTATGCTAATTATAGGGAGGAGAAAGAATAGATAAGCCCAATATTATGTGCCTGTAGGGATCTGGGATGCATCAGTGCACACTGACAGCTAAGGCTAAGGCACAAATTCAGGATGTCTCCCAGGCAGGTCACCCAGAAATGACTCAGGCTACTATTTACATAGCACTTATTTAACAATGCTAATCAGTAGATACTAACATTCCATCTCATAGATGGTTAAATCATTTCCCCTGCATTAAGAAACATTTAAAAAGTTAATAGCAAAAAGACAAAAACCAAGGAGATTAAAGGAGAACAAGGAGCAAAGAATACTGGGGTCTGGGGGAATGAGAGGATTCAGAGAATTCTTGGGATCAGGATCATGAAAAATTCAAGTAGAGAACAAACAAAAGGGTGGTGTGTGACATTTGCAAGGTTATGTTTTGTTTTATATATATTATACATACTATATTAAAGGTTATATTAAAAAAAAAAGAGGGTGGAACTTGGGACAGCTATTTCACAATGTGAGATGTGCTAACAGTGGGTGATTTACTAACTACGTGTACAGTTGGTTCCAGAAAGGGCAAATGTATTGGAGTAGGTTGCAAAATGTGTTGAGGAACTGAAAACAGATCATAGGACATTTCTCACAAGAGGCCCAGCAGGGAAGGAAAACAAGCACCATCCACAGTGCTGGGTGCTCAGGGAGGTGCACCATCAATTCACTTAATATTTTCACACCTTATCTCTTGTTGGTGTTTTTTTTTGTTTTTTTTTTTTTTTCCTTTTTGAGACAAGGTCTCACTATGTAGCCCTGGCTGGCCTAACTCAGTTCTGCCTGCTTCTCTGCCCCAGAGTACTAGGCCTGAGCTTCCACAAACATTCCCACCCCATTTGCAAAGATGCACTAGATTGTGTGGTGGAACTATCTTCCTTCTGGGTGACAAAGTTGACCAGTGGGGCTGGCCAGATAGCTGAGTGGATAAAAATGCCTGCAGGAAGCTTGGCAACCCAAGCTGAATCCCTGAAAGCCACATAAAGGTAGAAGAAACCTAACTCCACCAGGTAGTCCTCTGGCCTCCATACCCACTACAGTGTAGTGAGATGTGGTGCAGAAACACCACACACACTAGCAATGAAATGCCACACACTGATTAGACAAGAATGGAAGAAACCAATCTGTACAGGGAAGTTATGTAATGTTCTGCCATAAGTATCCCCCTCGTCTCCAGAAAGTACATAAAAGGAATTAGAGAAACAAATGATTCATGCCCCAAAGAAATGTCAACTCTAGCCTGCCTCCGGTGTTCTTGTTAACAAAGATTTCAAAAGAACTTATAAGCCTGAATCACAAATAAATATTGGGTACCTACTGCAGGTGAGTGACACCTACATCACCCTGAGGTTCAGGAAAAGGGAAACCACTGTGGATAGAATTTGCAATCCAACCCTGGATACAGTGGCACACACACACCTAAAATCCTGATTCTTGGAGAGCTGAAGCAGGAGAACCAAGGAGTTTAAGATAATTCTCAGCTACACAGCATCAGGCTAGTTTGGGCTACATGAGATCTTACCAATAAAAAGAAGGGAGGCAGACAGGCAAGGAGGGGTTAAAAGTTAACAATCCAAAGCATAACATCTTCATCTTCGCTCCAAAATTGGCTTGTCCCACGCTACAACTTCTTCATTTAACAGAACTGGGTCAATTAACAAGACTAAAGAACAGGAGAACTTGGGCAAATTTTATTTACATCTGAGTTTATTTTACTTACAAATGATTAAATTTAACTAGTTATCCAATGTGGCAAATACAAAAAAATCCTAAGCCTCTTCCTGTCTGACAAATGGCACTTCCACAGGAAACAGTCACTCTCCCTAGTTAATGTCTTCTCTAAGTTCCTTCTTAGGCCCTCCAACTCTAGTTCTGTTCAGGCCAGGTACTGGGCCAGACCTTGAGAAGATGGAAAAAAAGACAGTCTAGCCACATGAAATCCACTAAAAAACAATTAGAGCATTTACTAACTGCTGGTCAAGAGATTTGCAGAACTCTAGCAAACTTACACTGAAGAGCGGCTCCCACAGGGAAGTAATCTTTGGTTTGAGGAATGCTTAGGGGTTGGAAAAGGGGAAAGGGGAGCCTAGGGCCTGGGGGAAATGCTCCAGAAGATAAGAAGCTTTCCAGGGACAAAAGAAAGGAAGCTGAAGCCTGGAGAACCCGCCTAGGCTTGAAGACAGCAGGAGCTCAGGCACTCAGTACCTTGGTCGGAACGTGAAACTCCAGACCAGTTCCAAGCACGTGACACTCTAAACCGTGTGCTTCTCCACGTTTACTCTGCTTACTCTTCGCCGCATCAGAACTCTTTGCAATCCCCACTCCCGTGCTGCCTGAGCTGGCTCTTTATTAACAAGTCATTTGTATTTCCCACTTGAAAGCAAACAAGAGAAAGAAATATTCAAGTTGGATTCTGCATTAACGAAACAGACAAGCAGTTTGAAGAGAAAAAGTGGCAACTACTTGAGTATTAGTGACTAACGACTTTTATAGGAAATGCAAAGAATGGAGCTTAGAGTAATTTCTCACAAATAATCTTTTAAGTTTAAGTATAAGTTACATGCATATTAACACTTAAGATCAAAGACAAACTTAACAATTCCCTCGTGCTACTTAAAAACAGAACATGAGCTTGACTAAAAGGTTTTGGAGTCCTTGGCCCATACAGAGTCTGGTGTCTAGCAGTGCCATCTTTCCCCTCACACACATCTCCCCGGCCCACATCACGGAAAAGAAAAAAAAAAAAAAAAGAAGAAAAAGAAAAAGAAAACTGACTTCCTGAGCGCTTTTTTTTTTTTTTTTTTGATGTCGCTTTTCAAAGAATTCGGTGACGTCTAATTCGCAACTTTCTTTACTACTGACTGGCTTGAGAGACGCCACATGATTCGGGGGACATCAAAACCATCAGTGATACTGAAAAGGCTGCCAGTCATCCGGATGGCTGCGGGTAACTTTCCCGCCCTCCCCCGGCGACAGGCAGGGTCTCAGCGGGACAGTCCGGCCCAGGCCAGGCCCGCAGAGCCGGAGCGGCGCCGCCACCGCAGTCCCCTTCCTCTCGGGCTCAGTGTGGACCTGAACAGGAAAGGAAGAGGGGAGGGGAGCGGAGCGGAAGCTTGCGATTACCTGCGGGCGGAGGGCAGCTGCGGCGGTGTCGGGGGCAGGCTGGGCAGCCGCGGGAGGATCGCTGTGGAACGATGTCCCTACGCCGGTCCACAACGCGGCCAGTCCGGCAGCGGAGAAAGATAAAGCGCCGGCCCCCACCCCCGTTCTCCGCCCCAACCTCCTAGCCCGCGGCTGCGTCACGCGCATCGCCCCGAGCTCCCGGATACCATTGGTGGTCCTGCGGCGCCTGGCAACGCCCACTGCCACGCCCCCTCCCCAGCTCTTGGGTACCCGCGGCGCTTCTCCAGCTTACCTGGTTTTCTGGCTCCACGGTAAACCCTCCCCCAATGTGGCTGCGAGAGGACCGAGTCAACTTCCTGAAAGTCCAAAAACAGCAACCTGCGTGGTAGCGTGGGACGAGGGGTGTCTGGTGCTAACGGGGCTCTTGGAAATGACCGTTAAGGAGGAAGATAGAAGCAGTGGCCGAAAACCTGTCGTCAGTGGCTTTTATGGTCAAAATTCTACTTGACTGAATGAGTCTATGCTTCACAAACTGGGAAAGACAGAAGTGAGTCACTTGAAGTAATGGGATAACCAAATAATTTTAAAAAGCATCCTTGGGACTAAATAATTAAAAAATGAGAAAAAGTAAAAGATGTGGGTGAATGTAGGATAAATTTAGAGAGCTAAAAGAAACAGACTGAAGAGTCCCTGTCAGCCTGTGAAACAATGCCCGATAAACTGGCTTCACTAATCATTGAGTCAGTCCCTAACCTGTCCGGTTGACCATTCCTCTCCAGGTCAGACGCCCTTAACAAAAGCCTAACCCTTACAAGAATTGCCTGCTCTGTAGACCTTTCAAGCGAGGAGTTCCCCTGCCGGCCCACGGCGACAGCACTGATCACCTTGGAGCTAGGCTCTTTGCAGATCAGCCCAGTTTTTTGCATCCTCTGGACAAATGTGATTAATGCTTTTGTCAACAGTCCGTAGATAGCATTGGGAAGGGCTCTTGTCTGTGCCTCCTTCTCCTGTCCCACCAGTTAGGACATTTGGGACTCAGGGGTTCACTTCTTTTGGGACCTCATTTACACACCAAAGAAGACCATTGCCTTTTCATTTTTCATTTATTCAGTTTAAAAAAAAAAAAAAAGCTGAGCTGGGTGACACACTCCTGGGTATGCTAGTGCACACCTTTGATCCCAGCACCCAGGAGGCAGAGGCAGGCAGATCTCTGAGTTGTAGGCCAGCTTGGTCTACTTAGTGAGTTCCAGGACAGCCAGGACTATGTAAAGGTAGTAGGCAGATCAGAAATTCAAGTGAGCCAAGCAGTGGTGGCACAGGCCTTTAGTTCCAGCACTAGGGAGGCAGAGGCAGGCAGATCTCTGTAAGTTCAAGACCAGCCTGGTCTACAAGAGCTAGTTCCAGGACAGCCTCCAAAGCCACAGAGAAACCCTGTCTCGAAAAACCAAAAAAAAAAAAAAAAAAAGTTGAAAAAAGTGAAAGACAAAGTGTGATTGTGGCCTTTGATGCAGCCACTGCAATTGCAAAGTGTGTGTTTCTAATGGGGAAGGAAAATAACAACACAATTGCGGCAGTGGTCATACAGAGTGGCCAGGGAAAGATGTAAAAAAAAAAAAAAATGCCATAAGTAATTTAAAAGGCTTCCCAGGTTTTCATAAAACAGTACAGAGAATTTGAGGACATAAGCTACAAACAATCAACCACTTCACTTTTGTAAAGGCATGGGTGATTTTTTTCTTAGGTGATCTGAATTAAGACTTAAATATGGAAGAAGAATTAGCCATGCCAGCATTGGCAGGAAGAACATTCCAGATAGAGGACAATGAGTGTAAAGGACCTGATATAGTGAACAGCTTTGGCTGGTTTAAGGAGCAGGAGGCTGAAGCACACTTGAGGGAGAGGGCTGACACTGAGTTAGAACATTGAGCAGGAGTCTAGTCCTGTGGTTTGGATTCTTACTCACGTAATATAGTGCAAAGGAAAGAGGTTTTTGGTGGGGGAGAGGGGTGAACCATGGTCTCACTATGTAGCCCTGGCTGCACTCTAATTCAGAAATCTGCCTGCCTCAGCTGGTACTGAAGGCCTGTGCCACCATGCCCAGCCTGGTTTTTTTTGTTGTTTTGTTTATTCATTTGAGTGTGTTTTGTTGTTTGTTTTCATCTAGAGTTTTCACATTTTTTAACCTATTTTATAGAGAATGATCTTTGAAGAACAGCAGACAGGCATGGAACAACGAGAAACAAGGCAACAAAAAAGTAATTGTTGCTGGGTAGTGGTAGAGTATGCCTTTAATCCGAGCACTCGGGAGGCAGAGGCAAGCAGATACTCTGTGAGTTTGAGGCCAGCCTGGTCTACAGAATAAGTTCCAGGATAGCCTAGGCTACACAGAGGAGTCCTGTCTCAAAAAACAAAAAACAAAAAAAAAGAAAGAAAAAAAAAAAAGGTATTGAGTAAGCATATGGTGCAGATAGTAGTAGTAGTTACCTGGGTTGGAGTAGTTGCTGTGGAAATAAAAGATGAAAAAGTTCAGGGTACTTCCGTGGAGTGCAGATGTGAAGAAAGGCATACACAAGGTAACTCTAGGTCATTTCCTTGAGCAACTAGGAAGGTGGCTGTATCATCTAGTACAAAGGTGACTAGAGAAATACCAAAGCCTCTGACTAGAATCCAGGTGTCTCCTAAACTGACCTGTAAAATCTCACATCACCTAATCCTGAGATTGAGGCTAATTTCACCACATTCCAAAAAGACATTTATAGAACTTGTAGCCAGTCGCCAGGGGCACGAAGTTGATTGAGATTGTATATTGGGAAGCTAGCTAACTAAGCCATGTGAAAACAGTGGCACAAATGTGACAATAGAAAGAGGTTTAAGGCAATGCCTACCTAATACAATCACTGTATTTAGTAAGTCCGTGTTTTCAAAGCTTCCCATACAGACCCTGTCACTGTTGCCATTCTCTGGATGTAGTAGGATCAGATGGACTGGAGTAGAGGGGAGGGAGAATGGAGAGGAGGCATTCTTAGCCTAACTTTCTACATAGTAGAACAGTGCTCAGGGAAAGGAAGGAGGAATTTTTCAAAATAGAAGGGGAACAAGATCCAAACCCTTAAGACAAAAAGAAGCCATGTCCATGAAACACAGAGGTAGCAAAGTGTCCTTAGCTATAGGGCACTTCCTGAGACGCAACAAGAGACAAAACTGAATTTGTAAGCCAGTGCGGCTGACACATTCTGATTCAGACTCTCATAGACAGTGGGGAGCCAGTAATGGATGTTAAGTAGGAGGGACTCAGGATCTAGAAGACCTTACGGGACAGAGATGCAGCTGGAGGTGGGTAGATGAATTAGGAGGGTGATGTGTAATATAGGTGAGATGATAAAGAGACAGTTTAGGCAATAGCCAAGTGGGGTAGAAAGAATGAGGAGAGAGATGAATAAGGAAAAGGCTGGGGATGAAGCTCAGTTGGTAGCCTGATTGCCCAGCACACGATAAGCCCTGGCTTTGATCGGCAGCAGCACACTGCCCAGTCATAATGATGCCTATGCATCACTCCAGCATTGAGATAGAAGCAGGAAGATCAGAAACTCAAATCTATCCTTGCAACATGGTGACTTTGAGACTAGCCGGGGCTCTGTGAGACCCTGCCTCTAAGAAAAGGGGAGTTGGTGTTTGAAAGAGGATTAAAAGAACAGATTAAAGTAGTATTTTGGTTGTGGGAGCTAATTCAGAATTTGACTTAGAAAGCAGGGTGGCAGAAATTATTGACAGAGATGAGGATATACATCCTGGAGAAGGTGCAAGAATAAGCTCTACTCGGGTTAATGTTTAAGCCACATTACTCCACTCCTGCTAAGACCTGAAGGAACTGAACAAGAGGAAATGAAAATAGCCTTCATGTTTTCTCTGGTTATATCAACAATGCATACTTGCTACAGGCAATAAGATCAAATACAGAAAAGTACAGGGGTTGGTGATTTAGCTCAAGAGAGGACTTGTCTAGTAAACTCAAGGTCCTGGGTCCAATACCCAGCACCAGAAAGAAAGAAAGAAAGAAAGAAAGAAAGAAAGAAAGAAAGAAAGAAAGAAAGAAAGAAAGAAAGAAAGAAAGAAAGAAAGAAAGAAAGGAGAGAGAGAGAGAAAGAGAGAAAGAGAAAGGAAGGAAGGAAGGAAGGAAAGAAAGAAAAGAAAAGAAAAGAATGAGAAGAAAAAAGAAAAGCACAAATATAAAAGTCATTTAACATTTTAATTAAAGACTAAATTTTGGTGTGAAGGAAGAGAACAATGGCTTGCACCTAGGCTCTGAGTCCCTTTGCCAGAATGTGCTAAGTTTTACAGAAAAGCCAAAGAAGAAATGGGACTTTAAGAACATGTGACCATTAGCAGGGCATATTGATACATACCTTCAAATCCCAGTGCTCAGGAGGCAGAGGCAGAGGCAGGTGGTTCAAGGCTACGCTGGTCTGCACAGTGAATTCCAGGTCAGCCAGGAAATGGAGGACCCTGTCTCAAAAAAAGAAAAGAAAGAAAACCAAAACAAGACCGGGCATTGGTGGCACGTGCCTTTAATCCCAGCACTCGGGAGGCAGAGGCAGGCAGATCTCTGAGTTCGAGGCCAGCCTGGTCTCCAGAGCGAGTGCCAGGATAGGCTCCAAAGCTACACAGAGAAACCCTGTCTCAAAAAAAAAAAAAAAAGAAGAAGAAGAAGAAGAAAAGAAAAGAAAACAGCAACAATAACAACAAAAAATTGAAGATCTTAGTGTTAAAGCTAAAACCTTTCTTTTTAATTAGACAAAAAGGGGAAATGCTGTGGAATAGTCCTCTTGTACACTGTAAAGATTGGTCACTCAAATTGGGTTAGTAAAACACTGTAGCCAGTAGCCAGGTAGGAAGTATAGGCAAGGCAACCAAACTAAGGATGATGGGAAGGAAAGGGCAGAGTCATGATTTGCCAGTCAGATGCAGAGGGAGCAGTAGATGAACGTGCCATGCTAATAAAGGTGCTGCCATGTGCCAGAGCATAAATAAGGAATGTGGGCTAACATAAAATGTAAGAGCTATTTAGTAATAAGCCTGAGCATTTATAAATAATATGTCTCTGCGTGGTAATTTGGAAGCAGCTGCCAGGTGGGGAGCAAGTGATCAGGACAGGAAAACTGTGCTCCGAATCCTAGTTCTTCAGAGAAACACATCACCTTTAATGTACAAAATGAAAAGTAGATCGTTATCCCATCCTAAGCATGTCACCATTGGTACTAAAGCATATAGAAAAGAGATTCATTAAGAATGAGGCAAGGGGAGCTGAGTGTTGGTGGTGCACGCCTTTAATCCCAGCAATCGGGAGGCAGAGGCAAGAGATTCTCTGTGAGTTCGAAACCAGCCTAGTCTACAAGAGCTAGTTCCAGGACAGCCTCCAAAGCCACAGAGAAACCCTGTCTCAAAAAACCAAGAAAAAAAAAAAAAGAATGAGGCAAGGGTGAGGTAACCTAGACACAGAAAGACAAACATGGTATGTTCTCACTCTTAAGTGGATATTAGACATAGAGCAAAGAATTACCAGCCTATAATCCACAACCCCAGAGAAGCTAGGAAACGAGGAGGACCCTAAGAGAGACATACATGGTCCCTCAGAAAAGGGGAAAGGGACAAGATCTCTGGAGCAAATTGGGAGTACGTGGGGGCGGGGTAGGAGAAAGAGAAGGAGAGAAGAGGAACGGGGAGAACATGAGGGCTCAGGAAGATCAAGGTGAGGGAAGAATAGAGAAGGAGAGCAAGAAAAAGATACCTTAATAGAGGGAGTCATTATAGTTTTAAAGAGAAATCTGGCACTAGGGAAATCTCCAGGGATCTACAAGGATGGCCCCAGTTAAGAATCTAAGCAATAGTGGAGAGGCTTCCTTAAATGTCCTTCCCCTATTAATGAGATTGATGATTACCTTAAATGTCATCATAGAACCTTCACCCAGTAGCTGATGGAAGCAGAAGCAGAGTTTCAAAGCTAAACACTGAGCTCAACTCCTGGAATTCAGTTGTAGAGAGAGAGGAGTGATGAGCAAAGGGGTCAAGACCGTGCTGGGGAAACCCACAGAAACAGCTGACCTGAGCAAGTGGGAGCTCAAGGACCCCAGTCTGACAGCTGGGGAACCAGCATAGGACCCAACTGGGCCCCCTGAATGTGGTGTCAGTTGGGAGGCCTGGACAATCTATGGGGCCTCTTGAAGTGGAACCATTATTTATCCCTAATGCATGAATGGACTTTGGGAGCCCATTCCCTATGGAGGGATGTTCTCTCAGCCTAGATACATGAGGGAGGGCCTAGACCCTGCCCCAAATGATGTGACAGACTTTGATGATCCCCCATGGGAGACCTCACCCTCCCTAGGGAGTGGATGGGAAGTGGGATGGGGGATGTGGGGGGGGTGGAGGATGGGAGGAAGAGGGAATTAGGATTGGTATTAAAATAAGACTGTTTTTAATGTAAATAAAAATCTATTAAAAAATAAAAGAATGAGTTGAGGCAAGGGTCTGGTGTAATGGCACACACCTTTAATCCAAGTATTCAGAAGTCTAAGGCAGAAGGATTGCCATAAACCTGAGGCCAGAATGGACTACCTAATGAGTTCCAGACCAGCCTGGGCTAAAGTGAGAACCAGCTTCCAAATAACCAAAACAGTCAAGTACACCAGAATGTAGACATACACTCTAGTCACTCTGGTGTCCCTGACAGAGACAGAAAGAGATTAATATAATAAACATTTAAGAGAGAAAGAAAAAAGAGGTCCAGACAGATGGTTCTGCAGGCAAAACTGCTTGCTGATGACCTGAGTTCAATCTCCAGACCATGTGGCAGAAGGAAAGAACTGACTCCCAAAAGTGGCCCTCTGACCTCCATGTGAGTAAACTCAGACCTGCACACGTCATACACATATAATAATTCTTATTTATGGTTTCTCAAGATGGTGTTTCTCTGTGTAACAGTCCTGGCTGTCCTGTAACTCACTTTGTAGAGCAGGCTGGACTTGAAATCACTGAGATCTGCCTGTTTCTGCCTCCCGAGTGCTGGGATTAAAGGCATGTGCCACCACCACTGATTAATAATTCTTTAAATTCTAAAAAAAATGCTTAAAGAAAGTAAGGAGAGAATAACAGAGGGGCATAAAGCATACCTATCTATATATGAAGTTGTGAAAGAATAACATTTTCAAAATGTATCTAATAACTCAGAGAAAGAGAGAGAGAGAGGGAAGGAGAGGGAGAAACAAGCTAGATAGCTCAGTGGGTAAAGGCACTTGCTGTCAGCCTGAAAACAACAGAAATTAAACCAGAGTTTATCAGACTGCATAGTAAGGCCTAACTGTACATTATCTTCTGGAGACATAGATTAAATTCAAAGATACATAGACAGATAAAAAGAAATACAGACTTAATAGACTATAAAGAAGCCAGAGTAGCTATGCAGATATTCGATAACAGACAAAATAGACTTTAAAGCAGAAAAAAAAATGTTAAAAAAAAAAGTGTTCTGTGCAACAATTAGGCAGTTACTATGAGGCTCAGCAGTTCTACTCCTAGAAATAACCAAAAGAACTGGAAACAAGGCCACAAAAACACCACTACGAGAGCATCCAGAGCTGTCTGTGTCTTGCTCGCCAGAAGAAGAGGGAAGAACTCAACGTGTCGCCCGGATGATGAGAGAGATAAACAAGATGGGTTGTGTAATATAGTGGAATACTATTCAGCAATAAAAGAACCGAGGGCTATCACGTGCTCCAACATGGATGAACCTTTGTGCCATGCTAATCAAAAAGATGGACTGTTCTTTAAGAACCACATGTGCCGGGCATTGGTGGCACGTGCCTTTAATCCCAGCACTTGGGAGGCAGAGACAGGCGGATCTCTGTGAGTCTGAGGCCAGCCTGGTCTCCAGAGTGAGTGCCACGATAGGCTCCAAAGCTACACAGAGAAACCCTGTCTCCAATAAATAAATAAATAAATATAAAAAAGAACCACATATTAGCCACACAGTGGTGGCGCATGCCTTTAACCCTCAGAACTCAGGCAGGCCTAAGTTCAAGACCAGCCAGGTTTCCAGGACTGCCAAGGCGACACACAGAAACCCTGTCTTAATGAGTCACTTGTGAGATATACATAAAAGTTAACCAAGGGACCAGAGAGAGAAAGCAGATCTGTTTGCCTAGAATTGGGAGAAATGAGAGGAAATGGAAGGTAACTGTTCATAGCTAGCACTTCTCTGGGGAATGATGAAACTATTCTAAAATGACTGCAAGTGAAATTGCAAAACCCAGCCGGGCATTGGTGGCGCACGCCTTTAATCCTAGCACTCAGGAGGCAGAGGCAGGCAGATCTCTGTGTGTTCAAGACCAGCCTGGTCTTCAAGGAGAGTTCCAGGACAATCTCCAAACCTACAGAGAAACCCTGTCTCGAAAAAACAAAAACAAAAACAAAAGAAGAAAGAAATTGCAAAACTCTGAATATGCTTTAAAATTCATAAATCAGTGCTCTTGAAAAAGGTTTTAGATTTATTTTATGTGTATGAGTGTTTTATTTGCATGTATGTATGTATGTAAACCACAGGCATACCTGATGTCCCCAAGGAGGTCAGGAGAAGGCACTGAATCCCCTGGAACTGGAATTATGAATGTTTTTTTTTCATTCTTCCTTTTTTTTGTTTTTGTTTTTGTTTTGTTTTGTTTTTTCAAGACAGGGTTTCTCTGTGGCTTTGGAGGCTGTCCTGGATCTAACTCTTGTAGACCAGGCTGGTCTTGAACTCACAAAGATCCACCTGCCTCTGCCTCCCGAGTGCTGGGATTAAAGGCATGCCCCACCACCAACTGGCAAGGGCATAAATCTTTTAACTGCCAAGTCAACTTTCCAGTCAGAAACTCTACATTTATTTGGTCAGTTGGTTGCTTGGTTTTGGGTTTTTGAGACAGGATTTCTCATTGTTGCCCTGACTGTCCTGGCACTCACTCTGTAGACCAGTCTGGGCTCGAACTCAGAGGTCTGTCTCTGGCTCCTGGGTGCTAGGATTAAAGGCTTGTGCCACCACTGCCTGAGCTGGGGTGGAGCTCTGTGGTAGAGTGTGTGCTTAGTATGTACAAAGCACCGTGTTCAATCCTAAACAACACAAAAGCTAAAATTATGTAAGATTGATTTGCTTCCTCAGTTCCATGGTTAAAGGCACTTGCCCCATAAGCCTGGAGACCTGAACTAGATTTCTTTTTTTTTTTTTTAACTTTTTTATTTGAATTAGAAACAGGATCGTTTTACATTTGAACTAGATTTCTAGAACCCCAGTAAAAATAGAAGGAGAGAACCAACTCCACAGTTATCCTGTGACCTGTACACACATACTGTGGTACACATGTCCAGACACACACATCTCTCTCACACACATAATACATTTATGTATTTTTTTTAAAAAATTCCAATCAGGGGTGGTGGTGCACGTCTTTAGTCCCAACACTCAGGAGGCAGAGGCAGGAGGATCTATGTGTGTTTGAGGCCAGCCTGGTCTCCAGAGTGAGTTTCAGGATAGCCAGAGCTCTGTAGTGAGATTCTGAAAAAAAAAAAAAAAAAAAAAAAGGAAAAGGAAAACCCAATATAGTAGCCTGCATCTGTATTCTTTACCCCCACCCACAACTACCTCCAAGATGGGAGGTGGAGACACAATCACCTGGAAGTCCAAGGACCAGCTAGTCTGGGGTCTGTAGCATGACATAAAAAAGAAAGACCCTGTCTCAAGAAGGTAAAAGGAGAGAATCAAGCTGGATAAGTTGTTCCCTGACTGCCACATGTACGCTACGGCACACATGTACCTACACCCTCCCCTCCTGTAAGCTCTTGAAGAGCATGAGCACTCTTTCCCAGCTGCCCTCCCTGTATGGTGTCTATCGTGGTAATGGTAGGCAAGCGTTCAATCACACTAAATCACACATATAAGGAGAGGGAAGTACACCTCAGAAAGTTCTCTGAGCTTGGTGTGGTGACCGGGAGGTAGAGGCAGGAAAACCAGGAGTTCAAAGTCATCCACAGCTGCATGGAGAGTTCAAGCTCAGTTGGGCTTCGTGGGACCCAGTCTCAAACCTGAAGTTTTCTAGACGTGGTACATTGAAGAAATCCAATGCGTAACCCTCAGCTGTTGAAACTCAAGTCTCTTGTCCTCAGGACACACAATGCATATGCAATAGAGAACAATTACCCAATCTACAACACCAAACTCATTGTATACTCTTTGACACAATGAAGTACAAATATAGGTGAGAGAGCCACCGACTCAGAATGAGACTGGCCGATGTGTAATAGTGACACTTGTGTCTTGGGATAACTTTAAGAGCAGAAAGTGGGGAGACATTAAACTTCATACCCAAAGGCGAAATCCAGTCTCCAAGCCTATACAACCTTCTTTGCAGTATTTGAATAGACAGTATTTGACACCTATAGCCTACTTTTTAGTTCCACTGCAGTCTATTTTTTTTTTTCCGAGACAGGGTTTCTCTGTGGCTTTGGAGGCTGTCCTGGAACTAGCTCTTGTAGACCAAGCTGGTCTCGAACTCACAGAGATCTGCCTGCCTCTGCCTCCCAAGTGCTGGGATTAAAGGGGTGCACCACCACCACCCAGCTCGGGGCATGTACATTTTCATATTAAACTTTTTCTTGAAACAGGGTCTCACTGTGTAGCTATGGCTTCCCTGGAACTCTCAGCCTGCCTCTGGCTCCTGAGAACTTGAATTAAAGGTGTACACCACCACTCCTGGCCTTAACTTTTTTGCTGACTAAAACAAACAAGTAAATAAATAATAGCATTTCTTCTCTCACCCTCTTGTAGAGCACTCATCTATTTGCCCAACATTACCCAATTCCTAAATCAGTTAAATATCATATAGTTAGTAAATTTTCAACATGCCAGTGGGGCAGTAGTGACACATGCCTTTCATCTCAGCACTTGGGAGGAAAAGGCAGGCAGATCTTTGTGAGTTCAAGACCAGCCTGGTCAACAGCTTGAGTTCCAGGACAACCAGGGCTTCACAGTAAAACCCTATCTTATAAAACAAAACAAAACATCTCAACCTGCCAAAGTTTATCTTTGAGAACCTTACCTATGTATGTATGTTCTAGAACTTTCGTGTGTTCTGCCACATTGTTTCAAATGAAAAGAAAATCTGTCAAGATACATTAATTGTGCCAAAGGTCATACATCCCACTCACCCCTGCTAAACAGTAATCTCTAAGTAAACACATATCTCTGGGAAAATCTGCTGTACCCTTTCTCTTACCTCCTGGACATTGTTGCATCAATTATGGTTTAGGAAACATAGTGGAGGAGTGAGAGATTAGATTTTAAAAGGCAAAGAGAAGTCACGAAAATAGGTGAGTGCAAAAGTAAAAATAGAGGCGTGTGTGCATTTCCTAGCTGCCCATTTTGTGACTCAGCATGGAAATTCCTCAGCTGACAAACTGCAACAGGTGAGAGTTAATTTTTCCTCAAATGAGCTCTTTCATTCCATCTCTTGAGTGACTTTTATGTCCCTGACACTGCATTAACCTTGTCTGGGATAAGAGATGATGAAAGACACCATTCTGCCCTTTAGCAGTGTATAAGCTAATCTAGAAACATGCCAATGGCCACCATGTTAAACAAAACATGCCAGGTACCAGAGAAATGAGAGTTCAGAGAGTCAAAGAAGTTCAAAGCAGCACTCTTAGCTTGGAGTGCAGCTAGGGCAGCCGTCTGTCCAACTTACACTTACTGGTGTGGCAGTCACCTTTATAGCTGTTACAAAATACCCAAGGAAACAACTTAGAGGATTTGAGATTTATTCGGAGGGGCCAGTCCACAGCTGGCTCCATTGTTTCTGGACCTGTGGGGTCATCACCGGGTAGGAGATGGGGAGCCTCCCATCATAGCAAGGTGTGTGAAATGGAGCAGAGCTGCTCACCTGGTGTTGGCAGGATATGGAGAGATAGGCAAGATCCAAGGACAATAGGACAATGCACTTTTCAAAGGTACACTTTTAGTGTACTCCAATAATGAGTCTCCATCCCCTTATAACCCATTCAGCTATAAATCTATTCATGGATAACCCACTGATGAATTCGATGTCCTCATGATCCAATCACTTATCAATAATGAGCCTTTCCTGGGACACATATCTAAATCTTGGAATTTTTAGGCAGCATCTGGGCAAGACCATCACTGTTAAGACTGGAATAGTCCTGGGCAAATCAAAGGCAGAGACATAGGAAGAGTCAGAAAAAGCTCCATCCACGAAAGGAGATGCAAGCTGAAAGGGACCTTTCAGAATCAGCTGGATCTTGAACATAAACAAAAGCCAACCATGTTCTCCACTCCTTAACACTGATACTAGCAACGGCGCCATGGTTCTGTTCTTGGGTTAAAGATGACACTACAAGTTTAAAAGTATAAGCGGCTTTTTTTTATTCGCAATTTTACAATCAGTATCTCTTTCTATAAAATACAATGAGTAGCCCACTGAGCTGAGCAGAAGGAGATGGGTTTATAGACAAAGAAGAGCTAAAGGAAGCAGAAACAGCTGGGTATGTTGAGCACACTTGGAATTCCAGCACTTGGAAGCTCTGTTTTAGAGATGTAAGGAGAATGGGAGGAAAGAAGGGATAAGGGGATGAGGAGAGGGGGAGAGGGAAAGGAGAGAAGAAAGAGCAAAGGAAAAAGGGAAGGAGGGAGGAAGGGAGGGAAGGAGGGGGAGAGGGAGGGAGGGAAGGAAGGAGGGAGAGAAGGAAGGAGGGAGGGAGGGAGGGAGGGAGAGAACAGTTGAACAGGTTTTCCTCAGAGAGTTAACAGAAATTTTCTTATGATACAAGCCTCTGTAAATTGGGCTCCTTCAGAAAATTGCTCCAAATCTCCTGTTTTGTTCTGGGAAACTGATAAATCTCCAAGAGCAACAACACATACCTGTAATCTCAACACTCTGGAGGCAGAGGCAGGAGATCACTGCAAGTACAAGGCCAGCCTGGTCTACAAAGTAAGTTCCAAGACATCCAGGACTGTTACACAGAGAAACTCTGACTCTAAATAAATAAACAAACAAAAGATAAGATACAAACTAAGCCTACCATGCAGGAGACTAAGGCATCTAGGCCTTAAGACTCAGACTAAGAATTACATTATCTATTTGGTTTTTATTTTATTTTATTGATAAAGGGTCTCATGTAGGCTAGGCTAGCCTCAAATTCACTATATAGCAGAGGATGACCAAATTCACTATGGAGCAGAGGCTGATTCTCCTGCCCTACTTCCCAAGTGTTGAGATCACAGGTATGAGACACTACACTAGTGTCTGCAGTTGTTTTCTCCTCTTTTATTTTGTTTTTGCTGTTGATTGTAGGAGAAAATGCTGGCCACGCCCGTTTGGGGACACGAACACTTGGGCGTGGTCAGAGTGACGTAGCAAGGCCTTAAATATGAGGGTCGAATGAATGCTGCTCTCTCTGTTCCCTGACCCGCCTGGTTGTACAGGACTGGCTCCGTCACGTGAGTCCTTTCCTAATAAACCATCTGCTCATCAAACTAGCTCTGACTCCATTGCAATCCGCATTAATTACATTTCACCTTAGTTGATGGTGGTGGTGAAGTAGTTATTTTGATACAGGCTCTCACTTTAGGCCAGGTTGGCCTGGAACTTGGGACAAATTTCCTGCCTCAGTCTCATTAATCCTGAGATTACAGGCCTGTTTCACCAGTTGTGAGACTCAAAAAATATTTATTTTATATCTGGGACTGATACACACCTTTTATCCCAGCACTTAGAAGGTAAAAGCAAAACTATTAGGAGGCAGATGGATCTCTGTGAGTTTTAGGCTAACCAGAGATAGAAGGTGAGGCACTATAACACGAAAAATTAAAGACCCAGAGATAGATATTGGGGTTCAACCTGAAGATCAGACTGAAAGGGCTGATCCACACACTAGCTCTTCACCAAGCCTCAAACTGCTGCCTCTCCTCAGCATGGCTGGAGAATGAATGTTCTATCTTCAGTGTGGCTGGAGAATTAATGTCTCCTACTGAATACTGAAGACACTGCTTCTATCTTTTATACTCATCTAGTGCTGGGATTAAAGGCATGTGATCTGTTATTCTGGTGTATCCCTGGGTGTCCTTGAATTCAGAGACATCGGTATACCTCTTAATCCTGAGTCCTAGGATTAAAGGTGTGAATCACCACCACCTCCTAGGTCATGGCTGCTGAGATTAAAGTTGCATGCCTGGCTTCTATGGCTTGTGGCTGACTTTGCTTTCTGAATCCTCAGGCAAATTTTAATAAAGCATAAATAATATATCACTACAAAGCACTGTCTCAAAAATAATTGTGCTTGAAGTTTAATTTTTTTTCTCTTTACATTCTACAGAGCTGAAGAGATGCCTAAATGCTTACGACCATTGGCTGCTCTTGCTCTTCCAGAGGACCCTTTTGATTCCCAGCATTTGGACTCACTTGGCAGCTAATAACTATAACTTCAATCCCTGGGGATTCAATGCTCGCTTCTTACCTTTGTATGCACATAGTAAATAGGCATAGACAGGCAAAACATCCACACTTGTAAAATAAGGAAGGAAAAATATTAAGGGGGGGGCACGCAAGTGCCATAGAGTGTGAAAGTTGAAGACAAAGGACAGTTTGTAGGAGTTGGCATTCTTCCTCCACCATGTGGGTACCAGGGATCCAAATCAGGCAGTGTGGATTAACAATAGATGACTTTGCTACTGAGGCATCTCCTGGCTCTTGTTGGGGTTTTAATATCCATTTCCCTGATGATCATCAGGTTGGAAACTCTCCTATGTCTACTGAACCCTCGTGTCTCTACCCTTGAACCCTGGAGACTGACCTCAAGTCCCACAAATGTCAGGCAAGCACTCTACTGCTGGGCTCTATCTCCAGGCTCTCATTTTCTTTTATTTAAATAGATTCTCCTATCTTGATCATTAAAGTACCTTGAACATGCTTTCCTTGTGTGTACTTGTGTCTTTTGTTTTGAGACATGGTTCCTGAGTGCTGAGTGCATCTCTCACCCTTCTCTAAGAAGCTTCTAGCTGCAATAGGTGGTGATTAACAGAGACCAAGACTGCAGCACGCTCAGCTCTAAAGGGAGTACCTATTCTACACATGCTCCACCTCCAAGGCTTAGGGGTCATTTTAGAAGAGAAGGCAGGAAAAGTTTAAGAGCCATAATTGGTTGATAACTGTAAGGAAATATTTTCTGGATACAGAAGAGCAGCTGCACATGTGAACTCCCAGTGATTATGACAGCATGCACAAAACATTTGCAAACCCTAGCCGAAGCTAATCCCAGCATGAAGAGGGGTGTTGGGCACACAATCCCACCCTAGTTAAGGAGATATTGGGAAATTGTTAGCTACAGAGAGAGAGAGAGAGAGAGAGAGAGAGAGAGAAAGCTTTTTTCTAAGAGTGTAGACGCTAATAAGTTGACCATGTTCCAATGGAAGACTACACATCTGCAAATATGTGGGCTGCACAAATTGTTCTTAGTAGGGGAGAGAGGAGGACACAAAGTTGGGTGGGTAGAGAATGAGGGTAGATTTGTGAAAAGTTGGGGGAAAGGGAGGGAGTGAATATGATCAACACACATAATATGAAACTCTCAAGAAACTAAAACAAAGGCTCAGTGGTTAAGGGCACACTAACTGCTCAGTGGTTAAGGGCACACTAACTGCTCTTCCAGAGGACCTAGGTTCAATTTCCAGCACCCAAGGAAGTCCAGCTCACAACTGTGGATAACTTCGGTCCAAAGGAATCTCACACCATTTTTCTGGCCCCCAGGGGGCACTAAGCATGCTCATAGTGCATAGACATGCATGCAGACACCCATACTCATAAAAAAACAAAACAAAACAAAACAAAACAAAAACGAGTCTTTAAAATAATAACAAAAAATAATTTAAAATATCACAGCCCATACAACAAGAGATTCTGCCTCAAAAAGAAAAGAAAAGCAAGCAAGCAGCAACCACCCACCTATAGCAGACTGGGAAGGGGTGTCCACAGGGGGCATAAGTTGCTCTTTATTTTTTCACCAATGTATATTTTAAGTGTCTTGGGTCCAGCAAGATGGCTCAGCTGAGAAAGGTGCTTGCCTCCAAGCCTGGCAACCTAAATTCAACCAATCCCCACAGCTCACATGGTGGGAGGAGAGAGCCAACTCCTAACTACCTCCTCCACAGGAATATCTTGGCATGTGCCGCCTCCAAATAAATAAATGTAATATGTATATATTTAAAATGTCTTGATTCACAACTGTCTTTGTTCTGTCACTATGAAGAGTTCATTAAACTATGACTGACTTGGAACATGGGATTTGAGGTTCCCAGGCTCCAAAACAAACTCTTGCTCCCTTTTGAGGTGAAAGCTGGTTTTTATGTCAACAATGTTGTCTGTTCTGAGATTCCAGATGTAGCCAGCTATGACCTTGAACTCCTGATCCTCCTCCAGCTTCTCCCTCGGGAGTGCTGGGACTGTAAGTGTGCACCACCACACTCATCTCAGGCACTGATTAAAAGGGGGAACAGAGAGGTAGACAGGGTATTAGGAAGAAGTGGGCGTGGAGCCACTGCAAAGTATTGAGAAAGTGGAGCTACTTAAGAGTAGGGCAAGGGCGATACAAGAAGAAGGAGGAGGTGAGGAGACAGAGGTGAGCGGCTACACCCACAATCACCACAGTCTGGAAGTCTGCCTCCAGACTGTCTGAGGAAACCTAGCGATCCTAATTAAAAGCCGGTCTACTCCTAATGTTTTATGGAAGAGTGTGACACAGGATATATCAGCAGCACTAATTGTCTTCTCTCAGTTTGATTGTGCAATTGTGCAATGGAAGAGGTCGTTTTGCTAAATGCACAAGCCCCATTGATATGAGAAAATTGCCTTTTAATAAAGATTAAAGATTCCAAGAAGGAGTTGGAAGTAAAGTGAAGACTGCTGGAGGCACCAGGAGGCAATGGCACTTGCAGGAATTAGCTGCTGCCAGGCCAATTGGTTCTTGGGATGGTTGGTTCTAGGGATGAGGAAACTGATTATCCAATGACATTTAAGTAGTTAATAAGACTGACTGGACTCAATATCAAGACTCTTGACTCTTAATCAAGGTGCTTTCAGCAATGCTACACAGTAGTTCCAATATGTACGTGTGTGTGTGTGTGTGTGTGTGTGTGTGTGTGTGTGTGTGTGTGTGTGTGTGTGTGTGTGATATCTCCTTTGATTATTGAAACAGTGTCTCTTATTGGCCTGAAGCTCCCCCTTAAGGCTTGGCTGACTCACTAACTGTTCTTGTTAACTGAAGTATGTCAACACAGAACATGGTTTTTGTGCTTAAAATCTCACCCTAAGAAAGGCTTAGGGCTACACTGGAATCCTGAACACCCTGTGTAGTTATCAGCTGGCTAATAAAGACTCTCTATTGACTTAAACCCATGTCTAAGCAGTCTTCTCTGGTGAATACCCCACAACAATGCTCAGTGTGATTGTCCTTTTTCAAGAGCTTTTGATATTGCATCTAGCTATGTAGCCCAAGCTGGCCTGGAACTCATAATCCATCTGCTTCTGGCTTCTAAACTCAGGGAGTATAGACATGTCCCACCACACTGAGTGAGTGCCACAGATTACCTAAGGAGTTATTAGAAGAATTGCTCTCACTCTACAACCTCCTACCCTGAGGGATGGTGGCACGAACCTATAATCTCTGCTCAGGACGCAGAGACAGGAAAACTGCAGCAAGTTCAAGACCAACTTAACCCACATGGGGAATTAGTTCCAGAACACTCCAAGCTACAGAGTAAGACCCCATCTTTAAATGAAAAATCTCAAGATTAACCCTGACTTTCTCTTGTTTTCTCTCTCCCTCCTTCCTTCCCTCTCCTCTCTGGTTTCACTCATGCAAGGCATGAACTTTACCCCAGAGAAACACTTCCTAATTCAAAGAATTAGAATCTCATAATTAATGTCTCATAACCTTCTTATAGTTGAGGTTAGGAAAGAAAACTGTTCATAAAACATCCTTTGGTGTCAGTTTTGGAATCAAAATCAGCTGGATGAATCACAGATGTTCCCATGATGGCAAATGAATCTTAGATCAAAGAGATGACTTAATGTAAACCCATACCTTGTTGGACGATTAAAACACTCCTTATGCCTCATGTACTTAATACTGGACACTAATGATACAAGGAAAGAAAAAGTAAAATCTGTTTCAGAAGCCTGGAGGGAAGAGGCCAGAGCCACAGCACTCCCAGCCCCTAACTTCCAAGTGGACAGATCCCCACATCAGGTCCTTTGCAGCTCTTCATTTTCGAGATTACTGAAGAAAAAAAAAAAAAAACCCTCCTCTCTTTTTCAAGACAGGCTTGTGTGTGTGTGTGTGTGTGTGTGTGTGTGTGTGTGTGTGTGTGTGTGTGTGTGTGTGTGAAGCCCTAGCTCTCCTGAAACTCACTTTGTAGACCAGGCTGGCCTTGAATTCAGAGATCTGCCTGCCTCTGCCTCCGGTGTGCTAGGGTTAAAGGTGTCACTACCACCACCCAGAATTTCCCCCCTTTTTGATTTTGTGTGTGTGTGTGTGTGTGTGTGTGTGTGTGTGTGTGTGTGTGTTGTTCTCAAGTAAGTCTGTACATCATGTGCTGTGTACCCTTGGAGGTCAGAAAAGGGTTTCAGATCCCCTGGGGACTGGGATTAAAAGAGGTTGTGAGTTTCCATGTGGGTGGTGGGAATCAAACCTGGGTCCTTTGGAAAAGCCACCAGTTCCCAGATTTATTCTCTGTATGTGTGTGCTATGACACATGTGGAGGTCAGAAGACAATGAGTGGACATTAGTTCTCTCATTCCACTACATGGGTCCTGGGGAATTGAACTCAAGTCACTCAACTTGTCGGCAAATGCCTTTACCCCCGAGCCATCTCACAGTCTTCACGAGCTATTTTCATTCTTTTCTGGAACTCAACTTCAGCTGAGTCTAGAAACCTTATGACTGAACTTGCTGCATGGCATCTGATCATTTCTGGTGGTGCCTTCAGTGGCAGAAAATAATGACAAGCATCTGCAGGTGCTTAGAATTCTGAAGTGAGATTATAAATATTAGTCACACTGAAACTCTAAACAGATGCAGGAACTGCATCCTACGAAACAAACTACAGGATGAGACAGCATGCTCAATAATAAAAAGTATGAAAGAACAAGCTGGGCAGTGGTGGCGCATGCCTTTAATCCCAGCACTTGAGAGCCAGAGGCAGGTAGATCTCCTCGAGTTCAAGGCCAGCCTGGTCTATGGATCGAGCCCCAGGAACTAGGATGGGTTCCAAAGCTAAAGAGAGAAACCCTGTCTTGAAAAACAAACAAACAAACAGTACGAAAGAACAAATGCGAGAAAAACTGAAAAACTCACTGAGCTTAAAATTCAAGCTCAGTTTTTTTCAAGATAAAAAATAAAATTTGCTCAGTTTCTCTCCTCTATAAATGCTCCCTTTGATTAATCTTAAAATAGTGATTACAGCCGGGAGTTGGTGGCACATACCTTTAGTTCCAGCACTTGGAAGGCAGAGGCAGGTGGATCTCTGTGAGTTTGAGGCCAGCCTGGTCTACAGAGTGAGTGCCAGGACAGGCTCCAAAGCAATACAGAGATACCCTGTCTCGAAAAACCAAACCAAACCAAACCAAACCAAACAAAAATACAATGTTGTGAGTTTAATACCAGGTATTCCTCCCACTCCAGACACAAAACTCAAATGGAAAAGAAAAACACAAAACCCTTGTCAATCACTGGGCAAATTTCCAGTGGTCTTTCTTTCTGCATAGAGTGTAAATGGCTCTCTCTCTCTCTCTCTCTCTCTCTCTCTCTCTCTCTCTCTCTCTCTGTGTGTGTGTGTGTGTGTGTGTGTGTGTGTGTGTGTGTGTCCTCTGTGAAGGGCAAGGCAGATGCCTACATTGATTTTGAAGCACGATCTATCACTGGGACCTGGTACTCACTGATTAGGCCAGGCTGGCTGGCCATTGAGCCCCAAGGGTTCCCATTCTCCCTCCACACCTCTAGGATTACAAGTTTGTGCCACCACCCCAACTCTTTACACTATTTCTGGGGCTCTAACTTGGGTCTTCATTCTTGCACAGCAGGCACTTTACAGACAGAGCTATCTCTCTGACCCCTAGGGATATGCTCCTTGCTAATGATTTATTACTTTATTAAAAACATTTTGGGAGGCTGGAGAGATGGCTCAGAGGTTAAGAGCACTGGCTGCTCTTCCAGAGGTCCTGAGTTCCATTCCCAGCAACCACATGGTGGCTCACAACCATCCGTTATGAGATCTGGTGCCCTCTTCTGGTGTGCAGATATACATGGAAGCAGAATGTTGTATACATAATAAATAAATAAAATCTTTTAAAAAAAATAAAAAATTAAAAAAAAATTTTTGGAGCTAGATTGTTTGCTGGTTAATAACACTTGTTGCTCTTGCCAGAGACCTGAATTCAACTCCCAGCACCCACATTAGACAGCTTACAACTGTAACTCCAGCTCCAGGAGATCTGGCAACTTCTTCTGATTTCCTTGGGCATCATGAACATACATGGTACACAGACATACATGTGAGCAAGACACACATAAACATAAAATAAAATAAATTTTAAAATAAATAAATAAAAATAATTTTTTGTTTTGTTTCTCAAGACAGGGTTTCTTTGTGTAGCTTTGGAGCCTGTTCTGGAACTCACTCTGTAGACATAAAAACAAATTCTTTTTTCTTTTTAAGGAAGGGAATTTTTTTTAGATTTTATTTATTTATTATGTATACAACATTCTGCTTCCATGTATATCTATACACCAGAAGAGGGCACCAGATCTCATAACGGATGGTTGTGAGCCACCATGTGGTTGCTGGGAATTGAACTCAAGACCTCTGTCAGAGCAGCCAGTGCTCTTAACCTCTGAGCCATCTCTCCAGCCCCATAAAAACAAATTCTAATGTCTGGAAATTGTCTTTAGTTGATAAAATCCCTATGTAGGAGGCTGGGAAGATGGCACAGTGGGTAAGGTATCTGTTGTGTAAGCATAAAGACATGAGTCCAGATAACCAATAAAAGGCAGTAGAAGTGATGCTGTGTGAGTTTCACAGCCTAGGCCTCAGGTTCTCAGAAGATTCCACCACTAGTCTTTCAGAACAAAGCCACTGGGCAAAGAAGTTAAAATGGCTACTGGACAGTAAGAAACTATGGGAGAGAACAGTCCCCAAAGGGCAACTGTCCCTATTGTCTTAATTGGGTTTCAATTGCTGAGATGAATACCATGAGCAAAAGCAGCTTGGAAAGGAAAGAGTTTATTTCATTTTATAAGTTTCAGGTCACACTCCATCACTGAGGAAAATCAGAATAGGAACCTGGAGGCAGGAAACTAGCAGAGGGCAGGGAAGAAGGCTGCTTACTGGCTTGCTTCTCCTGGCTTGCTCCATTTGCTTTCTTACAGAGTGCACTGGGCCCTTCTACATCAATCATCATTCAAGAAAATAATACCCTACAGGCTTGCCCATAGGCAATCTGGTGGAGACATGTTCTCAATTAAGGTTCCTCTGCAGAAATGCTTGTGTCGAGTAGACAAAAAAACCAACCAGCAAGCCCATCAAGGAACAAATCCTATCGTGAATCATGATCATACCTAATACAAATATAATGATTTCTAATGTATTTTTGATAAACATGAAATGAATGTATCATTGTAAAATATAAATATGAACAGAAAGTGGTTTCCTTCCTCAGGATCCTGGAAGAGAATCACAGGATGTTAATAAGACTGAGGATTATAGTGTAAAACAAACAAACAGTGACAATCAACAATGTTACATCACCGGCTGAAATCCCTCAAGCCTTACGTCAGTCAATTCAAGGCTGGGGACAACAAAACTGTTGGCTTATTTTCTAGTCAGTGTCACAATTGTGCGTGTACATGATGTACAGAGCTTCTACTGTGTATTTTTATATGTATGTATGTATATATGGGAGTAAGTATTCACTTGCGTGCATGTGTACATTCATGTGTGTGTGAGAAAGAGAAAGAGAGGGAGGGAGAGAGAGAGTGTGTGTGCATTAGCTATATTAGGCTCAAGTTTCATTCCTTAGGAACTCTCCATCTTACTTTTTGCTGCTGAGTCTTTCATTGGCCTGGAGCTAGCCAAGTAGGTTAGACAGGCCAATGCACTCCAGGGATCTACCTCTTTAGCTAAGGCTACCTTTCAGAAGGATCACTGGGATGACAGATGCTTTTTTTTTTTTTTTTTTTTTTGGTTTTGGAATTGAACTCAGGACCTCTGGAAGAGCAGTAAGTGCTCTTAACCTCTGAGCCATCTCTCCAGCCCCTAGTTTTTGTTTTTGTTTTTTCAAGAAGAAAGTTGTGAGTTTGGTTCTTTTCAAGACAGGGTTTCTCTGTGTAGCTTTGGAGCCTATCCTGGCACTCACTCTGGAGAGCAGGCTGGCCTCGAACTCACAGAGATCCACCTGCCTCTGCCTCCTGAGTGTTGGGATTAAAGGCATGCACCACCAACACCCGGCGATAGATGCTTTTACGTGGGTTCTGTAATCTGAAGTCAGGTCATCAGACTTGAGCAGCGAGCACTGTTACACATAGGTGATGAGACCCAGTCTCAGACAACCTCAAAAGGTGAGGATGCATACTTAGGATTCCCCTCTGCCCTCCACAGGTATGCATGGCCACCCACACCAACAAACATGCACACATATAAATACATTCACTCATTACATGCAGAGAGAGAGAGAGAGAGAGAGAGAGAGAGAGAGAGAGAGAGAGAGTGAATGCTGGGTATGCTTGTACACATTGTAATCCCAATGCTAGAGATATAGAAACAGGAAGATTTATGGGGCTCATCTGCCAGCCTAGCCTACTTGGATAGCTCTAGGCCAATGAAAAACCCTGTCTTTAAAAGCTAAGTGTATGGCTCCTGAAGGTTGACATTTGAGCCTGAGCTGGCCTACACACACACACACACACACACACACACACACACATACACACACACACACACACACACAGGACTGCACACAATGCGCCCACATGAACATACCTCCACAAATACATGTAACATACAATTTACTTAAGTCCTCATCTCACAGACAAAAGAGCAGAAGCATCATTCTCAAGTTGTCATATGATGGATGGAAATGCCAAGAAACCTGTCTGGAGACCAGGGATTCCCTGGGCGTTCTCACCTGAGTCCTATGATAAGTCTGAAGATAGGCCAGAAGCAGCAGAGAGAAGGAGAGAGACTGGCCCTGCCTGGAACCTGGTCCATGGCAGCACCCTCCAGAGCACTCTTGAGGCTGAAATGAGCTTCATCCAACCTCATCTTGCCAGCAACAAATACACCTGACTAGCCACGTGGTGGTGGAGTGTGCATTTAATCCCAACACTCAGGAGACAGAAGCAGATGAATCTCTGAGTTCGAGGCCACCCTGTTTTACAGAGTGAGTTCCAAGATAGATAGATAGATAGATAGATAGATAGATAGATAGATAGATAGATAGATAGATAGATATTACAAGGGCAATTGTTTTGGACCAAGTTCCTGTCCTGGACCCCCCAAAGACAATACAAAAAGCCAAAATGGAGAAGTGAGGTGTGGTGGCACATTCCTGGAATCCCAGCACTTGGAAGGCAGATGTAGGAGGATCAGAAATTCAAGGTCACCCTCAGCTACATAGAGAGTTCAAGGTCAGCTACCTAACAACTCTGACCCCCAAAAAACAAAACAGCTACCAGTGTGGCTCTGGCTCCTATCTCCAAGCCTGATGACCTAAGTTAAATCCTGGGGGACTCACATGGTAGAAGGAGAGAAATGACTCCCAAAATTTGCTCTCTAACTTCTTCATGTGTGCCAGAGCACACTTATACTTACACTTACACACACAAAAGAAACAGAAAAAAACAAAAATGAAGTCATGCCCTTAGTAAAGGAATTTTTAATAATTTTAAACACATTTCCCATATCAAAAAGACTTGAGCTAACTCCTGGAACTCAATTATTTTCCTTAATTATTAATCTAAACTATAGTCTATACAGCTCCTCAAGAGAAACGCATATGTCCTAGCTGTGTGACACTTCCTTGTTCTTATTTTCTGTCCTCAGCAGCTCCTGCTTTATCAGGAGCCGGGGCAACACTATATCCTATCTTTACCTGTATTAATTCTGCCACTAAATTAACCTCTATCATAATCCTTTATTACATTTGTTAAAAACCCTTAATCATCAAAATTCTTTTTAAACTAACACTATTATTGAATAAAATCATTACTTCAATTAAGCAGTACATCTTAAGAGGAAACCATCTTCAAAATAATCCACAGGTAAAAAACGCCGGGCGTTGGTGGCGCACGCCTTTAGTCCCAGCACTCAGGAGGTAGAGGCAGGCAGATCTCTGTGAGTTCGAGACCAGTCTGGTCTACAAGAGCTAGTTCCAGGACAGGCTCCAAAGCCACAGAGAAACCCTGTCTCGAAAAAAACAAACAAACAAACAAACAAAACAACAAAAAAAGAAAAACCAATAATCCACAGGTAAAAATGCCCAGTGGAATAGGATATTTCCATGACATAATCACACTACATTAGAGGCAGTGGGGGTCACCCCACACACACACACTTATTCACACCATGCCAGATCCCAGAGAAAATGGCAGCAGCAAACATGTTGTAGTACAGCTGTAGCAAGAGACATTCTGGAGCCAAAGCCCTCAGGGCCTATCCGAGATTCACCCACCAGTGCCTTGCATTTTGGTGGGCCAGCTACTGTCTGTGGCCCCATGACCCTGTAGTCAGCACCTCCCTGGCCACCCAGGCCACGGCCTGGAGGGACCTCCAGTTTTGTAGCCCTGGCTCTGCTGTGGCTGCCATATGTAGGTGTTTTTGTTGTTTTGGTTTTGTGTTTGTTTGTTTTGAGACAGGGTTTATCTGTAGCTTTAGAGCCTGTCCTAGAACTCGTTCTGTAGACCAAGCTGGCCTTGAACTCACATAGATCCACCTGCCTCTGCCCCCCAAGTGCTGTGATTAAAGGCACCACTGCCTGGCCATACATAGGTTTAAACTAAGTTTCTATCATTCTATTTACCAATAAAGACTCAGTAGTCAGATTGGGGTAAAAAACCTGATGGGTAAAAGAAGCAGCGGAGAAGCAACCAGCCGTCCTTCTCTCCATACTTCCCAGATCTAAGAGACCACAAAATCTCTAAGTTCCTCCCTTCCTGTGCGTTTTCTCCCTCCATATTCCTGGCTTCTCTGTGGCTAATTCTGGTCATCTAGTAGCTGGCTCTGCCCCCAATTCAACACAGTCTCAGGGTGTCACATTACAACCAAATGCCCAGCAACAACCATCTTTCTATCTATACATAATATATACATAAAATAAATGTTTACTTTGGTATGAATAATGTACAGTGAGAGACCTGTAAGGATAAGTGTATGTGGTGTATGTGCACATGTGTGTAACGCATGTATGTGTGTGTATGTGAATGTTGAGGCCTGAAGTTGATGTGGAGTGTCTTCCTAAATTTCTCTCAACTTTATGTACTGAGGCAGTCTCTCACTAAACCCAGAGCCTGACAGTTTAACTAGTCTAGCAAGCTAGCTTCTCCCAGGTATTCCTGCCTCACTTTTAGGTGGGTGCTGGGGATCTCAGGGTGTCATGGCAACACTTTGTCCATGGAGACATTACGCCAACCCGGATAAGAGCTTCCACAACTTCAAAGGATTTGTTCTTTTTTAAAAAAAAAATTACTTATTCATTTTGGTTTATGGAGACAGGGTTTCTCTGTGTACCCTAAAACTGTCCTAAAACTCAATTTGTAGACCAGGCTGGTCTGAAACTCACAGAGATCCACCTGCCTCTAGTTCTTGAGTACTGGGATTAAAGGAAGATGCCAACATCACCTGGCTACTCATGTGTTTCTTATGTGTATGTATGTGTACCTGAGTGTGTGTGTGTCTGTGTATATGTGTGTGTGTGTGTGTGTGTGTGTGTGTGTGTGTGTGTTTGTGTGTGTGTGTGTGTATGTGTGTTTGTGTTTGTGTGTGTGTGTGTGTGTGTGTGTGTGTGTGTGTGTGTGTGTGTGTGTGTTTGTGTGTGTGTGTGTGTGTACCACATACATGCAGGAGCCCTCAGAGGTCAGAAAAGAAACATTGGATGACTGTGAACTGCTACATGGGTGCTGGGAACTGAACTTCGGTCTTCTGCAAGACCCAAGATTTGTTATTTTTATTTTATTTGTATGAGTGTTTTGCCTGTATGTATGAATCTGTGCCAGAGAGCATGCCTGGTGCCAGGGGAGAACAGAGGAAGGTATAATTCCTGGAATCACAGGTGGTTGTAAGCCACCATGTTGAGACTGAGAACCAAAGCTGAGTCCTCTGCAAGAGTAGCAAGTGATCTTTTAGTTTTTTTCAAATTAATAATATATTACATTTAACCTAATATATCCACAACACACATTATCACTTAAACATATAATCTTTTGTAGGCAATGAACATGAGTTATAAAAGCTATAAAATTAATGTTTTTATAGTTCTAATTCTGTAATGAATTTTTCATTTTTGGTGGTGGATAAGTGCACAAAAATATATTTAATAGTGTAAGTACAAAATCCAATGTGAAGCCCCATAGCTTTTCTTCTGAATGGCTACTCTAACAGTATAGAAGTTCATTGAGTTGTATAGTTTTGGGGTTCTGGTTAATTTTTTACTAGTTACACTTTTATAATAAAATTTAAAATGTTTAAATATAATCTTTATAAGTTGATGTATTTTATTGGTCTTAGCAGATACAAGTTGTGGAAAAATACATACTTATTCTCTAGCTCGTATAAAATTGACTATATGCTAGGCCAGAAAGTAAACATTATACAGCGTAAACAGTTGTTTTACCAACTGTATAATCCATAGGCAAGCCAGGCGTTGGTTGTGCATGCCTTTAATCCCAGCACTCGGGAGGCAGAGGCAGGTGGATCTCTGTGTGTTCGAGGCCATCCTGGTCTCCAGAGTGAGTGCCAGGCTCCAAAGCTACACAGAGAAACCATGTCTCAAAAAACAAACAAACAAACAAAAATCCATAGGCATCAGCTTCATAAACAATAGGTCCAATAGATACAGTTAAATGTGGCTACCAAATTGAGATGCACTGGAATTGTGAGAGACACACCAGACTTGAATGTGCTGTATTCCTAACTACTGAGCCATCTCCAGCTCCTGCAAGATTTATTGTGTGTGTGTGTGTGTGTGTGTGTGTGTGTGTGTGTGTGTGTGTGTGTGTGTGTGTGTGTGTGTGTGTGTGTGATGAGAGTGCAGGTGCCTGCAGAGGTAGGACATGTGTAGGGTTGAGATCTTCTTGAGGCTGGGGTTACAGGTGGTTGAGAGTCACCCAGTGTGGGTTCTGGGAATCAAGCTGAGGAACTCTGCAAGAACAGCAAGTGCTCTTAACTATCTCTCTAGCTCTGGCAATGATTTTTTAAATCCAAATTCCCTACTGGATCAGGGGACTCTTAGGTGATTTTGATTCTTCCTTTTATTTTGTCAGTCATGGGATAGGATAGGGGTTCTCAACCTTAGCACTTCTCATGTCTGATAACTCTTCATGTGGGATCTGCCCTGTGTATTATCCACTGTTTACTGCATCTCCACCCTTACCTACTAGATGCCACTAGCACCCCACCCCCAGGTATAACAACTCAAAAAGTATCAAGACGTTGCAAGATCTGAAGGCAGGCTTGCAAGAAACACTAATATGTAGGCTATTTGACACATGTGAATCATAGTTATACTAAAAGAATCTCACCACCTAGCTGACGTCCATGTTGACGTCTGTGTTTTTATTTACTAAATCTGGCAGCCCTACTTGGAATGCAGAATCATTCCCAGTGGGCACTACATCAGGTCAAGGTTGGATGTGGTTGATGAAGTCCACAGATTAAAATAAGACCAATTATAACTCAATAGCATTTCACTAAACACAAATCTACATAAAGGCTTTTAAAGACAACATGTTTTTCTATTTTCATGCTAAATTCATATTACTGGGGGGGGGGGCGCCTGTAAATACTAGCCTACAGACACACCATAGTGTGTACTTGGAGGTCAGAGGACAACTTAAAGGAATCAGTTCTCTCTTGCCACCATGTGAGCCCTGGGGATCAGATTTAGGTCAGCAGGCTTGGTGAAGCAAGCTTTTATCTACTTAGTCATCTGGCCAGCCTTCCTCTTATACTTTAAATAAGGAACCAGAAAAATAGCTGTTTGAATAGCAGGGACAAATGTCACTAGCATTCATGAAATAATATGTAGCTTCTACAAAGGCATGGATTTTTGTTGTTTGCTGGTCCATCCTGGGTACCATAAACAGGGCCTAGTGCATAGGAATCATACAATAAACATTTGTTGAAAGAGTGATAGGAAGTGTTGACGGTGTAACATGTGGGCTAAAATAGCCATATGATTGTATACTTCCCTGTAAATAATGGACGACTGTGTGTGGCGGTGTATACCAGAAGTCTCACTACTTGGGAGACTGAGAGGAAGATCTCTTGGGTTTAAGAATTGGAAAAAGCTAGGTGGTAGTGGCACACACCTTTAATCCCAGCACTGGGGAAGCAGAGGCAGGCAGATCTCCAAGTTTGAGCCTTGTCTACAGAGTGAATTTCAGGACAGCCAGGGCTACATAGAGAAACCCTGTCCCCAAACTCCCAATTAAAGAATTGGAAAGCAGTGGGGGAGGGCACACACACACACACAACACACACACACACACACACACACACACACACACACACACAGAAACAAAGACATTGGGGAGATGGTTCAGCTGGCACAATGCAACCATGGTGACCAGAGTACTATCCCCAGCACCTATGTAAAAGCCAGGTGGCGTGTCACGCGCCTGCAATCCTAGAACTATGGAGGCAGAGACAGGAAGATCTCTGAGATTTGCTGGTCAGAAAAATCCATTAAGTTTAGGTTCTGAGAATGAGACCCCAATACAAAATGTAAGGTGGAGTGGGGCTGGGGAGAGGGATCAGTGGGTAAAGCACTTGCTGTGCACATGTCAGGCGTTCAGGTCCCCGGAACACAAGTAAATGCCAGGGACACATGGCAGCCTACCTGTAACTCCGGTGTTCCAAAGGTAAAGACAGGTGCTCCTGGAGCAAGCTGGTTAGCTAGACCAGTCCAGACTGGCAAGCCCTGGCTTTGACTGATTGACCCTGTCAATGGTGGAGAGTGATTAAGAAAGGCTTCCCTGGGGCTGGAGAGATATCTCAGAGGTTAAGAGCACTGTCTGCTCTTCCAGAGGTCATGAGTTCAATTCCCAGCAATCACATGGTGGCTTACAACCATCTGTAATGAGATCTGGTGCCCTCTTCTGGCCTGCAAGGATACATGCAGACAGAAAACTGTGTACATAATAATAAACAAATCTTTAGAAAGAAAGAAAGAAAGAAAGAAAGAAAGAAAGAAAGAAAGAAAGAAAGAAAGAAAGACTTCCCATCTCAAACTTGGGTCTCCATTCACATGGGTACACGTCTGTAATTCTATTACTTGAGAGGCAGGCAGAGGATGTGAAGTTTAAGGTTGGCCTTAGCTAGCTAGCTACACAGTGAATTTGAGGCCAGCCTGGGACATATACAATCCTGTTTCAGTGTCCAACATTTTTATTCAAAGCAGCATGCATGACTCCTTGTGTCTCTATTTGGAGTGTTTTCATTTCTCGTTGTTGCTGTAACATATTCTGAAAACTCTAGGGGAGCAACTCAGACTGCTAACTGTTCAGTCCTCAATACTGACCTGCCTGTATACAACAGCAGCCAATAACTCCAGTCCTATGGTATCTGACACCTGCTGGTCTCTGTCCTCTGCTGGTTCCTGCACTGTAAATGATTCACATAAATCAATACAGGCACACACACACACACACACACACACACACACACACACACTAATAGGAAAATAAATATTCAGAAAAAGAAAGAGGAGGCAGCCTCAAGTCTGTTCTGAGACGAAATACAACAGCTTGAAAGGGTATAGTTAGGCAGTTTACTTAGAATGTTAATAATTAACATACATATTAGATTTCCTTGTTTTCAGAAATTTGCAACAAAGGAAATCTTGTGGTATTTTAACTTTTAGGAGCAAATAAATGTAGAAAGGGGCTGATTCACGTTGGAGGGGGGGAAAGAAAAAGAAGAAAAACTTACCTTCTCAACCTCTACTCCCACAGATTTCTCTGTGTAAGGGAGCCATCTAGAGGCTGCTGGCTAGATCTCTGCTGCCTATCCTGACAGGCTTGTCTGGAAGGTTTTCTCACAGATCTAATCACAAATCAGAAGTCACTGACCCCAGTCGATAAGCCCAACTGAGAATGATATTAATCGATGTTTATGTTAAGGAGCAGAAACACACCTGAAGAGGTTATGCTCATCTCCTATGCCCAGCGGAGGTGCATTACAGAGGGTGCAGAAGGGTGGGGAGAACAGAGATGGAGGATGCTTGGGGAAATCTGAGTGTTGATGATTTCTGGATGATGTGACTGAAAGGCGTAAACTAAACTAAAAGGCTTCACTTCTAGGAACGAAGGGACCAGACCCTCACTCAGCCCCAGCTTTAGAAGCCATGACAGGCTACAGGAAAGACACGTAGGCCTCTGACACAAGGAAACTCCAGATCCTCTGGCCTCCCAGAGCCTAGGGCCAAAACTGAACACAAAGAAACTCCAGACCCCCTCCCCTCCCCCAGCCTCCTAGATACTTGGTTCCTGGGAACTGTTTGGCCACAAAAGAAACTCCAGGGGAGACCAAAACCTCCCCTATAGTCTCCAGGATACAGTTCTGAAAACTATTGGTATCTATGAACAACAGGCCACCTGCAAGTAACAAGACAAAGCCATAGAAACCACAGAATGTTCCCTCTCAGCACTGACCAATGAGGATACCTGGTACACAGGTATTTCATGCCAAAATATGACTTTGAGAATTTTTCCTGATTGTCCCCAAATGTCAACCAATCAGAAATCAATCCATACCTACTGATGTAATACTGTAACTTTTGTCTTTAGAACCTAGCAGTAAACAGGGAGCTTTACCCCCTCTGGAGGCTGCTGCATCAGCTTGCTAGATGGGGTCCCTCCCTCGGAAGGATGGACAATTTAATAAACCTTGTGCATTTGCATCGGTGATCTGTCTCCCTGGTCTCTTTGGGGATCCTTGTGACTTGGGCACTTCTCTCTTGTTTTAGAGTCTGTCCTGGACCTCGCTCTGTAGGCCAGGTTGGCCTAGAACTCACAGAGATCCACCTATCTCTACCTCCCAATTGGTGGGATTAAAGGCATGTACCACCAATGCCTGGCACCTTCTCCTTTTTTCTTCTTTTTCTTTGTCTCATGGTGGGGCCTTGCTTTGTTGCCCAGGCTAGCCATTTGCAGGCTCACACAGCCCTCTTGCCTCAGGCTCCCAAGTAACTGGGACTTCGGGTGCTCAGTGCCACATCTGGCCCAATGTTGTTTTTCTTAGGTGTGGCTTGGATATTGCTCAGTGTAGGAGAATGCATCTGACCTTGAAGATGCTGGTCTAGGTCTCTCAGGATAAGGAAGAGGATGTCTGCAAGGTACGTGTGCATTAATACACAGAGCACAGAATGTCATGTGTTTGCATTTGTGTAGTGTGATATGAATAGCCACTACACTATTTTTCTTTGCAAAGTAGTAAGGAAACTTTATTCAAAAGCAAAGCTATGCTGGGCCTGGTGGTGCACTTCTTTAATCCTAGTACTCGTTAGACAGAGGCAGGTGGATCACTGTAAGTTCAAGGCCAGCCTGGTCTACACACAGAGTTTCAGACTAGCCAAGGATACATTGTGAGAAGCTGTTTTAAAAATAAAAAACCAAGGAAAGTTATTTTAAATAAAGATCAGAGATACTATGCAAGGCAGCAGCGGCCCACATGAATGGGAAAGTACTCAAGGGCCTTCTTTTTGCCTATTAAAATTAAAAAAAAAGAATTTAAATGCATTGAGCAGAGTTGCTTAAAATATGATCAAAGTCTGAGCCTGTAATCCCTGTACTGAGCAGCTGAGGAAGGAGGATCATAGGTTCAAGGCCTGACTAGGCTACAGAGTCACTTCAAGGCCAGACTGAGCAATTAGGGGAGACCCTATTTCAAATTAAAAGAGAAAGAAAAAAAGAAGGGCTGAAGATATAGCTCAACAGTAGAGTGCTGGCTTAGCATGTGCCAGGCCCTAGTACATCAGTTTTCAACCACTTTGGGAGTCAAACAGCCCTTCCAGGGGGGTCACCTGAGACCTACATAAAACACAGATATTCACACTATGTCTCATAACACTAGCAGCATCACAGCTATGAAGTGGCAACAAAAGTAATTTTATGGTAGGAGGTCACCACAACACGAGGATCACATTAGGAAGGTTCAGAGTCACTGCCCTACGTTCATCTCCAGCCCACTAACAAGCAAGAAATATGACTATAAAAAGTCACCTAAGACAGGTGTAGTACCTGGCACTCAGAGGCAGGTAGATCCTTGAGTTCCATGCTAGCCAGGGATACATAATGAGACTGTCTCAAAGCAAAGCAAAGCAAAGCAAAGCAAAGCAAAGCAAAGCAAAGCAAAGCAAAGCAAAGCAAAGCAAAGCAAAACAAAACAAAACAAAACAAAACAAAACAAAACAAAACAAAGCAAGCCCCTGGGCTGAGTAGTGGTGCTTGCCTGTAATCAGACCCAGCACTGGGGAAGAGGCTGAGGCAGGGGAATCTTATTTTGAACTACTCAGTCCTACCTTGTATCAAAACAACAACAAAACTGAAAATCTGAATTTGCATCAAATGTGATGACAATCCTTGTGCTGTTTTGTTTGTGTTGAACTTTAATGTTTCATGCCTTGCGGTCTCATTGGAATTGCTTCTGCTGTGCACAGCAAACACAAACACTTGGTGATGCTAAAAGGGTAACAGAAAACTTCACAACACTGGTGCCATGCTCTCTCTGATAGGCCTTGGGCTGGAAAGATGCTACCTTCCTCCCATCCCCCATCCCAGCTTCCCAAACTAACTCTTACCTGCCCTCTGGATTCCCATGCTGGGAGAATCCTTCTTGGCCTTCTTCTTTGCTCCTAGGTCATTTCCCCTGCCTTCGTATTAGTCCAGTCTAGTCTAATTATCAGGGTTTTTTTTTGTTTTTTTTTTTTTTGACTGATATCTCCCCAAGACTACAGTTTCCTAAAAGAGATAAGAACTCTGCCTTTTTATAGCTGTAACCTGAGTTGCTGACCCAGCACCTCCACAAAGAGCAGAAGAATATATTGTGGCTGAATGGCCAGCAGCACAATTATCGACTTTTTGGAGCACCAAAATGGAATGCAGCTACACTAGAAAGGATCCAACATATATAAAAGTCATAATTTAGCATAAATATGAAAACAGGTGCTTGATACCAAATGGATTTTAACTAGGATTATGATACAAATTCTTAGAAATTATATTTTATAAAACTAAGTTCTCTTCAAAAGTGCTCTATACTCATTGAATTAATTTTAAACTTCTTATTTATTATTGTTTTGTGTGCATACATGGAGAGGGTGCATGCCACAGTATGTGCGTGTGTGTGCCACAGTGTGCGCGCGCGCACGTGTGTGTGTGTGTGTGTGTGTGTGTGTGTGTGTGTGTGTGGTCAGAGGACAACCTGTGGGAACGGTTCTCTCCTTCTACCATGAGTGCTCTGAGAATCAAACAGGTTATCAGGGTTGGTAGCAAACACCTTCACCTGCTGAGCCATCTCACAGTCCCAGTTTTGGCGATTCTAACTCATTATTGCTCCTATGATACAGTCATATCAAGCATATGCATCTTTAGTTGTACCTAGCATTCCAAGTTGTGGCATTGACTTTAGACTAGCTAAGTATCTCAGATTTCCTCCATAGTCATACCTAAAAGTAGTTAGTTCCTCAACAATTGTATTATCCATTTTTTCTATTTTCTTACCTTATCTAGAACAATGGCCTCCATCTTGACATCCAGGTACTCTTGGAGTCCACAAAGATATTGCTGTTTTTATCTGAGCAAGAGTTTTTATCAGTGTCCAGGTTCTCGGCCTGTGTGTGACACCTTTGGAGAACTAGAGACCATGTGACCCCCTTCCTTATGCTTAAAAAAGCACTTAAGCAATCATGCCAGAACCGGAGTTCTTCTGAGTCTCATCTCACAATACAATAAACTGCCTCAACCAGGTTCTCCCGGCAACTGAAGAATCACAGTGAATTTATTTGCTAGAAAGATTTATACCATTTATGACTTCCAGGTTTTGTTGTTTGGTTTGGTTTTGGTGGTACTGGTGATTGAACCTAGGGCTCTATCACCAAGCCACATCACTAGTCCTCTTACTTTAAAAAAGAAAATTCAAATTATATTTATTTAGTGTGCGTGGTGGTGGGGGGGTCAGAAAACAACTTTCAAGAATCTGCCAAACAGATTTTTTTTTTAAAAGCTGTTGAGCTGGGCCTGGTAGCTCATATCTGTAACACCAGCCCTGGAGAGGTTAAGGCAGGAGGATGGCTCATAGTTCAAGGCCAGCCAAGGGCTTCATAATAGACTCTGTCTCCAACAATCACACTGTGCTATGTACAGTCATACAGTGGAAGACATGTAGCAGGTAGAAAGTTTTCATTTGGGGTAAGAAGTGTACAGGACCTGGGTGTAATGATGAATTTTAATAGCCCCAGCCCTCAGATGGAGGTGGGAGGAAGAAGAGTTCCAGGTCGTTTTGGCTATTAAGTAGTTTTCAGGCCCGCCTGGGCTACACAAGATCCTGTCACAACCTCCTTTCCCCCCACAAAGTAGTTTACAGACAATGGAATTTGCCAACATTTGTATGTATACTGTCTGTTGAATATGCAGGTAGATTAAAGTCTATTTTGTTTGGGGAAAATAACTTATTTTATATGTTCTTCCTGTTACCCTTTTGCTTAAATTACAAATTCGAGAGAGATGGACATGGAGTATAGAGAGCACATTAACCAGTTTATTGTAGGACAGGAGAGAGAGAGAGAGAGAGGGAGAGAGGGAGAGGGAGGGAGGGAGAGAGAGGGAAGAACAGAGCAGACCAGAGAGAGAGTGCTGAGGGTTTATAAGGGGGAGCTTGCACATCGCGCTGAGTCCCCACCCCATTTGCAGCCCTGTAAATCAGTGATGAATGCAACACAGGACCCTTTAAGCTGCCTAGGTATCTGCCTGAACCTTTCACTTCCACTTCATTAAACTGTTCACCCAAATCATGAAAACTATTTTGACATTTTTTTTCCAGTCCAAAGTCTTTGAAAGCTAGGAAGAACATTTTGTTGGTGTTCCTGTGATTACAGGCTCTCTGGCAGACCATGGAGAGAGTAGGGTTCTCAGTAAGACTTGTCAGTTTCAGTTCTGCACTGGAAGGGACCAACCCATCTGTCAGAAAAACTTCCTTTTTTTTTTTTTTTAAGACAAGATGTCTATGTAACAACCTTGGCTGGCCTATAACTCACTGTATAGCACAGGCTGGCCTCAAACTCATAGAGATCTGCCTGCCTCTGCCTCCCTACTGCTGGGATTAAAGCAGTACGCCACCATCCCTGGCTAAAAATTCCCTTTTCATTTGTGAACAAAACTTCTCAAGTAGGAGCTATAATTTCACTCAGTTCACAGAATAATCAAGAAATGCACAAGGCAATGCACTTGAATGTGTCTCCCTTTAATCCGGACACTGGGGGCATGGAAGAGATGAGCATATTTAATTAGGGGCTGGGGATGTAGCAAGGTTGGTAGAGGGTCTGTCTGGAAGACATGAAGCCCTGGTTCCATCACTAGCACTGCACAAAACTGGGCGTGGCTGCACATGCAGGTAATCCCAACAATTGAGACCCTGTCCAAAAGAGACCGAACTGAGAAGAGCCTGCCTTTCTCGTCCTGAACTTGACATTCAGTCTATTTTCAATCTTTTTCTTTGTTTGAGACAGGGTTTCTCTGTATAACCTCCCTGGCTGTGATTCTGGAACTTGCTCTGGCCTTGAACTCAGAGAGATTTGTCTGTCTCTGCCTGCCAAGTGCTGGGATTAAAGGTGTACAAAGCCATCACCTGGCTTTAATCTTTTATTTATTCTTTGACAATTTCATACATGTATACAATGTATCTTTATCAAATCTACCTCCAATTTCCCCCTCCCATTCTCCTGACACCCCTCTCGTCTTCATGTCACCTCCTTTTATTTTGTAACCTTCTGTGTCCAATCCCTGCCACCCACTGACCAGAACGTGGTAACAATAATTGCAATGAGTTAATGAGTACAAGGGCCACACCACACACTCCTCCTGTGTTGTGTCCCTGTGCTCCTTTCCCTGTATCCTGTCCCCTTTTGCATTCTTCCCACCTTCTGTTTTGTGACATTCCTTGTGCGTTGAAGGGGAGAGGGAGAGGGAGAGTTCATATAGACGTCTGTTTAAAGTGGAGTACTCAGTCATTTATCCTCAGTACTTTGACTAGTTATTCGCCTGCACTAACTGCTATCCACAGCAGAAACTTCTTTGGCTAAGATTCATAACAGTGCTAATCTACGGGTGATAAACATTCAGAAGGCAGTTTGACGACATTCCATTTGGCAAAACAATAGTATTTTCTCCCCTAGGGCCTATGACCTCCTGAGTCCTGGGCTTTTGACCAAGTTTACAGTTTTTGTTTGTTTGTTTATTTTGTTTTTTAAGACAAGAGTCTTCATCCACAGCTCAAGCTATCTTGCCTCTAAGTATGGTGATTCTCCTGCCTCAACTACCATGCCCGAGTTGAAAGTCATTCTTGAAGTCACTGCTTTTGCCCTCCAATGCCAAATTCTACAAGTTGTGCAGAGCACTCACTCTATACTTTGGTTATTTACTTTTTAACCTACATGGGTTCTTCTATCATTAGCATAGCACAGATGGCCACAGCATTAAACATTAAACTAGCAACATACTCATACAAGCGCAATGGTTAATCCACAGGCAAAGTCAGAGGCAGAGTGTTAAAAAGCTGTCCTTAAATTACATGCCTCACAATAATGCAACAACAGACTGCTAACTGAGGTGGAAACTTCAGCTGGAGACAATGAGGGCAGGGGAGGGCAGCAGGCACCCATGGCAGAGAGAGATCATTTATGTTGGGTTCAACTGACACAAAAATAGTGCTGGCTTCATCCTCTATTTTTTTAAATATTTATTTATTTATTATGAATACAGTGTTCTGCCTGCATGCATCCTTGGAGGCCAGAAGATCTCATTACAGATGGTTGTGAGCCACCATGTGGTTGCTGGGAATTGAACTCAGGACCTTTGGAAGAACAGCCAGTGCTCTTAACCTCTGAGCCATCTCTCCAGCCCCTCAGTCTCTATTTTTAATAGATTTATTTATTTTATGTTATGTATAGGACTGCTTTGCCTGCATGTATGTATATGTGTATCGTCCTCAGAAGTCATAAGATCCCCTACACTGTAGTTAATGGGTAATCTGGAGCCACCAGATCAGCTGGGAACCAAATTTGGGTCCCCTGGAAGAGCAGCCAGCACTCTTAACTGCTGGGCCATCTACCCAGACAAAGGTTATGTGTGTTTGTTTTTGAGATCTCTGTGAATTCTGCCTCTTAGGTACCAATGTGAAATGGGATGGCTAGCACCTTGTTTTCCCAAGTCATGACAGGAAACACTCAGACTTACTGGATTTATCCAGACATAATAAGCTTGTCTTACGGGTACATGCCTATAATCCCAGATACAGGGAGTGAATATGTATTGTTGACATAGGTACAGCCATGTCAGGGATGGCACAGGCTTTCTCAGTGAGGCTCAGGGGGCTAGCAAAGCCTTCCTCTGGTCCAAGTACAATCGACCAGTATGTGCTAAAACTAGCAACTGCAGCTTCCTTATCCCTGTTGTCCACCACATGAGACTGCTCCCGTACAGAGACCTCCTACTGAGACTAGCTAACCTCTCCTCTCCCGCTGCACATAATAAACGTTCTGAGTTCCCAGGTGTCATCCATCACGGCAAACTCGGCCCACCCAGTCCCAGCTTTCCTGTATGTGTGTCTGTCATTTCTTCAATGTTAGTCCTTTCTTTGTTATCAAGTCACTGCAATCAGGTTCCCAGAACCAAGCTCTGCAGGACAGAGCATCTAGCACCAGGGAGACTGAGGTAAGAGTATTGGTGTCAATTCTAGGCTAGCCTGGGCTATGTAGTGACTTCTAAGCCAGCGTGAGGTCCTGGGAGGTCAGGACTTCAATATCTGAATAGAGGGAGGGGCATGATTCAGATCATAGCAAGAAACCTTAGAGAGGAGAAAGAGTTCAGAATCTCCAACTGATGGCAGAGATACCAGAGCTGTCTAGCCAATCCACAGGATAACACAAAGTAATAAGTCAATGGTTATTTTTTTTTTTAGCAGGGTTGTATGTAGTTCAGACTGGCTTTGAAGTCACTATTGTGCTGGGATGACCTTGAACTCCTGATCCTCCTATCCCTACCTCCCAAGTGTTGGAATTATAGATGTAGGTACCATTCCTAATGAATCGTTGTTGCTTTAAGCCATTTTTTTCCACAGATAGTTTGTTATGCAATCAAGAGTTACTGAAACAACCCCATTTCACATGAATTCCAGTCCAGGCCTGAGCCCATTACACTGCACTTGATGATAGGTTACATGTAAAATGGATTGGTTAGTCAGCTCTTTCATTATTACCACTGAGAGGGAAGTGAGTACTAATTTATTAATTTGAAATGAATAGACAGTGCTACTGGTAACATCTGTGTAGCACTTTGCCAATTGTTTGAAACAGTCTCTTAATAATTTATAAGGTTTTTTAATCAGAGAAATATTGAATGATAGACTCTTGGGGCTAAAAGGAACAACAGGAGGTCACTCACTCCATCTCTCCACCTTCAAAGAGAATGACTGATAACTCTCTCTGTGTCAGATAAAATTCTCCATCTTCTTCCTTCTCTGCTTCCCCCTCATTATTGTCAAAACAACTTTTATAAAGTATTGATCTGTAAGCAAGACTGCATTTGGCATTCTATAGGCCTTTAAAGATTTAATACAACAATGCAGAGAAAGCACAGTTAAAATCCAAAGGGCTGCATGTAAAGATAGCTTCAGAGAAATCCTGTCTTACAATGACAGCATTTTCCCCCTTCTGTTTGTCTACACAAATGTTTTGAGGTAGATGAATATAAGCAGAGGGCTGGAGAGATGGCTCAGCAGTTAAAAGTGCAAACTACTCTTCCAGAGGACAGGAGTTCACTTCCCAACACCCACATCTGGTGGCTTACACCTGCCTGTAATTCCAGCTCCCAGGCCTCTATCTGAGGTGCTCTTCTGGCATCTGTGGGTACCTATACTTATGTATACATACCCACACAGATACATACTCACACATAAATGAAAGCAAAAAAGAAAATATTAAGCCGGGTGTTGGTGGCACATGCCTTTAATCCCAGCACTGGGGAGGCAGAGGCAGGCAGATCTCTATGAGTTTGAGGCCAGCCTAGTCTCCAGAGAGAGTGCCAGGATAGGCTCCAAAACTACACAGAGAAACCCTGTCTCGAAAAAAAAAATGTTATGTTTTCAAAGAAGCAACACACACAAACCATATCATAAACAGCCAAGCATACTAGTGTATGCATGTATGCAATGAAAAAGAGATTGGGAGATTGGAGACAGTGTCCCAGTGTTTCAAAGATTGTCATGTAGAAAGACCAAGATTTGCTCTGTGCAATTGGAGTGAATAAGCAGAAGTTGCAAGTGGTCTTTCCTCTCCTCGAGAGAGATTCTGTTGTAGCCCATGCTGTTCATGAACTCGTTATGTAGCAGAAGATGACCTTAAACTCCTTATTTTCCTGACTCTACCTCCTTGGTGCTGGGATTATAAAAGTATCAACACTTGGTTTATATGAGATAAGGGATCAAACCCAGGGCTTTGTCCACACCAGGCAAGCATTCTACCAACTGAGTTACATCCCCAAACCACAAGTGAGTATACTTCATTTTATCTTTAGGGAGAACATTAGATAACCATACTCTTTCAAAATGCATGGATTCCTGTTGGGACATCTTGCCTTGCCAATGAACTTGTTGTGGTGACCACACCCCTTGGGCATGGTTTCAGGTGCAAAAGTGACCCATTATAAGGTAGAGGAGGGGTTGGCTCCAGCTCTCTTGGGTTGTGGAGAGCATCAGAAGGACAGAGACTGCATCTTCTGGAGCAGGAAGACCTCGGCGGTTATTTACTCTTATCTGTCTAAGTGCTTCCCTAATAAATTCCTATTTATCATTTATCTTGGGACTTCTGGTGGACTCATTTAAAACCTGCCTTCCAATTCCCTCAATGGAGTTACTATAGGAGAGATTCCAGACTAACCTAGATGACCTCCAACACTGTCTCCAATCCTATGACACTGAGTTGACCAAATATTAAACATATTGGGGGATGGATTGGACCAAAACACATAATATCCATATATGAAGTTCTCAAATAAGAAATTAATCGTATTTGGCAGAGAATCATTGGTAGTTGTATTTCTTAGGAAACCCTTAGGTTTCTGTTGATTTCTGAGGTTCTCTTATGGTGGAGGCAGAACGTGCATAGTCTCTTGAGTACTGTGAGGGGGAGGGATTTATAGTAATGGGACCATATTGACTGGGGAGAATATGATTATTATAGTCATAGTACAGAGGAATCGTGCCAGCATTAAGTTGACTGACAAAACATGTGTGCCTACTGTAGACAAGGTGGGAGGAATAGGACCTGAAGCCTGCTAGGTGACTATAACCCAAGGTATCTTGGAAAATAACTTTGAAACAGTATATGGCATTTTAGACTTTTTATATATAACAAAGGGGAGGAAGAATATAGGCTAAGCAATGAGAAATATAGTTTAATTTTTTTTTTTTGAGACAGGGTTTCTCTATGTAGCCCTGGCTGTCCTAGGATTCGCTCTGTAGATCTCTGGCTTTGAAATCAGAGATCCACTTGCCTCTGCCTCCCAAGTTCTGGGATTAAGGGTATGTGTCACCACTGCAGGGTTTAATGCTTTTATATTTATGTGTGTGTGGGGGGGGGTCAGAGGACAACTTTGGGGGGTTGGTTTTCTTTCTCTATCATGTGAGTCCTGGATAGTGAACTCAGGTCTTAAGCCTTGGCAGCAAACACCCTTACATACTGAACCATCTTGCTGGCCCACAAAGAGTTTCTGTTTAGTGAACTGGTGGGTGCTAAAGGCAATGAACTGGGTCTGGGCAGGGCAAGAGGAAGCTAAGTAGCAGCAAAATCCAGCAGGGAAATCACGTGAGCCTAAAGTAGCAGTGTCCCACATAACAATGTGAATTAAATTCCCAGAAAATAGTCACTCATACGTTAAAGATTTTACAAGGCTGACTGATTACAACTTCATGATTACAGAAAGCTGGGATGTTAAAGATCCCAAGCCAAGTCATCTTGTGCTGCTTTTATAGCCTCAATAGCCATTCATTGCTCTGTGTCTGACCTTTAAACTGGTTTTAATACTTAATGTGTATGGGTATTTTGTATGCATGCATGTCCTATATTTTGCCTTGGTTGGGTGGTTAGTGTCCAAAGAGGTCAGAAGAGGGTATTGAGTACCCTGGGACTGGAGTTACAGAGGATTGTGAGTCACTCTGTGGGTGCTGGGAATTGAGCCCAGGTCCTCTGGATGAGCAGTCAGAGCTCTTAACTGGTGAGCCATCTCTCCAGACCCCTGGCCTACATCTTTGTGACTATCAAGCAAAAGCTTTTGGAATGTACTAACTTAGCTGACTACTAGTTGTATGTCCTGCCCCGCTGCCCGTGTGGTGTGTCATCTGCCCTCTCCCCCTAAGAATATCATCAGTTAGCATCTGAAACCTATAGCAGAGATTTTCCCACTTTGCTGCAACCTGCCTACATGATGTTTCTGTCAACATGCTTTTAGAGTGGCTTGAACTATGATTTTCTGTGTTCTGTAACGATGAAGATTTCATGAAACCACTGCCACATTAAACATGTTATTTGGGGCAATCTAAATCTGTGTTGCTGGGCCACAGTCACTCATCACTGGCTTCCTCTTGAAGTGAGAGCTGTGATTTGCATTGACAACATTGTCCTTCCATCTAGATGTAGAGAAAAGGAGGATATGGGAGCTCCTATGAAAACTGTAAATATGATATGAGCCTGGAAACACAGACCAGTGAGGTGAGGGGTCAGGGAGGCATGGCTCAGCAGCTCCCTGCTTTTGCAAAGTGGTAAGGCTCTGTGATGAGGATGGCAAGGTGCCGAGCAGAAAGCCTCTTACCTAGGGCTGCTCTGGGCCTCTGGGCCTGTCTCCCCATCCTCTTCTACCTTCTTTTTCATCCCCCCTCCTCTTTTGTGATTATATCCAGGGTCTTGCACATAATAGGCGAGCACTCTACCACTGGACTATGGGACTATGCATACCTCTAACTTCCCATTACTTCCTTTGTTTAGTTACTGTCTAACTCCTAGCCACCTTCAGTGGTCTAGGAATTGTTTTAAATGTGGAACTCTGAGGTATCCACTGATTAGCATAATGGACTGTGTGAGGTTTATTTTATTTTATTTTGCACTTAGCTAACCAGTCCCTCCCTAGTCTACTTTCTGCTTCCATTCTGAATTCTCAAAGCTCTCCTTTCATTCTGGAAACAGAAGAGTAGAAAACACTGCAAGGTCATGGATATGGCCTAGGTTTCCACTTACAGAATATTTGTATTGGTCCAAACAGGATCTTAGGGATCAATGGGGGTAGGCATGGCAGCACACATCTGTAAATCCCAGCACCTGGGAGGCTAAGGTAAGCAGGAGAATGGAGAGTCCCAGGCCAACCAGAAATTCATACAAGGCCCTGCCTTAAAAGAAATCAAACCAAACAAACAAAACAACAATAAAACAGCAATGGTAGCAATGACTGTAATCATAGCACTTAGGAGGCTGAGGCTGAGGAGTACTACGAGTTTGAGGTCAGCCTGGCCTATAGAGAAGAGACCATGTCTCAAACCAGAGAAGCCAGGAGACAGGGAGCCAGAAAGAGCATATGCGAGAGGGGAGAGAGAAATAGGCCTTAATGGGGGGGGGGGGAGTAGAACATAAACAATAGGAAAGAAGAGGGGAGTGGGGGAATACTGGAGGCTAAAAGTTAAAGGGGTGATGGGGATAAGGGAGTGGGGGAGAAGAGGGGGGGTGGGCTAAACAAAACTAAAGATGTTTGCAAAAATCCTTATGGGGCTGGGTGTTGGTGGCACACCCCTGGTCTATAGAGCCAGTTCCAGGACAGGCTCCAAAACAATACAGAGAAACCCTGTCTCAAAAAAACAAAACAACAACAACAAATCCTTATGGAGACCCACTGCTTTGTAAGCTAATTAACAAATATAATAAAGCCGGGTATGGTGTGATTGCCTTTAATCTCAGAACTTGAGAGGTTGAGGCCAAACTAGCTATGAATTTGAGTCTAGCCTGATGTACATAGCAAATTCCAGGACAGCCAAGGCTACATAATGAAATCCAGTACAAATAAGTAACTAAGTAAGTAAATAAATAAATAGAGTTTGAACACAGTACCTTGCATGGGTGAATGACACTTCTCTCATAAGACATGGGTTAGTAAGTAGAAAACTCAATGCCAGGTACTGACACACTTCCCTACAAGCTATTGATTGGTCTTGGAGCCCCTTGAAACTCCCCAAACAACAGGCAATTGTATTGCTCTTTTTTTCTTTATGAACTTTCTTGACCAGGAGTTGTTTTTTTTTTTTAATATTTACTTATTCATTTATTTATTGTGCGTGTGAACATGTGTGGGGCACATGCAGAGGTCGGAGGACAATTGGAGGTGTTGTCTCTCTTTCCATAGGAGTCCCAGGCACAGATTACTAAGCTTGGTAGCAAGTGCCTTCACCTGCTGGTCTGTCTCACCAAGCCCTGCTACTGCTCTGAATTACCCACCATAACTAGATAGTATGGCCCTATTGCTGAAGACACCAGGCACTTTGGTTGTAGAACATAGAGAATTCAATCTGGAATTGGTTGGGGAGCTTCCTCCCTGCAGGCTAGCTTTCACAGTGCTGGAAGGTGCTATGTAGGCCACTGAGTAAGAGAGCAGTGGTCTTACCCATTGCTGGACCCTGAATGTTACTACAACACTGACTTGCCAGGCAAGATGTGCCCACTGGTACAACAATGACATAGATGTTATGACGTTATTCAAATGATCTTTTATGGACTGTATTTGAGGCGGGTTCCACAGGAGAGAATTCATGCCTGATACTGTTAATCTTGTCAAAAGCCCATGGCTGAGAAGTTCACAGGCCCTAGTGGGGAACTATTATTATTATAAATAAACTACTACTATTGCTTCCTTCTAAATATTTATATTTATACTGTAGTTTTGGGCTGCTCTTAACCTTGGTCAGAGCTGGACAGGACATGGCCATTGCTCTTATAAACTCACAACAGCTGTGCTTATCTCCACAAGACCTGTATAAGATTAAGCCAGTCAAAATTCCAGCATAGACAGAGGAGGTGCTCATAAGGTCCCACTTCTAGCTGAAAAGTTATGAATAGTTGGTGACTACTGAGGAGGGAGGGTAGTTTTTCTTTGGGGATATGCCCCTTGGTAGACGGGTTGTCCACACTCAGGGACAGGGAGTTGAAGGGGAGAAAAGCACATTGTGTACACATATGAAATACTCAAGTAACAAAAGACTACATTAAAAGTAGCCAAAAAAAGGGAAAACACAGAATTAGCATTTGGAGAATCTATATGTAAATAGACTCTACAAGCATTATTCTGTTGTTGCTTTTGCATTACTAGTTTCTGTTTGGGTGAGACAAGGTCTCACACACCTGCGGTTTGCCTTGAACTCCTGATTCTTCTTCCTCTGTCTCCCATTTTGTGCTAATAGTATATATTTACATGGGACTTCTTTGGTGGGGGGTTAGAAGATAGGCTCTTTTTGCATTTAAAAGGTTTTTCTTTTTTCATTTTACATACCAATCACAGTTTCCCCTCCCTCCCCTCCCCCTTTGCCCCCTTCCTTCCTTCTCCTCCCCCATCTATTCCTCAGAAAGGGTAAGGCTTCCCATGGGGAGGCAACAAAGTCTGGCATATCAAGTTGAGGCAGGACCAAGCCCCTCCCCCTGTATCGAGGCTGAGCAAGGTATCCCTCCATAGGGAATGGGCTCCAAAAAGCCAGTTCATGCACTATAGATAAATCCTGGTCCCATTGCCAGTGGCCCCACAGACTGCCCAAGCCACAGAACTGTCACCCACGTTCAGAGGGCCTAGTTTGGTCCTATGCAGGTTCCCCAGCTGTCAGTCCAGACGGACAGGGTCTTTTTATGTAGCTCTGTCTATCTCTGAACTCACTGTGTAGACCAGGCTGGCCTTGAACTCACAGAGATCCCCCTGTCTCTGCCTGAGAGCTGTGCCACCATGGCTGGCAAGACATTTGTTTTTCATTATACCAAAGACTTTTCTTTTCCTCCAGTTGTCTCTCCTTCCCTCCTTCCTTTTTCTTGCTTGCTTGCTTGTTGGTATGCAAGGTTTCACTATCTAGCCCAGGCTGGCTTGATCTCTGGTCTCAACCTCCGGAGTTTCTGGGGTTATAGGCATACAACTACCCTCATCCTGCCAGAGCAAAGTTTTGAGTCTAAGCCTTCTAATTTCAGAGTCCCTGCCCTTAACCACAGCACTATTCTACACAGCAATTACTGTCCATCATTCATGAATTAGCAGAGAAACCAAACTGTTGTCACCAAATTGAAATTCCCAGGGTAAATAAAAACTAAATAGTAAAACAAATTCTATTTCTATGACCATCTTTATGCTTTGTGAATTAATTTTTTCAGTAGCTGCAACCATTTTGTGACTTAAAAAGAAAACCCAGTAGTTTGAGACAGCATTTTGCTATGTCACACAGGCTGGTCTCATTCAAATTCATGGACTCAAGCAATCTCCCTGCTTCAGCTTTCTTAGCAGATGGGAATACCACACAGGAATTCAAGTATACATGGAAGCATGGGGTGTGTGTGTGTCATTTTTTGTTTTGCTTATTTTGAGACAGGTCTTACTATGCAGTTACTCTGGCCTTGAACTTGTGATCCTCCTGCCTCTGGACTGTTGGATATAACTTGGATATATATATCTTCTAGGGAAAAAATAGGAAATCTTCGATATAAATAAAAATTCATATTCTATCCAGTGCTAAAGTGTAGTGTTTCTTTTCCTATGGGAGCTAAATGCAGGTTTTTTTTTTTTTTTTTTTTTTTTTTTTTTTTTTTTTTTTTTTTTACCACCCAGAGACAGGGTTTCTCTGTATCACTTTGGAGGTTGTCCTGGAGACCCTTCCACCTCTGCCTCCCACCTTGTAGACAAACTGCAAGCAGGTGCTTGGGCTACTGTGTCTGGCTTCTCACTATGACTAGTAGCTTTTTGTGTGAGTTCTGGGGCTCCAAGTCCTGGTGGTTAGCTTGCAGAACAAGAACTTTTGTGACACTAACCCATCTTTCCCCAGTCCCCAAGGCTCTTTTTTTGTTTTTGTTTTGTTTTTTCCCTTTTGGTTTTTCAAGACAGGGTTTCTCTGTGTAGCTTTGGAGCCTGTCCTGGCACTCTCTCTGGAGACCAGGCTGGTGTCGAACTCACAGAGATCCGCCTGCCTCTGCCTCCAGAGTGCTGGCATTAAAGGTGAGCACCACCAACACCTGGCTCCCTAAGGCTCTTAAAATAGTGAATATCAGTATCAAAATCAGCTGGAGGTTGGGTGTGTAGCTCAGTGGTAGAGCACTTGGTACTCCAGGCCCTGAATTTGAGTGTCACCAACACACACTTGTGAGCTTGCATGGTTCTACAAAAGATATGTAAGGTAGAACTACACCTATTTTGCTAACTCTTCTCTTCCTGGTGGTTGTTTACCCCACTCTATGTAATGGCTCCAGTCCTCATTCAAAAGCAAAATTTCAAGTGGTATGTCCAGTAACTGAGCCTTTTAAACAAACTAACAAGGAAGTCAAGGGAATAGCAGGAAATAAGCATCACTGAGTCTTAAAAAAAAAAAGCAAAAAAACCCCTACAACTGGTTCAACATTAAGAACACACAATGGGGTAGGATGGTGAGACAATTGCACACAGGGTTTATGTCAATAAAAGTCACTTCTCTTCTTCCTGTGACACTATTTAGACAACAGAAGCTAAAGATGAGTAAGTTCTGACTCAGAAACAAGGTCAAAGTGATATTTTTTTTCCTTGTCAACAAAGAAGGGCCTGATCTCGTGCACAGTGAGGAAAACCTGTCCGTAGGGGAGATTGTTAGTTTTACTGTCAAGCGTTTTAAAGCAAACTGAAACACGTGCGGTTAGGTAGACGGGAGAAGAGTTCAGGAGCCATCCACGGTAGTAAGAGAAATTTGGTTACAACTGCTTTGCCAATAACACCTCAAAGCCCACACAACCTAGGCGAATGGAATTTAACATCAAGAAATAATTCCCCAAATTAAAATTAAGTTAACCCTGCACTTTACCCCAGGAATTTTGTACCATCTCACACTGCACTCTAGGCCTGCTGCTAAGTGTGTGTCAAGGGCTCTTCAATTGAATGGCAGCGAAGCACAGGGATTCACAGCCTCAGCTGTTGGCTGCTGAGCTGAACCGGTGGTGAGTTCTCAGCCTCTTCTGACTTGACAGGTGGAGGTGGGACAGGAAAGATTGGGAGGCCCACACTTCCTCAAGAGGGGTGATGTGGAGCCCAACGTGGATGGACGTTTGCACCGGCAGGTTCGGACCCGCAGGCCGGGCGCGGTGAAGCATCCGAGCCCCCCCCCCCCACGGCCCCCAAAGCTTCGGTGGATCAGTGGGCCCTTGCCTCCACCCAGCGGGGCGCGGCGCGGGGCGGGGCCACCTGGAGCTCCGCCCTCCGAGTAGCGGAGGTGCCTGGGCAAGAGGGGGGCGGGAGACGCTCTGTCCCACGCTCGTCCTGTGCTCGGTGGTTTAAAGATGGCGGCGGCGGCTGGGGCGCGGAGCCGCCGGAGGGGGAGGGAGAAGGCGAGTCTGTGAGTCGCTGGGAGGCAGCGCGGCGGCGGCTGTTAAGGAGTCCGCGTGCGGAGCCGCCGGCGACTCGGGCCCGCGGGGCCTGGGCTTGGGCCGGAGAGGCCGGAGCGGCGCCAGGAGCTCCGAGGCCGGAGCAGAGGAGGAATGTGAGCAGGGGTCGGCGGGGGCGCGGGAGTACGCGAGCGGCGGGATGGGGCAGCAGGTGGGCCGCGTCGGGGAGGCTCCCGGGCTCCAGCAGCCGCAGCCGCGTGGGATCCGGGGCAGCAGCGCAGCCAGGCCCTCGGGCCGCAGGCGGGACCCGGCGGGGCGTACCGCGGACACCGGCTTCAATGTCTTCACCCAGCACGGTGAGTGTGTCCGGAGCCGGCGAAGGGCGTGAGGGAGGCCGGAGGTGGGGTGGGGTCGGGGCGAGGTGCGAGGCGGACGGGCAGCCCTCGGGGGGCGAGGGCTGGAGGGGTGCCCGCGAGTGGGGGCGGAATCTGCTGCCATCTGGGCCAGTCACGGGAGGCGAGGCACACCCCTCCCCCCGCCCGGCTCCGCGCTCCAGCCTGGCTGGCAGCGTCTGGGGGCCGCGGCAGAGAGCGAGGAGGGGGTCTTAGGGACCCAGGCTAGACTGGCTGCTGTCCTGGGACAGGACGGGGGGACTGTGGAACAAGGGGTGGTATCTATCCCTAGGGAGGGAAGGATGAAGGCAGGTATGAGCACAGGTTAAGGAGGTGGGAGGATAAACCGGTTGTTAACGACGGGAACGAGTTGTGCCCTGAGGAATTGGGAAATAGGTACTGCATCTTAAGCGATCGTGGCATATTCGGTATGTGTTTTATTAATCGGGCAGTGAGCAGTGTCAGAATGGTGAACTGTGAGCCCTTTTTAGCATCTCTCTACTTTCAACAGAGTCTTTTCCCTAAACTAAAAATGAAGGGCTTTACCAAACCACCCTGTTTTGTGTATCTTGAGTAGGACACAGGATTCTGAGATGGCTGGTTGGGGCTGTAGATGGGTGGGTATGGTTAGGGCTTCCATGAGGATATGAATGAGTTTTTCTTTTGAGTCGCAGTTGTGTGTACATATACGCATAGGTAGGTGCTCCAGGCAGTCTGGAACTTACCCTGTCTTAAATAGTTTTTTAGAAGAGCTGTCTCTAAACTATTTAAAATTACATTTATTTTGTGTGTGAGTATATGTGTGCGGGTGCATGTATGCAGGGCTCAGAAGACAACTCCGGGAATCACTCTCTCCTTCCACCATGTGGGTTTCAGGTATTGAACTCACCACCAGGCTTGGAGGCAAGTGCCTTTACTTACTGAGCCATCTTGTTGGTCCAGTGACTCTAAACTCTTAATAAATACATTTTTGAGCACATACTCTGTTAATTTGTCTTTATTATATACATTAGCTACTGTTCTAGTAATGTAATTAACAAGCAGAAATAGAGTATAAGAAAGGGTACAGTGGGAAAAATTAAGTATAGAGCTCTGTAAACCAGGGACAGTGCACACAGTATGACTGAGGCCCAGGTTCAAGCCCCAGCAGCAAAAAAGGAGAAAAAAAAATGAGTATTAATTTTTTTCTAGAAGCCAAGTGGATTCTTTTGTTCTTCTGTGGTGTTGTTGACCATTTTTGAGAGCACTAGAGGAGGACAGACTAGAGAAGAGGGAAAAGAAGCAGATGATATCCTAATACCCTCACGAGACTGGTGATGTAGATGTGACTTTTATCGAAAGAACTGACTAGTGTAAACTGGATGAGAAGTAGCAAGTTAGTTTCACTGACAATACATGTATGCAAGGTAAAGGATAAACAGTGCCCCACACCACATAGTTTGGGGAAAGGGAAGGATAGGAAGTGTAAACTGGTCACAAGAAAGGGAGTTTTAAAGGAAGTGATGATAGATGGTAGCATACAAAAAGATGGTTCTGGGGATTTATAGCTATTGGGTGAGTTGTGTCTGAATTCTGCATTTGGACTTCTTTGTTTTCCCTTTCCCTTCTTCATTCTTTCTCTTTTCTTTTTTTAAAGATTTTATTTGTTTATTATGTATACAACATTCTGCTTCCATGTATATCTGCACACCAGAAGAGGGCACCAGATCCCATACTGGATGGTTGTGAGCCACCATGTGGTTGCTGGGAATTGAACTCGGGACCTCTGGAAGAGCAGCCTGTGCTTTTAACCTCTGAGCCATCTCTCCAGCCCCTCCCCTTTCCTTTTTTAATTTTTAAAAACCAGTTAAAATTTTTATGTGTGGGTGTTTGTTGCATGTATTTCTGGTCTCCTCTTGAAACTAGAGGGTGGTGGGTGAGCTGCCATGTGGGTGCTAGTGATTGAACCCGGGTGCTCTAGAACAGTAGCGGGTGCTCTTAACCACTAAGCCATCACTCCAGCTCCAGAGTTGTTTCTGAATGGAGGAGGCAGGTGATTTGGGGCTTTCTTAGTTTTACATGCTCACTGTTAAAGATAAGCTTGAGCAGCTCTTCAAGGTGTATTGATTTATATGCAGGTGCTATTCATATAGTGTTTATTGAAATAGTAAAACTTAGGGAAAAGGTTAACAGTTTTCAGGGAGAGATCCACATAGCTTTACTTTGTGGGATTATTGTACTAAGCATGGCCCAGAGGGCAGCAGTAACCCCTTCCCCCTTCCTGCCTGTAAGAAGGAAAAAGTCATGAATAGACTAGGAAGAGGTTTTGAAGGATGGACATGATTTGGACCTGTGGGAAAATGGGAAGTCATGGATGAAATAGTCAGGAGATGCTAGAACAAAAATCAGAAGAGCAAAGTATTTGGGTTTTCCTCTTCCTTTTTTTTTTTTTTTTCCTTTTTGTGCTATGGGACCTTACTATACAACCCTGGCTGTCCAGGAACTCACTATGTAGACCAGGCTGCTCCTCAACCTCAGAGAAGTTGGCCTGCTTCTTCCTCCTGGGTGCTGGGTCTAAAGAGGTGTGCCAACATGCATACTCGTAGGGTCTCTGTTTAGTTCAGGCCACCCTCAGATTTGCAATCCTCCTACTCACTCAAACTCAAATGCTGGGGTTACAGAAGTTAACACCAGCTGCCACCTCTGAGTTTATTTGTCTGCGAAAGAGATGCCCTCTAAGTTTTTAATTTTATGACTCTAATTGAGAAGTAATAGGAACAAAACCTTTAATTGATTGAAAGACTGGGTTATGTGAAATCTGGCAGAAAAGTTTCATGAGTTCAGTTGATTGGCTATAGTTTATAGGATCTGTCGATAAACTCAAGTGTGAAATGTGATGCTGGGAAGTTGGCCTTGAAATCAGTGGATTGGAAGCAGTGGAAACAGGAGAGGTGAGTTCAAGGTGCATTCTGTTCAGTGAGCACGAGTGCTGTGGAGTACCTGTGGGCGCGGAGGGCCTTGAGAACTCGAGTCCTAACTTCACGAATTTAAAGGATTAGATTCTTCTCTCTCTCTCTCTCTCTCTCTCTCTCTCTCTCTCTCTCTCTCTCTCTCTCTCTCTCTCTCTCTCTCTTGTGTAATAGTCCTGGCTGCCCTGGAATTCAATTTGTGGACCAAGCTGGCTTCAAACTCACAGAGATGCTCCTGCCTCTGCCTCCCAAGTGCTGTGATTAAAAGCGTGCACCACCACAGCCCGACCAAGGACTTGATTCTAAGAGTTCTCTTTGGAATTATTGAAGGTGGGAACCCTGGAACTATTGTGTCAGTATTTGAAATCTGACTGTTTATTTCCTTTGTGACCCTGATCAACTTATATATTGGGCTCAGTATTTGTAAAATAGGGATTATAAGAGTACCTAGTATTTTATGAGTTCAAATTGCAAAGCATTTAGAATAGTTCCTTTCACATTCAGTATGGGTGAAGTGTGATAGTGCACTTTAATCTCAGCACCCAGGAGGCAGAGAAAGATGTGTTTCTCTTTGAGTTCAAGGACAGCGTGGTCTAAAATAGACCCTGTCTCAAAACAAATTTTTTTCTAAATAAAAATGAATTCAATGTGTCATATGTTTTTGTCATTCTTCTTATTATTTCTATTTTATGTTCATCAGTGTTTACCTCATGTATGTCTGTGTGAAGGTGTCCGAAGCCTTGGAACTGGAGTTACAGACAGGTGTGAACTGCCATGTGGGTGCTGAGAATTGAGCCCAGGTTCTCTGGAAGAACAGCCAGTACTCTTAACCACTGAGCCATTTCTTCAGCCCCTATTCTTATTATCAAAAATGAGGACGTGTCAAAGTTAACACCAAGGTTTTTGTACCTGGGATAATGATTTATTGGCAAAGTTGAATGTTAAAAGCAGATGGATAGGATGTGAAGATGATAGCCAAAGGCTAGTATGAAAAGAGTAGAAATAATAAATACTGGAAGAAATAAAGATGAAATAATTCTGGGGGCGGTGGTGGTCTGGGGGATTGAACTGAGGGCCTCATACAAGCTAGACAGTACTCTACCACTGAGCCAATTTGTATACATTCAATTCAGAATCTACCACGTTTCTAACAGTAGTAGCCCATGAAGGATAGCCTGTCCCACCTGGGGAGGCTCAAGTTAGTAATGTGAAGACATTGTTTGCGTGTACCTAAGGAGACAAAAGCGGGTGCTGTAGAGGGTTAGGGAGATGGCTCAGTGGTCTGGCACTTCCTGGCATGCCAAAAGTCCTGTCTTTAACCTCCTGTACTGTTTTAAAAATAGACAGACAGACAGACAGTCCTGTCTTTAACCTCCTGTACTGTTTTAAAAATAGACACAGACAGACAGACAGACACACGCACACGCACGCACGCACGTACTCGCGGGAGCATGCGCACACACACACCCCTTACCTGAGTTTGAGGTCAGCCTGATCTACATAGCAAGTATACATTTGACATTATTGTGGAAAGATATCGAGGTCGTGGAACTAATATCCTTTGGCTAGTCCATGCCTATAATCCCAGCTCTAGGAAGCTGAGGCAGATGGATTATTGTGTATTTGTGGTTAGCCTGGAGGGATGGAGTGACTATCAGACCAGCCATGGCTGTCTCAAAAAACAGGGAAAAAATTTACTGTCTTGAGTTTATTGAATTATTAGCATGTAAATCCATAGCTAATAGGTCTTGTGTGGAGCTGGAGAGATGGCTGAGTAGTTGAGCATTAGCTGCTCTTGCAGAGGACCTGAGTTTGGTTACTAGAACCCATTCTAAGGTGGCTCATAATTGCCTGTAAGTCTAGCTCCAGTTGATCTGATGCCTCCTCTGACCTCCTCCAGCGTCTCCAAACATACAACACACACACACACAGCGCAAAAAGAAATCTTAAAAGTGTGACAGGCTCTTGTGGTTACATGTAGATTTAAAATCTTAAATTATTACTATTGTTATTGTGTGTATCTATCTATATCTATGTGCAGTGCGTGTGCATGTGTGTTTGAGTGCAGGTGTATGTGGAGGTCAGAGAACAATTTTTGGCAGTTCTTGCCCTTCTATCATGGGTTCCTGGAATTGAATTCATATCCTCATGTAGGGAGACACTGTAGCCCCGCCTCCTAGTAGCCTGGACAGGTGTGCCGGGACACGCCCATGAGGGTGTGGTGAGGGGAAATTTAAATGGTGATGTGGAAAGGTTCTTAAGGGCCGAGCACACGTGGAGACCCTCTTCTCCCTTCTCCCTTCTCTCTGGCTTGCTGCCTTGCTGCCCCGGCACGCTTTGGCTTGCGCCTGGCTGGTGTTATCTGAATAGATAGAAACCTTAGCCATACAGACTGCGGATTGATCTCTTCATCGTCAGGCTTGCACAGCAATTGCTTTTGTTTGCTGAACTGTCTACATATAGGTTTTAATGTAAATTAGATATTGTATGTATCTTAGAAAGTTGATCAGAGACCATGATTTTTTTCTTTATTCAAGAGTGGCAAATTTTTTCATTGTTAATACCATGAATAAGCAGTTACAATAATTTGCTTTGCCAGAAATTTTTAGAAATGTAATTTAGGAGGAGTGAAATAATAGGCTGTATTTTGGCACGAAAGAATGAGGTTTTGTATGATTTGTCAGGTTTTTAGTTGAAGCTTTCTTGGTGAGCTGATGTTTTGTGCTAGTAATCTATGGTTGAATCTACTTGTCTTTTTTAATTGTTTGTCTTGCTGTGTACAGTAGACTGGCCTTGAGCTTCCTCTAGTCTTCCTGCCTCAGCTTCCCTAGTGCTGACATTACCAGTGTGCACCACCATGCCTAGTATCTGGAATACCTTTCAACAGTTAAAAGATTTCAAGTCAGTGTTGTTTCCTTCCTACCTTCTTTCTGAAAATTATATTAAAAAATAACTACAAATTATGAGATTTTGAGTAATACAATTTTTTTTCTTAAACTCATTATTTTAAATCATTGGACTTTTCTCTTTTGTATGTATAGTGTATTGGCTTGCCTGTTTTCCTCCCCTCCCCAAGACAGGGTTTCTCTGTGTAGCCTTGGCTGTCCTCGAACTCACAGAGATCCATCTGCCACTGCCTCCTGAGTATTGCAATTAAAGGTGTGAGCCACCATTGCCCAGCTCTATAATTCATTTTTAAGTCTTTACAGAATAAGTTGTGGGTACTCCAAAGTGAAATGATATTCCAGAAGATAGTATGATCTGCTGTAGTGACCACTTACTGTATTTTGTCCATTGAAATAGTCTCTATGTGTGGCCCAGGCTGGTATTGCTCTGTTTATTTAAGATAGAGTCTCCTGTAGCCTAGGATTGCCTAAAACTTGACAACTGAGGATGGCCTTGAATTCCCTATTCTCCTCTCTCCACTTCCCAAACGCTGACATTACAGATGTACACCACCACTTGGGACTTGTAGGCTAGTCTTGAACTCTAGCCTACCTCTACCTCTAAGCTGCTAGAATTGTAGGTATTATCATACGTGGCAGTGATCACTAATTGTTAGGAGAATTAAATTTTTGTTGTTCTTTTTTAGATAGTGTCTCACTTTATATCATAAGCTGGCAGGCAACTCACCATGTAGGCCAGAAAAACTTAAAAAAGAAAAAAATTGTTTGGCCTCCTGTAATCCCAGCTCTCAGGTGGCAGAGTTAGGAAGACTGAAAGTTATGAATGTAGAAAAGAGTGTAAAATACTAACTACCCAGGACCCCCTATTAGTAGTGGACCATACTGGGAAGGTGGCTCAGAACTACTTACTAAACAGAAATGACAGCTGAGAGCACATATCCACAGCCATCAGACAGAGAGGGCACATTGGGAATGGCTCTAGTCCTTTGAATCCTCAAAGCCTGCCTCCAGTGACACACTTCCTCTAACAAGACCTCGCCTTCTCCAATCCTTCCCAAAGAGTTTCATCGACTGGGGATCAAAGATTGAAACATAGGCCCTGATAGGTGCCATGCTCATTCAGCTCACCACACTTTGTATCCCTTTACTAGAACCTAAACTAGGTAGATGTTCTTGAGTGTAATAGTGTCAGTTTAAAACATTTTATACTGACAATGTATCTAATAAGTAACAATTTTACTTGATACAATTTTAGGTGGGGGCTGGGGAGATGACTCAGATAGGTGGCGCTTAGGGGCTCACTGGCAGACTGTTGTAACTGAAATGGAGAGCTTCCAGTTCACTGAAAGACCCTGTCTCAGAAAATAAGGTGGAAAAAGATTGGGAAAGACATTCTCATGTCAGTCTCTGGTCTCCATGTTGGCTCATGGGGGTGAGCTCACCCTCATACACATTCATGCAACACACATTGAGAGAGAGAGAGGGAGAGGGAGGGAGGGAGGGAGGGAGAGAGAGAAAGAGAGAGAGAGAGAGAGAGAGAGAGAGAGAGAGAGAGAGAGAGAGAGAGAGAGAGAGAGAACAAAAAAGAAAGCTGTAGGCAGCTGTTTTTATCTTGATATCAGAATACCCAGATGTGGACAGTATCTGATAGCATCTTAGTCTTGAGCATAAACATAACTATGTGGAGGGGGGCACCGTTTTATAACATTAGAATATATCATTGAAGCCTGGCATTGTTGGTGCACGACTTTAGTTCCAGCACTTGGGAGGCAGAGGCAGGTGGATCTCTGTGAATTCAAGACCAGCCTGGCTAGTTCCCGGACAGCCTCCAAAGCAATACAGAGAAACCTTGACTCCCCCCCAAAAAAGCCTCCCTCTCCCCCCCAAAAAAGAATATATAATTGAAGTGCTCCAATGATCTGGTATTAGAATTTATGTTAGCTGCCTGAAGTATTCTCTCTAGTTTATTACTGCACTATACAACTTATAAGAACCTTTTTATTTCCAGATAAAATATGTCAGGCCTGTGCTGTAAGAGCTTTTAGCTGCAGAGCAATCTTGTCAACCCAGAGCATTTTCTCTCTTTCTATATTAGTCTAGAGTATACTTACTAATTGCACATGTTAATGACTCTAAGGTATAATTTTGATAGAACTGCTTCCCCAAAACTGTCAATGCTCAGGTAGCTGTTAATGAACATTTTCATTTAAGAAGTTAGAGAGGGGCTGGAGAGATGGCTCAGAGGTTAAGACTACTGACTGCTCTTCCTGAGGTCTTGAGACTCCCAACAACCATATGATGGCTCACAACCATCTGTAATGAGATCTGGTGCCCTTTTCTGGCATATAGGTACACATTCAGGCAGAACACTGCATATATAATAAATAAGTAAATCTTTAAAAAAAAAAAAAAAGAGGATCCTGCCTTGGCTTGGTCTCCAACTGAGAGATTCTCTTGTCTGTCTCTCAGTGCTGGAATTAAAGCAGTGCACCACCATGTCCAGTGAAAGTATTTATTTTTATCATATTTAATCATGAGTGTGTTTGTGCGTGGGTGTGTGCACATTAAAGCAGGTATCTACAGAGACAGGCTCTGTATCTCCTGGAGCCAGAGTTGGAGGTACTTATGGGTCATCCACTGGGAACCAGGCTCAGGTGTTCTTCAGGAACATCAGGCTCCTGACCTGAGTGATCTCTCTAGCCACTACCACCAGTCTTTAAAAAAACAAAAAAACAAATAAAAAAATTAAGTTAAAAACTTTTGAGTGTGAGTTTTTTTTTGTGCAATAATTCTTTGTTAGTAAGCACTGCTGTTTTGGTTGCATGTAGACTCTGAGAATATCATACAAATTAGATCGTTGTTTCAGTGTTGCTTTCAGTCAGACTTCCAATCAAATAAAAGCGTAGATGAATACACATTTAATATAATAGTATCCCAAATTTAGTCTGGTTTCTTTCAAGAAACAGTAAGTACATTGAGCTCTGGCTTCATTTTGCTTCTTGTAATGTGCTGAGTTGTGTGGTGATTTGCTGGCTTCTCCACAGTGAGTGCTGCCAGTGTTGGGTTTTGACCAGCATAACACAGCTCGGCAGGCTCAGGCCATTTGTATTCCATGGTGTGCTGTCCTAGGAGAGAGGACTGACCCAGAAATCTTTCAGTTGATGTGGTCAAGGTCAAAGGTAGCTTAATAGACAGTATAATACATATATTTTGGTAATCTACCCTTCCCTCTATGCTAATTACAACAAACTGGAAAAACAAAACACTACTGAGTTAAAACCCAAGTTTGCGACTTAGTATTTTGTGGTTCCAGGTAATTACTAAGAAAATATTCTATAAAAACTAACAATAGCTGGATGGTGGTGGCTCATGCCTTTAATCTCAGCACTTGGGAGGCAGAGGCAGGTGGATCTCTGTGAGTTCGAGGCCAGCCTGGTCTACAGAGAGAGTTCCAGGACAGGCTCCAAAGTCTTGAAAAACCACAAAAAAAAAAAAAAAAAAAAAAAAACCAAACCAAAACCAAAAACAAAACTAACAATATCACCCATCTGTTCTTTTGTAAAAAGGTTGATGCACAAAGCTTTTTGTTATAGTAACTCTTTGATTGATTTAAAGATTGTATTTAGTTAGGTACAAAGATACCTAAATGCAGAACTCAAATGTATTGTAGAGGAGCTTATATAGTAATCAGCAAATAGCAGGACATGGTGGCACATGCCTTTAATCCCAACGCTAGGGAGGCAGAGGCCAGCCTGCTTTACGTAGTGAGTTCCAGGGCAGCCAAGGCTATGTAGAGAGAACCTGTGGGTTTGTTTTTTTTAGGTTTGAGGTTTATTTAGAACTTTAAAAAAAGATTTAATTAGTTTTACGTTTCTGGGTATTGCCTGCATGTATGTCTGTGCACCACACGTGTGAAGTGCCCACAGTGGCCAAGAGAGGCACTAAAGTGTCAGACAGGTGTGAAGCACCTTTTGAGTGTTGAACTGAGTCTTCAGGAAGAGCACCTGGTGCTCTTCACCATCTCTCCAGCCCAGATCTGTGGATACATAAGTAGAAAATCATTTATTTATTATATTATTGTCACTATTATTATTATTATTTGGCTTTTTGAAACAGGGTTTCTCTGGGTAATAGCTCTGGCTGTCCTGAGACTCAATTTGTAGACTAGGCTGACCTTGAACTCACGAAGATCTTCGTGCCTCTGCCTCCCTAGTACTGGGATTAAAGGCGTGTACCACCACCGCCTGGGTATCATTATTATAATCAATATTTTGGTTAGCATACAAATAAATGGGTTTTACCCTGACATTTTCATACATATATATCTATCTTCATTGTTCAGATAGTAACATGATATTTGTTATTGTAGTACATAGTTCATAGTCAGTTAAGGTGCTTTGAACAAACCTGAACATTCTTTGTAGTTGTTGATGGGTTTTAAAAAAGTACTTCAAATCTGCCTTTATTCTCTTAGTAGACTTCCCCCCACTTAATTGCCCTATTTTTAGCTTAACTGTATTTTACCATATTCATTTGTTTATTTATTTGAGACAGTCTCACATTGTAGCCCTAGCTGACCTGGAACTCTATATGTAGTCCAGGGTGGCCTTGAACTCTAGCCAACCCTCCTACCTTAGCTTCTAGAGAGCAACCATACTTGGCTTTTAAGTAAGTCTTCAAGTAAAGCTTTATGAAATTCTATCTTTATCATTCTGTTTCATTAAAAATTTCTTATTGTTTTATAATTAACCCTGTTTAGAAAAATAATACTTTTCTAAGTTCTTTGACCTTATTACTTCAAGACTTTTTCTTGAAATTAACTGTGTTCAAACAGAAGGGTTTGGTATGGTAGATGTGGGAAAAGTTTGTCTTAAAGGAGGACTCTTTACACAACATTTTTGGAGTTTGTTGTTTTCAAGTTTAGGACATTTTGTTTATTTTTCTGCTTTCCATGGTATTTACCTTTTCATATATATTTTTCATATATATATATTTTTTTCATATATATATATATATATATACATATATATATATATGTTGTTGTTTTGGTTTTTCGAGACAGGGTTTCTCTGTAGCTTTGTAGCCTATCCTGGCACTTGCTCTGTAGATGAGGCTGGCCTCCACCTGGAGTTCTTGTGTCTATATAGATGAATTCACATTGATGACTTCACAATTGGTTTTTCAGTTAGCAAATATCATCAAATTCTCTGCTGATTTGCTTGGACTCAGCTATTCCATACCACACTGCAGAATTGCTGCTTCTATCTCCTTCAGCAGTTTCTGTGGGTGGTGTGTGTTGGCAGGACTCTTTAGTTATAAGAAATAGAGGTCAGCTTATGCAGTCCATAGAAAACTCCCGTGGCTCCCTGGCCATGTAGAGAGAACTCAAGGACGGGAATGCAGCAAGGCCTGTCCAGAATCAGGAAGTGGAAGGTTGCTAAAAACTCAGCCAGAGCTGGGCATTGGTGGTGCACGCCTTTAATCCCAGCTCTCAGGAGGCAGAGACAGGCGGATCTCTGTGAGTTTGAGGCCAGCCTGGTCTCCAGAGCGAGTGCCACGATAGGCTCTAAAGCTACACAGAGAAACCCTGTCTCAAAAAACAAAAAACAAACAAACAAACAAACAAAAAGAAACCAAAAAAACTCAGCCAGTATTTATTTCTGTTTCTTGTTTTGGCTGCTATTTGCTCATTTGATTCTCCTTTCTAATTCAGCTCATATTACACTTTTTATTTTTTAACCTTCTGTTCTGATGAATAGGATGTTCCATATAGTGTCCATGTCTTGGGCTCAACTCTTAAGCTTCCAGGATTGGAATGTTACCATGATCACATCAGCTGTTAGAGTTTTTCAGTTTCTACAACTTTGAGCTAAATGATAGATGGTAATGAGGGCTGAACTGTGTGCTCGAGGATGTAGCCTCTTTTTCTCTACCAAATAATTGTCAGTAGCACTCTGCTTTCAGCTGTGACGTCTAAAATGTGTCCAGGTATTGCTGGATGTTGCTGTGGACATACAATCATCCATTGCTGAGAACCATTAACTAAAAATGTGCTTTGCTATTAGCTACCACTGGGAAGATGTCAGGAGGCTCCAGGAGTTTGGGGGGGGGGGTTGAGGGTTTAATTGTTCCTTTTAAACTTTTTTTTTTTTTACATATAAGGTATCTGTATTTAATGTACTTTCTTTTTATTTTTTTTAAAAGTGGTTTGGGAGACAAGTAGGCAGCAGACATTTACTATTAAATTGATTTATTTATTTTGGGGGAGGCATAGTATACCATGATGAATGTGTGGAGGTCAGAGGACAACTGTTCCTTCATTCCAGTGGTGAGGGTTCCAGGTATTGAACTCAGGTTGTAAGACTTGGCAGCAGGCTCTTTTACCTGCTAAGCCACCTCAGCCGCACTGATGTGCTTTATTAATTAAGATCTTTGACTAGATTTTATTTGTAGAGCTTGTCATTTGGGGGTCATTTCTCTGAATCTCTGGATTTCTCCAAATTTCCTTCTGGTTTGTTTTTCTTTTTCATAAGAGCAAGTAGTATATATGTGAAGGTATTAGTTTTTTTGTTTTTTGTTTTTTGTTTTTTTAGATTTTTTTATCATGTATACAATGTTCCGCCTGCATGTTGCCTGCAGGCCAGAAGAGGGCATCAGATCTCATTATAGATGGTTGTGAGCCACCCTGTGGTTGCTGGGAATTGAACTCAGGACCTCTGGAAGAGCGTCAGTGCTCTTAACCCCTGAGCCATCTCTCCAGCTCCTAGTTTTTTTGTTTTGTTTTGTTTTGTTTTTTGTTTTTTAAGAAGAAAGTTGTGAGTTTGGTTCTTTGACAGAGGTATAAACATTTAGAACTGGAAGAAATCTTAAATATAGTGACTTCAATAAAGTTGATTTACAGATAGGCAAACTGGTGTTTGGGGGAGTTGAAAACAGTTGAGGATGCCCGTAAGCCTGTTGCTAGATGCAGAGGAAGGAAATACATTCTTTCCCTCACTCTTACTCTGTTCTTGGCTGAAATCATTGTAACAAAAGGCAGACCAGTAAGAGAAACTCTGGGAGTTGTATATCCTCTGGTTTTACAGAAGGATGTTTCACTTAGATTATTTCCCTACATTGGCTTGGCCTGCCCCCCCAAAAAAAAACAACTAAAAAAAAACCCAAAACAAACAAAACCCCCAGATTCTTCTGTAGCCTGAGCCAATCTAGAACTCAGTATGTGGCTGAGAATGACCTTGAATTTGTGGTCCTCAGCAGTTTGTGCAAACGCTGTGTAGAAGCAAGACTCTGCATGGTATTCTACCAACCGATCTGGGTTCCCAGCCCTTAGCAGCCTGGCTTTTACATTGTTTTGTACTCTTCAGTTCATTGATATCCTTGGGTTGGTGTGTGTACCCATTTTTCTCTATGTTCTAAAAGCCTTTATGATATAGAAGGGGAAAATGTAGTATATCATTTGTTAAAAGTTAAAAAATATAATGGATTAGTTCATTTGATATTAGTTTGCAGAAATTGTGTTCTACCCTTTCTCATGTTTTTAGACATGTTAAAAGACTATTAATAAAATAAATGTATATTATTACTATTAGGAAATACGTTTCTTTTAAACAGTTTGAGATAAAAATAGGTGGTACAGGCCTGTATTTCCCCCTGCTCTGGACGCTTAGGCAGGAAAGGTAGAGTTTAAGGCTTGTTTGGTCTACAGAGTGCGTCTCCAAGCAGCATGGGCACTCAGACCTTGTTTTCACTGAAGGTAGAGCTCTTGCTTAGTACATGTGAGGCCCCACGTTCAGTCCCCAGTAAATGTAGGCATGGTGGTGACACGGTTAATTAACAAAATGACGTTTCTAACTTTAAACAGATTTTTAAATCTTTTCTTATTTTAAATTTTTTAATGGTATATTATTTATTTATTTATTTTAGCTTTATTTTATGTGCATTGGCATCAGAGCCCCTGGAACTGGAGTTACAGAGAGTTGTGACTGCCATGTGGGTGCTGGGAATTGAACCAGATCCTCTAGTGCCATCTCTCCAGCCCCCAGATTTTTTTAATCTTAAAATTTGTTTCATTGTTTGCTTTTGTATGCATTTGTCTATTTTTTGTATGTGTGCATCTGTGCTTGCTAGGCTAAGCTCCCCAACTCCTCCACCTTGTGTTTTGAGACAGGGTCTCTCACTGCACCTGGAACTCCTAGATTTGGCTAGACTTGCTGGCCAGCAAATCCCAGGGATCTTTCTTTTCTGTTCCTGCCTCCCCAGTGCTGGTGTGTGCTGCCTGGGCTGACCTGTTACATTGATGTTGGAGTCAGAATTCATGTTTTCATGCTTGCTTGGCAAATACTTCATTGAGTGCCCTCCCTAGCCCCTTTGTTTCTTTGAAAAACAGTGAGTCATATGGCCTCACTGTACACCCAAGGCTGCCCTGGAACTTCTATTCCCCTGCCTCTGCTTCCCAAGTGTTAGGATTAGAGGCCTGCATCTCTGTGTCCACTTTATACTTGCATGCTTGAGACTTTTAGGTTTCTTGGTGGGTCCTTGGAATTATAACATAGAGCTGTAAACTATTTTTTTTTCCTTAAGACAGGATCTCAGGTGGCTTCGTGGCGCAATGGATAGCACATTGGACTTCTAAAGGAAGACAGGGTCTCACTGTGTAGCCATGGTTGACCCAGAGCTTGCTGTTGTATAGATAAGGCTGGTCTTGAACTCACAGAGATCTGTCTGCTTCTGCCTCCCAAGTGCTAGTATTAACAGCATGTACTACCACACCTGGGTGTAACCATTTATAAAGCATGATGTTAATAGCACAGACTTATGTGTTAGACCATGTGACTTTAAGATTCTCAAGTAGGCTGGGCGTTGGTGGCACACACTTTTAATCCCAGCACTCGGGAGGCAGAGGCAGGCAGATCTCTGTGAGTTCGAGACCAGCCTGGTCTACAAGAGCTAGTTCCAGGACAGCCTCCAAAGCCACAGAGAAACCCTGTCTTGAAAAACCAAAAAAACAAAACAAAACAAATGATTCTTAAGTAAATTAATGATTTTGGTAGCTTGACTTAGATAAAAACAAATTTAGAACCTTAAGAGACCTTAGAAGTCATATGTTTCTAGGCAAGTTATTTTTTCCTCATCTATAATAGTAGTGTTGAGAGTACCTACCTGACAAAGTTGTTGTGAGGATTAAATTATTGTTACGTGTGAAATTCCCGCAGTGTGTGTGGTGCATGGTAAATAGAAGGTGATAGTCGTTTGTACCCACAACTTTTGAAAAAAAATTGTATTTTATTTGTGTGTGTATAGTAGTGGGGATTGAATCTAGGGCTTCACATATGCCAGGCAAATGCTCTGCTATTGAGTTAAGATACTGTTCCAGTTTCTCTATTATTATTGTTATTGTTGTTGTTGAGGCACTTTCAGATAGCTCCAAATGCCCGATGCATTTTTAAAAACAGTCTGAAAAATGTTAAGGCTAAGATGACTTTGAGATATTAATATATGGTATCATAATTGAGGTATATGCTGTGCCTTGGCTTAATTTCCATGTTTCTTTCTTTCTTTCTTTTTTCTTTTTGGTTTTTTGAGACAAGGTTTCTCTGTGTAGCTTTGGAGCCTATCCTGGCACTCACTCTGGAGACCAGATTGGCCTTGAACTTAGAGATCCGCCTGCCTCTGCCTCCTGAGTGCTGGGATTAAAGACGTGCGCCACCAACGCCCGGCAATTTCCATGTTCCTAGATGTGGACCTAAGCATAACATGTAGGTTTATTTAGTTTTTATTACAAACCTACTTCTGATTGGATATGTTTGTTCAGTACTTCACTTAGGGAAATCACTTATTCCTCTCACAAAGAAGCTGGGTACCAGCACTTGGGAGATAGAGGTGGTATGATCAGGAGTTTAAGGTTATCCTTAGTTATACAGTGAATTCAAGGCCAGCTTTGAATACAGGATACCCTGGCCCACCCTCCCTCCTTCCTCCCTTCCTCCCAAAAGGGACAAAGTTTATTTTAAAATGATCCTAAAAATACTTCTCTCGTGTAGCTAAGCTAAACAAGCAATGGAGAACTAGTGGAGCTACATCTAGAGGAGTTAGGGGGAAATGTGATGAGTGGTGTGTTGGAGATCATGGCATGTGTTGGGCAGCATATATGTAGCCTGGTGGAAACTATGGAGCTGACATACGCGCTATGAGAAATCAAAGGCTGCATGCTTGCTTTTCCCATTGTGGGCTTTGGGAGGTTTTGGCATCTTCCTTGCTCTGTGCATCTGTCTGGTGAACTTTCCTCCAGCTGGCTTTCATGGTTTTGGCTTGTCTGTAGTGTATAATGGCCGTCCAGTTTTCCTTATCATAAGTCTTTTTTTTTTTTTTTCTTTTTGGAGACAGGGTTTCTCTGTAGCTTTGGAGGCTGTCCTGGAACTAGCTCTTGTAGACCAGGCTGGTCTTGAATTCACTGAGATCCCCCTGTCTCTGCCTCCCGAGTGCTGGGACTAAAAGGCGTGTACCACCACTGCCCGGCATCCTTATCATAACTCTTAATTTTTTATTTATTTATTTTTTTTGAGATAGGGTTTCTCTGTGTAACAGTCCTGGCTATCCTGGAACTCACTTTGTAGACCAGGATGGCTTCGAACTCACTGACATCCGCCTGCCTCTGCCTCTGAGTGCTGGGATTAAAGGCTTGTGCCACCACCACCCGGCTCTTAAAGTATTCTTTTGGCTTATCCTTGCTGCTGAGTGGGCTGGTCTTTCTTTTAAACTGTAAATGATTTAATTATTGAAAGGTCAGTGATTTCAGCCACTGAGTTCAGAAGGCGTGGCAGGTCTTCTTGCTGTCTTCTCCCAGCTGTGTTACTGTGGCGGGACTCAGCATCAGTCTCTTGCGTGTCCAGAGGTAGATTATATTTACACACACATGCATTTCTATATACGCATATATAGCCACTGGCACTCCCCTCTGCTTTATTATTTATTTGTAAAGTTTTTATATTTACTTGTATATGTAAATGTATGTAAATGTGTGGGCACGTGTGTGCCGTGGTGTACGTGTGGAGGTCAGAGTATCAGTAACTTGAGGGAGTGGATTCTCTCCTGCTGAGTGGGTTCTGGAGATCAAACACATGTTTTCAGGCTTGGTGGCAGGTACCTTTCTCCTGAGTCATCTCACTTGTGCTCCCTTCTCCCCCATTAGACGAGTGGAAATATATATATCTTTTGGCAACTTCTCCCTTATCCCTTTAATTTGTATTGGTTGATTCTTCTACATCAGCAAATTATTATTGGTAATAATAAATTATTACCAATTTATTATTGGTATGTACTTGATGTGTGGGCGTGTGTATCCATTGCATGTGTGGAGTTGGTTGTCTTTTACTTTTATGTGATGCTCTGGTTTTTCTTTCTGTTGTGATGAAACACTAACCAAAAATAAGTTTTGGTTATTGGGGAGGGAAAGGATGTTTGGCTTACAAGTTACTGCCATCATCAGGAGAAGCTAGGACAAGAACTCAAGGCAGGAACTGGAACAGACACTATGGAGGAGTGCTGATCATTGGAACAGACACTATGGAGGAGTGCTGATCATTGGCCTTCATAGACAGCACAGACTCACCTGCTGTATAAGATGGGAGTGGATGGTACCACCCACAGTGGGCTGGAGCCTCCTTCATCATTTAGTAATCAAGAAAATGGCTACCAGACATGCCCACAAGTCAATCCCAGGGAGGCAGTTCTTCGGTTCAGGTATGTTAAGTTGACAGGTATGTGACATAGGTTGTCAGACTTAGGGCAGCAAGCACCTTTACATGCTGAGCCATCTCTCTGCCTTTTCTTTTTTGAGACAGGATCTTTCATTGTATCCCAGTCTGGTCTCAAACTCATGATGATCCTCCTCCCTCAGCTTCTCAGTTGAGGGAATCACCATGATTGGCTCCTTTTGTGTGTGGAGCTCTGAGGTCAGCCATGGGTGTTCTTTAGGAAACAGGCAGGCACTGTGGCTTTGGGTCTCACTGGGACCTGAGGCTTGCCTGCTAGGCTAGGCTGGCTAGCCAGTGAGCCCCAGGGCCTGTCTTTACCACCTGAGCCATCTCCCAAGCCTGCCTGCCTGCCTGCTTTCCTCCCTCCCTTTTTCCCTCCCTCCCTCCCTCCCTTCCTGTATGGGTAAATTTTATAATTAAGTTGTGTGAGTACTACAGTGAAAAATTGTGGAATGTATCACTTTACACACCTGTTAGCACAGCTCTGGATTAGCTGATAGAAAGGGTATTTCAATATGACCACCATTGAATACTTTTTATCTATCATTTTGTGAATACGGTGAATATCCTTATCCAGCATGCTTGGTGCTAGATAAAAGTGTTTCATATTTGGGAGCTTTAGGGTTTTACATAGATTCTGCAGGTTGAATATCCCTAATCTAAAATTCTGAAATCTGAAATGGTCCGAAATCTAAAACTTGCTTTAAGAAAAAGAAGCAGCAGCAGCAGCATTGGGAATTTGGGTCATTTCAGATTAGGAGCATTTGTTTTGGAGTATTTCAGACTAAGCATGCAACAACCATTGCGACGTTCTGGGTGCATTTAGTCTATTTCTGGGCTTTCTGTTCTTGTTATGTAGATTTTCCTGTTTAATTATGCACTAGGATCACAGTGCTTTAGTTACTGTAGTTTTGTAATATGCAGCACAACATGAAGGTTAGGACCTAGAAGAGCTAAATTGCCTGTCCTTGACTCTCATTTCTAGCATTTTTTCAACTACTCATCCTTGTAAGTCAGTGTCCCCGGTATGTGCTACTAGGTACTTACATTTTTACCATTGTGCTTGTTATCTCTAGGGATACATTTTGGAAAGAAAATAAGGTCCACAAAAACCATAACAAAACCCCCATGTTATTTCCAAAGGGAATGCCTCAGTTGGACTAAAACAAAACAAAAGTCACATAATATACTTGAGACTCATAACCCTAGAAAAACCTGCTTGCAATGTTGGCACTTGGCTATCTGGGAGCTTGGATTTTTGGAGGGTTCCCTCCATTCTCAGGTCTGAAAAGAATGACTCTGTAACATGAATTAATAAATGACCCTGGGACAGATATTGGGGTTCAGACTTCAAGCTGAATATTAGAAAAGCAAAGCAGCTGGCCACTAGCTTCTGATCTTTACCTCATGCTGAATGGGCTGATCCTGCTTCCGTGGGCTCTCACCAAGCCTCAAACTGTAACCTCTCCTCAGCATGGCTGGAGAATGAGTGCTTCCTACTGACTTTGCTTCTGTCTTACACATTTCTCTAATTTTGGGATTAAAGGTGTGAGCTATAATTCTCTTTTAGACAGATTCACTCTTGTGTAGATCTGGGAGACCTTGTACTCACAAATTCATCTACCTCTTAATCCTGAGTCCTAGGATTAAAGATATGTACCACTACCTCTTAGCTTTTGGTTGCTGGGATTAAAGGTGGGTGCCTGGCTTCTATGGCTTATGGCTGACTTTGCTTTCTGAATCCTCAGGCAAGCTTTAATAAATCAGAAATAATATATCACTGCTTGACTCAGTGGTTGATATTGGACATCTGCATTCTTTCTGGGATTTTGAAGTTTTGATAGATAGTAGGAAGAGGATGCTTATGTGACTGCCTCCCACTGGAAAAAGAGCTTGCCTTGGAGACATTTGATCAAGTGCCCTACCACTGAGTTGCATACTTAGCGGCGAAGAACAACTTTTGGAGGAGTGCCTGTTTTCTTCTAAACTGTCAGTATGCCCATTGCCTCTGATGATTATGCTTTGTGTTCTTTTGCTGTAACAAGTCATGGCTCTCCACCTGGTTGGTTAGCTCATTTGGTTAGGTCTCACAGTGTGATTACAGATATGTGCTGAGTTCTCTACGTCTTCCTGGGCTTGGGGACTCTGACACTACAGTAGTTGGGATATTTGGAAGTTACTTGATTCTATGAAGTTTCTATGTGGAAGCACCCAACAAATAGTTTGCCATTTGTTTCTTATTGTCCCCACATATGGTAGCAGGTAGAATAAGTAAAGCTGAAAGTAAGTTCAGATTCTAAAGCAGGACCGAGGGGAACAAAAAGCAAAAAACCCAAATTCTCTTTTTGATTTGTGGGTATGAAATTTCTGATAAAGGGGCAATATTTGCCTTTTTATTTTTGAGATAGGATCCTCAAAGCCCAGGCTTCCTTAGAACCCACATGTAAGCTGGGCTTGAGAGGCAGAGGCAGGCACATCTCTGAGTTTGAGGCCAGCCTTGTTTAAATAGTGAGTTCAGGACAGCCAAAACTACATAGTGAGACCCTGTCTCCAAACAAACAAACAAACAAACAAACACAAACCCCTCTTAAGTAGTACAAGCTAGCCTCAAGACTACAACAATGCTCCTGCTTCAGCTTCCTTAGTATGGGTTACAGGAGTGAGTTACCACACCTGGTTTAAAGGTTCTGAGTATCTTGGTGTCTTGCTAAGGTTCTGTAATTCATAGAAACACAAAGTTGTAGAAGGAAAACTGGGAGGCACTAAGTGACTCAGAGATTGAAATGCAGAAGGCACTGAGTTGTAGAAACTTTATGAGTGGTGCTTGGCATGGGTTGATACATGTTTTAGTAAGTTTCAGTGATTTAAAAGTATAGAAAGGTTGTAAGAGGGGCTGGAGAGATGGCTCAGAGTCTAAGATCAACAGCTGCTCTTCCAGAGGTCCTCTCAGTTCAATTCCCAACAACCACATGGTGGCTCACAACCATCTAAAATGGGATCTGGTGCCCTCTTCTGGTATGCAGGCATACAGGCAGAACATTGTATACATAATAAATAAATCTTTAAAAAAAAAAAAAAAGGTTGTAAGAACAGCCCATATCCCCAGTGATTGGTTATTTTGTTTTATACTCACTCTCTGCCTTTTTCTTCTTTTTCTTAATTAAAATGCATCAAAATCACCTAGAAAACACTTTAAAAAAATTGAACCAAGCAGGTGTGCTTCTCCCTGGTGATTTAGATCTAACATGTCCAGTTAAGACTTTACTGTAGGAAGCTGGTCATAGTGGTGCACACTTTTAATTCTAGCCCTTGGAAAACAGAGGCAGGCAGATCTTTGAGTTCTTTGAGTCTAGCTTGGTCTAACTTAAAAGAGTTGTAGGCCAAACTGGTCTATATAGTGAGACCCTTTCTCAAAAACTAAAAGACTTCACTAGATCCTAGAGTGCAAATGCTAAGGCTGATGTCTATAGTTCCTGAAGAACTGAATACAAGGCCGTGTCTAAACATCTGAAGTTCATTGTCAGAATTGTGATAGTTCAGGAGGGGAACATGGAAGCTGCATATGGAACCTGGACAGAATTTTCACTTAATAGAAGTCATAAAGCAATGGCACTGCTATGAGAAAGAAGCCTTGCCATCGCGGCCTCGAAAGGTTAACTTCTTGAAGCAAAAGAACCAGGTCTATGGATTGCTAAGGTCTGTGGTTAGAAGGCCCACATTACTTCTATGTCTAACAGTTTTCTTTATCCAACCCCAATCTGTTACTTTCTCTACAGAAAACTCAATCACACAATGGGGTGGGGGGGCACAATTGGACTGGAGGCCTAGCACACATAAGGTCCTGGATTTGATGTGCAGCACAGAAAGAGACTTTAGTGCTATATGGTGAAGGGCATGTGTGTGCGCTCATGCACGCTTGTAGGTACAAAGGTATATGGGTGCCGGAAGAAACTAGAAGAGGGCATTGGATCTCTTGTGCTGGAGTTACAGGCAGTTGAGGGGTGCCTGACACAGGTTCTGGGAACTGAAGTCAGATCTGCTGCAAGAACAGCAAATGATCTCAGCCACTGAGTCTGTATCCAGCGCTGTGTGAATGTTTTAAGAGGGCTTCTTGCCACATTGCCCAGGCTGCTCTTGAATTCCTGAGCTCAAGTGATTCTCTCTGCTTGGTCTCGAGAGTGCTGGGATTCCAGGCATGAACCACTATACCCAGCAATTTATATTTGATGGAGACAGAAATCCTCAAAATTGTAGTGGGCTTGGTTGACTGGCCTTGAAGTATATTTGATTTTGCCTTTAGCTGAATGTTTTACTATATCCTGGGTCCTGTTGTTGCTATTGAGAAAGTAACTGTCAGTATAATTGACTTCCTGGAGACAACCTGTCATTTCCATCTGGTGGCTTTTGTAAGTCTTTTTGTCTTTGGTGTCTCGAATTTTCACTGCATCATAACTAGGCTTCTTATTATTTGTCCTGCTAGCATGATCCTTTGTGCTTCCTGAAACTACAGCAATTTTGGAAAAGCAAATTAACTCCTCAGACAGATATTACCTTCTCATTTTGCTATTCTGTCCTCCTCGAATGTTGTTTTGGCATATTTCGGACTTTCTCTTTTGTTCTTGTGTCACTTAACCTCTGTTCTGTAGGGCTTTTTTCTTTTTTCTTTTCTTTTTTTTTTTTGTAGTACTGTGCAATGTTTTATTTCATCAAAGTGCTTTTTTTTAGTGACCCGATCTACAATTTAATCCATCAAACCTATAATTTCAGTTACTATTTTCATTTTTTCAAGTTCTTTCAGACTCCTTTAATAATCTTTTTGGTCTTTTTTGTTGATAAAATACTGCACAGATACATAAAATTTATATTTAACAACTTTTAAGTGTACAGATCAATGGCATTGAGTAAATTTTATTGTATGACAATCACTACTATTTCTCTCCAGAACTTTTTTTTGCTCCAGAGACAGGGTTTCTCTGTGTAGTCCTGGTTGTTCTGGAACTTGCTCTGTAGGCCAAGCTGGCCTCAAACTCACAGAGATCTGCCTGCCTCTGTCTCCTTAGTGCTGGGATTAAAGGTATGTGCCACTACTTCCCAGCTTCTCCAGAATTCTTTTATCTTCCCAGACCTAAACTTAAATCTGTTAAATATTAAATATTTGACATCTCCCAAGTCCCAAGCAACCAATGTTTTTCTTTCTATCTCTATGAATTTGACTATTGTGGGTATCGTTAAGATTTTTTTCTACATTTTATTTTGTGTGTATTGGTGTATGTAGGTGTCCACTCAAGGCATGGCACACATGTGGAGGTAAGAGGTTTTGGAGGAGTTGGTTTTCTCCTTCCACCCTGTGGGTCCCAGGGATTGAACTTGGGTAGTTAGGGTTGGTGATAGGCATGTTTATCTGCTGAGCCATCTCACCAGCCCTGCAGGTGTCTTATGTTTAAGGTTGAGGGCATTTCACTGTAAGTTTGTATCACACTCTGTCCAATCCTGTCTATGGATCACTGGCTTGAGTATTCATGTAAATAATGCTGTGTGTGTGTGTACGTGTACAAATACTCCCCCTTTTTCCCCTTTCCCCTAAAACAGGCCTAGAACTATGTAGTTGAGAATGGCCCTGAACTCCTTACTCTCTTGCTTATGTCTCTAAAGTGCTAAGCCATATAGGTGTACACCTCTATACCCAGCTACAGGTACCTCTAAGTGCCTTTCAGCTTATTTGGCTTATATCCAGATATGGAATTATTGGATTATATGGTAATTCTGAATTTGAAGAACCACCATACTGTTTTCCATAGCGATTACACCATTTTACATTCTCACTGTGTGGTGGTATGAATGAGAATACCCACATAGACTCAGGCATTTGAACATTTGGTCCCCAGGTGCTGGTGCTGTTTGGGGAAGTTTAACTAGTGTGCCCTTGTTGAGGAAGTGTGTCATTGGAGGACTTTCAGAATTTAAAGACTGTCTTCTTCAAGTTCTCCCTTTCTGCTTTGTGCTTGTGGTTTAAGATGTGAGTTCTTCTGACACCATTCCTGCTGCCTCAGTTCCCTGTCGTGATGACCTCTTACCCCTCTGGAACTGTAAGCCCACGTAAACCCTTCTATCTGTAAGGTGCCTTGGTCGTGCTGTTTTATCACAGCAACAGAAAAGTAACTAATACAAACTGTAAGCTGAAGGAAACCTTTTCCTCCCCAATTGCTTTGGACCAGACTGTTTTATCACAATAGAAAGGACACTGTGATACCTTGTTTGGTTACTATTCTGTTGCTGTGATAAAGCATCATGGCCAAAAATGACTTATGGAAGAAAGAGGCTGTTTTGGCTTCCACTTCTGGAGCGCTAAGAGTCCATCATGACAGGGATGCCTGGCAGCAAGTGGTGGAAGCTGAGAACTTACACCCTCAGCCACTGGCATGAAACAGAAAACTGAAAGCCGGGGGAGGCTATGAACACTTCAGAGATTACCCTAGTGGCCTAACTTTCTCCCCAACACAGTGCCATTAGCTGGGTCCAAGTGCTCAAATACACAAGCCTGTGGAGGGCACTTCTTGTTCAGACAGCCTGGTCTACAGATCAGTATGGCTTTGATGTGCTTTTTTCTAATGACTAGGGATGTTGACCATTTGTATAACTTTCTTGGGAAAATTTTCAAGTCCTTTGCTTGTTTTTAGGTCAAACTGTTTGCTTTTTTCTTCTCGAGTTACTGAACTTAGTTGCCAGTGTCCTTTTGTTTGCTTCACTGTCATTCCTCTTTTTCCCTCAAGCACATTAAACTCAATATGTTACTTATATTCATTCTTTAATGTCTAATTATCCCAAATTCATTTGTAAAACAACCAACATTTATTATCTCAAAAGTTCTCAGAGAGCAACTTAGCCTGGCTATTTTGACTGTTAAGCTGCTGGCTTGAGTCATCTGAAGGATTGTGTGGGACTACAGGATCTATTCTAAGATGTCCCTCACACATCAGCACCAGTGGGAAGCCTCCGGTCCTGTTACATGGGCCTCATCCTCACACTAATGGCTAGCTTGCCCCAGAGAGAGAATAGACTACCATGTATCCTTTCACGAAGTAGTTACTGAGACACACAACTTATTTCCATCTTCCTCTGTGTGTTAGAAACAAGTTTCTAATTCTACCCAGAGAGGGAGCTAACTTTATTGTCCTGAAAGAAGTATCTGTTTGGCTGAGGGGATGTAGTTCAGTGGTTGAGTGCTTTCTTGTCTGGTGTGTGAGGCCATGGTTTGATGACCAGCACTGAAAAAGAAAAATTCTTAAGTAGCCCAGTCTGGTTTCAAACTTAGAGAGTAGCCAAGGCTGACCTGGAACACTAATCTTTCTATTTCTCATGTGCTGGATGACCATATGTGTGCACCATCATACTCCGCTAAGATGTTTCTCTAAAGAAAATTCCAATTGCAACCTTTTAAAATAATTTAATAGGTTTGATAGAGCTAATAGTATAATGTGGTGTCTGACATTATTTTAGACCAATATTTAGATATTACATTTTATCTTTATAATAACATGGAAGATAATAGAGCTGTCTAGAAGAGCCCTGTGACAGTCATTATATAAATAAATCAAGAAAGGATAGGCTACATGGCAGGCAGGATGAGAGACAATAATAGGGGAATTTTACTTTGGGACAGTTTCTGGTTTTAGCTAAGATTTGAAGGTAAGTGTTAGGTCACAGGAAAGGGGTGGAAGTGCTTTAGACAGAAGGAACAGAACATGGAGGAGGAAAAGAGGTGTTTTCCCTGTCTCCTGTGTGGGAAATTTGGTATGCGTGCTCAGCACACTGTATGTTTGGGGGGAGTATATTAGGGTTTTCTAGAGAAATAAAACTGATAAAGTGAATCTGTGTGTATATAAAGGGAAATGGCTTACAGGTTGTAGTCTAGGTAGCCAAACAATGGCTGTCTCCCAATGAAAGCTCTAAGAATCCAGTAGTTGTTAGGCCATAAGCTGGATGTCTCAGCCGGTCTTCAGTATACACTGGAAACCAGGAGAAGCAGGCTCTAATGCCAGCGAAGGAATGCCTCAGCACTAGGTAGATGAGCTTGCCCTCGAGAGTGAGGGCAAGCAGGCAAAAAACAAAAGCTTTCCCCCTTTTATATCCAATTGCCACAAGAAGGTGTGGCCTAGATTTTGGGTGAATCTTCCTCAAAAGATCCAGGTTGAGGTGGGTCTTCTCACTTCAGACAATCCAATCAATGGAATCCCTTAGTTGTGCCTAGCTGCTTTGTTTTTTTTGTTAAATTCCAGATGATAGTAGGTACTTTTTTTTTTTTTAATAAAGATGTTAACAATGCCTTTAAAATGATTTTCAACCATGGGCATAGTTGTTGGTGCTGGTTTGCAATCCCAGGATTGAAGAGGGAAAGTCAGGAGGATCATTGTAAACTTGAGGCAATATTAGGAGACCTTTTCTCAACAAAAACAAACAAAAATGTTTTTCAGTTATTTCTTATTATTCTACATTAACAGGAATAATATGGTTATTAGCAGTATGGCACATGGATCTTGATGGATTCCATGGTAGGTGAGGAACAAACATGCCAGGCAGACAGAGCTCAAGTGAGAAGTTTTATTAGAAAGTGAAGGTGGGAGAGAAAGAAGAGAAAGAGGGGGAACAGAGAGAGAGAGGGAGGAAGGAAGGAAGGAAGGAAGGAAGGAAGGAAGGAAGGAAGGAAGGAAGGAAGGAAAAGTCCTGTTTGCCCTTTTAGAGGAATCCGGGAAAGAGAGCAGAAGTGGGCAGGGGTTTTCTTTTAAAGAGTTTAAAGAGCCAGGGTACGTAAACCTGCCATGTGAAGGTTTGTCTGGAGTACAACAATGGTATGTTAAAAAAAAAAAAAATTTCTAAGCCCCTATGAGTAGTTTTGGTATCTACTGACTTTTTGGAAAGTAACCTGCTTAATATTCATAATTAAGTTGTTGACTTTTAGATCAATGGACTATTAGCTTTCATATTAAATTCCTTTATTTAAATTGTGTTCTAGGAAAATATTAAGTTGGTTTTAATTTCAAAATTTATTGTTATGTAAAAGTACTTTGAAGAGATCTTATTAGAAACAATACTTTAGGGAAAAAACAGGTTTCTGTTTTGTAAGAACTTTTTTGATCTCAGAATTATAACATTTATAAAAACCAGTGTTATATTGCTTTTGCTATGTGTAAAAAGGAGGTTTTTTTTTTTTTTAAGTGGATGATTTATCATCAAAGTTTTACTAAATTAAAAAAAAATTGTTTCTTACCCAGACCACTAGGGGCTACTCCAGCATCTAGGCAAAAGATCCAGTGGTAAATTACAGCAGAAAAATTATCTTCCTTCTAGAGTAATTAGCACTATCTCATTTGCTTATGTGAAAAAAGTAGACTTATTTTTTCTTGGCAAAGAAAATCCCCCCTTTTTTTATTAGAAAGGAAATTATTTTATTTAAATTTAAATTTTCAATAAATTCATTGGCCACTTTTTCTAATGGTGCTATCTCAAACTGACTTCTTCTGTCACTTGTGGAAAGGTTACAATTTTCTTCTTTGTTCTTTACATTATATTTTTCCTTGGAAAATCAGAAAAGCTGGTATTTGGTTAGAGTTACCATTTCTATATGTTCTTCCGAACACTGAAAGTGTTATGTTTGTAGCCTTAGAGACAGGCACCTGGAAGGACCTTCATGTTACTTTCAGGAATATTTAACAAGCTGGCTATGGTGGTATGTGCTTTTGTGGTCCCAGCACTGATACTGGAGGGAGACAGAAGCAGGTGATCTTCAGTGCAAGGCTAGCTTGGGCTATGTGGTGAGTGAGACTGTTACAAGCACGTGAGCTACTGGCCAGGTATTTAACACTTTATTTTTTTTATTTTTGTCTCTGTTTCTTTCTAGTTACATTAGAAAATACAATGCAGTACTTATGTATTAAGGAAAGTTTATTAGGGGTGTGTGTGTGTGTGTTTGTGTGTGTGTATGTGTATATGTGTTCATTTGTCTTTCTTGGTTTCTGCATCTTCTTATAAGCTATCACAATTCAATCATGAAGCTCTTCTTGTTTAATCCTAGTCACTTTCTAAAGTACGCACCTCTAAACATCGTAGATTGAATTTCTGACTTCATAATGGAGTTTAAAGTTCACAGCATGAATCATTGGGGTATACAGGCAAATCTCATCCAAATCACAGCATGTACCTATATATAGTTAATGAGATCTGTTGGGGTCTGTAATTTCCCATTTGAAACAAATTCATGTTTTTGGGTCCCCCTCATGAAAAAAGAAAAAGTCATCAGACAATGTTCAGAAAATATTTTGCTCAACCCAAAATTGTATTTATTAAGACATCCCTTCCAAAAGACAAGCCTTGCTTGGTTGCGAAGGATATCCCAAACATTCTGGCTTAAGCTGTCCTTTTGTGTCAAACTTTTGGTATTTGGGACTACATCTAGTTCAAAAGTTTCTTTCTCTGCAGTGCTATTTGAATTTTCTAATTCCAGTTCTGTTCCATTTCTCATATATATCACTATATAGAATATTGGTTACTAATGGGGGGGGGGGAGTCTTGTGATTTCTACATGCTAGGTGAATATTCTACCACTAAACTATATCCTTTTAAAATACCTTTTTATGTGCCTCAAAAAAATAAATTTGTGTATGTGTGTGTTTTGTGTGTACTGTAGCACACATGTGGAGATCAAGGACAACTTTTGGGAGTCAGTTCTCTCCTTTTACCACATGAGTCCCAGGATAGAACTCAGGTCATTAGTCTTGGTGGCAAGAGCCTTGACTAGGTGAGCCATCTCATGGGCCCTTTGTCCTCTGCTTCTCACAATATGTGTTTATCTGCTGATGGAGGAGGCCTGGGAGATAATTCTACAGGCCATTACAGACACAACAGTGTGGGGTGGTGGGTTGCTCTTGACATCCTGTTGCACGTTTGTTTTATCCTTATTTCCCCATGACATGGGATTCAAGAAAGTTAGGGGTAATGAGGCCTTTTACTTGTCCATCTGGTTTGGATGATTAAGCATTCCCATGATAGGAGCTATGGTGGATTAAGAGGTGGTTTATTCCTGTGGACCAGTTTCCCTAACTATGTCTACTAAGTAAAGTTCCTGGTTCTGTATCTTGACTAAACATCGAAATATGACTACTTTTTATTTTAATGTAAAATATAAGATTATTCTGCTTTTATACTTTTTTGATTATTTGTAACAGAATGTATTTTTCTCAAACTACCACAGAAAGAAAACCCATTTATAGTGCTTGTGTTTAGGCTAGTTTTCTTGTTTATCTTCATGGGATTGCACACACACCAGCACTGCATGTGAGGCAGGGTTTTACCCCAGATCAGGACCTTTAATTTCTATGGACATTTCCAATTGATGTTCAGTTTTTTGTTTGTTTTTCTTTTTCCGAGACATTTTCTCTGACTAGCGTTGAACTTGGAGAACTACCTGCCTTTGCCTTCTTAGTGCTGGGATTAAAGGCATGTGCCACCACCATCCAGTGACATTCAAATTTTCTAATTTCAGTTCTGTTCCATTTCTCATATATCACTATATAGAATATTGGTTACTAATGAGGGGAAAGTCTTGTGACTTCTAAAAATCTGAAATCTTACTTCAGCTAACATCGGAAGAGTACAGATTAAGTGACATGAAATTGAATATATATAAAAATAATTTCATAAAGGAAGAGTAAGATTGCCATGCTATCATACCATTGTTCATAATTTAATTTTGAAGACATGGACAGCCAGTAAAAACATTATCTGATCCGGGCTCCAAAGCTACACAGAGAAACACTGTCGGGGGGGGGGGGGGGAGGCGCTAAAACCCCAAAAGAAAACAAAAAACCCATACATTATCTGAGTTTGAATTTAAGGCTTCAGAGTAGATAGACAGGACATGTTAGGGCACCCTGGGGTAGTATGAGATAGGAGGGTAGACAGATCAGCATACAATGTAAAAGTATTATTATGAGTTTATTATTTCTTTCTCTTACTCATTACTCTTCAACGGTAGAGCTCAAATCTAGAGGGAAAATAGTATGTAACTAACATGCCTTGTTTATCTACCTCTGAATACAGTGAATCCAGTCATACTGCTCAGCACATAAATGTGGGGCCATCCATTAAAATAATAATAACCCACCAGTGGCTACACCCCTAAGGGAAAATGAATCTCCCTGTCCCAGCAGCCATCAACTGCCAGTTGCTCCTCAGCTAGGAGTCAGGGCCTTGTAAGCCTCTCTTCCATCCATGGTTGAAGTTTGAATGGATTAACCTTGTAGAGGTAACATTGCTGCTCTATTCACAGTAGTAGAAAATGGAAGCAGCCAAATGTCCATGAGAATGTAGTACACGTACACAATGGGATTTTATTTGGCTATAAAGAAAAACTAAATCATGAAATTTGCAGATAAGTGGAACTGAAAAAAGTACGCAGAAGTTTAACCATAGGCTAAGGAAGACAAACGCTAAATATTCTCTCTCATGTATGGATCCTACTCTCAAGAACTTAGTTTGGTATGTTTAACTTGGAGTGCCTATGGAAGACAGGAAGTGGCCATGACAGCACAGGGGTGGTGGATCATTCAGGGAGGGAAATAGTAGAACACTGGTGAAAGAAAAAATACTTTTTTTTGGTACATTAAGAAAATGTAGCTGGGTGTTGGTGGCGCACGCCTTTAATCCCAACACTCAGGAGGCAGAGGCAGACGGATCTCTGTGAGTGCCAGACCAGCCTGGTCTACATAGCGAGTTCCAGGACAGCCTCCAAAGCCACAGAGAAACCCTGTCTCAAAAAAAAAAAGAAAAGAAAAAGAAAAAAAAAAAGAAAATGTGTCCGGAGGCAGAGGCAGTGTATCTCTGTGAGTTCAAGGCCAACCTGGTCTAACGAGTTCCAGGACAGGCTCCAAAACAATGCAGATAAACCCTGACACACACACACACACCCAAAAAAAAGAAAGAAAAGAAAAGAAAATGTGTGTGTGTGTGTGTCTTGCCATGCATTTGTGTTCATGTGTAGTGATGTGTACATCTGTGCAGGTGCCTGCAAAGACCAGTAGAAAAAGTAGGATCTTGAATTGTAGGTATTTCGTGATCCACCCAATTGTTTTGCCATTTCTCCAGCTCCACACAGTTGTTTGCTTTTTTTTTTTTTTTTTTTTTTTGAGAGAATTTATGTATTCTGTATGTAGACTAGGCTGGCCTCAAACTTACAAAGATCCTCCTGTTTTTTTTGCTTCTTGAGTTCTACATGTGTTCAGCTCTCTCTCTCTCTCTCTCTCTCTCTCTCTCTCTCTCTCTCTCACACACACACACACACACACACACACACACACACACACACACACACGCACGTACACTTTAAAAAAAAATCCTGAAGAAGAAAATTATTTTGTTCCTGATCATTTATCAGGTGTCAGGCTTGGGCTGCAGTCCAGTGACACTTGTCTGACTTGTATAAGATCTGGGTTGAGTCCTTGAGTGAGAGAGAGACAGTGACAGAGAGACACAGACACAGACCACACTCAGCGATGTTTTTTGAAAAGATGTACTTACTTTCATGCCTATGGGTATTTATTGACATGTGTAGGAGTCCACTGAGATGTGACCATGGAAGTCAGAAGAGGGCACCAGATCCCTTCGAACTGGAGTTAAAGATGGTTGCAAACCACCAGATCAATGCTGGGAACCAAACCTGGATCCTCTGCAAAAGCAACAAGTGCTCTAAACTGCTGAGGCATCTCTACAGCACCCCACAGAGAGTTTCTTGATTGCCACTGCAACCCCAAATTTCCAGGTGGCGTAAGAATTATTTTTTTTTGGGGGGGGGGTTTGTGGATTGAGCCTGAAGAAGTTAGGGGATTTTCCCAGACTCCATTGATCTGATTGCCAGCACTCCTTTACCATAGTAGAATAATTTCTCTGGTTTTTGTACTTTAATGGTAATTTGGAATCATGACAGCTCCCCTCCCCCCCCTCTCTCTCTTTCTTTTTCCCTCTCTCCCTCTCCCGCCCTCCCTCCCTCTCTCCCTTTCCTTCCCTCTCCCCCTCTTCCCCTTTCCCCCTCTTCCTCTCTCCCTCTCTTGCTCTCTCTCTTCCTCCCTCTCTCCCTCTCTCTTCCTCTCTCTCCCCCCTTCTCTCTCACTCTCTCCCCCTCTTCCCTCCCCATGCCCCCAGGTTTTGTACATGCCAGACAAGTACTGTTTCACTGAGCTGCAACCCAAGCCTGAGACTTGAAAAATGATTAGAAGCAAAATTATTTTCTTCTTCAGGATTCTTTAAAAATAATTTTTATTTCATTTGCATTGATATTTTGCCTGCATGTATATCTGTGTGAGGGTTTCAGATCTCAGGGTTACAGACAGGTGTGAGCTGCCATGTGGGTCCTGGGAATTGAACCCTGTTCTTGTGGAAGAACAGCCAGTGCTCTTAAACCGCTGAGCCATTTCTCCAGCCCCTCTTTAGGATTCTATAAAAATAATTTGGTGAGTGAGTGAGAGTGTGTGTGTGTGTGTGTGTGTGTGTGTGTGTGTGTGTGTGTGTGTGTGTGTGTGGTGTGTTTGTGTAAAGCTTAGAAGACAAATTAGGGGAATTGGTTCTCTTCTTCCACTATGTGGGTTCTGGGGATTGAACTCAGGTCATCAGACTTAGCAGCAGGTGTCTTTACCTGCTGAGCCCATTTGCCAGTCCATCTTGGGATTCTAAGGGTGATGGAGGGATTGACTGCTAGTGTTGACCTGGTTTGACCTTCTTGTGAATACACACACACCAGAGGCTTAAATACAAGCAGAGCATTTTCTGTAACCTCTCTTTTAGGCTGATGGAAGACCGCACGTAGGAATGGAATAATCTTTCAGTAGCATGCCTGGGCAGGCAGCTGTGCTGTTAGAATGCGTCTGTCAAATGTGTGTGCATTCTTTGTGGTGGCAGTTTGCATCATTACAAGCTGCAAAGATGGTTAGGTATCGAGTGTTGTCTATTTGATATGATGATTTTTTTTTTCCGTTCCCCAATGAGATAATACCATGCTTTTTTATTGTGTTTTGCACAAAACCCACTGGAAACAATACCCTGCTCTGGAAGAGATCCTTAAGCACTGTGAGTAGAGGAGCTCCCCTTTCCTCTAGTCCCCCTTTTTCCTCTAGTCTCCTCCCTCTTGCTGCTGGCACTGAGTGAGACTTTACTGATCTCACCTAGAGTAGTCCTGTGATGGGACAAAACAGGAGGGAGATTGTAGACCTGAGACGCTGTTCCTAGGTAATGCTGTAACTGTGTAGCATAGAGCCTTGGCAGTTCCTTGGAGATGGGTATATAGTAAAGTTTATTTCTCTTCTTCTTCTTCTTCTTTTTTTTTTTCCTTTTTCCTATTACTTTTGCTTACCAGCTTTCTTTGACTCCAGGTGTGTGTGTGTGTGTGTGTGTGTGTGTGTGTGTGTGTGTGTGTGTGTGTGTGTGTGTGTTGCTAGTATAGGTGTATGGATGCATGTGGAGCCTGAGTTTGAGGATGAGAGGGGTTCTTTTTGGTTCATTTTGCTGAGGTCTCTCACTGAATTCTCTGATGCAGCTAAAGTGACTGGCTGTCATCATCCCTGTCATGTCCTTTGCCCCGTCCCCGGTTCTACCCACCCCATACTTCTGTCTTTGCTTCTCTGGTGGAGGAGTTACAGGAGTGGACTGCTGTGCTTGCCTGGCTTTATGTGGTGCTTGAGGTTCTCACTCAGGTCCTTGTGCATCAATCCCTTGACCAACTCTAAAAGCTCTTTCAAGAGGCCTTTGACCTTGTCTGGTAGAAATTCTTTTTCTTTTGTCTTCACTTTTTGGTTTGTTTTGTGAGAGCATCATATAGTCCAGGCTGACCTCCAGCTTGCTACATAGTTGATCCTGGCTTTGAATTCCTGATCCTTCTGCCTTCATTTTCCAAATGCTGGGATTATAGATAGGTATGGGTGTACCACATCTGGCTTAACTAGTAGATGTTCTTGCTCTGTGATCCCAGAAACATTTGGTTATGTCTTTATATTATAATGGCTGATTTGTTTTTGTGTTTCTGTTAGTGTGTGAGATTCTTAAAAACAAAAAGAAACTTATCTATGTATCTATCTTAGTGTGTGTAGGCTCGAAGCCTGTACCGGAGTGTATATATGTATATATGTTTGTTCAAATGTATAGAAACCCATGGAGGTCAGAAGAGGATGTTGAATTCCTAGAACTGGAGTTGCAGGCAGTTGTGAGCTGTCATGTGAGTGCCCAGAACTGCAGCTTGCAGTTCTGCAAGAGCAGTAAGAACTCATAACCACTGAGTATTCCCTTTAGCTTCATGAGGTTATTAAGAAAGCTTTAGACTACATTTAGTTGTTTGTGTGTATGTGGGGGTGGCATAGTGCACAAATGGAGGTCAGAGGCCAACTTGTGGGGATTGGGTTTCTCCTTACACTTGTGGGCCTCAGGGGTCAAACACAGATTATTAGCTTGGTTGCAGGTGTCATTACCTTGTTGGGCCATTTTCCTGCCCCCAGTATGTGGGGTTCCTGAGGACCAAAGACCATGGCTTATTATTACCTTAGTCTCCCTTACCTGTCTCCCACCATTTTTATTTATTTGTTTTGTGTGAATGTATGTGTGTAGGCACTTGCATATTACAGAGTGTGTGTGGAGGTCAGAAGACAGCATGAGGAAGTTGGTTCTCTCCTACTATATGTGTCCTGGGGATTGAACTCAGGTTCCTTTACTCACTGAGCTGTCTTGGCAAACAGGTGCATTAAAAAACAAATAAATAGAAATAGCTTAAAAATAAAACCCTATTGCTTATATGTCCTAGTATTTATAGTATGGATGTTATAGAATATTCTGTCTATTAAATTTTATTTCCTTGTCTTTTTTCTGCTTTCTGTTGAGCTAGAGATTGCACTGAGGTATTAGCATGCTAGGCAGTGCTTTACCTCAGAGCTAGCCCTTCCTTGCCCTGTCAAGGTGAAAATTGCTTAGACACTTGACTTGTGAAATAATCAGTTATAAATAAGCCCAATGAGTAGTTATTGTAACAGTCATAATTAGTGTAATGTGGTTGCTTATTACAGGATTGGGATTTGAGATAGGAAGCTTAGAATTACAGACTTTGCCTTCGTGTGGAGGGGTTATCTGTGCACTCTAAATAATTGTATGAATTATGTAAGCCATACCCTTTGAGATAGTACAGCTGAGTTCTGTGCATTTTAAACTGGTGACTCATTGAATTATACTCTTGCTTAGATGTAACTGTGTAAGTGCAGTTGTTTCCCAATTTCCCCTTTTCCATTTGTGGTGCTTTTCTTTTGTACTCTGACGTCAGTTGGTATGGTGTGTTTTCCTTAGAATTAATGACTCACATTGTTCCTATGGGAAGCTTTCTAACGATGGTCTTAAAGGTGGGGCACATCTTTAATCCTGTCACTCAGGAGGTAGAGTCAGGTGGATTTTTGAGTTTGAGGCCAGCCTGATCTACAGAGAGAGTTCCAGGACAGTCAGGGCTGTTACACAGAGAAACCTGTCTTGAAAAAACAAAAATCAAATAAACAAACAAAAAACAAAAAACTTGGTCATTTTTTTCTTGGTCCATTAGGGCAATTCATATATTCCAATTATTTGCATATCGAAGATTGGCTTTTTAGATTCAGTTTTTAAACTTTTAAAAAATTTTGAATATATAATTTTTTCATCTTACTAACTTTATGTATACAGTTCCATGCCATTAATTAAATTCATAGTGTGACAATTGCTACTGTGTATTCCTAAAGTTTTCTTTCATCAGTCAACATGGAAAGTCTTATCTCCAGTAAAGAATACTTCCTCATTCCTCCTCATGATCCCTGGTGACCTCTTTATTACTATGAATTCGCCTTGGATAGGTAGTTTGGGTAACTGGAACCATGTAATAATAGTTGTTTTTTTTTTTTTTTTTTTTTTTTTTTGTGTGTGTGTGTGTGTGTTTAGCTTACATTAGTGTGTTTTCAAGGTTCAACACACTGCAGCATGTTTCAGAATCTTGTTCATTTTCCAAGCTAACAATATCTAACAATGTGTGTGTACCACATTTTATTTATTAATTCATCGGTAGACACTTGGGTTCTTTCTACTTCTGCCTGTTATGAAGCTTGCCTCTCTGAACATTGGCACATGCCAGTATCTATCTGAGTCCCTGTTTTCACCGATTAAAAGTGTATACTTAGGAGAGGAATTGCTGAATTATATACTAATTCTATGTTCATACAGTGGCAGGTTCATTTTTATATTCCTACCTGCAATGAACAGGGATTTGTTCTACAGAAATAATTCTACTCACATGGCTATTTATATGACCTTAAATGGCTCTCGACCTGTCTCTTATTTATTACCTTACTTTTCAAAACAGAACGTTAGGGGAAGGTGGTTTTGTAGGTAAAGCACTTGCTGTGCAAACCTGCCTACCTGTGTTCATCCCTGAAACCTACATAAAGTTGGAAGGAGACAGTAGTATCTACAGAGTTGACCTCCACATAAATGCCACGGCAGGCATGTGTCCCTACACACAACAACAACAGCAGCAACAATAATAAATACATAATAAATAAGCCCAGAGCTTTAATTACCTATCTATACTCTGTAAAGTTCTAGCTGGCATTTCACTTGATCTTAGCTACAAGGCTGAAATTGATATGATTGGCATTACAATGGATTGGCATGAGATTCATATTTGCAACACATATCTGCAATCCCTTCTCCTTTATTTACTTTTGCTGTTGTTTTAAGGCAAGCTCTCAATATAGTCCAGCTATCCTTGAGCTTGATGTGTAGCCAAGGCTAGTCTTGAACTTCTGATTCTCCTCTTCTACCTCTCAAGTGCAGGGGTTAGAGGCATAAACCACCACATCTAGCCCCCCTCTCTCTATTTTGCTTTAAAGAGCAGTTTAATTATACAGTGGCTCAGAAATTTTATCTGCTTAGCAATAACAGTACATTCAAATCCTTGCATACTAATTCTTGTTTTATTTGGGTCTTTGCACAGTCTTTTTTAAATCAAAGACTTTTCAAGTACATTTGCTTTGAAATGTCATAAAATTTATTAATGTATGTTTTGTGGCTCTAAAAATGATAATCTGATCAGAAATTTACTCTGCAATCTATATCCAAAAAGTCTTACAACAGGAGTGATATTATATTGAGTAATAACAAATGCTTCCTAAGGACTTTTAAAGACTGTAGCACCTATAGTCCGACATTCTGCAGGTAGAAGCAAAAGCATAACCTGGACTACAGTCCTATCTCCTGTTGCTTAAAGATACCAGGTATAGAGTGAAACTTTAAAACAAAGGAATTAAAATGATTTGAAATTTCAAATCTACAAAAAAAAAAAAAGAGTAGTTCTCATTAAAGGATGGTGGTAGTTAAAATAGTATGTAAGATTAACAGCCCAAGTGAATGTATGCTTTGATGCAGTTGTGATATCAGTGGGATTTTGACATGTTGGAACTTGAACCTTTTGTTGCTGAAATTTGTATATTATTCTGTCTGTAATGATATTTGTTTAGTGGCAAGTACATGTAGAACATATTGTACATATAATAAGTAGGATTCCTGAGTCATGGATCCATAGTATGGACATTGTATGATATAGCTGTTTTATCCCAGTGTATCTTTAACTGCTTAGGAAAAAATTTTTAGTAGCAATTTTGACTACCAGTGACTGAGAGGACTGTGACCAGTTCTTATAAAATGCATGGCCTAAAAGCCACTTTTATAACCTGCCTCAATGTGCAGGGGAAAGGGGCTTCATTTTTTAAATCAGAACCTGAGAAGTTGCTTAGGAGCCAACAGGATGACTTAGCAGGTAAAGGTGTTTGCCACCAAGCATGACAGCCTGTATTCAGTCCCCGGGACCCACATGGTGGAAGGAGAGAACTTACACCTGCAAATTGACACACACACACACACACACACACACACACACACACACACACACACACACACACACACACACGTTCTTTTCAGCACTTCTGGTTTTCTAGATACTACTTGAATGAGACTTATAAAGAGGTGACCATTAGCTGCCTCTCACCCCACTTCCTAGAATTAAATGGATTAACTGTTAAATGAAGTCAAGTGATTGCTGTAAACCCCCACATTTCTTTACCTAATGTTTATTGGGTCCTCTGTGCCTGCAATGGAAAATGGTAGCATACCTGACTTGTCATTGTGACCTGTCTTTAGGCCTAGAGTAGGGCACTCTCTTAAGTCTCTCTGAGGATGCCTGTAGTGGGAAGGCTCTGCCAAGACTATTCTTGGAGCTTGACTTGTGCCATTTTGGCAGAAGCCTCAAGGGTTGGGTTGGATCTCAGTGCATCTTTAAAATAATCTGGATGTTTAGTGTAGCATCTGGCTTGCAACCAGGGCTCAGGGCTCCAACAATAATTTTTATTTGTGTAGTTTTATTCACCTTTTATAGTGGGTTTGTTTTGTTGAGTGATTTTCTTTAAGCATGTTGTGTGTGTGTGTGTGTGTGTGTGTGTGTGTGTGTGTGTGTGTGTGCATGTGTTTCATGGTGTAAGTGTGAAGGTCAGAGGTCACCTGTAGACTTGGTTCCTTCGTTCCATGTTTATGTGGATTTCAGTGATTGAACTCAGCTCACCAGACATGGCAAATACCTTACTTATTTTGGGGAGGGGTTGTAGGAGGGCAATGACAGAGTGTCCTATATCTCAAGCTGTCCTCAAGCTTGCTGTGTAACCAAGGAAGACCTTGAACTTAATGATTTTCTCTTGCCTCTGCTTTCTTCACAGTCAGCTTACAGTGGTTTTATTCTTTGCTTGCTCATTAGAAATAAGGACTTCTTCCTTATTCATCCGTCTCCAACATGGCTGAGGATGTGATCAGTTAGTAGAGTGCTTGCCTACATGCCTGAAGCCTTGTGTTCAGTCCCTGGTTCTACATAAACAAGATGTGGTCTAATCCCAGCACTGAGGTGGTCATCCTCATCTGTCTATATAGTGAATTTGGGCTGGTGTAAGATATATGAGACCCTGATTTAAAACAAAAAAAAAAAAAATTTCCATTGATTCATTCTCTCCTAAGGTCTGCATATCAAAATCAGAATTTTGTTTCTTACTGCAAAAATACTTGAATTTCCTTAAGCTAGGTGTGGTGGCTATTATTGCTTATCAATTTGACCTCATCTGGGATTAACTAAAACTCAAGTGCTGTGTACATCAGTGAGGGAAATTAAAAAAAAAAAAATATTTGAAGTGGGAAGACCCATCTTAAATCCAGATCTTTGGAGGTGGGAAGATCCACTTCTAATCTGGGTCACACCTTCTGGTGGCAGCCTGTATAAAAGACATGGAAGAAGGAAGCTTTTGCTCTTTGCCTGTTTGCTCTTGCTCTCCATGGCAAGTCCATTCCTTCACTGGCATTAGAGCCTGTTGTTCTGGGATTCCAGAGTTTACTAAAGAGGAGCTGAAATATCAGCCTTGTGGACTGAGCAACTACTGGATTCCTGGATTTTCTGTTGGAAGACAGCTATTGTTGGATTAACTGAACCACAGTGTCTAAACCATTCTAATCAATCCCTTTTATATATCTCTATATAAAAAATAATCATTCTATCAGTTCTGTTCCTTGAGAGAACTCTACATTAGGAAAATTTAATAGCACCAAGAACTAAAATTGACTACTGCCAATAAAAGCCTTTTTATTTGTTTTTATTATGCTACCTTAATATGCTAGACATGTGCCTGCATTTCCCAAAGTGAGATATCAAATAGAACTTTAAGAAATCTTTAATTGCATATATGTTAAAAATGAATAATTGATTGTCATCAAGTTCTTCAAACCTGCTTTCAGCTGTGGAGGCTGTGGCAAGACTTTATTATGTATGCAATCTAGTTTTATGTCACTATTTTCTCTTGTTAGGCAGTCACCTGGTGGCCTGAGGCATGAGCTCCTGGTCTCATTTATTAGACTCAGAAGGCAACAGCATGCCAGGCAGCAGTAAAGCCTCCTGGGATGTTTGTCTGGCAGGGGACTAAAATTAATATCTGGATTCTTATTTCTTAAGGACATCCATTTAAAGAGAGTAGTCCCACTCTCCCAGCCTACCCCTCAAATAGTTGATTATTGAATTAGCTATTTGATAAATGAATAAATTTGCTATTTATTGATAAATTTAATAAACTAACTTTTAGGTAGTCTTAAACACGAGTATTTTAATGCTCCTTAACATTTATTCATTTTCAATTTTATATGTATGAGTGGTTTTGATTAAATGTATGTATGGATCGCATGTGTGCCTAGTGTTCACAGAGGTCAGAAGAGGTTGTTGAATTCCCTGGAACTGGAATTGTAAGCCAGCATTGAGTGCTGGGAATCAAACCTGGGTCCTCTGGAAGAACAAGTTCTCTTAACCACCAAGCCATCTCTCTAGCCATTGTACCAATATTCTTAAATCGCCTCCAGGTATGTACTAAATTTTTGTTATGAAACTTTCTTGGCAGTGGAAGTCTGGCCTTTACCAGTTCTGAGTACAAGTGATAGCTTTCCTAATCTGGGCAGGGAAGGGAACAGAAGGCCCATACAGTGGGGCCAAAGAGTCAAGGTAAAAGAGAAAGCTGGGCCAGGCAGTGGTGGCACACACCTTTAATCCCAGCACTGGGGGGGGGGTGGGGGGGGGTAGAGGCAGGCGGATCTCTGTGAATTTGAGACCAGCCTGGTCTACAAGAGCTAGTTCCAGGACAACCTCCAAAGCCACAGAGAAACCCTGTCTCGAAAAACAAAAACAAAAAAAGAGAGAAAGCTGGGCATCTGCCTTGGCAGCCTATTGCTACTGTGCCATGTATGTTTTCTATCTTACTGGTAACTAAGAACAAATCGCAAGCAACAATTTGAAAACCAAAAGCCTCCAAAATAAACTGTCTCATATCTTTTTCCTGGTCTTTGTTTTTAAAATAAAAAGTGTTCTAAAAGATTCACAGAGCAGCAAAGGCGGGGGGGGGGGGGGGGGGGGGGGAAGCATTGCAAGGGGTGTAAACCCCTTACACAGTCTTTCTGCTTAGAGGCAATAGGAAAATTGAAGCTATTAAAGATGTACAAACTTTTGATAATATGAATGAGCTGATTAACTTCAAGTGTACACATAGATACAGGGGATATTAGTGTAGAGTGCAGAATATTACCAGAAGGACATTTATCTATACAATATGAAGTAAATTTCGTATGCCTTGATCCTAAAGATAAAGGGCAGGAATAAGGAAGTAGCATTAGCTCATGGAACCCAGACTGTGTATCCACACTTTGAACCAAGGATCAGAAATATTTGGGAGATTAAAACAAACAAACAAACAAACAAACAAACCAAAAACATAAACAATGGGGGCTGGAGAGATGGCTCAGGGTTAAGAGCACTGGTTGCTTTACCAGACACCCCAGGTTCAAGTCCCAGTACCCATAATAACTGTCTGTGGCTCCAGTTTGGTGAGGGGTGGGGGGGGGGTCTGATGACCTCTACTGGACTCCATGGGCACTATATGCACATGAGGTATAGACTCACATACACACAAAACACCCATACACATAAAATAAAAATAAGAGTTAAAAAATTTTAGTAAATAAATGCTAATTTTAAACACACACACACACACACACACACACACACACACACACAAAATACACTTAAAAACCAACTAGATCTGTACTGAACATGGTGCAGATTTTCTGCCTGTCATTATTTCATAGTCATTACAACATATTTACATAGTGTGCATTATAATACAGGTAGAAAGATTGCTGAAAGTTTGAGGGCAGCCTGGACTGCCTTATGAGTTTGAGGACAGTGTGGACTATGGAGTGAGACCTTGCCTCAAAAACAAACAAAACAACGTATGTGGGAGAATATGATTAGGTTTTATGCAAATATTACAGTCTTTAATGTAAGGCACTTGAGTAACTATGGGTTTTGGTATCTGTGTACAGGGCTGGGAAGAAAGACTGCAATGTAATGTTGTTGGAGTGCGCTGGGTAGGAGAAAAGACAGTCAGGATAAGAAAATACCAACCTGTAAGGAGTGGAGGTGGCTCTGCAGCTACTTGTACAGCATATAGATGTAGGGCCCTATACAAATAGCAGGGATTTCTGCTTTCTCCCTTCTTCCTCTTCTGTGTGAAATAGCACACTGTCAGTTTAATATCTTCAGAAGAGCCGTGCTCGCTTTCAGGGTGTGTATGTGTGTAGCTTTCTTATATGATTTGAGAAACATGTTTTTTGCCCACTCTTAAAATTATTTTAGTATATTTTTATACAGGTGGTGATGGTGCACAGTTTTAATCCCAGCACTCAGGAGGCAGAGGCAGGTGGATCTCTGAATTTGAGGCCATTGTGGTATACAGAGTGAATTCCAGGACAGCCAAAGTTACAGAGAGAAACCCTGTCTCAAAAAAAAATAAATGCTTTAATATGTTTTTATTAATTATTTGAGAATTTCATACAGTGTATTTTATTGTATTCACCACTGCTAATTCCTTCAAGGTCCACACATACCCCTTTTAAAAGTAACCCAATTTCTGTGGGGTGATCCCCTGCAGTGTAGCTGACCAACAGGGCCACAGCCTTAAAGAAAATTTACCCCTCTCTCCCCTAGAAGCCATTTACTTTCAAGCTCTTTGGTTAGGGGTAGACGCTCATGCCTGGCTTGATCTTGCATAGGTCTTGTGCAGGCCCCACAGTTGCTCAGAGTTCATGAATGTAGTGGTCCTGTCGTGCCCAGAAGACACTGTTTTACTTTGGTCCTCTCCAGCCTTTGACTCTTGCAATCTTTCCGGGCCTCTATCACAATAGTTGCTGAGCTCTGCTCACTTGTAAGTGCCCACAGTTCATTCTTGGAAGGAATTTTATAATTTTTACCTGGTAACCTATTATGATGTGAATATGTCTGTGGTGGGGGATTCATGCTTTTATTTTTATACTGGAACACATTATTTAGATCAAAACTGTAGAGGATAATTATGGTGGTGATCTTGCCCAGAACAGTGAAAAATAACAAATCCTTAAGCTTGAGCTCTTTGTAGTTAGAATATATTGGTCTAGTCTCTTTCTCTACTATTCTTCAGTCAACAATGAAATCATGTTTATCATCACTTGAATAGAAAAATATCTACTTGAGACAGTGTGTATATACATTGTGTTTGTGGCCATACAGACAATTGGAGAAGTGTCTTGGGGGTTAAATATTTGGTAGATAATGGGGCAAAGTAAGACAAGTGTGTTTGCCAGTCAAGGCTTGCTTTACAATCTTCCTTGGGAGGAGATTTGATGAAGCACTTCATTTTATTTTACTTAAACAATTTTTAAAAGTATTTTTATTTTATGTGTATGATTGTTTTGCCTCTGTGTGTGTGTGTGTGTGCGCGCGCCGCGCGCGCGCGCATGTGTGCATGCATACATGCATGCTATGTGAGTGTCTGGTGTTCACAGAACCTAGAAGATGATATCAGATCCCCTAGAACTGGAATTAACAGTTGGATATGAGCTACCATGGAGTGCTGCCTATTAAACCCAGGTCCTCTGAAAAGAACAGCCAGTGCTCTTAACTTCGGAGCCCTTTATCCAGCTCCCATGACTTTCATTTTCTATTTTTTTTTTTTGAGACAGGGTTATCCTGTGTTTCCCAGAATGGCCTGGAATTTGATATCTAGAATAGGGGTCTCCAATTCACAGGTACCGTCATGTCTGGCCCTTCCATCAACTTGTAATTAATTGTAGTCTTTTCTGTTTGAAAATGCAGGTGACCAATTATTATTATTATTATTATTATTACTACTACTACTACTATTACTATTATCATCAGCAGCAGCAACATTATATAATTGACTTGTAATTTTTTCCAGAATTGTTTTGGATATTAATTTTTTAATTAGTTTTAGTGGGTTAAAGGTGTTTATTTATTAGGCTATATTGGAGTTTTGGCCTCTCCTGGTCTCTTTCCTTGGGATTGTTTTTCAACAGTATCTTGTTATGTTGTGTATTCAGGATGGTCTTGAGGTCATGGTCCTCTGCTAGGATTGCAGATGTTTGCCACCTGTGCCTGGCTCTTGGGAAATACTATAGTAATCAATAAGGAGCATCTGTGACTAATGAAGTTAGAGTTGGGGTTTTTAACAGTGATTTTATTGTTTGCCAGAGAGTTTTCTGGTTCTGTGAGAAGAATTCCTTGCAGCTTCACAGAGCTGCTTACAGACTTTGCATTTCTGTCTCCTTGTACTTAGATGTGGCATGATTAAGTACCCGTTGTACTTACTTCCTAGCAGTTTCAAAATGCCTTTCAAACTCAGACATTAAGCTCCTTGAGAAGAGAATCTCTTGTCTTTCAGCTTTGTATTGTCCATGCTATGTAGCTAACATGCTGTGGAAAGTGGTGTAAAACGCTACTGGGAAGTAATGAAATTGTCAGTGTGACGATGCATAGATAATCAGCATTTATAGGGGTGACTGATTACCAGTCATGTCGGAACCTTAGTCCTGAGCAGATAACTTCTCAAAAAAATCAAGTTTACAAAGTGAATGCTAACACAAATTATTTAATTTCCCACTTTCCCCTTAATGTATGACTATTCTCAGATTTAACACTTGGAGATTTGCATTGTGAACGTTTTAGAGAAAGGTATTTAATGTTTGGGTCATAATGACTAAAATAAAAGTATGTTTGATTTTTCCCTTTGTGCTTCTGATAGTTCTCAGGCCTTGTTTCTGTTAAGTTTTGGTGCTTCTCTTAGTGGTGTGGTATGCCAGGTGTTTGAGGAAGACAGACTGGTTGAAGACACTATTACAATAGCCAAGCTAGCTAATGGAGCACACCTTTAATCCCGGCACTCGGGAGGCAGAGGCAGGCTGATCTCTGTGAGTTCGAGGCCAGCCTGGTCTACAAGAGCTAGTTCCAGGACAGCCTCCAAAGCCATAGAGAAACCCTGTCTCGACTCCCCGCCCCCAAAATAAAGAAAAGAAAATGTGGCATACACATACATATATGTGCGTGTGTATTTATGTGTATATATATGCATATATATATATATATATATATATGGAGAGAGAGAGAGAGAGAGAGAGTAGTAGTTTGAATGAAAATGACCCCCATGGGCTCTGAGAGAGTGACACTAATGGGAGGTGTGGCATATTGAAGAAAGTGTGTCACTAGGGGTGGACCATAGGGTTTCAGAAGCCCAAGCAGGACCCAATGTCACTTTGTTCTTGCTGCCTGCCAACCTGGGATATAGAACCCTCAGCTACCTCCGAAGCACCATGTCTGCCTGGGGGCCACCATGCTTCTTGCCATGACAATAATGTACTAAACCTCTGAACCTGTAAGCCAGCCCCAATTAAATGTTTTCCTTTTTAAGAGTTTCTGTGGTCATAGTGTCTCTTCACAGCAATAGAAACCCTAACTAAGACAACTACCCTATATGACCTTCAGGAAAATAGATGCAACTAGAGATTATCATAAGAAGAAGAAAGTTCAAATTCAGAAAGGCTAGTATTATATGTTTTCTTTTACTGGTTAGACACACACACACACACACACACACACACACACACACACACACACACACACACACACACACCCCATGAAAGTAGAAGTGGGAAGGAAAACATGGGACTATAATCAAAAGAGAAGATAACACTTGAATGAAAGTCTGAAAACTCATCACTGTGTGTAGTGAATGTATACCAATACAACTTAGAATTTTGATATTTAGTGTTAAAGATTTTCTGTTTTCTTTTTGGGGTGTGTGTGTATGTATGTATGTATGTATGTATGTATGTATGTATGTATGTATGTGTATGTGTGTGTTTCAAGATAGAGTTTCTCTGTAGTTCTGGTTGTCCTGGAGCTCTCAATAGACCAGGCTGTCCTCGAACTCAGAGATCCACCTGTCTCTGCATCCTGAGTGCTGAGATGAAAGGCATGTGTCACCACTGCTGGCAAGATTTTTGTTTTCAAAAAGATTTTAACCTATTAGGTCATAACCTATTAGGTCATAAAGCAAAATGAATATTTGTTTGATAATTAATAGTAAAATTGTATTGTAAATGAATTATATCAAGATACTGCTATGTTACTGTTACATAATAAATAATTTCAAAGTTTCAGTATCTTAAAACTCACGCCACCCTCCATGAGTCTCAGGGACAGTTGGGTGAGTGATCAGGTGTTTGCCAAAAAGAAAATGGCAGAGAAATGTAGTACACCCTGCAAAAGAGTTCTGTGTGCCATGTGAGAGTTGAGATTTACTTGAGTGCAGTATGGAGAATCTTTGCAAGGTTATATGGTCAGACTTGTTTCTTTCTAGACAAAAACAACAACAACAAAAAATCAGTCTTGGCTATTTATGTATATCACATTGATTTTAGATAAGACCAACAGTGGGCAGGAAAATCCAGCTGAGGAATAAACAGAATATAAACTGAAGTCATAGAATCAGGGCCAGAGAAAATTAATTTGAACTGTATTTAGCCAGCAATAAATTTGTCACATTTTTATTTTTGATATCTCAAAATATCTTGGAAAAAGAGCACTTTTCCATTCACATATGCCCTCAGTCCTTAACAGTGTTAGCATGGGAAACTAAGAATGATTTGAAAAGAATGAAGCATTTAGCTTCTTTGTAAATTTTACATCATGCGCCCCAGCCCCACACATTTCCCAGTCCTTTCATATCTCTCCTCCACTCTTGTGACCTCTCCAAAAAGAAAATAGGAAAAAAAAAAAGAAGTCTTGCTGTGGTGTGTCACACAATATACCTTTTTGTCCAAGCAGCTTTACTTTCAAATGTTCATTGCAATGAATCATTGGTCTGACTTGAGGCCTCTGGCTTCTGCTACACTATCAATATTGGACCCTTACCCAGACTCTCAGATATCCGGCTGTTGCCCTGAGTCAGGAAGATCCTACAGCTTTGGTTCTGCAGGGCTAGTCCCTTCACAGGCTCCAGCAGCTCATAGATGGGGTAGGTGTTGGGGTGGGCCAACTCAAAACTCTGGATCTGGGCCTGGTAGCTGAATCAGTCAGCCTGCCAGTTCTCCCTCCTTGGTCAGGTAAGGGCTGATACCAGCTCTCCCTCACCCAGTCATCAGGGCCAGCTTTTTCCCACACTGCTCAAGCAAGGGCAGGGCCAATTCTCCCAAGTTCTGCAGCTGGTGAGCAATGGGACCTTCCACTTTCTTGATACTTTGGGAGAGTTGAGTGAATATTTGGTTATACTGAACCTAATTGATCCACATTTAACTATTAGTGACCTTTTGTTTTATATTTCTTTAGTGTACACATGTGAACTATCTCCGTAATCCAGACATTTAAAGATGCATACTCATTTAAAAGGTAAACTTAAAAGAACTGGGGATGTTCTTCATGGCTTGCCTGGCATGCAGAAAACCTTGGGGGCAATCCCTAGCTCCATATAAAACAGGTATAGTAATGCATACCTACAGGCCTGCCAACTCAAAATATAATCCAAGCAAAACAAAAGTTAAAACCTCCTGAAATTCTCCTTGCTTTCTCTCTTCTTTTTCTTTCCTCTTCATTTGTTTTAACTTGGACTAATTGCATAGCTGTGTGCCACCGTACTGGGCTTCTCATTGCTCTTTAATATCTTCTAGTTGTCAACAAGACAAATCTGGAGTTCTTGGTGTGGTTAGTGTCCAAGGCTTCTCAATCGAGGCCCCCTAATTGCTGTCTTATTGTTTTACTTAATACACATGCATTCTCTGCACCCAAAACAAACAGAAATCTAGAGTCCAGAATACATATTTTTTTTCATTAAGAATGTATTTTGGTGCTGCATCATCACTAGTCCACTGTCTCTGACCTAGAATGTCTTCATTCATCATTTACTTTAGAGCAGTCAGCCTTCCTAATGCTTTGACCTTTTAATACAGTTCCCCATGTTACTACTGTTAAGAATTGTAATGTAAATATCTGATATGCAGGTAGTCTCAGGTGACCCCCATGAAAGGGCCATTCCACCCCCCCAGAGGGGTCTCGACCCACAGTTTGAGAATCACTGTTTTAGATGGTTGATAGAAACATGACCTGTTGATGGATTAAAGTGTGTGGGATACACCTGGGCACAGAGCTCATCTTTTAGCTTATTTATATAGCTCTAGCTTTATTATAGTGCGTGTCAAAAGTAGATAGTTAATACATATTTTAACAATTGATACATTAAAATTACTGATAGTTACAGATTTTAGAACTTCCCATATGTGATGGCTAATAGTAATTGTCAACTTGACACCTAGGAGGCAAGTCTCTGGTATACCTCTGATGGATTGTCTGTTTTAAAGTTAGCCCTGAGCATGTCTGTGAGGGATTGTATTGGCTTTGGTAACTGATATGAGCAGATCCATCTTTTTTTTAATTTGTTGAGAATTTTATACATAAGTACTGTATTTACATCATTGCTACCTCCCTCCAGTTCATTTTATTCCTCCACTCCCTCTCAGTTTCATGACCTCTCTTCTCTATCATTATTACATAGATACACATATATATGTACATACAGCCTACTGAGTCCATTTAATGTTGCTCTCATGTACATGTGTTGAGAGCTGACTGCTTGAGGTTAGGTAACTTACAAGGGGGCTCATCCTTGGAGAAAACCGATTCTCCCTTTCTCAGCATCCCTTGATTACCCATAGCTGTTCATCTAGAGGTAGGCTTTGCATGTCAGTTGGTGTTGCCTTGAAGTCCCTTTAACTGTGGGGAGGAGACTCCTGTGTGGAGAAGTAGGATGGGCACTAGAAAAGTGCTTCATGCATTGCTCTCTGTCCCACAGTGTGGGTGTGAGGGGGAGGGGCCAGCTCCCTCAGACTGTGATTTACTTTTATGACAGATTGTAACATGTAACTGGGCCAGAATAATCCCCCCTCCCCTCCTGTAAGGAGCCTTTTTCGGGGTGTTTTATCACAGCAACAGGAAAAGAAGCTAAGACACTGGATTGAGTTGGGTTTTGTATCTACACAGACGTGTGTGCATTCTGTGTACAAAAGCTGTAGGGTGTGTGTGTGTGTGTGTGTGTGTGAGAGAGAGAGAGAGAGAGAGAGAGAGAGAGAGAGAGAGAGAGAGAGAGAGAGAGAGAGAGAGAGAGAGAGAGAGAGAGAAACACGAGCATGCACACACAGTTGTTGCATGCTTCCATAGTTCCAGTAAAACAGCTGACTGCTTAGGTTACAAAGGATTGTATTATAGATCTTTAGGAATGATCTAGGTTTATTGTGAGTTCCTTCCTAGGAATGTCAGTTCCAAGCTTGCATTGAAGTCATAGTACCAGGTGCTAGCTGCATTGACTTTGGGAATTCCGTGGGGCAAAGAGGATTGGCACATTCCTCTCATCCCTTAGATAGTTCGTTTTCTTTGCCTTGACTACATAGGCAATGATGTGCTTCTGCTAAGATGAGAAGATCTTGGGTTTAGAAAGGGCCCTCTTAACCCTTTACTACATTATGAGCACAAGTTATTTCTATCTAAAGTAAGTTAAATTTAAACCCTAGACTGGGCTGTACATTTTTGTCTAGATACTGTAAAATTTGTGATTTGTGATGTGATGGTTCCGGTATTTTCACTTTTGATGGAACTGGCATGAAAATGATTCAGCAATGTCAATGCTTTACCTGTATTCTTCATTTAAGATTTTTGGTGTGAGTTTTTATGTAATTCTATGAATTTATTATTTGCTTATGTACTTTTTTGAGACAAGTCTCACTATATAGTCTTTGCTGGCTTTAAACTCCCAATTCTCCTGCATCAGACTTCCAAGTACTGGAATTACAGGCATGCACTACCATACCTGGAAGGTTCTGTGAGTTTTAACAATTGCAAATTCATGTAGTCCCACAATTAATAGAACCATTCTGACCCCAGAAGACATCATTGTTAAAACTCTGAGGAATTGGAGTCTCATTTGGACCTAGTAGTCAACAAGTAGTAATCTTTTGTAGCTACCTTTCCTACCTCTAACCCCTGGCAACCATTGATTTATTCTTATCACTGCAGTCTTGCTTTCGAAAAGATGTCACATAAATGGAACCATGTACTATATAATTTTTTGTGAAGAGCGTCTTTGGAAAACTTAGGACAATGCCTTTGAGAGTCAGGCAACTTGAATGTGTCAGTTGTGTTCAATAGTGTTCCATAAGATGGGAATCAAACTTTATATTCTTTGATCTCTTGAAGGACATTTAGATTTTTTCCAGTTTGGAGTGATTCTTTTTTGTTTGTTTATTTTCTTTTGTTTGTTTTTGAGACAGAGTTTCTCTGTGTAGCCCTGGCTGTCCTGGAACTTGCACTGTAGACCAGGCTGGCCTCAAACTCAGAGATCTGCCTACCTCTGCTTCCCGAGTGCTGGGATTAAAGTTGTGCACTACCACCGCCCATCAATTTTTAAAAAGATTTTTATTTTAATTATGTGTGTATGTATGCATGCTATATGTATTCAGGTACCTGGGAAGGCCAGAAGAGAACATCAAACAGGCAGTTGCTCTTAATTAATTCTTGTGTTCTCTCTCCAGCCCCAGTTTGGGTTAATTTTTAAGAGCTTAAAAATTTTGCATACAGGTTTTTGTATGAATTACAATTTTCCATTTCTCTAATTAAGTACTTAATAGTTCGTATTTCAGGTGTTTTACATTATAGGGAACTGTCCAATTGCTTTCCAGGTTAGATGTACTGTTCCTTATTCTCCTGAGTATCATGAACATGAAAGTTCTAGTTGCATCCTCATCCACCCTAGTCCTATTTGACTATGGATTCCTTGGATCTAATTTTATAGAGCATGTTTTGGGAAATACTGATGGATGTAGTATGCCACCCCATGTAATTTGGCATTGTGAAACATGAAGATGCACGACACTTATAAATGTATTAGGAGTTTGGAGCTATGTAGTTTACCAATTTTCTAAAAGATTTATTTATTTATTTATTTATTTATTTATTCATTCATTTATTATGTATACAGTATTCTGCCAGAAAGTATGCCTACAGGCCAGAAGAGAGAACCAAATCTTATTATAGATGGTTGTGAGCCACCATGTGGTTGCTGGGAATTGAACTCAGAGCCTCTGAAAGAATAGCCAATGCTTTTAACCTCTGAGCCATCTCTCCAGCCCGTAGTTTACCAATTTTTCAAAGTTCTCTTTTATGAGTTACTTTTTAAAGATTTATTCTCAGTTGTGTGCTTATGTGTGTTTGGGGTGGGGGGCATTTGAGTGCAGATTCCTGTAGAGGCCAGAGGTGTCAGATCTGGAGCTGGCAATACAAGTGCTTGTGGGCCCTTTAACATGGGAGCTCAACTGTCCTTTGCAAGAGTTCTTGCTTTTAACCACTGAGCCAGGTCTCCAGCTCCCTGCTTATGATATTAACTCCATTACTTAAGGACATTTGAGGCAGTGGTTTGAAAGTTTGGAACAACTTTGGAGCAGCACTAGAAATGCACATCTTTAGGTCCTGTCCTAGGCCACCAGAGTCAGAAACCTAGAGTGAGATGCAGTATACTCATTTTCCATCAGGTTCCCTGGGTGATTGTCCGGTGTACTAAAGTCAGGGAACACAGCCTAGGGACCAGTCACTTGGTTTTATTCACACAACAAAACAACTAGAAGATTTTGGTAGTTTGGGGCTGTCAGGTTTAATCATTTTTCTTTTTTTGTACCATCTGTTGATGTTGAAAATTTATAAACTATATTAGAATACTAGTTCAGCTTTCAAATTACAGGTTGTAAAATGTACTTGAATGGGAAAGTTATCGGTAGTTGAAGAGAAGGATGGAAAGGAATGTAAGAATGGTCTCCCTAGTAAAAAAGTTGTTTTGTGAATCTTACTTTGCACTGGGTTCAAATTGTGAGCAATTGGGTATGAGTGTTACTCATTACCCCTTTGTCAAAGCCCTGAATCTTATAGAATTACAGCAAAGATGAAGTCTGTGGTTCTCAGCTGGGAGCAGCTTGCCCTTCAGGGTATGTTTGGGAAAGTCTAGAGACAGTTTTGATTGTCATATCTGAGAAAGGGGAGCTACTGGCCTTTACTGGGTAGAGGACAGGGTTGTTAAGCATTGTCATGCAAAGGACAGCTGTCTGTAGCAAGGAATCATCCTGCTTCATCCACCTCTAAATGCTATGAGAGTCATTGTTGGAAAGTTTGCCATGAAATTATAGTATTAAAAATTCTGTCTTGAGACAAAAGATATAAAGAACATATTTTCCCTGGGTGTGGAGGCAGAGGCAGGTGGATCTCTGAGTTCAAGGCCAGCCTGGTCTACAAAGTGAGTTCTAGGACAGTTGGAGCTATATAGTGAGACCCTGTCTCCAAAAAACCAAAAAAGAACATTTTTTTTTTTTTTTTCACAGCTGGGGTTATAGCTCAGAGGTTCAAGCTTGTGCCACCCACTTGGCCTTTTAAGTGTGAGTTCTCAACTGCAGATCCTTGTGGTTTTGCCAACTGAATTCTCTCTCCAGCTCTGCCCTGTGCATTTTTATCCAGGTGAAGTTGATTGAGTCTGTCCGTCTTCCTTGCAGTCTCCTTGTGTTAAGCATGTAAGCATGCGCAGAAGGGTAAGCATGTAATATCAGTTAAGACCCAAGATAAGGCTTGGCATCTTTCCTTCTACTCAGTCTGTCTTCAATCAATAAGGTAAATACTTATATAGTCCTTGTTTTTTGTTTTTACATTTTGTTTTTGGAGACAGGGTTTCTCTGGAGCTTTGGAGGCTGTCCTAGAACTAGCTTTTGTAGACCAGGCTGGTCTTGAACTCACAGAGATCTGCCTGCCTCTGCCTCCCGAGTGCTGGGATTTAAGGTGTGTGCCACCACTGCTTAGCTATATAGTCCTTGTTTTAAGGTCTTTACATATAATCTTTAAAAATTCTTGGGCCACTTCTTTTTTTTTTTAATATCTTTTTATTTTATGTATACTGATGTTTTGCCGTGGGTATTGTTGGGTTCCATGGAACTGGAGTTAGAGACAGTTGTGAGCTGCCATGTGGGTGCTGGGAATTGAACTCAGGACCTCTGGAAGAGCGGTCAGTGCTCTTAACCACTGAGCCATCTCTCCAGCCCTCTTGGGCCACTTCTATGAGTAACGACTATAGTACTGTCTATTTGTGGGTATATGTATGTGTACCTCTGTGTAGTTGCTTGTGTATGCTGCTGTGTACATGGCGAAACAGAGGTTGGCCACAGGTACCTTCCTCAATCACTTTCCACCTTACTTTGTGAGATGTAATGTTGGTTTAACTTGGCATTTACTAATTTGACTAGGCCATTGGGCCAGCAAGCCTGGGGTGTCCTCATCTGTCTGCTTCCTGGTGCTGGATTACAGGCAATGTGTCACCATACCTTCCTTTTGTGTAGGTGTCAGGTGATTCCAATCTAGGTCCTCATTTATGTGCAGCAAGCACAGCCTTGTCCATTTATGGACAAAGAAATTGAGGAACGGTGGTGCCAACTTGATAAAGGTTACAGAAATACACTAAGTGGTAAAACTTGGACTGTAGCTTGAGAGTCTGTACACCCAGCCACCAAGTCCTAGCACTTGTCTGTGCTCACAGTGGCTGCCTTATAGAGCTGTTTATAGTTAAACTTCTTGTGCCTCATACTTTACATGTGACAGGTACTCAGTAAAACAAGGCTGCTATTATATATTCTTGGTAAACATAACCAGAAATAATTCTGCAAGGCATGACTTTTAAGCATCACTTAGAAAAAGAGAATTATGACAGTATCTAAATTGGGCAATGCTTGTTTTAAAATTTTCCTACATAATAACTTTTATATTGGAGTAATCATGTTTTCCTTAATTTGTATTAATGTATGTTACATTTATTTTTATGTTCTTTGAACCTTGCATTCCTGCTGTTAGATTTGGCTTGTTATAAATTTATTAAAGGTTTTATCATAAGGAATATTGACTTGTACTTTTTTCTTTTTCTGTGATATCTTTGTTTTGCTTTATTCTTGCTTTTGTTTGTTTGTTTGTTTGTTTTTCAAGTTAGAGTTTCACTGTGGCTTTTGGAGGCTGTCCTGGAACTAGCTCTTGTAGACCAGACTGGTCTTGAGCTCACAGAGAACCTCTACCTCTGCTTCCCTGGGATTAAAGGCGTGCACCACCACCACCCAGCTTGTTGTGAGGACTCTTAAGACATTCTAGAATGCAGAGCCTTTGATCCCTTCCAGGGGAGGAGATTTTATGAAATAGGTATACTCCTCCCTGGTACCCCATACCCCCAAATACCTTTTCAGTGGTTGGATACGAGGATACAGAACACATAGACACACAGGACCAAATGTATAGCACTCTTGTCAGTTTTCTAAATATTTCAATTTGTCCTTAAAAATAACAAAAAAACCTGTGTGTATAGTGAGTGTGTTCTCTGTGCAGGGTACGTGTGTAGAAAAGTCAGAGGACAACCCCAAGTGTGGTTCCCTGCCTTTCAACTTTGTGGGTTCAGTTTTCAGGGTAGCTGGGATTATAGGCCTTCACCACCATGCTCAGCTTGAAATACAGTAACTTACCCACATCCCCACGCGTCTTGGTCTGATTCTGAACTTCTATAATTCATAATGCTAAGAGAAAATTGCATTGAATGAACATAAATTGTGTGTGTGGTGGGGGGGGCAGAGATCAACTTCTGGTATTGTTCCTCAGGAAGTGTTTACCTTGTTTTAGGCTAGGCAGCTGGCCAGCAAGCCCCTGGGATCCTCCAGTCTCTGCTGAGATTACAAGTGATGCTGGCATGATGGATTTCAGGACCACTCCTTTTTATCTGACAATTTAAAGAATAAAAAGACAGGAAAACAAGATCAGAGCACTCAGCAAAGATTTATTGAACATATCCCCACACACCACATACATCACACACACACACACACACACACACACACACACACACACACACACACACACACACAGTCACTCACTCTACACAAGAGATAGACTTCTCAGGTGGGAAGGGGAACCAGAGCCAAACTTTTTATATAGGTGGGGTGAGTTCCTGTCTCAGAATTGGCTAGTTTGGGATAGGGAGGAGTTAGTAGACCCAAAAAAGGGGGGTGGGACTGGTTGATTTCCACCACAGGGAAGAGACTATTTCACCAAATTTTTGTTTTGGAAAGGGAAAATAATCAAAAATTTGAATGAGAAGTATATGAATTTACTTAGAACAGTGGTCCTCAACCTGTGGGTCACGACCCCATAGGGGTCACATGTCAGACATCCTGCATATCATATATTACATTATGGTTCATAACAGTAGTAAAATGTCAGTTATGAAGTAGCAGTGAAATAACTTTATGGTTGGGAGTCACCACAACATGAGGAGCTATATTAAAGAGTCACAGCATTAGGAAGGTTGAAAACCAGTGACTAGAGTTACTTTCTGCTTACCAGGGACTAGTTCCTCAAAGTTTGATGTTGAAATGTGACAGATCCTTACCATAACTTTGCTCATATTTATGACTCATGAAGTAATTATCATTTCTTTTCCTGTGTTGTAAATAACTGTACACTCAGAGCCTAGCAGTCTGAATAGCTAGGTCTGAAAACAGGATAGAAGTCAGTGAATTTTCTGTTTTTATAGTAGTCACAATTTTTCAACCACCAACATAGTCTAATCTTAGGACTTAAAGTCGAAACAAGAAGACTTGTGTAGCTATTAGCAGTCAGTCACTCTGTGTCCTCCACTGCAGCTCAAGGCTCCCATTAATCTGCCTTCTTTTCTATGGATTGCCTGTTCTAAATGTTTGATCTAAATCAGTGGTTCTCAGCCCTACTAATGCTGCGACCCTTTAACACAGTTCCTCACGTTGTTGTGACCCCCACCCGTAAAATTATTTTTGTTGCTACTTTATTACTGGAATTTGGTACTGTTATGAATCTTAATGGAAATATCCATGTTTTCCAATAGTTTTTGGCAACCCCATGAAAAAGTCCATTGAGAGGGGTTGTGACTCTCGGGTTGAGAACCACTAATGAATTGATGCATATAATATACGTTTATTTTTGGCTTTTCTCACTTGGTGTAATGCTTTCAAAGATCATCTGTTACAGCATATAGCAGTATTCGTTCTTTGTGGTTTAAGTGTGCTCACTGAGCTCCATCTTCAGCCTGCCCATCCTTTTTGATTTTATATGTTTCTAACCTTTAACAACATTACATGTAAGTGTGTTTCTTAGGGTTTCCATTGCTGTGAAGAGACCAGGACCAAGGCAACTATTATAAAAGAATTTAATTTGGAGCTTGCTTGCTGTTTCAGGGTTAGGGTTAGTCCACTATCATCATGGCAGAGTGTGGCAGCTTGCAGGCAGGCATGATGTTAGAGCAGTAGCCAGAAGCTTTACATCCTGGTCTGCAGGTAGCAGGCAGAGAGACAGAGACAGACAGACAGAAAGACACAGTAGACCTGGTGTGGACTTTAGAAACTTCACAGCTCCACCCCACCCCCTCTCACTACCCACCCTACCCAGGTGACAGACAGCTTCCTCCAACAAGGCCACACCTCCTGATCCTTCTTTCTCATAGAGTTCCACTTCATTATTACTACGCATCAAAATATATGAGCTTATGGGGGCCATTCTCATTAAAAAACCACTGCATTTGAGTGTAGTGCCCTCCAGGTCAAAAGAGGGCATTGGATGCTGTAGTTTTCGGTAATGAATGAGCTTATCAACTTGAACGCTGGAAACCAAACTTTATTTACCACTGAGCCATCTCTCCAGTCTCTAGTTCTTTATTCTTGGTGTTGCATAATTTCACATTTCCCATTCTCTCTCAATGTCTTCCTTTAACAAGTCTTCTAGAGCCAGTCTTCTGGCATTGGGTTCTTGTTGATGTGTGTATTTTACCATTATATCTAAAGGGCATTTTTTCTTTTTTAAAGTTTTTATGTACAAGAATGTTTTGTTTGCATGTATATCGGTGCATGGGTTGAATGCAGTGCCTGTGGAGTCTAGAAGAGGGCTTTGGAACCCCCTGTTAGCCTCCAACCCAGGTCCTCTGAAAGAGCAGCCAGCACTCTTAATCACTGAACCTCTCTCCAGCCTCCAAAGGATATTTTCAATGGATGTAGAAATTTGGGTTAATGTTTGGTTTTGTATTAAACTTGGAACCTTGCATATAATGGATGATGGAAAGTTTCTGCACCTGATAAGCCTGGATTGCTGATGCAGCAATCCAAATCAGACCAAATCAAACCGAATTAGAAAAAGCCCACATTTAATGGATACAACAATCCTAGATGGCCTTCCAGCCCTGCAGAGAGGAGACAGGAAAGAGGGACCAGAAAACCACGAGTCTGTTTTTTTTGGGAGGACAGTTTAAATACCCTGTGGGAGTGGTCTTGAGCATCTCTGGGGGAGGGGTCATCATTTGGCAGGCTTTCTGAGATGCATCAGGGTTAGGAGAGAGAAGGGGGAGTGGGCTTGGGTGGAACTTCTACCATAACAGAGAATACTCTATTACTGAGCTGTGTCCATAGGTTTTTGTTTGTTTTGCTTTGTTTTTCTTCACATTTAAGATTATATCATCTTGCTACTTTCTAGACTTCGTAGTTCCAAACTAGAAAAGAATCTTAAATGATTTGAGTCAGCAGTTGAGTTCATTGCGTGATCTCATCCATACCTTTAGTTTGTGTGTGCACATGTGAGTGTGCTTGTGCAGGCACTTGAGTGCAAGCCTGTGCAGGTGTGTGCACATGTGTGTGGAGGCAGATGATAACCTGGGATACTATTACTTAAGAGCAATATCCGTTCTTTCTTTCTTTTTGAGACAGGATTTCTTATTGCCTGGAACTTGCTCAGTAGGCTAGGCTGGCCCAGGGATTCACTTACCTGTCTCTGCCTCCCTAGTTTTGGGATCTTAAATGTGTGCTACCAGTCTGGCTCTTTTAAGTGGATTCTGGGGATCAAACTCCTCATGCTTGTGTAGCAAGTGATTTATCAACTGAGCCAGCTCCCCACCCACCCCTGTCTTGACTTACTTTAAATTTTACATCTATTGATTTATTTGGGGAATGTGGTGTACTTGTGTGAATGTGTGTATGCCCTGTTGTACATGTGGAGGTCAGAGGATAACTTGTGAGAGTTGGCTCTTTCCTTTTATGTAGGATCAGACTTGGTAACAACTGCTTTTACCAGCTGAGCTATCTCGCCACCACCCCCTCAAGTGCTGATTTTAATTACCATGAGTGTTGGTGCCTGCACCCCAGGATCTTCTCTAAGCTTCAGATTTATGCACCAAAGTGCTTTGTACCTTCTAAATTTACTTACTCAGGAAAATTGCTTCTGAGTGTGCATGGCAACTACCCATGTTCGTTCTCAAGCTTAAGACCTTTGCTTTCTCCTTCTGCTGTGTCTAAGCAGTTCTGAGCCCCATAGCTTCCATCTGTGAACCACATCTTTGGGTACATCTGCTCTTTCTTTGTCTCCACTGCTGTCATCATTCTCTAAGCCAACACCATCCTACTCCTGACTCTCAGCACTTTCTTGGTTTTTCTCTCTTGAGTAGTTACCTCCTCTTCCTGAGCAGTGATGATTATCTTTAAAAAATGAAGCCAGACCATATGACTTCCCTGCTTAGGGCAGTTTACCGGATTTCCCTTTGTATTTGGAATAGAGTTCTAAATCCTCCAATGCTTTCTCTGTCAGCCTCAGGCGTCCTCAGCAGTGGCCATGCTTTTCATTCTCAGCACACCAGGTCCTTCCCTTTCTGCTTCAGTGGTTTTGCTCTGAGGGTCTCCCCGTCCCTAGTCAAGGATGCCTACTAAGATTCTTTAATTCCTGGCCCAGGCCAGTCACTTTGTTTTAAATAGTACACTTCCTTGCCTCAAGGTGTTGCTAAAAACAATTATAAACAATGACTGCTACTTTTTGAATTGTCTTTTGAAAAGTTATTTTTAAATAAAAATTATTCATACTAATAATGAACTTGATATTTTAGAATTAATAATTATTAAGATTTTTTTGGTTTTAATACAGTAAGTGATAATCGTAACCGAATAATCAAAAGGTCTTTGAAGACCCAAGTTATTTTAATTTTTATTATGATAAAATGTAAATAACAAAATCATTTTTCACTGTGTACTTCTATAACATTAAATTTACTCACATTTCTAGGCATCTATATAAAAGAAAAATCAAGATATTTTCTATCAGTGGAATTATAAAATATTTGTCTTTTTGTGTCTAGCTTGTGATGCTTTCAAAGCATATATATGCTTTAACATATATCAAATTTTATTCCTTTTATGGATAAATAATACTCCACTACATGTACGTACTGCATTTTGCTGATGCTATGCATTTATTTCTCCTGTAGTGTAAGAATACACAATATAATTACTGATGGCTTAAGTAGATTGACTGATTGAATAGTAAGTAAATCATATGTAGATAGATTCTACATGTTCTGTTCATGGAGATGCTGTCCCAGAAAAGTTTTGGAATCCTCAGAAAGAGAAATTGCACTGGTTATTTCAAATTCTGAGTCATTGTTAGAAGTTGCCTTTAGTCATTTAATTCTTGCTTTCCCATGGTGTGGATACAGTAGTTTTGTAAAGGTTAGTTTCATTGAAAGCATGGGCTTTAGCTTTTAAACTGTTGTTGATAACATACATCAATTTCAGTCTTTCTCTTGTAGTGTTAATTACAACTTGTATTTTTATACTTTTATGCTTTCCTGTAATTTTACTGTGTTAACTTTTATTGATCTAAATAACTGGTACATAGTAGGTAGGTGCGTCAATGCCGTGGGCATTCCCCAGCTGTACAGTTATAAGCACAGTTTTGTATTATTACTATGATTGGTGCTGTGATTGAAGCTTTTTGAGACAGGATCTGTAGCACCAGCTGGCTTTGAACTCAGGAATCCTTCTGCCTCCACCTAGCCAAGCTTTGGTATTACAAATTCTTGCCATCGTGTTCTTTGAATTATTTTTGTAGGCTGTACTGCTTAGTTACCCATCACTTACTTTACTAGTTTGTGTCTCATAAATCACTCTGATTTGTAAGGTCTTAAATTTTACGTAACTTTTTCCTCTATATTTTTAATTAGGCTTTTGCCTTTCCACGTTTCACCATTCACAGTTTTCAGCACTGCTTTGTACCTGTAAGCCACACAGACCATTTGCTAGGGAAGGCGGTTAGTTAGTTGCTCTCTGCTTCTCTTCTGCCTGCACTTATGAGTCATACTGTAACTATTTCTTTGACTTTGGATTTGTGGTTTCTTGCACTAACTAGAGTGATGTAAAGATGAGTCTTGTTAGGCGTTTCCTGTCTTTTCCAAGTGTGTTTGGTGTTGTACTGTAAACAGGTTTTCTCCAAGGAAACGCTCAACAGTCTCACCTCATCATCTGGGACTGGAACGTCTGTACCTGCTGATCTTGGCTGATTTTATTATTGGACTGTTACTGCTGTGTGATTGAAATAGCCTGTGTATCATCCCCACCTCCACCCCCGAGTTTTTGGAGTAGCTCCACCCTTACTCAGGTCTCCACCCCTGTGGGTTGAACTTGTCCTTTGTTCCTTCTGGCCACTGAGTATGTGAGTAAATGACCCACGTGTACGGATTGCTAGCCAGAGTGGTATTTTAAGGCTCCTCTATTCAGAACAGTCTAACTTAAATGCTGCTTGGCCGAAGGTATGGTCCTGGGGCCTGTTCAGGTGCCTTCAGCCAGTTACTGCAGAGACCAGGATACCTTGCTGCCCTGCCCAGGCAGGGATGCCACAGAGTTGCCTGTGGCCCATGTGACAGGTATGTGCAGAGATGAGGGCTGGAATGGGTTGGAGATAGGTAACACGGTAACGAAATGTGAATTAATCATCTTCTTTTTATCTCCATTGTGGTCAGTGAAGGTTTATATGGTTTGTTTGTTTTTTCTGGTATTTTATACTACATTCTTCTGTTGTTTGTTTGTTTGGTTTGGCTTTGGGGGGCAGGATCTCACAATGTACCTTGTCTGGCCTGGATCTTGTCAAGATCTGCCTGCCTCTGCCAGCGCTGGGAGTTAAGGTGTGTGCCACCATGTTCAGCCTTGCTTTGTTTGAGATAGGATCTCACTGTCTTACTGACTGGTCTTGAACTTGCTATGTAGACTAGGCTGGCCTCAAATACACCAAAGTTAGCCTGCCTTTGCCTCCTGAGAGCTAAGAGTAAAGGCATGTACCACCACACCCAGCATAAATACTTAATGGAAGAACATGAATAATATATAAAATGAGGTTAGATGTACATGTGTTGATTGAAAAACTTAAGTTAAATTGAAAACTGCCAAATAATATATCTAACTAAAATAGCTTTTAAAAGAGGTATTAAAAATCACTAGCTTCTTAGATAATATATAAAGCAGAACAGTGTTAAGTAGTATAAAGTAATGAAGACACTTTGAGAAAATAATTACCTGACAAATTTATAATGAAAATAATAAAAACCTGGCTAAATAAATACTGAAAATGTGTTTTATAAGCTAAATATTAAATGTCCACATTTCCTCTGAATTTGAATTTCTGTTTCAGTTTCATTATTCTGAATTATAAGTATGTTGCTGGTGTGTGTGTGTGTGTTATTCTACCAGTGTATCAATAGAAAAGATAAAAATTACTTCTTTTTGGTTGTCAATATTTCTGCTCCTTGAGTTTTTCAAGAAATAAGGAAAGTTTGGGGCCCTTTACTGCTTTCTTTCAAATATCTACCCCTCTAGCAGTGGGTTAATTCAAAGAATTAGCTAACATGCTAAGTTAACCAAGTTGCATTGTTCACAAGTTAGACATTCTAGCCCACACACTGACATTGGAGTGGGCGCAGTACATCTGACTCATGGGGCTTGCCTGTCTTACCAGTGGCAAATACAGCATAGTCTGGACCCTGATGGCCCAGGCTCCAGTGTCCTCTACCCACAGGCTTTGGTTCCCTTTTGCTTTGTTTTTTAGTTTTACTCTCTTATTTCTTGAACCCATCACTCCCCACCTTCCAGCTTAAGATCATTCATTAACTCTGTGGTTAGCCCTGGCCTCAGAAAGAATTAGGATTTTTTTGTTTGTTTGTGTGAAGATGTTTTCCTTTTGTTTGGTGCTGTGGGTAGACTAGTGTTTTCTGTGGATATCCTGTGCAGGCAGCTTGGACAGGAACTCATTCTACAAGAACAAAAGAGTGAGTGGGAAGAAAGAAGGAAGCCGGAGACGGGAGGGCCTGCTCAGAACGGAAAGACTGTCTCCTTGGCTTGGATTCTTCTAGGTGTTTTCCCTTAAGCGCTGCTTGTGCTTGTTAAGGGCTGTATACCATTGGTTGACTGTTACTAATTTTATTACAAATTTTAAAGTTTTTAATGTGCGTTGATTATATTTAACTCCCTCTTCCAACTCTTCGAAAAGCTTTAAAATGTATACAGAATTATCCTGTGAACTCCATTCTTTTTTCTTTTGTCAAATAATATGGTTTTGAAGATAATAACTTGCCTTTAATAGCCCTCTTTTGGACCTAGAATAGATGAAACATGTCTAGATATTTCCTTATACTGACAGTCAGCAATGCAGAAATTTTGTTCATCATCCAAAAGGGCATCTAGTGCAAAGTGAGTTCTGCTGTGTTCCGGAGGTCTTTTGTTCCCTCCAGCAGCACCTGCTTCGAGTTTGCAGGCTACATGATTTATCCTTCAACAAGCTTTTTGTTGTGTGTTGGTTGGTTTGTTTGGAAATAGGTCTTGCTATGTTGTACAAACTTATCTGATGTGGAACTTAAGATCCTTCTACCTCAGCCTGTTTTGTTTTTTTTTTTTTGTTTGTTTGTTTGTTTTTTAAATTTATATATTATGTATACAGTATTCTGTCTAAATGTGTGCCTCCAGGCCAGAAGAGGGCATGAGATCTTTTTAAGGATGGTTGTGAGCCACCATGTGGTTGCTGGAAATTAAACTCAGGACCTCTGGAAGAGCAGTCAGTGCTCTTAACCTCTGAGCCATCTCTCCAGCCCTCAGCCTCGTTTAAAAAAAAAAAAAACAAAAAACAAACAAAAAAAACTTTCTTTAAAAAGTCTCTTACATATGAGCACTTTTGGGTTAGAAGAGAAGGGCTATTTGTTGTTTATTAGTCAGTAAACAAATAAGAAAAATTCCCGTCCTTATAAAACATTGCACCTGAAGAGTTAGGTACTATATATTTGTATCATAAGTAAGTAAATCATGGGATATGTTTTGTAGAACAAACAAATCAGGAAAGGAAACATGGGAATGGTTAGAATGTTGTTAGGAGTGACACAGGGTAACATAGGATCATCAGAAAATGTCCTCAGAGGCTCCATTTGATGAAACGTCACTGAGACAAGTATTTTAGGTGCCTGCCATGTTTAAGCAGTAGTAGGGAGGGTAGTGTTGAGCACTGAAGTAAGAGTAGGGGAGAAAATGTCCTAGGGCTAGAGAGAGCTCAGTGATTAAGAGCACAGAACTGCAGTTCAGCTCCAGCTCCAATGGATCTTTTTTTTTTTTTTTTAAGATTTCATTTATTTATTATGCATACAACATTCTGCTTCCATGTATATCTGCACACCAGAAGAGGGCACCAGATCTCATAACAGATGGTTGTGAGCCACCATGTGGTTGCTAGGAATTGAACTCAGGACCTCTGAAAGAGCAGTCAGTGCTCTTAACCTCTGAGCCATCTCTCCAGCCCTCCAATGGATCTTATACTCTCTTCTCACCTCCATGGGCACCTATACACATGAGTGAAGACATACAACATACATACACAATTTAAAATCTTAAAAAAAAAAAAAAAAGAGTTTTGTGTGATGGTGTACACCTTTAATCCCAGCAGTGGGGAAGAAGAAGGAATGGCCCTCTGTGAGTTCAAGAACAGCCAGGGCTACATAGTGATATCCTGTCTAAAAAGAAAGGAAGATGGATTGGGCAAATTAAACTGTGAAGGACCTGAAAGGCCCTCTAAGGATTTGATTTTTACTCTAAAATTGGTACCAATGAAAAATAACAAGGGGTTTGTTTGTTTGTTTGTTTGTTTTTTTAGCTTTAAAAGGAACAAGTATAGACACACAGAAATTAGTAGCCTAGGGAAAGTGTTGATAGAAGTGATTTTAAAAGGTGGGTAAGAAATGGGTAGATTTTGGATGTTTTAAACTTTTTACATTAATTTATATGTGTGTGCACAGTGCATGTACACATTTACATGTGAGAGTCAGAGCAACAGCTTCGAGATTAGGTTCTCTTTTACTACCATGTGGTTTCTGAGCATGGGACAACAGACAGCATTACCACTGAACCATCTCTCTGGACTCAAAGGTGTTCTATGAGAGTAAGAACGGAGAGACATGAGCAATCAGAGTTTGTGGCCAAAGCACCTGAGAATTACCATTGAGTGAGGTGGAGAATTCTGGCCCAAGAAGCAGATTGGAAGTGAGTACGGAATGAAGAGCAGCTTTGCTTGGTAAATTCAGGCAGTGTCACTGATGATTTCATGATGGGAAACCCTACACTAGTTGGATTTGTGCTCAGATAAGCTTTGTGGATCTCAACTTTGAATATGCTGGGTTTTCCAAAATCAGGTAGATGTGTGCTATTTGCTACTTTTGTCTTTGTTGGGTTTATATTGGTTTTAGCATCTTCTGAACACTACAGAAAATCAGGTTCTAGATATTAATGGATAGCTTTGTTTAGTTTGGGTTGTTTTGTTTGTTTTTGAGTCGGGGTCTCACTATGTACATACTATAGCTCTGAATAGCCTGGAACGGTGAACGTTCCAGAGATGTGCCTGCTTCTGCCTCCCCAGTGCTGAGATTAAAGGTGTGCCCACCACACTCATCTGGTTAGTGTATTTTAAGATTAAGATACATTTTATTGTGTCCTGTGAGTTATGTGTTTGTGTAAGTTGGGTGTCATACAACTAACAGTTATTGAGTACAGATTATGGAACCTTGTGGGGGGGGTGTGATTGTTATCTGTAAGAAATACTTAGTGAGGTTGGGAAAGAAATCTAGAGAGAGGAGCACACAGAGCAAATAAATGCCTGTGTTGTTTCTGGGGGAGACTTCAGTCACAGGGGAACTGAGTGTTGTAAAGTGAAAAGTCAAGAGAAAAGTAGGAAGCGGGTAGGGTGGCATAGCTCTTTCAGTAAAGTCCTTGCCTTCAAGCATGGGGACCTGAGTTTGATTCCCAAGAACCCATGTTTTTTAAAAAGCTGAGCATGATAGCACACTTGTAATTCCAGTGCTGGGGAGCCAGCCTGACCAGCCTTCTTGATGAGCCCTAGGCCAGTGAGATACCTTATTTTAAAAATGTGGATGGTTCCCGAAGAATAACAAGAGAGCTTGTCCTCTAGCTTCCACCTGCACAGTTATGTACCTGCTGTGTGCATACACACAGAAGAATAGTGGGAAAAGCCACTACAGGTGCAATGGATTGCATGAGCAAAGGCCCCGATGTGTCAGGAGCCCCGTATGGGGTGGGGAGAGGTAAAGGTCCGTCCACCTTATTCATGAAAGGGCTTGGAAGCAAGGAAGGAGGAGACTCCATTTTCACAATGAACTCTTAAAGGGGCTTAAGAGTGATACGGTCCAATTTTTGTCTTAAATAGATCACTTTGCCAGCTGTGTGGAGGATGGATTTGAGGGAGACAAGACTGGAGGCAGTAGTCCAGGTGAGATCTGTTGGGGATCGGAACAAAGGTATTGAAGGAGAGATGGAGAAGAGGGATGACATGAAACAATATGAAACCACAGATTCAACCCCCCACCCCCCATGGCTAAACCAATTTTGAATTTAAAAAAAAAAAACAACTAGGAAAGAGACATAAGAGAAAAATGTTACAGGACATAGACAGATCCTTTGCCTTGGCAAACAGCCACTTAGCACAGTCCCTTGGATCAAGAAAATTGCTATTGGAAAAACAGTGGTTTAGATGTTTTGTTTTGTGTAATCAAACTAGGGTGTGAGAATCAGGTAATTTTCAACAAATGTGGTATAGGGATAGATTCAGAAACAATAAAACGTTGAAAGGAAACAGATCTTACAAGACCTTAGGTAGTGTTCATAATTGAAATTCAAAAGTACATTGGTGGTATTTTCTAGAGCCTTGATTAAGTTACTAATAATTTACAAAAATCTACTGCCCAGGAAAAGAGATCATGGTTTAAAAAATTAAAACAATGAACAATTGTAAGCTATTATGACAAAAAAAGATGCTTTAGATGCTAATAGGATTTTGTATTAAATTAAGATATGTTTCCTTTCTTTCTTTACTATTTTTGAGATAAGGTAAGTCTGGCTCTGTAGTCTAGGCTGATCACAGATACCTCTTGAGTAGTGGGGTTACAGGTGTGAGCTGCCATGCCTGACTAAATTGTTGTTTTTCTTTTTCTTTTCTCCCCCCACCCCCCAGACAGGGTTTCTCTGTATTGCTTTGGAGGTTGTCCTGGAACTCGCTCTGTAGACCATGCTGGCCTCACAGAGATCCACCTGCCTCTGCCTCCCAAGTACTGGGATTAAAGGCATGAGCCACCAATGCCCAGCTAATTGTGTTTTTCTTTAGCAAAGTATGTCAGCATTTATCTTGCTAAAAGAACTGTGTCTGTATTTGTTGTTTGTATTTAGAAACTAATTTTCCTTACAGTTTCTTTTATATGAAGGCATAAAGGAAGCACCTACTTTAGAAGGGTTTGTTAATTTTACCATTTATATTTCTAGCGGGGTGTGAGGACACCACAGTAGCTGGGTGTGAGGGACACTCCTGTAGTCCTAGCACTTTTGTGTGGGGTTGAGGGGCAGAAGGATCAGGAGTTCAAGGTCACCCTCCACTTCATAGCAAGTATGAGATTGCTAAGTGTGGGCCATTTAAGACCCTGACTCAACCCAACCTCTAAAAAGCTCCAAGTCATTACCACAGCCAAGTGTCACACATGCTTTCCAAAGCTAGCAAGCACTTGTTTGTAAGTTTTGTTTCTCATTTTTAGAGAATTGCACCTTTGCTACTCATTTAGACTGATTTAGGTGACTGCATGTAACTCAGAACTAAATTCTCTTGTTGCTGCTGTAAGCCCAGGAAATATAGTACCTTTGCTCACTCTCTTTTGTGTGTTGTTTTTTGAGGTAGTCTTATGTAGCTCAGGCTGGCCTTAAGTTCACTGTCCAATGGAGGAGACCTAGAGCCAACTTCTGACTTAGTCTTTGTAACTCTGAACAATTCTCCGAATGAGTCAGCAGCTCAGATGAGCACTTAGCTGTTTCACTCACTGGACTTCTTTCCCTTTTTGTGTCTTTCAGAAGTTTTGCACCGCCCCTATGGCTGTGACGCTGAATCTCAGGCACTCAATGAAGCCATCAGGTGGAGCTCCAAGGAGAACTTGCTGGGAGCCACTGAGAGCGATCCTAATCTCTTTGTCGCACTTTATGACTTTGTGGCAAGTGGTGATAACACACTCAGTATCACTAAAGGTGAGACTTGTCTAAATTCTGCTTCACAGTTTTCTCTGGTGGCTGAGGACTGCAGAGCCTGTGCTGCCTTCTTGCCACTGCCACTGACCAGATGATTTTTGACCAGGCACTTCGGCTTCTTTCACTTTTACCTGTTTCTGAACTGCTGCCTCAAAAGCAATCCGCTCTGTTTTCAGGATTTATTAAGAATAAAAGAGTTGAAACACCTCAAGAAAAAGTCCATATTGTTAGAACTTTGTACTCTAAAACACACTAGCATCCTTCTGTTGACACTGAATTGGGACTGAGACAAGCTGCAGTGCAGAACCCCCACTGGCACTCAGGTGCTCTGTGTGGACTGACTGCCCCTCTGGAGACTGGTACAGTCCACAAGCCAGGTCAGGAACTGGCACCCAGAATGTAAGCCAACCATCTCACTTAGCAGCACTGCTGTTTAGTTTAGCAACATTTCATTTTGTGTGGTGAGAAAGTGCTTATATGAGATGCATGGTTCCTATCTTGTCCAGCTCACAGTTGCACTGGCCTAGACAACTAGCTGTTTCTATGGGCTGGTGAAAGAACAGTTAGGAAGGGCCTCTCTATCTCCTGCTGCAGTATCTTCAGAGGGTAAATAAGATTATTTTCAGTGCCAGTTCTTATAAAAGGAAATACTAAAAACATGACCAGATAAAATAATTCATTATTTTATGAACACCAATGAAAATAGTGGAACTTTTATGAGAGAATAAGAGTGAAGACATTCTCATTATTTCAAAAGCACATGAATTAGGCTAGGCTAGTATGCCTGCACTGATTTTTTTTGTTTGTTGTTGTTGTTTGGGTTTTTTTCCCCCCAGGGGTTGTGGGAGAATGTAAAGCGTCCCACTGTGAGGAAATGCATTTCAAAATAATATTTAAGTAAAATTATAACAAGTGATTATTTTTCAGACAGATACCTTTGAGTTATAAGGTTCAGAATGAAGCATTTAGTGGAAATGGTGATACTAAGTCAGGCCAGAAGGCCTTCCCTAATTGTGAGGAAATATTTCTATATAAAACTTTTATAAATATTCATTAACTTTGGAACCCCATGCAAGGTAGGCACATACTCTGCTGAAAAGCTACAACCCCAGAATCGGCATACCAATTTTTTTTAAAACATGCCAATTTTTAAGTGTCATCAAGTTCACTAAAAGTTCCTTAAAACTGAGTTTCTTTAAAAAAAAAAATTGCATGTATTTAATCTATGCCTTTTGCCTGACTTTATGCATGTGTACCACAAGTGTGTTTGGTGCTCCATGAAAGTCACAAGAATGGTTTGCATCCTGTGGAACTGGAGTTACAGATGGTTGTGAGATACCATGTGGGTACTGGGAATTTAGCTCAGGTCCTCTGGAAGAGCAACCAGTGCTGTTAAATAATGAGCCATCTCTCCAGCTCCCAAACAGAGTTTCTCAGACTGGAGTACAGTGTGCGTGCACACACACACCAGAGGCGTAGGGAAAGTGAAACTGCAGGCCCTTCTCCTCTGGTCGTGTGAGACGTTGGTTTATTGGCGGCAGATGTTGGAATAGGTATGCATGTGGAGGTTATGGTTATTTTTACATAAAGTTTGAGGCTAAAACAAAGGACTTCCAAGCCATGTTCTGTTGTGTGGTAGTCCTATACATAGCACTGTTCTCTGTGTACCTGTTTGCAAAGCAGTAATTAAGAACATTATTGGCTAGGTAAAATTTTCTCCTCTGTGTTTTCCAAGATAGCTTATTCACCATGGAAACATTGACTAAAGTCTTATTAATTTCTCAGTTACTAGTTATAGCAATCATTAGTATGCTGCTCAAGGACTGATCCCTTTATCTCATGATTGACAATGGTTTTTCTTTAGAAACTGTGAAGTAATTTTTATCAATTTCTTACTAATGAAAAGATGCCATGCTAAAGCCTCATTGTTGTGTTGTTATTATTATATTAATGAGACAGGCTCTCCTATAGCCCAGGCTTGATCTTGACACAAAGCTGGCTAGCCTTGAACACCTAATCTTCCTGTCTTTACAGTCCAAATGTTAAAGGTATGTGACATCACGTCTGCCTTTGTATATTTTTAAGGAAAAGGAACTATCCTTTAAGAAGAAAATAATACTTATTGTTAACTACTGTTTTGAAAGTGATGGTTGACTTGAATTAAACAAAGAACAGTTGGGGGCTGAAAACATGGCTCAGTGGTTACGAGTGCTTGTTGATTCTGCAGAGGACCCTGGTTCACTTCCTGCACCCAGGGGTAACACACAAAATCTGATGCACTCTTCTAGCCTCTGTAGGCACCACACACATACATGGTACACATAGACACACACAGGCAAAACATATATACACATCAAATAAAATAAATGTTTTGTTTTGAATATGTGTCTTTTGCTTGAAATTCCAGCTTGTTTTGGGTGTGTGTTTGTTTGTTTGTTTTGAGGCAGGGTTTCTCTCTGTAGCTGTAGAGCCTGTCCTGGAACTTGCTCTGTAAACTAGCTGGCCTCAAACTCACAGAGACCTGCCTGCCTTTGCCTCCTGAGTGCTGGGATCAAAGGTGTGCGCCACCACTGCCTGGTTGAAATTCCAGCATTTTGAGATACTGAAGCAAAAATATTGTTGGCTAGAGTGGGCAACAGAGTGAGACTCTGTCTTTACATAAAGGTTTTGTAGAAAACAAACAGTATTGTGTACCTGTAAGCAGGAGGCAGGATTATTTGAGCCCAGGGGACTGACTAATGCTATCTATCCCTGGATGACAGAGTGAGACCTTCCCCATATCAAAAATAAAAAGACAGCTCTTTTTAAGATTCCTTTATCGACAGGATCAGTGTCTGCTTCCTTGTCCATTTCCATTGTAGTCAATAATTCCAGAGTAGAAAATTCCAACTAAAGGGGGGGGGGAGGCAAACCCGTTTTTTTGTTTGTTTGTTTGTTTGTTTGTTTTTACTTTATTCTGATTATGATGGTCTATATTAAGCAGTTCTTTTTGGGTATTTAAGGAAGCAGCAGTGTAAACACACAAAAACGTACACACGTACAAACACACACAAACCCTCTTGAGTTTTCCTAGCAAGCTCTTTTGTGCACAGTTAGCCGCTGTGCATCTGCACTTCTGTGGATATCTGCCACCATACCAGACACTCATGCCTTATTTTCTATAGACAGTGTAGAATGTGTGCATATATCAGCTCCTACACAGACCTCTGGGTGCTTTCTCTCATATCCAGGTGTCTCAGGTGAAATGGCAGGGGCTAACAGAAAGCCCACATTATGGCAAACATAATGTAGGCCACAGGAGAAAGGCAGATGGCTACCCGCAATAGTCTGCATTTTCCCTCACAGCTTTGGCCTGGTAGCTTCTGGGCCCTGTTCTATAGACTGATTGACTTCTTTCTGTTCTCCAGCACTAAGATAGCAAGTGTGAACTCTATAGAAAACCTTGTCTCTCTCTCTCGGAAATAAGAGCCTCAAGTACTGCAGAGTTCTTAGATGAACATTTATGTTATCATTGCTGTGTTATTTTGTTTTGACAAAGAAGCTTCTGGTCTATGCTGCAAGTATGTGGCAAAGTGTGTCTAAACCAGACGTTTTCCGTTTTAATAGCGACATAAGAGAGTAAAGCTGATACCAAGATTTACCAAATGATTTGGATTTGGGGTTCTGACGTTCCAGTTATTTTTTGTTTCCACCGGCTAATTTTAGAGGAATGGGGAAGAGTGATTCATTCTTTATGGGAAACAGGAAGAAACTGAGAAAACGGAACTTTGAAACCCTGAGTCCTGGAAACACTTGTGTTTTGAGAGTCTTCACCTACCATCCTATCCTCTAAACAGTTTTTGTGCTAAAAACTCTTCGTTGGGTCTGGAGTCTCTGGGGTGTTTAGGTAGGAGGTGTTGATGTCTTTGTTGCTTAGGAATCATCTGAAATTTAAGTAACTTTGTATTTCACTTGTCTTGTTCCTAAGCTTTTGTTATCATTAACACTGATATGTATGTATGGATATATGTTATATCCCTTTTAAGTGAAAGTAAATTGTGTTTTTCTTTTGAAGAGTGAGTACTATCTAGGTGTTAGTACATGTCTAATCCAGAATTCAGGAGACTGAAGAAGGGTCATGAGTTCAAGTTCAGCCAGTTTAGGCTACATGAAACTGTCTTAAAAGAAGAAAGGGTAGGTGTGTGGGCTTGGTAGATGGTTCGGCAATTAAGAGTTCTTACTGCTCCTTCAGAGGATCAAAGTTCAGTTCTTAATGTCCAAATTGGAAAACCCACAGTTACCTGTTACTCCAGTCCCAGGGGATCCAATACCCCTTTCTGGACATGTGCACGTAGAAACACACACACACACACGCACGCACGCACGCACGCACGCACGCACGCACGCACTCACGCACGCACACGCGCGCTGTCATTTTCTAGCCATTTGAGTAAACTTTCTATACTAACTGTGCACAATACATAGTTTCTACAAGACATTTGAAGTGGCATATTGTCCTTTAAAAGCCTATACTGTCAGAAACCATTTCTTGTTATGCTCCTGTGATGTAAGCTACAAAGTGGAGACTAATCAGGATATTGATAAGCAAGCACCAAAGTTCTTGGTTCATTTTTCAGTGAGGTTGAAGTTTGACACTACGCTGCTCAGTCTTAAAGAATCCTAATGTTTCCCCTTTCATTCTGTGGTGTCTTCATGGCTAGGTGAAAAACTGCGAGTCCTTGGTTACAACCAGAATGGTGAGTGGAGTGAAGTTCGCTCCAAGAATGGACAGGGTTGGGTGCCAAGTAACTACATCACTCCAGTGAACAGCCTGGAGAAACATTCCTGGTACCATGGACCTGTGTCCCGCAGTGCAGCAGAGTATCTCCTCAGCAGCCTGATCAATGGCAGTTTCCTCGTTCGAGAGAGTGAGAGCAGCCCTGGGCAGCTGTCCATCTCACTCAGGTATGAGGGACGTGTGTATCACTACAGGATCAATACCACCACAGACAGCAAGGTAAGACCTGTCAGCAGCCACCTGCACATGTAGAAATGTACGGAACAGGGTTAAAGTAGAAAAATCATTTTTATGTCTGATGTGAAATAAAGTATTGTCTAATTGTGTGAATTTGGGCTGTTTGGCATGTAAGAGCTTCCTTCTTTCAAAACAACTTGATAATAAGGTTAAAATTATAGAAAGTTAATAATCAAATATATACCAAGTACATAGAAACAGAAGTTAGGAATCAACTCTGATCTCCCTTAGGAAGTTCACGGAGTAAGAATGCAGAGTTTGGAGACTGGTGTTTCTCATTAGTATATGTTAATATGAGTAGATCACCAGCCCCTTAGAAACTTGTATGTTGGGAAGCTCAATCTCAGTAGCACGCATGTGTTAGACTGGAATTGTTTAGGGCTGGAGAGTTGGCTCTGGTGCTAAGAGCACTGGCTACTCTTGCAGAGGACCTAGGTTCAATTCACAGCATCCACATGGTAACTCAACATATATAACCCCAGTTCTGAGAGATCCAATGTCCTCTTCTGGCCTCAATGGGCACCAGGTATACATGTGGTGCACAAACATAGACAAAACACTCATACACATGCAATAATAAAGTAATAGTAATTAAACTTTAAAACAAAAATGGAACATAAATTATAAGGCCTGAACTTACATCAGTTTTGTGGCCTGAACTTTCGTTGTTCTATTGAATTAGGTTGAACCCCCTTTCTCCCTCTATGTGACATACACATAGCAGAGAAGCGTGGGCCTTGAGCAAACAAGACTGCTTTGCCCTGTAAGTGCATTATTTATTAACTTTGTGACTTTATCTAAGTCTCAGTTTGCCTGGTGTTGTGGTGATAGTGATTTAGACAGGGTCTCTCCGTGTACCACCACATGGACTAGAATTTGCCATGTAGACCATGCTGAATTTGAGCTTGTAGCAGCCATCCTGCCTCTGTCTTCAGAGTGCTGGGATTGTGGGTGTGCACCACACCTGCTTTCCTCTGTCTACTATTACTTTTTCAATTTCATTTACTTTTGAATTTTTTTAATGACACATAATGTGTCGTATGTCCGAGTGTGGATGAGTTTGTGCATGTGGGTGCAACGCCCGTCCAGGCCAGCAGAGACCTTCAGAAGAGGCATGGGTGCTGGAGACTAAACTCCAATCCTCTTCAAGAGTAGTGTGCACTTTGACCACTAAGCTGTCACTTATGTCTTCTCCTTGTCTGTTGTTAAACCCTATTTTGTAGAATTATTTTAAGGATTAAGTGAAGCAATTTTTGTAAAGTTTAATAGCTGATACCAGTTTTCTTTCTCTTTCTGTACCATTATACAAGCATAGTGTATTTAGTCTGTGGCCCAAGTGAATGGAATCAGTTTGTAATGTAACAAGAGATCCAGCAGTTATTAGTTGTTTGCTTTTGTTTGTCTCTGTGACAAATACCAGAGAGAAACAGTTAGCAAACATTTATTTTGACTCATGTTTCAAAAAGTTCAGTCTGTTTCCAGCGGCTGTTCATCTCATAGCTACCAGAAAGGGAGCAGAGAGAAGCTTACTGATTGGACCCCCAGATGCAGATCAGCCAGGCCTTCAGAAATGATTACACATATGTGCCAGATTCATGCAAGAACATTGATTCACAGCCACTGTGTTTATGATAACACCAAACTAGAAGTCCTAAGCAGTGTAATTGATTAATAAATTATGGTATAGTGTTAAAATAGAATATCCTACAGAAACGGAAATTAACATGATGTTCTGTACACAAGTCCATAGGAAGCTGTGGCCTACTAGCTACCATATCATCGTGTTATTTGTTTCTGTAGTATCTGAAGCTACTTTCTATTTCTAAGCAGATCTGAGTAGTTGCTTCAGAGACCCTATATTGCCACAAGGCCAGTATACCTGTTTTCCATCCCTTTACAGAGAATTTTTCTGGCCTCTGTCATAGATGAATTTCATACACATAAAGCTGATTGACAGAGTACTATTTGCCAGAGGATTGTGTGGAGAGGATCGCTCATTGCTATGGGTTTTCTGTGGTGAATGATAAAAGTATTTCCATGGAGTTGAATAGTGGTGGTTGATCAGCAAGCCTTGTAAATGTACTGGAAGCGATGGGTTGGTAATCTATAAAATACTGAATTTTATAGCATGTGAATAATAGTTTAACAAAGAGAATAGAAAGCAGGCACTATTAACACATACTGTGTAATTTCCTATGCATGCAATTCAGACAGAGCTAGTCCCACATGCTGGAATTGTACATAATGGAAACCTTTGCAGGAGTGAACAGCTAGCGGGGTGCTAGTGATGTCACAGTGCTCTTGGTATATGGGTGATGTTTACTGGAGTTTATTTTGTGAAAGACCACTAAGTCTCTATTTACGAATTATGTAAATTTTTATGTACAATAAAACAACTTTTTGTTTGTTTTGAACAGTGGTTTATTGTTTGTTTAAACATGATGGCACATACCCTAATCCCAGCACTCATGAAGCTGAAGCAAGAAAATCACAAGTTTGAGACCAGACTGGATTATATAGAGGGATGTAAATTAATAGTTAATTAAAAACAAACAAATCATACTCCCTTAGAAGATAAAGCCAGCCTGACAGTGGTGGCACATGCTTTTAATCCCAGCACTTGGGAGGCAGAGGCAGGCAGGTCTCTGAGTTCAAGGCCAACCTGGTCTACAGAGCAAGTTCCAGGACAGCCAGAGCTACATTGAGAAGCCCTATCTCCAGAGTCTTCTGAGTGCTGAATTAGACATTCTGTAGGCTTGCTGCTTAGAAATATTCTGAGGACTAGGTTCCCTGATGTCTGTGCAGCTGTGTTGTATGTTCTCCTTCAAGGCTAGTTTAGAAAGAAGAGGAAGGATGCTTACATTGAGATTAAGCTATCTCCCTTGCCCTGAGCATTGACACTTACTTTGCCTTAATTGCAGTAACCTCCTGGAGCACTAGCAGCACTAGCATACACCACCTGTAATCCCTGTGCCTTGTAGGTGGAAGCAGAAGCATCGGGTACTCAAGGCTGGCCAGGGCTACATAATGGAGACCCTGTCTCAAAACAAAACAACAGGTCAGGCACAGTGGTGCACACCCTTAATTTGAGCTCTCTGGAGTCAGAGGCAGGTGGATCTCTTTGAGTTCAAGGACAATCAGGGCTACATAGTTGAGACCCTGTCTCAGAAAACAAACCAATGTCTTCATATCTTCATGTCTCTAGGTGGGTGAATCGTATGCTTTTAAAAGTAAACCCCTTCTCTGGTGTTGCTGAGTCTCCTTTCTCACCAGGTGTACGTGACTGCTGAGAGCCGCTTTAGCACCCTGGCAGAGCTTGTCCACCACCACTCTACAGTGGCCGATGGGCTAGTGACCACACTACATTACCCAGCACCCAAGTGTAATAAACCGACCGTCTATGGTGTGTCCCCCATCCATGACAAATGGGAAATGGAGCGAACAGATATTACCATGAAGCACAAACTTGGGGGTGGTCAGTATGGAGAGGTTTATGTTGGCGTCTGGAAGAAATACAGCCTTACGGTTGCTGTGAAAACACTGAAGGTGGGTTGCTGAGTGCTAAGTTCCCAGGCATGTCTCTGTGTGTGTGTGAATCACTTGGAAAGATCCCTGTGCCCTTCTTCAACTTTGGAACACTTTCCACCCACTGGTGCCAAACACTTCAACAAATTGTGGTGATTAACCCTAGTGCTGTTGCTGACAGTGCAGGGGCAGATTATTCTCAGCAGTACAGCCCACGTGTGGGGAAGGCTCATCTCTGGAGGCTGTTGGTATAGATCATAGTGGAGATTTAGAAGGAAATTATAAGTTCTGCCGAGAACAACCCCCGCTGAACAGAATGCTCCAGGCGGTCTACGAATAAGCTCCCTATTTTGGTCTCTATCCCCCCTGCCTTTTGTTTCTCCCTTCTGCCTCCTTGCAGTTAAGAGACACCCTTTTTAGTTAAAGTGAAAATGACAGGGGGTCACTAAGTAGTCCAGGTTGGCCTTCAAGTCATGATTCTCCTGCCTCAGCCTCCAAGTGCTGAGCTTACAGGTATGTACTACCACACCCTGCTAGATAGATCACTTCTTGTTTTTAAATTCATAAAAGTCCTTTTCCTGATCCTACTGTCCCTTTGAGTGTCATGGTATAAAATCATAGATTGTCAGTAATTCATATGAGATGTTCTCATGGGTAGTAGTCAGCCCTGTTTACATATTCTGAATGTGAAGGAAGCAGTGAGGCCTTGCACATGTGCTTTGTTCTTTAAGAAACATAGGATTGGGGCTGGAGAGATGGCTCAGAGGTTAAGAGCATTGGCTGCTCTTCCAGAGGTCCTGAGTTCAATTCCCAGCAACCACATGGTGACTCACATCTCTAATGAAATGTGGTGCGCTCTTCTGGTGTGCATGAAGACAGAGCACTTATGTACATAAAATGCATACTTCAATAAATCTTTAAAAAAAGCAACAAACAAGCCGGGCATTGGTGGCGCACGTCTTTAATCCCAGCACTGGGGAGGCCTGCATCTCTATGTCCAGTTTATACTTGCATTCTTGAAACTTTTAGGTTTCTTGGTGGGTCCTTGGAATTATAGCATAGAGCTGTAAACTATTTTCTTTTCCCTTAAGACAGGATCTCAGGTGGCTCCGTGGTGCAATGGATAGCACACTGGACTTCTAAAGGAAGACAGGGTCTCACTGTGTAGCCATGGTTGGACCCAGAGCTTGCTGTTGTATAGATAAGGCTGGTCTTGAACTCACAGAGATCTGTCTGCTTCTGCCTCCCAACTGCTAGTATTAACAGCATGTACCACTACACCTGGCTATAACCATTTATAAAGCATGATGTCAATAGCACAGACTTAAGTGTTAGACCATGTGACTTTAAGATTCTCAAGTAGGCTGGGCATTTGTGGCATACGCTTTTAATCCCAGCACTCGGGAGGCAGAGGCAGGCGGATCTCTATGAGTTCGAGACCAGCCTGGTCTACAAGAGCTAGTTCTAGGACAGCCAGCCTCCAAAGCCACAGAGAAACCCTGTCTCGGAAAACCAAAAAAAAAAAAAAAAAAAAAAAAAAAAAAACAGGATCTAATCCGATCAGTCTCAGCCCCTCTATTGTGAGTTGTAAGATGAGGCTGTTCAATTTTTTTATTTTTTTCCGAGACAGGGTTTCTTTGTAGGTTTGGAGGCTGTCCTGCAACTCTCTTTGAAGACCAGGCTGGCCTCGAACTCACAGAGATCTGTCTGCCTCTGCCTCCCGAGTGTTGGGATTAAAGTTGTGCGCCACCCCAGCTGAGGCTGTTGAATTTTGCTTACCCTTTTTATTTTTAGTCAAATGTCTGACACTGGATAAATTCAAGGACAGTATTCTTGGTCTCTTTTATTTAAAAAACATATTTTATGTGTATGAGTGTTTTGCCTGCATTTTAAGTTCACGACATGGGTGCAGTGCCCAGGGAGCCCAGAGGAGGGCATCAGAGTCCCTGAAACTACAGATGGTTATGAACTGCCATGTGGGTGCTGGGGACCAAACCCAGGTCCTCTGCAAGAGCAACAAGTGCTTTTAACTAATGAACCATCTCTCAGGCCCTTTTGCTTTTCTACCTGAAGTAGGCTTATGGGTTGACTTAAATGAATAAGAGGGAGGTTTGACCTCCTTTTTGTTTTTCTTATCTACTTTCTCCCTTTAACAGGAAGATACCATGGAGGTCGAGGAGTTCCTGAAAGAAGCTGCAGTGATGAAGGAAATCAAGCATCCTAATCTAGTACAACTGTTAGGTAAGAATCCCAAACCACAGATTTCCTCAGGCCCACGCGCCCACCCTAGTGTTTTGTTGTCTGCAGATTGTGTTTTTGCAGATTGTTCTGTTTTGTTTTAGCACCGTGGAAATGCTAGCTGTGCATTGACTGTATTAACGATACCATGAGCTGGGCATGCAGACCAGGGGGGAGCTAGTAAGCACCACGTTCTAGGCTTAGTGCCGCAAACACACACAGGGATGCGAGTGCACGCACATCCCTTCTCTTTTAACTAATAGACTCATTAAAACAAAAAACAGTGCATCGAGTTGATTGCTTTTTTTAAAACTTTTATTTTGTATGTATGCATGTTTTTCCTGGATGTATATGTCTGCAATGCCCAAGGAAACCAGAATAGGACATTGGATCTCCTGGAACTAGAGTTGTAGGTGGCCATAAGCCACCCTGTGGGTCCTGGGAATCAAAACTAGGTCCTCTGGAAGAGCAGCCAGTGCTCTTAACCACTAAACCAACTCTTCAGCCCCTTTACAATTTTTTTTTTTTTTTTTTTTTTTTTTGCTTAGTTTATGTGTTTGGGTGTTTTGCCTACATGTGTATCTGTGTGCTGTGGTGCCTTTGGAAGCCAGAGGAGGCATTGGATGCCCTGGAATTTCAGTTACAGATGGCTGAAAGTTGCCACGTGGATGCTAGGAATCAAACCCTGGTCCTCTGGAAGAGCAGCCAGTGCTCTTAGTTCCATCATAACTCCAGCCACAGACTGATTGCAATGTGTAAGCTGTCCAGTTTGTGCTTTCCCCAGGTTCATAGTTCACAAGCATTCAAGATGGCATCTAAAAATTGTCATGAAATATTAAGAGACTTTAAGCAAAGAACCACTGAAAAAAGTGAATTAAAACTTGTGGCTGATCAATTTATTAAAGCAGGAAATGAATATGCTGCAGTGGGTTATTTTTTTTTAATCTGTTTGTGCTACAAAGGAGTCTTTGATTAAATATTTTCCATTTTTAAAAGTCGGGCCTGTTTGGTTTTTGGCAAGACAGGGTTTCTCTGTCTTATCATAAAGTTGCTCTGGCTGTCCTGGCACTTACTCTGTAGACCAGACTGGCCCTGAACTCACAGAGATTCGCCTGCCTCTGCCTCCCTGATTAAAGTGTTCTGATTAAAGGTGTGTGCCACCACTGCCTTACTGGGCCATTTTCTTTGAATATTTAATTAAGCTAAGCTATGCCATAAGAAAATTAATATGGAATCTGCCATATGATAATGAAATCAACTGTGGAGACAGTTTTACAAAGTAGTTAGAGCAAGTAAGCATCAGCATAGGCCTAAGTTCTGTTACTTGTGATAACATGGTTTGCACACAGTTGAAGGGGCTGTCGGGTTAATGTAAGAAACTGCGCTAGGTGTGGTGGCGCACACCTTTAGTCCCAGCACTAGAGAGGCAGAGGTGGGCGGATCTCTGTGAGTTGGAGGCCAGCGTGATCTACAAAGCTACACGGAGAAACCCTGTCTGGAAAAAACAAACAAAAGGGGGCGGGGTGCAGATGCTGTGAAGCTGCAGAGGACAGCACGGTGAAACAGGCTCTTACTAACCTGTTTTTAGATTTTTGTTGTATTTATTTCATAGAATGTGGTGAAGATTGTCAAATTGTTCTTGGTCAGGTGTATGTACCCTGGAGCCCCCGTTCTACATTGTGACTGAATACATGCCCTACGGGAATCTGCTTGATTATCTCCGGGAATGCAACCGTGAGGAGGTGACAGCCGTTGTTCTACTTTACATGGCCACTCAGATCTCTTCTGCCATGGAGTATTTGGAGAAGAAGAATTTCATCCATAGGTGTGTAAACCTGCCTATTGCGTATGACTAACTACAAAGCTGTCTTGCTTGACATGAACGTGAAGGGGATAGTTTACAGAACATTTCACACAGAGAAGTCTGTCTGTTACAGTCTCAAACCAGAAAGCTGTTTTGCCTAACACTACATCCAAGATCCTTTTGCTCCACCTAGTGGCCACATTTTGAAGTACCATTCATTCTGTCTTAGGAAAGTGTTTTAAAGCCTTCAGGGAGGGGTCTGTTGCTCCCCTTGAAATCTATCCCATTACACTTAAAAAGGAATTCATTTTGTCCAACATCTTTATTCTGCCTCCTTGTGGGTACTGAATGAATGGTAGAAACTGAGTTTTCATGTTGGTGATTATCAAAATATTAGCATTATTTGGCATTTCCTTACCAACTCTGCGTTATTCAACTCTACATTATTCTATGACGAGCCAAGACTAGAGTGTTCGGATACGTCTTTCTCACCATCAGCTGGAATAACACAGGGTTCTCTTTCCCATAGAGATCTTGCTGCACGGAACTGCCTGGTAGGAGAAAACCATGTAGTAAAAGTGGCTGACTTTGGTTTAAGTAGACTGATGACTGGAGATACCTACACTGCTCATGCTGGAGCCAAATTTCCTATTAAATGGACAGCACCTGAGAGTCTGGCCTACAATACCTTTTCAATTAAATCTGATGTCTGGGGTAAGGTTGACACAACTTCTTACATGTATTTTATTTATTTAACATTAGCCATGGCTGGCCTGGTATTCAGTATAGACTAGGCCCTAAATTTGGGGCAGTTCTTCAGCCTTAGCCTCTTGAGTGAGGACCATAGGCATTTGCCACCATGTCCAATTAATTCCCTTAGTTCTTCAGAGCTTTTTTTTTCTTCTTAAGATTTATTTATTTATTATATATACAGTGTTCTGCTTGCGTGTATGCCTGCAGGCCAGAAGAGGACGCCAGATCTCATTATAGATGGTCATGAACCACCATGTGGTTACTGGGAATTGAACTCAGGACCTCTGGAAAATCAATCAGTGCTTTTAACCTCTGAGCCATCTCTCCAGCCCTCTACAGAGCTTTTATGATACAAAAAAAAAAAAAAAAAAAAAAAAAAAAAGTACATTGAGAAGGTGGTAGAAATAACTGGGAAAGAATAAACACATGTAATAACATCACTCACTCACTCACTCACTCAGGAATCTGAGATAGGAAACCTGGGAGTCTGGAGTGAGGCCAGACTGAGCTACTTACTTAGCAAGTGGAAGGCCAGCTTGAGGTATATAGGGATGGGATATAGTTTAGTGGTAGAGTACTTGTCTGGTTTGGTCCAAGACCCTGGGCCATTCCCCAGTATGAAAATCCTGTAAATGTTCAGTGAGCATGGTAGCAGATGCCTGAACTCCAGCTCCCTGGATCCCCAGATGCTCAGATCCTCTGAGTCCTGCCTGGACAATCTGACGAGACTGTGTGAGCAACAACTAAGTAGCTTGGCTAGGTGGTGTAGGCTCTGATCTCAGCACTCAGGAGACTGAAGGAGTAGGGAGCACAAGGTGGAGTACAGGCCAGCCTGGGCTATATAGTAAGTTTTAGGCCAGCTTGGACTATGTAAGAGCCTGTCTTTAGGGAGAAAACAAAAACAAAAGAGAGTCCAGTCTAGACCTCATACTGCACTGGAGCTGTAACAGTCCTTCCTCTCTCAAGCTTCCTGCTTTTTGTGTGAGGTTCTGCTCATTTCCAGAATTCTGTCATAGGAACGCTCTCTATAAGGAAGATCTGATAATGTTTCATCTAGAATTTGTCCTTGTCCTGGATCTAATTTCTACTCCCCTGAGAAGTAGAATGAGTAACTAGAGACACTCAGTAGACCAAATTAGTATAGAAATTTGGAACTGGGGCCAATAGAAATATATTCTTTAATCCCTTTACACAGCTTTTGGAGTACTGTTGTGGGAAATTGCTACATATGGGATGTCGCCATATCCAGGTATTGACCTGTCTCAAGTCTATGACCTACTGGAAAAAGGATATCGAATGGAACAGCCTGAGGGATGCCCCCCTAAAGTATATGAACTTATGAGAGCATGTAAGTGTTTTGCATGTTTGAGCTTTGAAAAAGAACCAGCAACAGGATGGTTAATGACATCCGCACCATTTCTGCTCTCAGTCTTATTAGACTGGATCTAGTCTCATTAACATTTAAAGAGCTTGTCGTTGACAGGGCCAGTTGGCACAGTACATGTTGTACCATTAAGTCTTATTGGAATCCTAAGAATAGTTGTCTGTGGCTCAAATATAGAGCCAGTTTCTCGAGAAAAAAAAATCTGTATATTTAATAAGACAATGAGAGATTGAGTTTGCATAATATGTTAGGAGATGTCTACTTTCAGTTACTAAAGACTGTGACTGTTAAAGTAACCTCCAATGGGCTAGGAGGTGACTCAGTGTGAGAGCACTTGCTCTGCAAGCGTGAGGACTTGAGTTCAAATCCCTAGTAATCGTGTAAAAAGCCTGTCTCCACTGCACATGCCTGTAACCCCAGCATGAGGGATTTTAAGAGGTCCCAGGAGCTCTTAAAGTATGGTCATCCAGCATACTTAGCTCAAGTGACAAACTTGAGGTTCAGTAAGAGACACCCTACATTAGGACAGTAAAGCATAGAACTGTAGAGAAAGACATTTCTCTGGCTTCCACGTGCCTTACATGTGGCATCTAAGTGCACACTCCCATGCATTTACCACATACATGAAAACTGAAAAGTAATCTCTTAAGAACGTGAAGGAAAGCATCAGACTCCTTGAGGATGCAAACTTAGGGATGGGAGTAGTAAGTCAAAGTGTGTTGTGTTCACACATCACTGTTATTTTTTTTTTACCATATTGTTTTCTCATTGAGTATTTGTGTCTCATGCTAACATTTATCAAGTGTGAACTCTGTTAATCTTCTGAATTTATACACTCAATTTTTTAAGAACCTGGTTGTGTTTTTTTTGTTGTTTGTTTTTTAAGACAGTGTCTCATCATGAAGCCCCCGCTGGCCTGGAGCTCAGTGTGTCCAGCAGACTGGCCTTGATCTGATAGAGATCTGTCTGCCTCTGCCTCCTCAGTGTTGGGATTAAAGGTGTGTGCTTCCATGCCTAACCAGCCATTTTTTAAGTTACATGTGTTTATTTATGGGGCATGGGTGTGTGTGTGCTGCAGTGTTAGTGTAGGAGTCAAGAGAGAGTTTCTATAAGTTCTCTCATTGCACCACATGGAACCCAGGGGTTGAACTCAGGTCGTCAGACTTGGTGGCGAGCACTGAGCCATCTCACCAGCCCTTTGTTCACTTTTCTAAACATTCTCCACAACTTTTCCTCATTTTTGTAGTAGTGGGAATGGGGACTAAGGCTAAACAGTGCCAGTACCAAGGAGTAGGCGCTCACACTTCCAGGTGGAGCCGAGAAGTAGCCAGAGTCCCACAGTGCACATGCTGCACTCCAATAGGCCCACCCCATGGGCGGGAACCCTGATGCTGGTAATGCTCCTGGGCGTGACTAGATTATCAAGGAGGCTGTAATTTCTCTTCTGCTGCAGGCTGGAAGTGGAGCCCTGCTGACAGACCCTCTTTTGCTGAAACCCATCAAGCTTTTGAAACAATGTTTCATGACTCCAGCATCTCTGAAGGTAAATCTTGGGGCAGGGAGTTGATTACTGGTGTCCAGTTGCAGGGCAGTGATGGTCATTTCAAAAATGGGCAGTTCCTACAGTTTTTAACTGTTTAAAGTTGACTTTTGTTTTTCGAGACAGGGTTTTTCTGTGTAGCTTTGGAGCCTATCCCGACACTCGCTCTGGAGACCAGGCTGGCCTTCGAACTCACAGAGATCTGCTTGCCTTTGTCTCCTGAGTGCTGGGATTAAAGGTGTGGGCCACCACTGCCTGGGAGTTCTGGAGTTTTCTATATCATATTTCATACTGAAATTACATTTTGATCTGAAATTTTCTCAGTCTCTACAAAGAAAATCAGTAATTTCTGTAGTCCTCAACATAATACAAGGAAGATTAAAAATAAGTGGAAAATATTGTAGTGGCGTAGCACTTGGGAGGCAGAGGCAGGAGAATGTCTGTGAGTTAGAGGACAGCCTCCAAAGCTACAGAGAAACCCTGTCTCAAAAAAGCAAAACAAATAACCAAACAAAAAGCAAATGCTCTAGGGGCTGGAAAGATGGCTCAGCAGTCAGGACATTTACTGCTCTAGCAGAGGGCCATAACCAGAATTTACTTCTCAGCACCTACTTGGTTGGGGTGACTCACGATACTTGTAACCCTGGCTCTAGAGCAGTGTTCTCAACCTATGGGTCTCTACCCCTTGGGGTTGTTGAATGACCCTTTCACAGGGGTCACATATCAGATATTTACTATGTAATGATTCATGTCAGTAGCAGAGTTACAGTTATGAAGTAGCAATGAAAATAATGTTATGGTTGAGGTCACTACAACATGAGAAACTATTAAAGGGTCACAGCATTAGGAAGGTTGAGAACCACTGTTCTAGAGGCTCCAGTGCCCTCTTCTGGCTTCTGTGGGTACCTGCACTCATGTATGTATACCCCCACATGTGTACATAATTAAAATAAATCTTTTAAAAATAAATATATTCTAATTCTAAACCACATTTAAGGCAAGACCCAGACCCCCCCATCAATATCATGAAATTCCATTTCTAGAAATACATCAAGTATAACCAAGATTTATCTAGCAGATGTGGCATCTGAGTGAGTGTAGCTTATAAACATTGAAAAAAGTTGGAACAACCTGAGCTCTAGTGGATTGTTGGTTGTATAACCATATATACCCTTAAATATATTAGGCTATCAATAAAAATATGCTTCTCCTTACTTAAGAAAAGGGAACATGGGCACATGCAGGAAGTTGCTTGCTTTTGTGTGCAGTACTCATAATAATATACCCAGAGAAGGTGAGGAATAAGCGGCGTGTGTGGTGGCACACCAGTTATTTCAGCACTCAAAAGGCTGGAAGATCTCAAGTTCAAGGCTAGCCTGAGCTACATCATGAGACTAATAAAGTCAATATCCTGCCTTTTTATCTTATGGAGTGAGACCTTGTTCTTGGAATGCTAAGACTACAGAGTTTTATATGACACTGTGATATAGTTCTGAAATTTTATATAAACTTTTCCTTCCCTTTATAATTGTGTAGAATTAATCTTGTAATTTCAAGTTTTAAAATGTTAGAAGAAAATAAGAGAATTGGATTTTGTCTTCCTCTAGTGATTTAACACATGAGGTAAGAAAAGGGGAAACAGAAGTGTAACATTGATATTTTAATAAAAAATATCTTCATCCTTCCCTCAAGTTGTCATCACACACACACACACACACCAAATAAGTGTAATAAAAATTTATTGAGTGGTAACAAATTTTTACAATTCAATTGGTTGTGTTTCATTTTTGTTTAAGAATAAATAGTATATTTTGCTCCAGTAAAAGCTACAAACATCATCTCTGCTTTCATACACTTGGGAGGCAGAGGCAAGTGGATCTCTGTGAGTTCAAGGTCAGTCAGGGCTACAAAACAAAACACATTTTGGGGTTGGAGAGAAGGCCCAGAATATAAGCATTAATGGGTCCTGAGTTTAATTCCCAGCAACCACATAGTGGCTCACAACCATCCATAATGAAATCTGGTGTCCTTCTCTGACCTTCAGGCATACATGCAGGTAGAACACTCTATGCATAATAAATAAATAAGAAAAAAAAAAAAAAGGCCACAAAACTCATGACTCAGCAGCCGGGGTGACCAACAAAGTGAACACTATTTTGATAATTGGGCTTTGTTTTGGGGTGGGTGTTTTTGTTGATTAAATTTTGGTACTTGGGCTTGAACCCAAGGTTTCATGCATGTTAGACAGGCACTCTACCACCTGAGTGACATCCCCATCTCAAAAGAATCAGGTTTTTTGTTTTTCCTGTTGTAGTTACATAGTTGATTAGTTGGGGTGTGTGTGTGTGTGTGTGTGTGTGTGTGTGTGTGTGTGTGTGTGAATTACTGATTTGTTTCACTTGCATGATGAAATGGAGTAAATTATATTACTCTTCTTTTTAGTGAAAACTGCAACTTAAAACATGCGTCCCTTTATTCCGCATCTGAGCAGCACTTAGTGAGTGAGGCTCTCCAGATGCCCACTGAGCCTATTAAGCACGTGACGCTATGAGCAGCATCACTCGCCAGCAGGAAGTACAGATTAAACCTTGAGATTCCCATGACATACCTACCAGAATGAGCAAAATTAAAGTTACATACACTATAGAATGACAGCGTCAATTTTTTGCAGGCCAAGTACGTAACCAGAACATTTACACACTGGCGATATGGCTGTTATATTGGTTAGAACCTGATTTAAAAAAAAAAAAAAAGTAAATGTTCACCCCATGACCTATCCGTTTATATCAATTAGAGGTACATGGCCTTGTGAACCAGCAAATATGTATCAGGTTGTTCCTAGCAACATACTCATAGTCGTTAAAATTGGAAAGATCCTAAATAACCATCAATAGGAGGGCAAGTGAGTTTTGGTAGTACCACACATCACAATGCTACTATGCAATGAGAAAGAGATCCTGCCACATGCAGGAACATAATGTTGAGTAAAAGAAGTTGTATATAGGACTATATGCGGGGCTGGGAGGAAGTTCAGTTAGTAAGGTGTTTGGCATTCAGATCAGAGGACCTGAATTCAGTTCCCTGTCACCCACATGTAAAGCTGGGCACGACAGCATACACATGTCTTGTGGAAGATGGAGATAGGAAGATCACTGGCTTGCTAGCCCGTCCATCTAGCTAAAACAGTGAGCTCTGGACTGGAGAGAGACCCTGTCTCAAAAAATAAGGTGGGAAGCAGTTGGGGGAGACACCTGGCCTTGGCCTCTGTCCTCCACATGTACAAGCTCATGTGCACACGTAAGATCATATACTCTGATTTCATTATATGCTTTGTATATTTATTTTTTTATCTTCAAGATGACATTTTGCCATCCACCCAGGCTAGACTCATGCTTCTGGGCTGAATGGCTCCCCCAGCCTCAGCCTTCTGGGATCATAGGGCAGACTGTTTCCCCCTCTGAATTTTGCACTTCAGTATTCTGCTCTCCTTTTTCTGTTGTATACATTGGTCTCTGTCTTAAGATTGTCTTTTTTTTTTTTTTTCCAAAACCTTGTCTTTCTCACAGAGGTAGCTGAGGAGCTTGGGAGAGCCGCTTCCTCATCATCTGTGGTCCCATACCTGCCTCGATTACCTCTGCTTCCTTCCAAGACTCGGACCTTGAAGAAACAGGGGGACAACAAAGAGAACGTAGATGGCAGCCTCCTCGATGCCTCCGAGAGCCTGGCCTCCAGTTCAGCACCAGGTAGGGGTCAGAGCAGAAAGTGTATGCCTGAAGAATTAGGGGTTGTGATGCTCTGGACCTTGGCCCTGCCCTGCCAGTGTGGGCAGTCCTATCTATGCAACATACAGCCTGCTACCAGCTCTGTTTTCTTAGCCTCTGGCTCCCAGATAGTTACCCAGATGGGTGGCCGCAGGTACATCTGTATTGTAGAGAAGGGATGAAAACAGAACAAACAGCAAGTGTCACCATTAGTATCCACATCACAGTCACTGAAACGATGGTGTATTTGTTAATTTCTTACACAATGCCAACATCTGATGGCTAATAAATGCAGACAGAACTTTTCTAATTTAGTCATGCTAACCGGCTCACCTTTTGTCTTTCCTGTTATTGATTGGCCATTTCTCAGCAGGCTTCATTAGAAGTGCACAGGCTTCCAGTGGGTCCCCAGCTCTGCCTCGAAAGCAAAGAGATAAGTCACCTAGCAGCCTCTTAGAAGATGCCAAAGAGACATGCTTCACCAGGGATAGAAAGGGAGGCTTCTTCAGCTCCTTCATGAAAAAGAGAAATGCCCCCACACCCCCTAAGCGCAGCAGCTCCTTTCGAGAAATGGAGAACCAGCCCCACAAGAAATATGAACTCACGGGTAACTTCTCATCTGTTGCTTCTCTACAGCATGCTGATGGGTTCTCTTTCGCTCCCGGCCAGCAAGAGTCGAATCTGGTGCCAGCCAAGTGCTATGGGGGGAGCTTTGCACAGAGGAACCTCTGTAATGATGACAGTGGTGGGGGTGGGGGCAGTGGCACTGCTGGGGGTGGGTGGTCTGGCATCACAGGCTTCTTTACACCTCGCTTAATCAAAAAGACACTGGGCTTACGAGCAGGTAAACCCACAGCCAGTGATGACACTTCCAAGCCTTTTCCAAGGTCAAACTCTACATCTTCCATGTCCTCAGGGCTTCCAGAGCAGGATAGGATGGCAATGACCCTTCCCAGGAACTGCCAGAGGTCCAAACTCCAGCTGGAAAGGACAGTGTCCACCTCTTCTCAACCAGAAGAGAATGTGGACAGGGCTAATGACATGCTTCCAAAAAAATCTGAGGAAGGTGCTGCTCCAGCCAGGGAGAGACCAAAAGCCAAACTATTGCCCAGAGGAGCCACAGCTCTTCCCCTGAGAGCCCCTGATCCAGCCATCACAGAGAGTGACTCTCCAGGGGTAGGGGTGGCTGGAGTGGCAGCTGCCCCCAAAGGCAAGGAAAGGAATGGTGGGACGCGACTTGGAGTCGCTGGAGTCCCAGAGGATGGAGAGCAGCCAGGCTGGTCTTCTCCAGCTAAGGCTGTAGCTGTCCTCCCAACCACCCACAACCACAAAGTGCCAGTCCTTATCTCACCCACTCTGAAACACACTCCAGCTGACGTGCAGCTCATTGGCACAGACTCTCAGGGGAATAAATTCAAGCTCTTATCTGAGCATCAGGTCACATCCTCTGGAGACAAGGACCGACCCCGACGGGTAAAACCAAAGTGTGCCCCACCCCCACCCCCAGTGATGAGACTACTGCAGCATCCATCCACATGCTCAGACCCCGAGGAAGAGCCGACTGCCCCACCTGCAGGACAGCCCGCTCCACAAACCCAGGAGGGAGGAAAAAAGGCGGCTCCAGGGCCAGTGCCCAGTAGTGGGAAACCTGGGAGGCCAGTGATGCCTCCACCTCAAGTGCCTTTGCCCACATCTTCCATCTCGCCAGCCAAAATGGCCAATGGCACACCAGGTACTAAGGTGGCCCTGAGAAAAACCAAACAGGCAGCTGAGAAAATCTCAGCTGACAAAATCAGCAAAGAGGCCCTGCTGGAGTGTGCTGACCTACTGTCCAGTGCAATCACGGAACCTGTGCCCAATAGCCAACTGGTAGACACTGGGCACCAGCTGCTTGACTACTGCTCAGGGTATGTGGACTGCATCCCTCAGACTCGCAACAAATTTGCCTTCCGAGAGGCTGTGAGCAAACTGGAACTTAGCCTACAGGAGCTGCAGGTGTCTTCCACAGCTGCTGGTGTGCCTGGGACAAACCCTGTCCTTAATAACTTATTGTCATGTGTACAGGAAATCAGTGACGTGGTGCAGAGGTAGCCATGGTCAGCCTCGTGGGAATGCACACACATCTGAGGGGAGAGGGAAGGGGACTCGTTTTCCTGTGTTCTTGTTTTTTAAAAAGTGAGAGACTGATACTTGAGTGTGTTCATGTGAAGTACCTCAGATCCCTGAATTCTCACGTTTACAGGTTCATCTCAAAATGGCAAAAAGAAAATCCCATAAGTAGCTAGGTCATTTTGGTGGAGCAGGACCGTGTGCACAGAGTTGGAAACTGCACTGGAAAGTAAGGGAGCATCATGTATAGATCATAAAAAGCCAGTTGTTCTGCATCATGTAGGGCCTTGACCTACAGGTCCTGGAGGTTATTGGGCTTCAGTTCACCGTGCAAATTAAAAGAGCAGGAGAAAGCAAAGTTTTATGCAAGGCTACCGGAAGTGGCTGTTGGTCTTGCTTCCATGGGCCATTGCTGCTGTAGCAAGAACCGCAAATTAGATTGCTCGAATACTCAGCTGGGAAACATGGCCCTTTCCATCTGCTGTTGTCCTGTTTGCCTTGGGTATATTAGCTGATGCAGGAAGTACAGAATTCGAGGGGCATTTAGTCAGATTGACACTTGCAAAACTCTTACGGTGATTAGCAGTCACCTCTCCCACTCCTCTAGCGTGTCACTTCCTAATGGACCAGTATCCACTCACTGCTTCTTGGTGGCTATCTGGAAACCTTGGGCATTTGGGGGCTTCTTAGTGCTTCTTCTATGTCCCTTGCTGGGCAGGCGGTCTTCCTTTATTTCTAGCAGCATTCAGGGCATTACCTAGCATCAATGTTGAAAATAGTGGTCACTATATGTTCTCATAGGAGAGACCTTCTATGCCCGAATACTGACATAATGGCCACTTGAACAGCTATGTATATTCTTTTTTTTTTTTTTTTTAATTAGAATACTAAGGAGACACAGTATCTTTTTGAAACTGGCTGGGCCCAGAAGCCTGAGACTAAGAAGAGAAGCTTGCTTGATCCATGGCTACTTGTACCTTTCCTTACCTTAATACCCCACACTAATCTGGGTGGACAGTGGAGAAGATGTTTTCACTAAGGGCTTGCCTCCATGGTATTGTCATGCTCTTTTTCTCTGCTCATGTAGCACACACTCCCTTGGCGCTCTGGTGGAGTATGTGTTGGGAACGTAGTTTACTTATTTTGTCCTTTCACCTCTATTTTAAGAGTGCATTATAGAAGGAGTGGGTTATTTTCAGGGAGCACCAGTTAGACTCAGAAAGCTAAGGGTTTAACCTGCAAATAGGTTTTGCCTTTGAAAAATGGGCATTTCCCTTCCCTAATTACAGTTATGGAAACTAATGGGGTAACATGGAATAGAAACTTAGAAGGCTACATATTGTTGATGGTATTGGTGCTGGGTCTAATTCCAGTTTTTGTTTTTGTTTTTAATTTTGTGAGCACTCCTTTCATTCCCCAAAGAGAATACAAATACCTTGATTTTTTTTTTCTTGCAAAAGAGGATTAATGTAAGAAGATGGGAATCAGCACTGAGCAGTGTTTTTTCCCGACTGTCATCCATTTGCTGTCAGCTTGCCGCCCCATTGTTTGATCTATTAATTGAAGGCAACAGCCCACATTCTCAAGAGTGTTTTGCAGACTAATATGTAGCTCCCTTTGAGAGCCTCTCTGGAGGGCTCTTTACTTAGTGTTGGTACATTGGGTCGCTTTTCATTCTCTCCTCTGCGTCACAAATAGGAAACTTTTGAACTGCTATGCTTACAGTAATCGGGCCAGAACCTAAAGGGGAAACTATTTCAGTTTACATTGAGCATCCTTGACCAAGGAAAGAATTTAATTTCTTTAGAAAGAAAGGAAATTTGGATACTTAGTCCTGCTGCTCCAGAGAAGGCTCAGAGGAAGAGGTCTGGAATGGAGGATCAGCTCCTACAGGTGTTAGTACGTCCCCACGGCTGCAGTGTGGGCAACTAGGGGTCAGGTCAATGTCCTTGTAGGAGTTGGAAGAGAATTTTCCCACCTGTTCACCACTCCCCACCACAGTATGCTCCTATAAACTTGAATCTATTTTAGCAGTTCGGCAGCCTTGTATAGGTGGGGAGGAGAAAGCTAAGGTTTGAGGCCATTATTAATGCTGCTTTTAAAGTTTATCCCTACCATAATAGTATGTTGTAAGAGATGTTTGCTGTTTTCAGGTTTGGGTCTTGTTTTGTTTGTTCGTTCATTTGTTCATTTTCCTTTCAGAGTTCTGTAGACAGGCTTGGAGAAACACTACTGAGTATCTTAGCTCCCTGCTTTTCTCAGTCTGAGGGGCTGAGTCAAGGCCAAGTCTCACTGAGGGCAGTACAAATTCTGTCCTGCTCAAAGTGGGTTATCACTAAATCCGTGAGTTGAACTGACCTTTTTCTCAACACTGTCCTGAGTAGCACTGACTGTTGTAACACACTCCACATGATGCATGAACTGTGTGGCTTTCAGGGATTGAGGCCTCAGGTCAAGGTGGCGCTGACAACTTGCTATGAAAGAATTATTTAGGTTTTTTTATTTTTATCTACCTGCAAGGGACCAGCTTATACAAAAATCAGCAAATTATAAGCAAAATATAATTATATTCTCTGCTTTGAATCTAAAGCAGAGAAAATTGCTCTTAGAAACTAAACATGTAACTTAACTTTCTGTGTAGCCTGAAAACAAAGCAGGAGGCAGCTCCTAAAGTTTCATCTGTGCATATCTTGCCACAGCGTCCTGACTTTCCTACACGAGTCGTGTGGGTTCAGTTGGATTCCCTACCTTCAAATGCTGTGTTCTGTATTGAATAATATATCCTAATTATGCTTTCCAGGAAGCCTTTTTTTTTTTTTTTAAAGCTTCGGCTACAATTATGTTTCACATTTTCAGGTGATTTCCATCATGATGATCAGAGAGAGAGAGAGGGATAACTTAAAATGGGCCCTTTAAAAAGATGTGTTTTGTAGTGAACTGAACTGAACATGGCACACCAAGCTGTGATCTATCACTCGAGAAACTAATTGGGTCCTTTTCAGGATGGCCTCTGTATAAGAGCCTCATAGTGGAGATGAGTTTCCGACAGCATTTTAAGGTTTCAGTTAGAAATGTTCCTACACCTAGTTGACAGTTGGCTCTTAAAAGTGTGTCTTGTTACAATGACGTGCTTAGGGGATGCAGCAGTGCCAATAGTGTGAGGTGATATTTATAGAATAAGTAGCTAGGTGCCTGGTGCACACTGAGCACTCCATGAATGTTAACTGCTAGTGTTCACTCCTAACCAGGAGCACACAGTAGTCCTCCACGGAAATGGGTGAATTAGCCCCACTCTATACTGGAATTCCAAGTGGGGTAAGAGAGTAGCTAGTGTGTTTCCCAAGGACTTCTACAAGTTTCAAACAGTCACCACCATCTGAACAGAAACTTTGTGTCTTTTCTGTACAGAAGAAGAAACTGGAGGGTGGTTGTCACTAGTCCATTATCTTGGAGCAGTTAGTGGCGGGGCTGAGGCTGAGGCTCCTGAGAATTCAGGAGTCTTGACAGTGTGGCATTTCTCCACCACACCTGCTGCCTTGTGAGATGCTCGGCTAGACAATCAGTATCCGTAGTGCTGCACACTTCTAAAGCACAGGCTCTGGAGGGCCCTGGCCAGGAAGGGCTTGGATGTTCAGTAACAGTATAGCCAAACAAGCCTTTAGTAGAACTCGGTTATAAAGCCAACACAGCCTCTGTTCTTCTAGACCTCAGCCACACAGAAATCTGCACTTTGTAGTTAAAAATGCCAACTTGAGTTGTTTGAAAACAAAAGAAGGGAGGAGAAACAGTTCTACATTCCTTTTTGTTCAAAAAGAATCTGTTGTTTGGTGTCATTTCAATGACTGTGGGAGAATGGGAAAGCACCTTGAGAAATAAATGAAATTCAACTCTAAAGTTGGATTATGAGTATCTGTAGAGGTTGAGCTGACCTGGACCTGCAGCTAGAGTGTCACCTCTATAGTTTGCTATAGAATTATATATGAAACTGCTAAATGAATATGTAAAGATACTGCAAATGTTTGCTAATACTTCAGAGCTGAGGAACTTCAGAATATCGGGGACCAGTTTTTTGGTTTCATTCTCATCTTTAAGAAGTAGTAAAGTGGTGGCATGTAATCCTAGCACTGAGGAAGCTGAGGCAAGTGAATCTCAAATTCCAGACCAACCTGTGTTAACCCCAGGTTAATCCCTTTGGAACCCAGCAGCTTGTCCAGGCCCTTGATTGGAAGATGAAGGCCCTCTTTGTTTTGAGCAGTCACCCGTACATGCCCAGCTCTTAGTGTCCTTACTGTGGTGAGAGCAGACTCACTTTCTGTTCGTGTTGACAGTGTCTTTTTAAAACTAATATCCTGGGGGGTTGTGTGTAGAGAACTGATGTACTTGGAGACTTTCTAGAATTTCTCTACTAGTTATAAATGACATTGACATTTATTATCTCTCCTTTTTAAAAACAAAAGTGGCTGAGCTTAACTACCTGTTAGATAATCATATACTCAAGTAAGTCACGTGGAGGCAGGCAGCTCCCATCTAGCTGCACTCTGCATTCTAACCACCCTGTATTCTTTAGTTAGCCGTGTGGAGTGACTTCCATCTAGCTGCACTCTGCATTCTAACCACCCTGTATTCTTTAGTTAGCCGTGTGGAGTGACTTCCATCTAGCTGCACTCTGCATTCTAACCACCCTGTATTCTTTAGTCAGCCGTGTGGAGTGACTTCCATCCAGCCGCACTCTATTCTAACCTCCTTGTATTCTTTAGTCAGCCGTGTGGAGTGACTTCCATCCAGCTGCACTCTATTCTGACCTCCCCATGTTTTGTCCGTCTTTGCTAGTGAGAGCACTGACATCATTAGGCTGTGTCTTCCAGTGAGTTGGTATTGGGTTAACAGAGTCATCTTTATTTCTATTCTTAGTGATTTGTTTCATCATCTTGCATGCATTGACTTGCTTCTCCTGGATCTGGGAGCCATCTTTATACCCTCAGCATCTGCTATGGCCAGTGCTTTTTGTATTTCTTGTCAGCTGCCTTATCTTCATCAAGCTGGTAGACCTTGAAAATAGTTGTTTGGGTTCTGTGGGTGCACAGGAGCCTAGAGTAAAGCAGTTCCATGGGAACTGGGCACAGACTGGCCGGGCCAGCCCAAGGGTTCCCATGGCCCCCATGCTGCTAGCGTTGAGAGGCAATGCTTGGGATGCTTCTAAAACATCCTTGGGATGCTTCTAAAACGTGACTCACTCCTAATGTCGTGTGCATAGACACTGTTTTCCAGCGTAGGGGTCAGTAGTGCTTGGAGTAGTGGTTCCGGTCACCTGCAGAGTGGCCCACCTTCACTGCCATTGCCTGTGATCCTGCTACTGAGGAGGCTGGCTTGGCTAAGCCTGCTCAAGAGCATTGGCAGCCGATTCTTGGCTCCAGCTTGTCTTTATAAGGCTGTGGCTTTCTGTGCCATGTGTGCATGTTCCATCTTGACTGTGTGTGCCATGGTAACACTTTTCATTTGGACTAGCTCCCCATGTGACCCGGGAGGAGCCTGCGCTGTGCTCTGGATAAGGTCTGGCAGTTTGTCTTGATGAGAAGCTGACAGAGTGGCAGAGGTCATGCTCAGAGGTTTGTACCTTCAAAGATTGGGTTCTTGAGTGTTGTTGGGATTATGACTTGCCTGCTGGGCTGGTGTGCATAACTATTGAGCTAGATCTGGTTGAAACAAGCTTCATCAGGGCTCAAAGTTCTGGTTGGTTCAGACTCCCTCGACCCCACTCCACCCCCACCCCCACCCCCAGTCAAAATGCCAACTGGCAAATTGCTGCTTCATCTTTCTCAGCCCTGTGTGATGAGCTGAGGGAAGGAGGCCTCTTCTAGGCCCACCTCCCCCTCCACACACACTTCCTTTGCTCCATGGATACCCGTAAGTCAGACTGTTTACCCCTCATAGATAATAATAATCTCTCTTTCCCTGGTGCTGAAAAACCTGGACACAGTGGCAGAACCCTGTTAGCCAGAGAGGACAGTGACACACTGAGTGGGTCTGCAAAGCTGCCACCATCCAAGGAGAAGTATGTCCACCTATCCTCAGACCGTGGCATCTTCAGGGAAGAATGGGCTGTGCTCAGTTACTCAGCTCTTCCCAGAGTACAGATCCTAATCTTCAGGACACAGGGGAGGCACTGTCAATGCTAACAAGTTAGTGAAAGAAACTACAGAGAGTTTTGTGAGTGGAACTTGCTTGGGCTTGTTTCTGGGGCCCTGAGTAGGAGTTGAACATCTTGTTTTTAGGGACCATACAATTTAGTGGCAAGTGGGACTTAATAAGACTTTCACATAGTTTTCAGCAGTTATAAATATGTGTATTGTTGAATCAGAATACTGCAGAGGGCTGCAATGCTTCAGGGTCCTTAGTTCCTCACATTGGGCTTGGTATTCCTAAGACCCATGCTGTCTGTGTACTGTGAATGGTCAGGACCACAGGAACCAGCATTCTTCGATCTCCACGCTCAGCTTCCACTATGCCACCTGAACTCTATCATGAGAAGCATTCGCTGAGACCTTGAGAAATGACCTTCAGGAAGAAAAAAAAAAAAACACGAGTATTCAAAAACTAAAGAGAAGGGGAGGTACTCATCACACAGCTCCTGATCCCCTCTCTCTGAGGGCAGAAGCAGTAGTGCAGTGAGCATGCTGCCCTGCACAGCCCCCTGAGCACACTGCACACACAAAGCCTTCCTTGTAGACCCTGCACTTTCTTTCCTTTGCAATCGGACTCTGTAATGACTATCAGTGGAGAAACCCCGATTTTGTGCTTGCTTGGTTAAAAAGTCAATTCGAATGTTTTATGGTGGTTGATAGAACTTTGTCCTAAAACTTGCTAATTCAGATTTTTAAAACCCTAATGTTTATACCAAAGGTTACACTGCAGGCGTAGGTGGTGCACAGAGGGTAAAGCCCACAGTGGGCACTGTGTGCAATGCTAAGGGGACACAGTGCCTGGTGAGACCATACGGGATTCAACTAAAACATGTCAGTCATGGGTCACACTACCACTGTTGTCAAGTATTTGTTCTTAATTGTTACTGTAATATATTTTCGATTGTTTTTCTAATTTAATTCTCTCACTCTGTTGTCTGACTGTGAACTGCTAACAGTGTTAAACTTGATGTAAATAAATGATGCCCTTGGCAGGGACTGCTTCCTGTCGTATCTCACATGGTTTGCAAGTTGTGTTTTGTTTTAATAAAGGTTGAAATATTTTATCGGCAAAGTGGGCTTGAGTTGGAGTATTTCTCCCAGTAGATGACTATAAAGTCCAGCAGATAAGTAAATGAGTAAATTCTGGTGTATTTTCCCTGGAGGGCACTGTGGTATGAACCTTCATCCTGTGAGGAGTGTTGCACATCCGGAACCTGGGCTGGCAGACATCAGGTAGGTAATGTGTGTGCGTGTGTGTGTGGGGGGGGAGGGGTAAAGTGAACATTACACAGAGACATTTGATTCTCGGAAAATCCATTCTGAACACAACTGCAAAGAAGTTCTTAGACTGTCTTGAGTCAGCTATAGATCCTCAGAGAGAACATTCTTATTCAAAATTACTTACCTTCTTTTTCATGCTTTTGAGACAGGCATATATCCTTCCCAAGGTGGCCTCAAACTTGCCATGCAACCAAAGCTGACACTGAACTTGGATCCCCCTGCTGGGGTTACTGTTGTATACCACCACACTGTTTATATAGGTGCTGACAATTGAGCCCAGGGCTTTGTATATGATAAGCAAGCACTCTTAACAACGCCTGGCCCACGTTCCCTGGTCCCCATACTTCTGACACATTTTTGCTCATTCATTGAGCATAGTGTAGTCAGTGGCTATCATGACAAAGTAGCCAGGTAAGAGAACTCAGTCTTGGTGTTCACTACAGTGTGTGACTGGTCAACAGAGTATTTCAAAAAAGCTAACAATGAAAATTCTGAACATTTTCACCACAATGAAGTCAGGACACAGATATTCTAAATACTCTGATTTGGTTATTGCAGTCTGCACATGTATAGAAACACCAGTGATTTCACTGCCATCTGTCCTCTGTCCCCCCGGCCCAACCACAGGCATTGGTAGCCAGACTCCTACTTCTCCCTGAGTTCCCTGACACTGCACACATGAGTGAGTTCATGCAGTGTTAAGCCTGAGTTATTTCAAGTAGCCTCACATCTTTCACATTCATCCGTGTTGGATAAAAGACTGAATTTCATTGTTTTTTATGCTCCAGTACTTCCTCCCACTGCGTGTACGTACACTTCCGGGCCCCATCACTTGCTGATGGACTCTCAGGCTGGTTCCATCTCATGCCTCTTGTGCACAGTGCTGCACTGAACACAGGCTCACATGTCTGTCTGATACAATTCCATTTCTCCTCATGCCCTGTGGTGGGATTTGTGTTTATTTTTCAGCATTTCCAAAATTCTGTGTGTACTAGAATATTATACATTATAGCATATTCAAAGCAGTCCTGTTGAAAGGATATTGTTAATACATTTTAATGTATATCCAATATTTATGGGGTATTGTGATGTTTTAAATCATTGTATACACTGTATAATGTTGAAATTATGTTAAACATATCCACTTCCTCAAACATTTCATTCCTAATTCTTTTTTATTTTTAAAACAGCATCTCACTGTGTTGTCCTGACTGGCCTCATTCTTGCTATGTAGGCCAGGCAGGCCTTGAACCCTGATCACCCTCCCTGAATGCTGGAATTACAGGTATCTGCTACTGTGCCCAGCCCCAAACTCTTCTAGCCAGTTGAAATATCTAAATCAAATCTTTTTTAAAACAACTTTTATTTTTACGTGTGTGTGTGTGTGTGTGTGTGTGTGTGTGTGTGTGTGTGTGTGTGTGTTGTGCTACCCTCAGAGACCAGAAAAAGGTGTTGGATCCCTTGCAGCTGGAGTTACAGGCAGTTGTGAGCTGTTGGACATGGGTGCTGGGAACCAAATTCAAGTGTTTGAAGAGCAGCAAACACTATGAGCTATGTCTATCTTAACTGTACAAGACAGAAATTCTAACTCCTGCAGTACCCACTGTTGGGCCCTCCCTCCCTCCCTCCCTCCCTCCTCCCTCCCTCCCTCCCTCCCTCCTTCACCTTCTGCTATCTTAAAGCATTCCCTGTTTTCTTATAGTAAAGGCATAGTTTCAAATCTTACATTTATATATTTATCTCGAATTTAGTTGTTTTAGCTGAGGATTTTTTTTATTTTGTTTTGTTGTTTGTTTTTTGTTTCTATGCTTCGTTTTGCCTTTTTGTAGTGCTTAGGGAATCACATTGGAAAATACCACTGAGATATCTCCCTAGCCCTTGGTTTTTTGAGAGCAGCCTGGCCTTGAGCTTTGAATCTACACCTCTGCCTTTCAAGTGCTGGGTTTACAGGTGTGTGCCTTCGTGCCAAGCTATATTTAATGCTTTAAACAGCCACTATGCCATTCCCATCAGCTGTGCTGATTTCCACTCTTCTCAACAGTGTCTTCCAGGTCCTCTCTTTGCTGCAGCCTCCCTAGGATTTGTTGTCTTAATATTCCAATTGGGGTAAGGTGCTTCCTCTGAGTGGAACCATCTTCCCTTTGGAGGGAAGAGAAAAGTTCATGCAACTTAGAAGATTCACAAGCCCCTTCCACTAGGCTACTTAAGCACTCACCTGTTGCTGCAAACAGAGAGACTTGGGTGGAGTTGCTTACCCTTTGGGCAGAGCTCCAGGGGATGCAGCTTTCTGAGCCATCACCAGTGCTAAGACAGGCTTTTCGGTGATGCAGCCACCTGAAAGTTGCCCACGTTACTGTGCCTCACCCCTTAATTCACTGATTCACCAGTGGAATGGAGTCATCCCTCTGGATGAGCACCAGTGCCCTGGCTGAGGTGGATAGAAGTTTTTTCATGTCTTCTTATCAGGAAAAGTTGCATGATGCCCTCACAACTTGATTGGCATTTCTGTTTCTTAGGAAGAACACTTTGCTGTTGCTTTTGTCTCTAAGACTTACCTTTTTTTAAAAAAAAAATGTGTATGATTGTTTAGTCTGCATGTATTGTCTGCATCAGATGCATGCGTGGTGCCCACAGGCCAGAAGATGTTGGGTCCCCTGGGACTGGAGTTACAGGTAATTGTGAGCTACCATGTAGGTACTGGGGACTGAACAAGTGCTCTTAAATCACCGAGTCATCTCTCCAGCCCTCTTGTCTTTTGAAGAGCATCTGTTCTGACTTCTTTGCAGTTTTAACAGGATGACTTGTTGAGCCGTTTGAGCTCCTTCTATATTCTGGATAATAAAACTCAGTGTTACCAATAGTTTACTTCCAATCTGTAGATTGTCACTTCCTGACAGTTTATTTGGCCATTTGGATTTTTAGTTTGATGAAATCCTTTTGCCATTTATTGCTATTTTACTGCTTTGCTACTGAGGCCTTTCCCCAAAATTCCATTGCCTGTATCAAGGTATCGAAACATTTAATTTGTTTCCTAGTTTCAGACTTCACTTGTAAATCTTTAATCCATTTTGAGTTGGTTTTGTATGTGGCGAGAGCTAAGATCTACATGCATGAAACCATATTACCCAAAACCATTTATGAAAGAGACTACCTTCTTCTGTTGCACTTTCTGGATACCAATGTGAAGTCTGTTGGCTTGAAATGCATGTGTTGTATTTCCCTGCATTCTGTTCCTGTGTGTGTATGTGTGTGAGCTCGAGAATGCATGCGCGCCATGCTGTTTGGTTTTACAGCTTTGTAATAACTTTCAAGTTAGGTAATAGAACACAGCTGTGTTCTTGTTTTTCAAGATTCCTTTGGCTACTTAAGGATTTTATAGTTTCATAAGAATTTTGGGATCATTTTTCTACTTGTGTGAAAAAATGTCATCTTAGAGTTTCTATTGCTATGAAGAGACACTATGACCTTGGCAGCTCTTATAAAGGAAGACATTTAATTGGGGTGGTGGCTTACAGTTTCAGAGGTTCAGTCCTTTATTATCATGATGGAGAGCATGGCAATGTTTAGGCAGATGTGCTGGAGCTCAGAGTACTACATCTTGCAGGCAACAGGAAGTCAACTGAGATACTGGGCAGTATCCTGAGCATAGGAAGCCTAAAAGCCCGCCCCCACAGTGACACACTTCCTCTAACAAGGCCACACCCATTCCAGCAAAGCCACACCTCCTAATAGTGCCATTCCCTATGAGATTATGGGGCCCAGTTACATTCAAACTTGATAGGCATTTCATTGGATCTATAGATCACTTAAGTACTGTTAAATCTTCTAGTTTATAACAGCCCTGGCTGTCTTGGAACTCATTTTGTAGACCAGGCTGGCCTAGAACTCACAGAGATCTGCCTGCCTCTGCTGGGATTAAAGGCGTGTGCCACATTGCTTTTATACTTGATTTGTTGAGGATTTTTAAATCATTAAGAGGTTTATCAAGTGGTTTTTCTGCATCTGTTGAAATGATCATGTGGTTTTCCCCTTCATTCTGCTAATGTGGCAGATCACATTTGATGATTTGCAGAGATTAACTATCCTTGTAGTTTTGTGATGAATCCCTTTTGATCATAGTGAGTGGTCTTTTTGTTGTGATATATTGGGCTGTTTTGTTAAGGATTTTTGTATCTGTGTTCATCGGGGGTGTTTGCCTATAGTTTTTGGATTTGGGGTGGGATTTTGTATCCTTGTCTGGTTTTGCTACCGAGGTAATGCCTCATGGAATGAGTTTGGAAGTATTGCTTCTTTCATTTTGGAGATAGTTTCAATAGAATTGGTTATCAGTGTTTATTGTTTGTGTAATACAACCAGCCTTAAACTCCTAAACCTCTTTCCTCAGTCTCCTTGGTGCTGGGATTGCTAATGAGTTTCACCACACCCAGATTTTAACTGTTGGTTTGTTTTAAGAATGGGTTTTTCAACGTAGCCCTGGATGTTCTGGAACTTGTTATGTAGACCAGGCTGGCCCTGAACTCAGAGGTGTCTGCCTTCCTCTGGATTAAAAGGCATATGTCACTATGCCCTTCCCAGACTTTAACTATATTTAAAAAGTAGATTTCAGCCTGAAGCCATCAGGTAGGCCCTGGGCTTCTCTTTGATGTGAGACTTTCAAAAAGCATTACTGGTCATATAATAATAACTTACTTGTTAAAAGTCTGTTCAGGTTGTCTATTTCCTCATGATTTAATCTTGGTAGGTTGTCTACATACAGGAATTTGTCTATTTTCTTAAAAATTTTTTTTTTTTTAAGATTTTATTTATTATGTCTCCTGCCTGTGTGCCAGCAGAGGGCACCAGATCTCATTCAAGGAGGTTGTGAGCCACCATGTGGTTGCTGGGAATTGAACTCAGAACCTCTGGAAGAAGAGTTAGTGCTCTTAACCGCTGAGCCATCTCTCCAGCCCCAGAAATTTGTCTATTATACATAATCTAGTTTGCTGATGTATAATCATAGTAGGTTTTCTGAATGCTTTGTGTTTCTGTTATCAGTAGTAACATCTTTTCTGTGGGTTATTTTAGTCGTCTTCCCCACCCAGCCCTTTCACTGATCCTTGGTTTTGCTTTAGTTTTTAGTGTCCAGAAAAATATCTTTATTTAGAAACAGGGTCTTGGGCCTGGGGATCAGCAAAGTGCTTGCCTAGCATGCACGAAGCCCAGTCTGAGCCCAGCATCAAATAAACCCAGGTATACTGGCACATGCCTGTAATTATAGCACTTGGAAGATAAAGGCAAAACAATCAAGGTTATTCTGGGATTACATACTGAGTTCAAGGCCAGTTTTGGCTATATGAGACATTGTCTCAAAAAGACAGGAGAAATCAAGACAAGGTCTTGTTATATAGCCCCAGGCAGTCTCAAACTCACAAAGACCAGGTTTTCTTAAGCTTGGCAGCCTCCAGCCTAAGCTTTCCCAAATGTTAGAATCACAGGTGTGCTACCAACCTAGCTATTCATTTATTTCCACTGTGATGCTTTTAAAGCTTTATTATGTATACAGTGTTCTGCCTGCAGGCCAGAAGAGGGCACCAGATCTCATTACAGATGATTGTGAACACCTTTCGGTGTCTTAACTTCTGAGCTATGTCTCCAGACCTGTGATGTTTATTTTTATATTAAATTGGGGCTTAGTGTTTTCCAGTTCTTTGTGGCAAAGTGCCTCTCTGAGATGTGTATATTGTCATAATTTCTCAGAGCTGCTTTCCTTATAGGTTTTGTCTCAAGTTTCTGAAGCCCCCTCTTGGCATTTCTACTTTTTTTTTTTTTTTTTTTTTTAGTCTATTTTTCTTTTTTTTTTTTAAATTTTATTTTATTTTATTAGTTCTAGTTAGGGAACAAGCTTATTTCAAGTCCCTTCTCCCTCTCCCTCCCCTCACCCCCAAACTTTCTCCCCCACCCCCAGCCCATCCCCCCAACCCCATCCACCCACTACTCCCCAGGCAGGGTAGGGCCCTCAACGGGAGCTCAGCAAAGTCCACCAAGTCTTCCTATGCTGATCCTGGGCCCTTCCCCATGTGTCCAGGGCCAGAGTGTAACCCTTCATATGGGATGGGCTCTCAAAGTCCCTTCTTGCACCAGGGAAAAATACTAATCCACTACCAGAGGCTCCCTGGAGTGCAGAGGCCTCCTTATTGACATCTATGTTCTGGGGTCTGGATCAGTCTTGTACAGGCCTCCTGGACAGCATCTGGGGTCGATGTGCTCTCCCTTGTTCAGGCCAACAGTTCCTGTGGGTTTCTCCATCCTAGTACAGACCCCTTCGTTCTTCATTCCTCCCTCTCTTCAACTAAATTCCCGATTTCGGCTCATTGTATATCTGTGGATGTCTGTCTCTGTTTCCATCAGCCACTGGGTGAGGGCTCTAGGATGGCATAAAGAGAAGTCATCAATCTCATTTTAGGGGGAGGGTTTTTAGGTTATCCTCTCCACCATTGCCTGGATTGTCAGATCGTGTCATCCTTGTAGGTCTCTGGAGATCTCCCTGGTTCCTGATCCCTTCTCGGGCCTACAGTGGCTCCCTCTGATATCGTTTCTCTCATCTTGCTCTCTTTCCTCTATTCTTCCCCCAACTCAATGTTTCTGCCCCTCCATTTCCTCTCCTCTTCTCCTCTTCTCTTGCTCTTATTGTAGCAGCTCCTTCCCCCCCCACCCTCATGCCCCCAATTAGTTCGGGAGTTCATGCCATTTCCATTCCTGGGGACCATTTAACCCTTAGAGTCCTTCATGTTTCCTAGTTTCTTTGGTGAAGAGCATTATATACTGGTAGTCTTTTGTTCTATGTCTAAAATTCATATATCAGTGAGTACATACCTTGCTTGTCTTTTTGTGACTGGGTTACCTCACTCAGGATGGTTTCCTCTAGTTCCATCCATTTGCCTGCGAATTTCAAGATTCCATTGCTTTTTTCTGCTGAGTAGTACTCCATTGTATAAATGTACCACATTTTCTCAATCCATTCTTCAATAGAGGGGCATCTAGGTTGTTTCCAGGTTCTGGCTATTACAAACAATGCTGCTATGAACATGGTTGAACATATGTCCTTGTTGTAAGTACATGCCCTATTTGGGTATATACCCAAGAGAGGAATGGCTGGATCTTGAGGTAGACTGATTCCCATTTTTCTGAGCAACCGCCATACTGATTTCCAGAGTGGTCTTACAAGATCGCACTCCCACCAGCAATGGAGGAGTGTTCCTTTTTCTCCACATCCTCTCCAGCATAGATTGTCATTGGTGTTTTTTATTTTAGCCATTCTGACAGGCGTGAGATGGTATCTCAGAGTTGTTTTGAGTTGCATTTCTCTGATGGCCAATGATTTTGAGCACTTTTTTAAGTGTCTTTCAGCCATTTCAGATTCCTCTGTTGAGAATTCCCTATTTAGTTCTGCACCCCACTTTTTAATTTCGTTGTTTGGTGTTTTGGTGGCTAGCTTCTTGAGCTCCTTATATATTTTGGAAATCAGTCCTCTGTCAGATGTGGGATCGGTGAAGATCTTTTCCCATTCTGTGGGTGGTCGTTTTATCCTACTGACTGTTTCCTTTGCCTTGCAGAAGCTTCTCAGTTTCAGGAGGTCCCATTTATTAATTGCAGACCTCAATGTCTGTGCTTCTGGCGTAATGTTCAGGAAGTGGTCTCCTGTGCCAATTTGTTCAAGGGTAGTTCCCACTTTCTCTTCTAGAAGATTCAGTGTGGTTGGATTTATGCTGAGATCTTTGATCCATTTGCACTTAAGTTTTGTGCATGGTGACAGGTATGGATCTATCTGTAATTTTCTGCATGTCCGAATCCAATTGTACCAGCACCATTTGTTGAAGATGCTGTCTTTTTTCCATTGTATAGATTTAGCACCTTTGTCAAAAATAAGGTATCCATAGGTGCGTGGGTCGATATCAGGGTTTTCAATTCGATTCCATTGGTCTATCAGTCTATTTTTGTGCCAATACCAAGCTGTTTTCAGAACTATGGCTCTATAGTAGAGCTTGAAGTCGGGGATGGTGATGCCTCCAGAAGATCCTTTATTGTAAAGAGTTGTTTTGGCTATCCTGGGCTTTTTATTTTTCCATATAAAGTTGAGTATTGTTCTTTCAATGTCTGTGAAAAACTGTGTTGGGATTTTGATGGGGATTGCATTGAATCTGTAGATTGCTTTTGGCAGGATTGCCATTTTTACTATGTTAATTCTACCTATCCAAGAGCATGGGAGATCTTTCCATTTTCTGGTATCTTCTTTAATTTCTTTCTTTAAAGTCTCAAAGTTCTTATTGTACAGGTCTTTCACTTTTTTGGTTAGTGTTACCCCCAGATATTTTATGTTGCTTGTGGATATTGTGAAAGGTGATGTTTCCCTGATTTCTTTCTCATTGGATTTATCATCTGTGTATAGTAGGGCTACTGATTTTTTTGAGTTAATTTTGTATCCTGCTACCTTGCTGAAGGTGTTTATCAGCCGTAGGAGTTCCCTGGTAGAGTTTTTCGGGTCACTAATGTAGACTATCATGTCGTCTGCAAATAGTGAAAGTTTTACTTCATCCTTTCCAATTTGTATCCCTTTGATCCCCTTTTCTTGTCTTATTGCTATAGCCAGAACTTCAAGTACAATATTGAAGAGATATGGAGAGAGTGGACAGCCTTGTCTTGTTCCTGATTTTAGAGGAAACGCTTTGAGTTTCTCTCCATTTACTTTGATGTTGGCTATTGGTTTGGTGTATATTGCTTTATCATGTTTAGATATGTTCCTGTTATTCCTGTTCTCTCCAAGATCTTTATCATGAAGGGATGTTGGATTTTGTCAAAGGCTTTTTCAGCATCTAGTGAGATGATCATGTGGTTTTTCTTTTTCAGTTTGTTTATATAGTGGATTACATTGATGGATTTTCGTATGTTGAACCATCCTTGCATCCCTGGGATAAAGCCTACTTGATCATGGTGGATGATTTTTCTGATATGTTCTTGTATTCGGTTGGCCAATATTTTATTGAGTATTTTAGCATCGATGTTCATGAGGGATATCGGTCTGTAGTTCTCTTTCTTAGTCATATCTTTGTGAGGCTTGGGTATCAAAGTGATTGTAGCCTCATAGAAAGAGTTTGGCAATATCCCATCTGCTTCTATTGTGTGGAACAGTTTGAGGAGTACTGGAATTAGCTCTTGTTTGAATTTCTGGTAGAATTCTGCAGTGAAGCCATCTGGCCCTGGGCTTTTTTTGGTTGGGAGGCTTTTGATTACTGCTTCTATCTCATTAGGGGTTATAGTTCGATTTAAACTGTTTATCTGATCTTGATTTAATTTTGGTAAGTGATATTTATCCAGAAAGTTGTCCATTTCCTTTAGGTTTTCCAATTTTGTGGAATACAGGTTTTCAAAGTATGACCTAAAGATTCTCTGGATTTCCTCAGTGTCCGTTGTTATATCTCCCTTTTCATTTCTGATTTTGTTAATTAGCATGCTCTCTCTCTGCCTTTTGGTTAGTTTGGCTAGAGGCTTGTCTATCTTGTTGATCTTCTCAAAGAACCAACTCTTTGTTTCATTGATTCTTTGTACTGTTTTCCTAGTTTCTACTTTGTTGATTTCGGCTCTCAGGTTGATTATTTCCTGGCGTCTACTCCTCCTTGGTGAGTTTGCTTCCTCTTGCTCTAAAGCTTTCAGTTGTTCTGTCAATTCTCTAATGTGACTTTCCTCCAGTTTCTTCATGTGAGCACTTAGTGCTATGAACTTCCCTCTTAGCACTGCTTTCAGGGTGTCCCATAAGTTCGGGTATGTTGTGTCTACATTCTCATTAAATTCTAGAAAGTCTTTGATTTCTTTTTTTATTTCTTCCTCAACCAAGGAATGGTGCAATTGGGAGTTATTCATTTTCCACGTAAATGTAGGTTTTCTGCAATTCGTATTGCTGTTGAATTCTAGCTTTAATGCATGGTGGTCTGATAAGATACAGGGGGTTATTTCAATACTTTTGTACCTGTGGAGGTTTGCTTTGCTGCCAACTATGTGGTCAATTTTTGAGAAGGTTCCATGTGGCGCTGAGAAGAAGGTATATTCTTTTGTGTTTGGATGGAATGTTCTATAGATATCTGTTAAACCCAGTTGTGTCATAACTTCTTTCAGATCCTTTGTTTCTTTGTTAAGTTTCTGTCTAGTAGTTCTGTCCAGTGGTATAAGGGGGGTGTTGAAGTCTCCTACTATAAGTGTGTGTGGTTTTATGTGTGGTTTGAGCTTTAGTAATGTTTCTTTTACAAAAGTGGATGCTTTTGTATTAGGGGCATAGATGTTCAGGATTGAGACTTCGTCTTGATGGACTTTTCCTGTGATGAGTATGAAATGCCCTTCTTTATCTCTTTTGATTGCTTTCAGTTTAAAGTCTAATTTGTTAGATATTAGTATTGCTACCCCAGCTTGTTTCTTGAGCCCATTTGATTGGAAAATCTTTTCCCATCCTTTTACTCTGAGGTATCGCCTGTCTTTGAATTTGAGGTGTGTTTCTTGTAAACAGCAGAAGGATGGATTCTGTCTTCGTATCCATTCTGTTAGCCTGTATCTTTTTATGGGTAAGTTAAGACCATTGACATTCAGGGATATTAACGTCCATTGTTCATTGGTTCTTCTTAGTTTTGGATTTATTGTTGGTGGTATCATTGCGTGTGGATTTTGCCCTTCTGTTTCTTTTTGTGTTTGGTGAAATTCGATTAACTACTGACAGTGTTTTTGTGAGTGTAGTTATGTTCGTTGGGTTGGAGTTTTCCTTCCAGAGCCTTCTGTAGTGCTGGATTTGTTGATATGTATTGTTTAAATCTGTTTTTGTCGTGGAATATCTTGTTTTCTCCATCTATAGTGATTGAAAGTTTTGCTGGGTACAGTAGTCTGGGTTGACATCCATGCTCCCTTAGTGCTTGTAGGGTATCTATCCAAGACCTTCTGGCTTTCAGAGTTTCCATTGAGAAGTCGGGTGTGATTCTGATTGGTTTGCCTTTATATGTTACTTGGCCTTTTTCCTTTGCTGCTCTTAATATTTTCTCTTTATTCTGTAGATTTGGTGTTTTGATTATTATGTGTCGGGGCGACTTCTTTTTGTGGTCCAGTCTGTTTGGTGTCCTGTAAGCTTCTTGTACTTTCATAGGCATATCCTTCTGTAGGTTGGGGAAGTTTTCTTCTATGATTTTGTTGAATATGTTTTCTGTACCTTTGAGCAGTATTTCTTCACCTTCTTCTACACCTATTATTCTTAGGTTTGGCCTTTTTACGGTGTCCCATATTTCCTGGATATTTTGTGTTAGGGTTTTGTTGGACTTGAGGTTCTCTTTGGTGGATGAATGTATATCCTCTAGCGAGTCTTCAGTGGCTGAGATTCTCTCTTCCATCTCTTGAATCCTGTTGGATACACTTACATCTTTAGTTCCTGATCGTTTATCCAACCTTTCCATTTCCAACATGGTCTCATTCTGTGTTTTCTTTATTGTGTGTATTTCAGCTTTCATGTTTTGAACTATTTCAAGAGCTTCCTTCACTTGCTTGGATGTTTTTTCTTGGCTTTCTTTGGATTCTTTAAGAGATTTATTTATTTCTTGAATTTTTTGGTTTGTCTTTTCCTCCAATTCATTTAATTTTTTGTTTGTTTTCTCTTCTATTTCTTTAAGGGATTTTCTTGTTTCCTCTTTAAAGGTCTCTATCAACTTGCTGAGATAATTTTTGAGGTCCATCTCATCTTCATGCTCTGTGTTGGGCTTTTCAGCTCTTGCCGGAGTGGAGTCCCTAGGTTCTGGTGGTGTCATGTTGGTCTTTGTGTTGTTGAGTGAAATCTTATTCTGTCTTCTCCCCATATCCTTTTAGTGGGTGCGGGTGGGTTCTCTCTATCTCCTCTTGTGGCCCAGTGGTGTGTGGGGGCTAGGAATTCGATGTCCACAACTCTAGATGATCTCGACGCTCCTGGTGGTCTCCTCGCTAGTTCCTAGTTTCTTGGTCGTTCGGCGGAATGGAAGAGTGGGGTGCTACCAGATTTGGGGCACAGGGAGCTCCTCCCTGCCTGGGCTTGTCTGGCCCAAGCCGGCAGGCTCAGGAGGGGGTGGTGGGATGGGGGTGGTGGGGTGTTCTGGCCTGGAGTCGGGAGCGGGCAGGAGCTCACTCACCTAGTTCCAGGTCAGTCTGCGGCGGCGGAATGTAAGAATGGGGTGCTAGCAGATTGGTGGGGCAGGGGGCTCCTCCCTCTCTGGGCGTGTCTGGCCCAAGCCGGCAGGCTCAGGAGGGGGTGGTGGGATGGGGGTGGTGGGGTGTTCTGGTCTGGGGTCGGGAGCGGGCAGGAGCTCACTCACCTAGTTCCAGGTCAGTCTGCCGGCATTTCTACTTTTATGCCCTTGTGATCATGACATATTTCTAGCATTCTAGTTCTGTTAGGTCAGGTAAGACTCTAACATGGCCTGTGCTGGGGGGAGAAAACTGTGTCTAGCTCTTGGATAGGATGGTATCTCCATAATTTTCTTGTTGCTATTCACTTGGCTCTCACTATGTAGCCCAAGCTGTCTTCCTGCTCTGTCCTCTTGAATATGGGATAATAGGCATTGCAACACCTGGTGTGAACAAGAAATCTAAGTCTTACTGACCATGTCATGCTTACTAACCCTGTAGTCTTGCTTTATAAGAAATCTGAGTTGTTAGATCTCCATCCCTGGTTTGTGGCAGCAGAGCTCCTAAACCCTTGGACTTTGTGAAGCTGCTTTTGCTATTCAAGATCCTGCTTTCGAAATATGCGCCTTCATTTATTTGAGTACTAAGTACCCAGTATGGCTGGACTCAGTACTCCCTAACCTAAGGCAGGTGAGTACTCATGTACAACCAGCTGATGAATGCAGAAACGGTCCATTTACAAGAGCTAACGGTGAGAGGTTAGAGGAGGGCTACACTAAGGGGGAGACTATGACAAAGCACAAAGACCTATGTGTTTCAAAAGTGTGAAGGGACCAGAAGAAAAAAGGGCAGAACACAGGTTTCAAACACAAGTTGTGCACGGGATGCCTCACTGTCAGGCTCGGGAACCACAGCTTCTCTTGACAAAGCCTGGGTGAAGAACTCATGTCTGTGAGCACTGAGTCTTGGGAACCTCTAAGTAAGAAGTTGATGTAGCTCTGAGTTTGGGTGACATGGCCCCAAAGTGAACTGAAACCCACTTGCTGGTCAGGAGATGCTGTGCCAGCCCTCCCAGGGCCAGCACCTGCCTCTCCCAGTTCCCATCAGTGTGGAGTACAATCACTAGTAAGAAAAGAGGCCAAGGATGTTAGAAAAATACAAAATTTAATCTACACATAGGACATTTCATAGTGAGGCCCCTAATTTAAAAAAAAAAAAAAAAAAAAACGTTTTCAGTCTATAGAACAGAACGTGACTTAGCTACATATCTGTGGTTTTTGTTTGTCAAGCCTGGCTGGCCTCAAACTCGCCAGGCAGCTCAGGTCTCTTGAGCCCTCTCCGTGCTAGGATCACAGGTGTGTGCCACACCTGTCACTGGCAGGTTTCAAAAGCATGTGGTTTTCCCTTTAGCCTAAGGCCTTTTGCCAATCTGCTCACCACCTTCTTCTGGAAAGCCAGCCCACACCTACAGACCTGAATGGAGCACATTCCTGATGAGCCATAGTTCTTTCATGTTCTGCAGCCTCAAGTCCACTTTCTGGAAAGAGCTGTGGTGCTAAGGGCCTGTAGGGGGAGTTCTGGGGACCGTTTGGCACTTGGACTTCCCAAAGGCTTTCTGACTTGCTGGCCTACATCATAGAATGTCTAGAATGCAGGTCTTTAAGGCACCAAGTGATTTAAGAACTGCCTCTGTTCGGGTCCGCCTTCTGCAACCCAGCTGGAGTAGTGATGCAGAATGCCAGGGTGCCTGGCAGATCCAGGGTCTCTGGGAGAGGAAGACAGCTCCAGGGAGCACAAGGAGACACTTTCAAGACAGGAAGAGGTTGATTCTCTGGGAAATGGATTTGCAGCCCTGCGAGGAGAAACGCCGCTCCCCCTCGGGGACATAAGTCATCATCTTGGCAATTTCATCCAGGGCCTCTTCTGTGTACAGGAGGTCCTGGCTCAGGAAGGCATCTCGGACACACAGCTGCACGTGGTGGTATTCCAATGGCAGGAAGGGGACAAAGAAGTCAATAAGGTTTTCCTTCACAAGACGGCTGGAACCAAAGCCACTGTCTGAAATCAAGACCCAAAGTTACATGGAGACTGACCTGAGGTCGTGCTAAAGATTTTTTTAATATGCATTGATATCAGATGCCTTGGAACTGGAGTTACAGACAGTTGTGAGCTGCTGTGTGGGTACTGGGAATTGAACTCAGGACCTCTGTAAGAGCAGCCAGTTCTCTTAACCGCTGAGCCATCTCACCTGCCCCGTGCTAAAGATTTAAGGTATCCCCCAATTTGAGAGCTGAGCAAGATCTGCTCTCCCATGGAGCTCTAGGAGTGCTGTCTGCAGTAGGTGCCAGGAGCTGTGGAGCTGTGACTGCTTTTGGTGCAGGGCATGACCACCAGGACTGTGGCTTTGTTTGGTGCAGGAAACGGGTACCTTTGGCTGGGGTTGAACCACTGTTCTCTCAGGGAGATCTGCTAGTCTGTGGGCATTGGAGAGCATGGCTGTGTGTCTGTGGCTGGGCCAGTGACTCTCTTAAGGACATTTTCAGGAAAGGAGTTTAGGCTTACTTTTCTTTGTGCTACCAGAAGTTGACAATTTGAGACTGTCCTTCACTGTTCAGATACCCCCACTATCTGGAATTTGGTACATACACTAATCACATCCAGCCGTGGCTCTTGGCTAGGACTGTTTATCTGAACTGATCCCTTACCTGTGGACTTCATGATCTCAGCTTGAAGCGGGGCCTCCAAGTGCTGCATCGTGATTTCCTCCCTGGACCAGCCAGCCTTCAGCAAACTCAGGACCTCCTTACTGATGACGCTGCCTCCAAGATTACTAAAAGAAACAAGTGCCTGTTAACAGTTGATTCCCACACCCACTGCCATGTATATACCTGACCTCCAGTGCCAGTTCCTAGAGCATGGGAGGCTGCTCCTTGGGGCAGAGCAGAAAGGCACTGCCCTGCTTTGCCCCCATCCTGCCTTCCTTGCCCTTTTTAGTAAACACTGGTGGAAACTCAAGTTCTGGGTGACCTACAAGTCAGATGTGAAAGATTCTGGAATCATGTGTCACATGAAGGAACACAAGGACACACAGCAGTGACCGTTAGACTCAAGAGGGGAGGGTGTGTCTGGGCACAAGGATACAGCAGAGGATCGTGGGCTTCAAGAATCAGAAGGTAAGCATGAGAGCTAGGTCACAGCTAGAGAGAAGGTGCCATGTAACCCTGAAGGATTGGGTGTTAGTATTGGCCTGTCCTTGGGGTTCTGACAGGATGCGCCCTCAGCTGTAGCCACTAAGAGTACCACCCATGCATTTAAAAGGGCCCTGCCCACTTCCCATCCTTCTTTTTCCCTCTCCCCTGCTGCTCCTGTCTCCAGAGTCCTATGTCATGTGTGTCCTGTGCCCCCCCCTCTTTCTCTCAAGCACCACTTTTCTTACATTACAACATTTGGGGCCACAAAGTAGGGTAGAGACCACCCTGTTCACTTTATGTGCTCAGAAACTTGGCCTAGATTACAGTGGTTGGGGCTACAGGGCATGGAGAAAAGGTAGCGGGAAAGGACTGAAGAATTAGTTTAGAAAACCATTAGTCATCAGGAGGTGCTGCTCACTGAAGCTTTGCCAGACATCAGGGGCAAAGGCTTGTTTTGCCCTGCCTGCGTTCTAAGGGTTGAGAATTGGAGGGCTGAGCATAGGAAGATGGCTGCACACCGTGGTAGGACAGGAGTGAGTGACGGGTAAGGATGGAAGACAAGCCAGGGGGCCACCACCTGAAGCTGGGAGGAAGTGCTGGGGACCTGCAGCCAGGACAGTTCCTCCCTGTCCCGAGTTGCAGCCCAGCAAGCTGAGGCCTCTCTCTTCCCCTGCATCTTAGGGCCACAGATTAAGGAATGTAGTGGGGGGGGGGGGAGGCAGCGTAAATTAAACTCTGGGGTCCAGCATCTCCATTCCTCCTCACAAGGCTCAGAGTGCCCCTGATCCCTCAGAAGAGTTCACACATGGCTTTTTGCTTAGTTTGTGTTTGAGTGTGTCCTGAGGTCCCTAACCAGCCTCCCTAGCTGGGGGGAGAGAGAGACTGGGGCAGGCATCCCTTCCCAGCAAATAGGTGAGGGCCAGTGTGTCCCTCACAGCCAGAGGACTTACCAGGGGCCTTGAGTCCCCAGCTGGAGGAATCCAGTAGAACGAGAGCATTCCCTGGGCTCTGCTCAAGCCCAGCTGCCCTGCCAGACTCCCAGGCCTGCAGAAACTGCTCACATCAGTCATCTGACTTCTGCACATCCATCAGGAGGTTTTCTGGGTCCACAATTGCTTAAGCAGAGGCAAGACTGGCCCCACACCAGAGACTGCCCCATCTGGGTTTGCCACAGTAGCCCTGTTTCCACCATCTCTGGGGGACGGCAGGCCCATGAGGTAGGTGACTGCCTCAGCCCCAAGGACATAGACCTTCCTATTTTGGCCCAGAAGACTACCTGCCTGTTTCTCTGTGTAACCCGGGGCCTCACTCTGCACTGCCTGCCTGTGGTGCCTGCAGTCAGTGTCTTTTCCCCACATGTTACAGGTTGTACCTCTCAGGACCAGGCCTGGGAAACCTTCACTGCCCACTCAGCACCTTCAGCTCAGCGGGGCTGCATGTCACAGACACGCTACTGCCTTCCCTCACCCAGGCCCCTGTCAGCTATGTGCCAAAGGGGGCAAAGTCACAAGCTCCGTCAGCAACTGTGACCTCTTCCATAGACTCAATCACGAACCTCTTTGGGCCTCAGTTTCTTCATCTGTAAAATGAGAAATTAGGCCCAGACAATCTAGGGGCCCCTGTCAGTCAGGAGGCAGGAATGAATACCTGCTGCCTGCCTCCACATGCTGTATTCACAGATAACACACGCCATATTGTTCTTTTCCAAAGTCCTTTCTGTTTGTACCCTGACAACAGCTCAAAGAGAACAGACATTAGCAACCCTCTTCTGGGTGCACAAGATGACAAAGGCTCCAGTCTTGCCATGCGGCCCTGGGGCCTTCTACTGGCAGACACAGGCAGAAGTCAATATTAGTTTTTTGGTAAACATATAGCAAGTGCCTGAATTCTCCAGCCCAGGTAAGGAATGACTTTGGCCCCCTGATTGCTTCAACTGCTACCTCTGAAATTGAGCCATAAACAGTACAACATGCTTCTAAAAACTATTCTTGCTACTCCTCAGGACCCAAGCATGGAAGTCTAGGACAGACCTAAAACATCCTCAGGAGCCTAGTGGGAGCAAAAGCCTGCAATAAACAGAACCTGACGAATGATACCTTGGATGAGAACAGATGCAGAGGGGTTACGTCCAATTCCACCTGGACTGTGTCAGCGGCAGATGACTGCTGATTCATCACAGCTGGTCCATCCTGCCCTGGACCTGGCTGCCTCCTATTGTACTGTCTGTTTGCTTTTATAGATAAAGCTTACTCTTTTAAAAAAATATTGGCACTATACAATTGATTTTTGTCCATATTGGGCAAGCAAGGTTTCCTGGGCTTCACCTACTCTGTTTGCCTTCAGGTACCACCAGAACCTCAACAGACCTAAACTGCAGATGAAATTGACTGCCATGGTTGGGAAGGGCTCAGTGAACAAAGTGTTGTTCCGTGATGAAGACCTGTCTCAGAAAACAAGGTAGAGCCATGTGTGGCATATGCCATTAATCTTGGCACACCGGAGACAGGTACATGGATCTCTGAGTTACAGGTTAGCCTGGTCTACATAGTGAGTCCCGGGCCAGCTGGGGCAACATAATGAGGCCCCATCCAAAAAGAAAAAAAAGTAAAACCAAAGTAGAGACTGAAACTGGGCACTCAGTGTCCACCTCCACACAGGCGAGCACACACATACACAACACAAATATAAGAATCCTTAGCACAAAGGGAAGATAAAGTGAAGTTCATTATAGATATTTATAGAAATCAAATCCAGGGACTCAAATCTCAAACACTTTCATAACCAGAACATCAGGGAATCTCAGGGCACCCTCCAGAGGGGCTGGCTGTGGTTCTGCATGGCTAGAGAAGAAATGTGGCCAAATGGCCCATGGCTTCTAGATGCAAGCCTGCAGCAAGGAAACCACTACCACGTCTTTTTAAGAGCCCCTGGAAGGCAGTCTTGGCTACTTTGGGGTGGAATCTCCCAGCCCCACCTTCACCCATGTGACCCCGTGTGTGTAACTACCTATGTGATATCTTCACCCATGTGAACACATGTGTGTATATAACTACGTGTCCTCAGTCAGTCCACTGAGGTCAGGTCTGCAGGGGAAAGGGTAGGACCATTGTCAGCTGGTCAGTGACCAAGTGTTTGCCTTGACATAGGATGGTCACTGGGTCACACTGGACAATCTCAGCAACTGGGTTGGAGAGTCAGTCAGTGCCTTAACCGTTCAGCTGTCTCTGCATGTGGGGATGTCATGGACAGCTGAGGCCACTGCCTCAGGAAGGGGTAAATACCATGGAAGCTGCTCATCTTCACTTTGCACTTGTGACATTACCAAACACCTCTCTTAAAACCACCCTGAGATCCTCAGCCCTACGCTATCCTTGCCTTCCACATGCAGAAACCCACGTGGCTTAAATTCTGTCCCATCTTGTCTTGGAGGACCACCCTAAGCCCCAAACCTGCCTTCCACAGTTCAACCGGGAGAAAAGTCACTCCTACTTCTCCAGGGTACCCTAAAGCCTAGAAAATACCACGAGAGTGGCCTCATGGCCAGGAAGTAAGTGGCAGGTTTGCAAGGGGCTTTGGTGAAGCGTTCATACTGGACACGTTTCTTCTCTGCTTGCCACAAAACTATTTTGGGGATCTGAGTACATGGAACAAAAGCACAGCACTGCTGGAGTAGCTGCTGGCACTCAGCAGCCTCACACATTGCACTGCTAATTCGAGAGACACCCCACACACACTTCACTTCCAGAGAAGACAGCCCTTCCACGGCGGGAATCCTGAGGAATGTTCAGGTTTTTTTCTACTTGATCTTAGAACACATAGCTGACTTGAAAACCAGAGCTCTCAGACTCCTGTCACTAATCCCCTCCGTACCCCCATCTCCATGTAGAATATTAGTTGAAGATGTGTTCCATTTGTTTATGCTGTGGAACATTTGTTTAATGATGCAAAGGTGTGCTGCATTCTTCTATGTTGCACTTGTTTAACTCTGTGAGGCTGTTGTTAACTTTGTCACGTGATGGGGCTACTGAAGAGCTGAACAGTCATAGGTAGGCAGGAGGAAGGAGGAGCTGGCAGATGGAGAAAATAAATAGAAGAAATCTGGGAAGAGAGGGTCAGGAGCGAAAGGAGAGGAGGACTCCAGAGGACAACCATCCAGCTACACAGCAAGCACAGAGTAAGAAGTAAAGAAAGATATACAGAATAGAGGAAGATAAAAGCCCAAAGGCAAAAGGTAGAACATACAATTAAGAAAAGCTGACTAGACGGGCTGGAGAGAGGGCTCAGCAGTTAAGAGCACTGACTGTTCTTCCAGAGGTCCTGAGTTCAATTCCCAGCAACCACATGGTAGCTTACAACCACCTTGAATGAGACCTGGTGCCCTCTACTGGCATGCAGGCAGAAGACTGTATACATAATCGTTATTGTTTAAAAAAATAAATAAAATTGTTTAAAAGAAAAAGAAAAGCTGACTAGAGTCGGGAGGTGGTGGCTCATGCCTTTAATCCCAGCACTTGGGAGGCAGAAGCAGGCTGCTCTCTGAGTTCAAGGGCAGCCTGGTCTACAGAATGACTTCTAGGACAAGCTCCAAAGATACACTGAGAAACCCTATCTCAAAAAACCAAAAATAAATAAATAAAATTTTAAAAGATACAGGTGGTTAAGACAGTAAATATGATTAGGTTATCCTGCCACTTGCTCCAATAGGAGATACAAAAAGGCAAATATAGGCTAAAAATCACCTTCCCCTTCATTAGATAAGAGATTTACAGAGGGTGAAAAATAAGAACAAGAAAAAAAAAAATAAGAACAAGCAAGTTTCATGCATTATAGGTCCATGAATCCCGCCTGTGGAAAAACAGGCCAATGATCACAGAAAGCAATTATATCCTTACACCCAAGGTTATGCCTGAGTTCCTTGGTCTTGCAGCTGACAGAATTAATCACAGGCCCGGTATGCACCTGGGGGGGGGGGGGCGACAACAAAGTTGTGAAAGGAAATTAAATGACCCTACTGTGTGTAAAGAACAATAGATGGTTGGCTAGACCACTTGAATGAAGTTTTGTAGAACTCTGCTACACTGAAGCCGCAAACTGCTGCCTGCCAGTATTAAAGGAACTGGCTGAAATATACTTGGCTTGCTTATAACTTTGTTGATCAATTATAAAAGAATCACTGCTTTGAGGTGAAGATGTTATGGTGGGAAGATTAATACAAAGAAAAATGTGTAACTACTCGTTACCTGTGGTCTTAATGTGATTTCTTCTTATGTAAAAATTTTAATTTGTTTTTGTTTTTTTGGATTTTATTTATTTATCATGTATACAGTCTTCTGCCTGCATGCCAGCAGAGGGCACCAGATCTCATTCAAGGTGGTTGTGCGCCACGATGTGATTGCCAGGAATCGAACTCAGGCACTCTGGAAAAACAGTCAGTCAGTGCTCTTAACCGCTGAGCCATCTCTCCAGCCCTTTAATTTGTTTTTGGAAAAATATGTTACTTGTAGATGTGAGGTAATCTTTTCTTGTGTAGAAATTTTTGTACACAAGAAAATTTTGTATAAAAGGGGTAAGAGAAAAATAAGAGCTGTAAGAGGAAAAGATAGTCAGGCTGTGGTGGCTCACACCTTTAATGTCAGCACTGTGGGAGGCAGAGGCAGGTGAATCTCTGTGAGTTCAAGGCCAGCCTGGTCTACAGAGTGAGTACCAGGACAGGCTGTAAAGCTAGATAGAAAAACCCTGTCTTGAGAGGTTGGGGGGGGGGGGGGGGGGAGAAGAAAAGATGTAGAAGGAAAAAAAATCAAGGAAAAATAGAATGGAAACAACAGGGTAAAAGAACAGAACAGAGAAAGAACAGAGAAGCAAGAACACCAGCAGAGAGAAAAATAAAAGGATTAGGTTTTGGCCTCAGGAAAAGTCTCCTGCGTGTGAATGCAGTTCCATGTTGCCACACCGCCTTTCCAGTTTTTGTGGAAACTAGCCTTTTGTCGGAAAGCTGGCCTTTCAGCAACACCTAGCATCCAGTGAGATAGACCCACGGCATCCAGTGAAATAGAAACAGTAATTAAAAATCTCCCAACTATCACAGACATGCATGCAGGCAAAATACACATAAAAAATAAAATGAGTGAATCTAATAAATTATAAGAAGAAACCAACTATAAAAACCCGAGGGCCAGATGGATTCAGTGCAGAATTTTACTCTACCTTCAAAAACAGAAAAACTCCTCAATCAAATCCTTTTTATGAAGCCAGTTTTATCCTCATACTAGCACCAAAGACCCAACAAAAAAAGAGAAAATCATAGACCAATCTCCTGATGAAAAACAGATGCAGGGATTCTCAATAAAATATTTACAAATCGAATCAAAGAACACATCAATGGGGGTTGGAGAGATGGCTCAGAGGTTAAGAGCACTGTCTGCTCTTCCAGAGGTCCTGAGTTCAATTCCCAGCAACCACATGGTGGCTCACAACCATCCATTATGAGATCTGGTGCCCTGGTGTGCAGATATACATGGAAGCAGAATGTTGAATACATAATAAGTAAATAAAAAAATCTTAAAAAAAAAAAACACATCAAAAAGTTTACCCACCATGATCAAGTCACCTTCATTCCAGAGATGCAGGGATTGAGCAACATATGTAAATCAATAAACAAAATCCACCACCTAAGTAGATGGATCATCTCATTAAACACAGAAAAGATCTTTGACAAAATCCAACAGCCATTCATGATTAAAGTCCTGAAGAAAATAGGGATACAGGGTACTTAACAATGCAATACACAGGAAGCCAACAGCATCCTAAACAGAGGAAAACTCAAAGCATTTCCATTAAAACCAGGAACGGACAGAATGTCCACTCTGCACCCTCCTGTTTAACACAATGCTTGAAGTCTTAGCTAGAGAGTAAGACAAGTGAAGGAGACTAAGAGGGTACAAGGGAGGAAGAAGCCAGAGCATGGATCTTTATTTGCAGACGATTCGATTCTATACATTAAAGACGCCACCAGAACACTACAGCTGACACATTCAGCAAAGTAGCAAAGTACAGAACACTCAAAAACTAGTGGCCTTCCTATATACAAAAGGCAAACACACCAAGATAGAGGTCAAGGGAATGACCCCATTCATAATGGCCTCAAAACTATCTTGGAATAAATCTGAGGAAGTGAAAGACATGTACAATGAAAACTTTAAGGCACTGAAAAAAAACAAAAGAAATTGGATAAGATACTAGAGGACGAAATACCTTCCATGGTTTATGGATCAGTAGGATTAATACTATAAAAATGGCCACCCTACTAAAAGCAATCTACAAACTCAACACAATCCCCATTAAAATTTCAATGCAGTTCACAAAAACTGAAAAAAAATCTTAAATTTCATATGCAAACACAAAAACTCAGGATATCCAGGACAATCCTAAACAACAAAAAAATTTGAGGTACCACCATCCCAGATTTCAAGCTACATTATAGAGTTATGGTACTAAAAACAGACTCATCAATCAATGGAATAGAATTAAGGACACATATTAACCTACACATCCACAGCCATCTGACTTTTGACAAAGATACCAAAAATATACACTGGATAAAAGACAGCATTTTCAAAAAAGAAAATTGGATAGCTACATGTAGAATAAAACTTCATTCTTATCTCTCACCCTACGCAAAATTCAACTTCAGGTACATCAAGGACCCCAACATAAGATCTGATACCCTGAATCTGAGAGAGAAAATAGGAAGGACTCTTGAGCTCATACACACAGGGAGGAATTTTCTGAATAGGACCCCAGTAGCACAAGCATTGAGATCAACAATTAATAAACAGGACCTCATGAAATTAAAAGGTTTCTATACATCAAAGGACAGTTTACAAAATGGGGTGGGGTCCAGGCATTGGTGGCGCACGCCTTTAATCCCAGCACTCGGGAGGCAGAGGCAGGTGGATCTCTGTGAGTTCGAGGCCAGCCTGGTCTACAGAGCGAGTGCCAGGATAGGCTCTAAAGCTACACAGAGAAACCCTGTCTCGGAAAAAAAAAAAAAAATGTGGTGGGGAATCTTTACCAGATTTACATCTGACTGTGGGTTAGGAGCTGGGCATACAAAGAACTCAGAAAAAACTAAACATTGAGAAAAAAATTAAAAATGCGACATGGAACTAATTAGGCTGTCTCAGTTAGGGTTACTATTGCTGCGATGAAGCACCATGACCAAAAGCAACCTGTGGAGGAAAGGGTTTCTTTTGCTTACACTTCGACTTGGCTGTTCACCACTGGAGGAAGTCAGGACAGGAACTCAAACAGGGCAGGAACCTGGAGGCAGAAGCTGATTCAGAGGCCATGGAGCGATGCTGCTTACTGGCTTGCTCCTCAAGATTTGCTCAGCCTGCTTCCTTACAGAACCCAGGACCACCAGCCCAGGGATGGCACTGCCCACAATGGGCTGGGCTCTGGCCTACTGATCACTAATTAAGAAAATGCCTTACAGCCGGATCTTATGGAGACATTCTCCTCGATTGAGGCTCCCTCCTTTTTGATGACTCTAGCTTGTGTCAAGGTGACATAATAGTAGCCAGCACACCGAGAAACATTTTTTTTAAAAAATTTTCAACATCCTTAACTATCAGGGAAATGCAAATTAAAACTACTTCAAGACTTCATTTTACTGTTGTGAAATAATATTTTTGTACACTGTGAAGATGTGTCTCCGCTAAGGTTTAATAAAGAGCTGAAGGGCCAATAGTTAGGCAGGAGAGGATAAGTGGGACTTCTGGGAAGAGATAGAAACTCTGGGAAGAGAAGCGGCATTTGTCAGTGAGATGGAGCAAGTCAGATGTACAGTATGGAGGAGAGGTAATGAGCCATGTGTCAGAACATAGATTAATATAAATGGGTTAATTTAAATTATAAGAGCTAGCTGGGAACAAGCCTAACCCAAGGCCAAGCTTCTATAATTAATAAGAAATCTCTGTGTCATTATTTGGGAGCTGGCAGTCCAAAGAAAGTCCGACTACATCTTACCCTAGTCAGATGGCTAAGACAAACAAAAAACAAACAATGACAAATGCCAGCATGCATGTGGGGAAAGGAAACACTTATTCACTGCTGTTTAGAGTACAAATTGGTGCAGCCATGATGGAAATCACTGTGGAAACCCCTCAAAAAACTAAGAGTGATCACACGCTCCAGCTATACCAATCTTGAGCATATACCCAAAGGACTGTATTTCCTACTGTAGAGATTCATACTCATACATATTCATTGCTGCTCTGTGCACAATAGCTAGGGAATGAAAACCTGTTGTCTGTCCACTGAGGAATGGATAATGAAGATGGAGTATATTTACACAATAGAATATCACTCAACTGTCAAGAAAATGAGTGATGGACTTCACAGGTAATTGCATGGCGCTAGACCCAATCATTCTGAAGTAACCTAGACCCAGAAAGACAAACACCAAGATTCCTCTCATTTCTGAGAGTTAGCTTTAAACTTGCAGGTATGTGTGTTTCATTTGGAATTACTCACAGAGGTCAGGAAATTATTACAGGGCCACAGGGAGATGTTTTCAAAGAACGGAAGATAGATAAAGGGTGAAAGGGGTATAATGGGGCAGGAGGGCTAAATTGGCGTGAGGAAAGGGAGGGCAGAGTAAAGGAGGGCATAGAGGCAGGGATAAATAACCTTAAAAGATGCTGGGCAAAGGCATGGGTGTAATCTCCACTTTCTGGCCGGATCTAAGTCTCACGCTACACATTGAAAGCCAATACCTGTACCATTATTGGGCCAAGGCTCAATGGCGAGACACATCATTGGTCCTACAGGAGAACCACCACTATTATTCTAAATGTACATGGTATTAAACGAACTCCTAATGACTTATCTATCGCATCTCTCAACCTTCATCAGAGTAGCTTCTATTGGCAGTAAATGACTGACACAGAGACAGACTCACCACTGGTCAAGGTGCCCAGCGTAAGCGTCTGCCCAGCTCTAAATGGAACATAAATACCTCACCTTCTCCTCCCATGGCTCAAGGCTCGTAGCAGAAGAGGAAGGAGGAAGAGTGTAAGAGGCAGGGGTGCAGGACAAGGAAACAGAGTTCTGGACATAGCAGAGCAGCTGCGCATGTGAACTCAGAGCAGTTGGGACGCAGATCTGCGCAAGCCCAAGACAAACCAATCCCACCAGGAAGAGTCAGGTATCAAGTCCCACCCTAGCTAAGAAGCTACTGGCAATTATTAGCTACTGGGAGAGTGTGTTTTTGCTTCGTGTAGCCCTTGGTAAGTTGATCCCATTCCAGTGGCAGACCACACATCCAAGAATATTTGGGATTCACAAATTGGTCTTGACTTTTTTTTTTTTTAAGGGATGCAGATTTGGATGGGTAGGAAGGTGGGGAATGATCTAATGACTGGGGTTGGGATGTGTGTGTAAATATGATCAAAACACATTGTACGAAAAACCTAAAAACAAAACAAAAAACCCTATGCTTCCGAAGCTCTTTGCAAAGGCCTCTGAGACGGCTGCGCAGACAGGCAGCTCCTCTTTTCTAGCTGCTGCCAGAGTCCCTGGGAGAATGTTGGGGGAGGTAGCTAGGCCCGGAGGCCTCAGTGTCCCTTGCCCTCTTCCAAGCTGTGGGGCTTTGGCTTCAAGAAGGTCTCCTGCCAGTCAGTACCCCACTCCTCGACCACCTGCTCACCTGAGAAAGAGGAAAATGGGTCTCGGCGGCTCCATGTCCTGGGCTTCAGGGACCCTGGGTTCCAAGTGCGGTCCAAGCAGTTCCAGCAGCCCCGGGTGCAGCTTCTCCGCTTCGTCAAAGATGAACATGCTCTGGTGGCAGCGCCGCCGCGTCTCCTGCATCTGCCACCGCAACTCCTCCTGCACAGGACACGGGGAGCTGCAACCTCGGAGGGTGGGCTCCTTCTTCCTCAGCGCAGGTGCAGTGGAGCACCGAGGCTGGGCTCCACCCACCACAACTACCAAACCCAAGGCTTGGCTTCCGCCCCACGAGGCTGCTAACCCTTCCCAGGTGATTCTCCTGTACCTGGGTTGAGCATCCCCACCTGGGATGAAAACAGTGCTGGGGAGTTCGTGAGAGAAGCCCCCTGGTCCAGCGAAGAAGCATCAGCCAGGTGCCTTCTCCAGGATTAAACAAGTCCCACCGTGGAGCTAAGGGTCACCTCACCCTCCCCAGGAAAGGAGACCGTTGGACTCAACAACCTGGAGACAGGGGACAAGCTCAAGGGTCCAGAGGCTGCCAGCCACACTCCCTTGGCCTCTCAGAAGCAGGACCGCCACTGGTACCCAGACTGGGCCAAGATCTCAAGAGAGCCAGCCTGTTATGTCTGGTGCACAGACAATGTGCAACATGAGGGCTAGTTACCACAGAGGCGCCCATCACAAGACAGTAAACACTTCACCAAACATAAGCTTTGTAATTCTCCCAGAGCTGGGCACAGCTGCTTCTCAGAGCAAATCTATACAACCTATCCAAGGCATCTTCATCCCTTTGACACCCAAGCATGTGAGTGTGTACATGTTGGTTTCCTAGTGGCGAAGCCGACATCCACAAGCAGTTTTGCTTTAGTCAATGCCAGAGAATTCCTCCAGGCAAGCGCAGCTGTCGACCGCCTGACACATCTCGAGTCTCAGGACACCCTGCCCTTGCCCTCCAAGGCCATACTGAAACTACCAGGTGACTCAGGCAAGCCCTGCCCTCAAGGCTGACATAATCTTCCCAGTTTACACACTCCTAAGTATAATAGTTGAGAGCCAACATGGGTGCGGTCATGGCTGCTTGCTCATTTTCAGGCTAATTTTACTACATGTGTAAATGAAAAAAACAAATAAACAAAAAGCAAAAACCCTCCAAATAGCAAACAGTAAAGGAACATTTTGTTCAATGCTTGCTGGCATACAGCAAGCTGCTATGGAAAGAACTAAGGAGTCATGGATGATTGTGGTGATCATTATTGTGATGACATTGCCATGATATGCCTGTGTAAAATGGCGGGAGTGTAGCTAAGTAGCTGATTGCTTGTCTAGCATGCTGGAGGCCTTCAGGTCAATTTCTAGCACCATATTTTAAAAGTGAGCATAGTGCATGCCTGTGATCCAAGACTTGGGAGGCCAAAGCAGAGGGATCAAATCACTATTGTTGCTTTCACTATTCAATGATACACTTGAGGGGGAAAAAACCTGAACAAGCCTCTGCCTGCAGTTTGTGGCCAACTCGGTTCCCTAGGCTGGTGTCAGGGTTAACTCTGAGTTTTCCTGTTTAACCCAGGTAATTGGGCCTGTAAATCTCAGCCACACTTCATGACCCAGTGTAAAGTCTGGGGGAAGTGAAACATGCCCCTTTCTAATGGACTACAGTAGTGTGAAACAGCTGGGAACAGGTCTAACAGCAGCACACACACACACACAGGAGAACGACCATGGGAAGTTTACAATGCTAACTGTAGTAAGCGAAGGAGGCTATGGCATCTGGGGAGGGGATGGTAAAATTTATGCTTTTTCTATTGCACATTTCCTTAGATATATATCACTCCTTTTTTTTTTTCTTTGAACGGGATCTCATTTTGCAGCCCAGGCTGCTCTTGAACTCAGCCAACAAGTGCTGGGATTACAGGCATGTGCCGCCATCCTAGACCATTTCACTACTTTTCACACACACACACACACACACACACACACACACACACACACACACACACACACTACACCACACAAAAAGACAAAACAAAGCAAAAACCTGTGATTCTATTGGCACTGTGTCTGTCTCCCCTGTACAACTGTCATGGGAACTTCCAGTGTTCTGGAAACATCAGTTTTCCCTCCTGAAGCTCTAGGCTGCCTCTGTGAGAGGTCAGGGAATGGCTGCCTGTCAACTGATTCTGTCCCTGCAGTGGCTGCCTGTCCCGATCCTGTACTAGCCTGCTCTGAGACCTACCTCCTTGTGGGGTCAGTATCTCCTCTCAGCAGAGGGGCCTCACCCCTGCCAGGCCAGAAGCTCCCCAGCGTTGCAGCCTCACCTTGTACATGTCCACATGCTTGGTGTGTGGGAAATGGAAGGTGGAGATAAACATCTTGACGCAGTCACTCCTCATTCCATCCCGATACAGGTTCTCTGCCAGCATCCGAGCCACGAAGTTCTTGCCTGTGCCGGACCAGCCATGGAACGACAGAGCCAGGGCCTTATCAACTTGGGGCATCTCTAAGTAGCCCCTCACTGCTCTTGGGACCAGCTTGCTAGCCAGATGCTGGCCATGCAGTCGCACACGCAGGTCTGATTCTAAACCTGGAAGGAGGAAAGAGGCCACAGTGAGAGGCGCAGGGGCATGTGTGTACCCCCTCCCTGCCATACCCCACCATGTCTATCATCTGATCCCTGTGGCCTCAGAACAAGAATCGAGAAGGCAGACCTCACAGCAGATGGTATTCAAATGCCATTTGCTGAAGAAATTGAGAAATCAAGATTGAACTCTGGAGAATAAAATTACCCTTTCTGGATCTGCCACAATGGGTGGTCAGGCCAGTGTGGAGGAACCCCACATCTAAAGGGTTCCCAGCCCTGCTTCAAGAGTTCATGTTCTCTGTCCATCATCCCATCCCAACCTGGCACATACTTGAGAGCAGCTTCCCAAAGCCAGGCCTGTTTTCCTCCCCCCACCCCCAAGGGACACAGATTGGAGGCAGGGAGGCTGGGCTACCAGTTGGGGTAAGGTGCCAGCCATTAACTTATCATCAAGATCAATTGACTTCACACCTCAAGCAGCCCAGAGAGAGTTCTGGAACATTGGCAGGTGACAGTCTACTACAAGTCACTGTCATCATCTTGCTTCCTTTCAAAACCATTGGTAGCCGGGCACTGGTGGCGCACGCCTTTAATCCCAGCACTCGGGAGGCAGAGGCAGGTGGATCTCTGTGAGTTCGAGACCACCCTGGTCTACAAGAGCTAGTTCCAGGACAGCCTCCAAAGCCACAGAGAAACCCTGTCTCAAAAAACAAAACAACAACAACAACAACAACAAAAAATCAAAACCATTGGTGCCACAAAGGGAAAACTGACACTTAGAGCTATCTCCTCTGTCATCAGAACTAGGACGCTTCAAATTTGGACTCCCAGGCCCTGAAGAACAGTGGGTCATCTAAAGAGAGAGCAGTGACTTGCTGTAAATCCACATTCAGACTGCCTGACCTGTATGTGGCCTGCGATTCCACGCTGTCTAGACCCTGCTTCAGACATGGTCACTGGTAGTCTGTGCCTCCTTCCTTCCATCCTTCCCTTCTCTTTCTGTGTGTATGTGTGCTCCTGTATGTGTGCAGGGGGATTGCCTGTGTCCTGTATGTGTGCAGGGGGATTGCCTGTGTCCTGTATGTGTGCAGGGGGAGTGCCTGTGTCCTGTATGTGTGCAGGGGGATTGCCTGTGTCCTGTATGTGTGCGGAGGCCAGAGGTTCACATCAGGCACTTTCTATCTTGTTTTTTGTTTGTTTGGTTGGTTTGGTTTTTTGAGATTCTGTGTAATAACCCTGGCTGTCCTGGAACTCACTCTGTAGACCAGGGTGGCCTAGAACTCAGAGGGATCCTCCTGCCTCTGCCTCTGAGTGCTGGAACTGAAGATGTGCGCCGCCACTACCTGACTTCTGCCTTGCTTTTTAAGGCAAGATCTCTCATTGAACCCAGAGCTCAGATTTGACCAACAAGCCCTGGGGATCTCCACCCCAGTGGGTGTGCATGAGTGTGCCACTGTGCCTAGCTTTTACATGGGTGCTGGGGTCTGAACTGAGACCCTCATGCTTGTGTAGCAAGCACTATAGGACCTGAGCTGTCTCCCATCAGCCCCGCGTTGGCGTTTTTCTCTCTCTCTCTTTCTTTCTTTCTTTCTTTCTTTCTTTCTTTCTTTCTTTCTTTCTTTCTTTCTTTCTTTCTTTCTGTTTTTCGAGACAGGGTTTCACTGTGGCTTTGGAGGCTGTCCTGGAACTTAACTCTTGTAAACTAGTCTTGTAAACTAGGCTGGTCTCGAACTCACAGAGATCTGCCTGCCTCTGCCTTCCAGTGCTGGGATTAAAGGCTTGCACCACCACCGCCCTTGGTGCTTTTCCAGTGCTGGGATTAAAGGCGTGCACCACCACTGCCCTTGGCGCTTTTCTTTTCTTTTTTTGGTTTTTCAGAGACAGCGTTTCTCTGTGTATCTTTGGAGCCTATCCTGGCACTCCCTCTGGCGACCAGGCTGGCCTCGAACTCACAGAGATCCGCCTGTCTCTGCCTCCGGAGAGCTGGGATTAAAGGCGTGCGCCACCAACGCCCGGCCGCGTTGGAGCTTTTCTAATTAAATACCCTGATGTTTAGTTTGTACCTCAAGGTGATAGAGATGCTAGAGGTGGGATAGGGGAACTCCAGGCAAGCCTCAGGTGAGAAACTACTTCTGGGGAAATCGGGGAATTTTGCAAAGGACTAAACCACACCTTTCCGAACAGGTTTTGTGTCTGGGGCTAAATACCACACTGGAGAGTTAAACTGCAAACTACCTGTAACATACAACAGATCCACCTAACATAATTTAAAAAAATACAGAAGAAGGTTGCTTAGTATTTACTTATATGCACGAAGCTAGGTTGGGGTGTACACGCTTTTCCGATAGAGCAATGTTCATCCATGGAATGGTATGGATTGGTTTATAATGCAAAAGAACTTCCTGTTTCTCTCAGGATGCAGACACCCCACCCCCACCCTGCCCCGCCCCAGCCTTACTTTATCACGATAAACCAAGAAGCCCAGGTTATATCCCCACTGTCTGTGCCCGCCAACTAATCTGGGTTCACACCTGAGAAGGGGAGTACAAGTTGAGGAAAGATGCAAACAAGAAACAAGAGATAGAGTTGAGCCAGGCGGTGGTGGCGAACGCCTTTAATCTCAGCACTCAGGAGGCAGAGGCAGGAAGATCTCTGTGAGTTCGAGACCAGCCTGGTCTACAAGAGCTAGTTCAAGGACAGCCTCCAAAGCCACAGAGAAACCCTGTCTCAAAAAACAAAACAAAATAAAAGAGCACTGGCTGCTCTTCCAGAGGTCATGAGTTCAATTCCCAGCAACCACAGGATGGTTCACAACCATTCGTAGTGAGATCTGGTGCCCTCTTCTGGCCTGCAGGCATACATGCAGGTAGAACACTGTATACATAATAAATAAAATCTTTAAAAAAGGGCGGGGGTAGAGTCGGGAGGAAGGCCATTAGGTAAATTCAGAATCCGTCCATTTTAATGTTCAAAGTTTTTTATATCCCCATTAAAAGAGGAGAAGAAGGCAAAAAATTTTGGAGAAGGGGAATGTGGAGGGATAAGTTTCTCACCAGTTACTTCTTCGCCAACACCCCTCCCCACAGATCCCCTGGACGCTGGAAACCATTCGGGCTCTAACCTGTAAAGTTGTTGGAGATCCTGCAGTGCCTGCCGCCGGTGCAGCAGTCCTGAAAGCGGCAGAACCACTCGGTGAAGCTATCCAGGGCCCGCCGGCCCCACAGAGGAAGGCTCCAGCCTGGAAAGGAGATGACAAGACAGTGATGAGAGGGGCAACCCTGAGGTTTCTCAGTGACAGCGCCCAAACCGGAGTCTGGGTCCCAACTCCCAGCATGTGCTCCAGCGCTGCCTCCACAAGCCTCAGAGGTTGGAGGCAGTCACCGGTCCTGTCTACAAAGGACTTTCTCTAAGCCGTCAGTAAGGCAGGCGGGCAAGAATGGGGAGACTGTGAGTGTCCAGAGCAATCAGGGCAGGCAGGTGAGGCAGCCAGACCTCCTGCTGTCCCAGGGGCTGCACCAGACGTGCGGTGACCGGGCCTCTTGATTCGCAGAGGCTGCCACTGCTCCCGCTAGGTGCGCGACGCTGGTGAGGCTGGCAGGTGAGCGAGGGATCGATCGGCGGCGGGGACCGCTCTTACCCAGGGGCGGCGTGGGGGCCTCCTGGTCCTCACAGTGATCCGGCCACACGGTGCAACTGAAGGTCGCCCAGTACCGTCTGGAGAGGGATCCGATGGTCTTCAGCTGCTCCCGCAGGCGTTGGACGCCCAGCCAAGGGTCCTGCTCTTCGGCCTCCTGCTCCAGGCTTGTGGCGCCTCGGTGGCCCTGCGTGCCCGGGGGGCTCGGTGGCCCCAGCAGCAGCAGCAACAGCAGCAGCCAGAGCGTTCCACGAAGCATGACCCGTCCGTGCGCTTCCGCCTCCAAGAGTCCGGGACTCACCGCCACCAGCCAACGGGAGTGGCCTAGGATTGGCGTCGCCATGGTGACCGGCCCGCCTTCCGCTGAGGTTGAGCCAGCTGCTGCTCTCAGACCCGAAACCTACCGGAACCGAAACCCAAGCTGGTGTCCCGGGCTACAGGAACCCGGAGACTGACTTGAGCCTCTGCCCAGGATAGGACGCAGCCTATTCTGGGGCATGCCTGTGGCCTCAAGGAAAGTGACAGCAGGCCTGAATGGCCACTGCCAAGCACTCAGCTGTGCCTCCCACATAAGGACTCCCTTTGGTGCCCAGCCCTCGTAGGAGGTCACCTTTCTGCCAACCCCACAACGAGGAAGACGAAAAACAGGCCAAGCAGGAGGCGTTTTATTGGCCAGGAGTCAGCTGGGTGAAGAAGCTGCCCAAGAATATTAGCAGGTGTGGCAGCATTCTCGCTGTGCTACACAGGGGTCTGACTCTAGAGCGCTAGCTCCTAGCCTTATCCATCTTTTGTTTAGCAATTAACGCTTTGTTTCTCTTGTCTGAGAGTTTCCCAAGGGTACAAAGCCTATGTAAAACTTGTTTAGAAGGAAATCCAGAAGGTACCTTCGGAATCGGCTTTTTGCTCTTGGTATTGTCCCTTTGGAAGTTTCCTCAAAATGTTGTTGGTTTGGTTTGATTTTTTGAGACAAGCTCTGTAGCTTTGGAACCTGTCCTGGAACTCGCTCTGTAGACCAAGCTGGCCTGGAACTCACAGAAATCCGCCAGCCTCTGCTGGGATTAAAGGCGTGTGCCACTACCACCCAGGCAAGAAGTTTTGAAGATACAGAAATTTATTTGTTAGGTGTGAATTGGAGAACAATAAAAAGTAGCCCTGGACGAAGGGAAAGGTTCAATTCTGAAGGTTGAGTCCTGAAGGGTCAGCCCCTAAGGTTCAGTCCTGAGAATGATGCACCCCGCAGTCAAGAAAGGATAAAGTAATTCTTTAGGTGCCTCTGAGTCTTCATTTCACGGACCTGCGGCCGTGATCCGCGACAAGCAAGATTGATGTAGACGACCAAGGTCGCCCCTAGTCCTATGGAGAGAGAAATGAAACATTGAGAAGTTGGCAGTCAGCTTTCATGGCTGTCAATCCGGCAAAAGCAAGAGGAAGTCGGGTCGGGAGACAGTTGAGTTTTGGAAATTCCGGAGTTAAGGGGAAATTGCATCATGTTCGAATTAGAGAAGTTAGGATAAGTACTTGTCCACTCATAACTATGAGGCTGATCAGATGTGCATGGTGATGCATGCCTTTAATCCCAATACCCAGAGGCAGAGCTCTGTGAGTTCAAGCCCATCCTGATATACATACTCAGCCATCTAGGGCTACATACAAAACATTAAATACCCAGATTTGGTCCCCAGCTTAGTATCATGGGGAGGTGGTGGAAATCAGTCAGAGATGAACCCTAGTAGAGGTCTTTGGGTTACTGGGTGGGTGGGGGTATGTTCTTGTAAGAGAATTGTGGGTGAGCTATTTTGCTCTACCTACTGCTCCTGCAGATGCCAGCTGCCCATCTTCTCCAGAGGCCTGTGAGTAGTGAACTGGAACCTTCAAGGCTATGAACCAAATAAACCTTTTCCTTGATAACGCTCTCTGGTATTTGCCACAGTGGCAGGAAACTAGCATACACCTTTATGCAAACATTAACTCATTCAATAAACATTGTCAGTCTGCATATGGATTAATCTGACCGAGCCCTGTTCTCTATTTGTACAACATGGGTGTTACCTTATTACTGGTCCATACCCTGACGGCTCCACCCGTCAGGGATGCTGTGAAGAGCAGTCAAATGAATGCTTCATATTCAGTACATGGTTATTTTTATTTCGTTGTGTAGCAAGGGTGTGCATTTATGTGGAATGTGTAAAACAGCATCCCAGAAGAGACTTGGGTCACTCTAGTTACACTAGTGTTTACTGGAAAATTGTAGTGTAGACTAGGGCTAGTATGAAGGTAGAGTGCCTGCTTATGTACTAAATTCAACAACAACAACAATAACCAAAAAACCAACCAAACAAACAAACAAAACCTAAAGTTTGTCAGAACAGCACAAGTTTTAAGTCTATGGGGTATTTGTCTCAGCTTTGCAATTTTTGGGTCTTGCTAGTAATCTGAGATGCTTTGGTTAAGATTTAGCATTTCACTGCAGAGAAAGTAACTGGAAACTCCTTAGACTAACTTGATTTCAAGACATTCCTTTGAAAAACACTTGAGGTAAGAATTTCATCAAGAAGTCGGCCCCACACTGAAACAACAAATCCAAACATTAGTGTTTGTATGTCTTTAACTATTTCTGTAAATTCGTCATATTCCACTCTCAGGGATTGGAGCTAGGGGTTGTGCACGCCAGGAGAGCTCATGGGTGACGGGGACATCTAGAGGCTATAGTAGGAACTTCAGGAAGCTTTGAGTGCTCGGCATTACTCAAGCAAGACTGCATGCAGTGTGGGACCCTGCCACACCAAATCCAGTAGATTCTGTGTGACAAGTTCCACAGACTGAGGTGATAACTTCAGAAGGAGGAGGTCTCCTGGAAATGGTTGTAGAACTCTCAGCTGGGGAAAAATATTGGGCTGTGATTCTCATGGCAATTTCTGTTCTTCTATTCCTTTTTTTTTTTTTTTTTTTTCACAACGAAATGTTCCTAAAAGCCTATGCTGACATTTTAAACAAAAGAAATAGATAAGAAACCGTCCCCTGGGGCTGGAGAGATGGCTCAGAGGTTAAGAGCACTGACTGCTCTTCCAGAGGTCCTGAGTTCAATTCCTAGCAACCACATGGTGGCTCACAACCATCTGTAATGAGATCTGGTGCCCTCTTCTGGTGTGCAGATATACATGGAAGCAGAATGTTGTATACATAATAAAATCTTTATTAAAAAAAAAAAAAAGAAACCATCCCCTGAGATGGGGTCACTAGCCATGACCTCATCTCAGGAAAAACCAGAGCTTTCCAAATTATTCATGTCATTCATATAAGTACAAAAAGTAAAAACTTTCCCAACAATAAAATTTCATATGGCTGTACATGTGTCATCGAAAGTGGACTTAAGTGACTGGTAATGAAAGCTTTTAATAAGAAAGAGTTAAAGTAGCTCAATACCTCAAAAACTCATAAGAACTAGGTAATAGATGTTAAACAATAACTGGCCATAAAATATACTATTTTGATTTAAGAAATATGTGCTTAGCCTTGGATGATCCTATGTTAGTCAAGGACGGCCTTATGTTTTGACTAATCAAGGACAAATTTTATGTTTTGATTAACCCTGGATGATTCTGTTTTGTATTTCTGCATCACTGTGTCAAGTAACAATAATGCCATATGTTTGGGTTTAACAAAAACATCCCCTGAGAAAATATCTCTATTAAAAAAACCTTGTTTGAGAACTACAAAAGACACTCAGATTCAAACTGCCTCTGTGTTTGTTTCTGTTTGTCACCGCCGAATCCTTACCCACCTATTCTTCGAGGACCCTCATCCCAGGGACTCCCATACCCGGCTGGGGTGGTCTGTGGCAGGACCTCAGGCCTGTGAGTCAACATATGTGTGTGGCAGAGAAAATGGACCTCACTTTTCTTTTTTAAAAGGAGTTATTTATTATGTGTACGTACAGCATTCTGCCTCCTTGTATCCCTGCATACCAGAAGAGGGCACCAGATCTCATTATAGATGGCTGTGAGCCACCATGTGGTTGCTGGGACTTGAATTCAGGACCTCTGGAAGAGCAGGCAGAGCTCTTAACCTCTGAGCCACCTTTCCAGCTCTGAACCTCACTTTTGAAAAGCCACTTCCCACCCCGCTGAAGGTAGCCAGGACCATCTCTCTTGAAAACAATCTCTGGGGACAACACAAGCCTCTTATCTCCAAATAAATAAATTTGGTAAACAGACCCTGAAACCACCAGGATGAATGTGTCCTAGTTCACCTGGTAAAGGTTCAACCTCCGTGGCCTAGGGCACTTGTGGGATCCCTGTGCTCTGTGACTGTTCTTTCAAGAGAGGGTACACTCAACACAATGACCTCAGGCAGGGGACAGAAGTGCAGGCCCTGGTGGTCCTGAATCTTGAGTTCACAGCTCCCCAATTCTGGAGTCATGGAGCTTTTATTCCATCATTGTTGAGAGGAACTGTATTAAAGGGTGTCAGCAGGAAGGGTGAGAACTCCTGTTCTAGAGGCTTCTTACATGAAGGGCCAGTCACATCTGGGTGGCATGTTGCATTGCTCAGGACACAGATGCATACTGGGGTTTATACTGCCCCCCCCCCCCCCGCGCCGCCTGCTCTAAGAAATGAAAGCCATACGTGTGCTGAGGAGTGAAGGGGTCCTCCTGTGGCGTGTGCAGGAAGATCTATGTGACCATTTGAATGAGAACTGTCCCTCAGTCTTGGGCATTCAAATACTTGGTCTGCAATTGATGGTGACGTTTGGGAGGTTTGGGAGCTATGGCCTTGTGACCGGAGGAAGGAGTTAAGAGTTAAAGACCTGTCATACAGTGGTGGCCCCTGGCTTTAATCCCAGCACTTGGGAGGCAGAGGTAGGTGGTCCTGAGTTCAAGGCCAGCCTGGTCTAGAGAGAGTTCCAGAGTGGCCATTGCTACACAGAGAAACTCTGTCTTAAAAAAAGAAGAGTTTAGCCGGGTGGTGGTGCACCTTTAATCCCAGTGCTTGGGAGGCAGAGGCAGGCGGATATCTGTGAGTTCAAGGCCAGTCTGGTCTACTGAGTGTCTTTCAGGACAGGCTCCAAAGCTGTACAGAGAAACCCTGTCTCGAAAAACCAAAAAGAAAAAAAAAAGAAAGTTTAAGACTCCTATCATTTCAAATTTGCTCTGCTTCATGCTTGTGGTTGAAGGGGTGAGCCCACAGCTTCTGCTCCAGCCACCATTCCTGCCACCTCTACCTCTCCACCATGGGCCCTTATCTGATAACTTGTTGCCTTGGTCATGGTGTTCTAATCACAACAATACAACGTGATACGTCAGGGAGGAACACACACCAGTCTTGGCCTGCTCTCCATTGTGATGGACAAATACAAAGACAAGAGCTGGCAGCAAACCAAGAGGAAATCTAAGCTGCTTGTCTGGTGGAGGGTTTATTTACTTTTAATTTATTATGTATACAGTGTTCTGCCTGCACATATGCCTGCAAGCCAGAAGAGGGCACCAGATCTCATTACAAATGGTTGTGAGCCACCATGTGGTTGCTGGGAATTGAACTCAGGACCTCTGGAAGAGCAGACAGTGCTCTTAACCACTGAGCCATCACTCTAGCCCTTGGCTGAGGGTTTAAGATACTGGATTTCCATTTCAAAAATGAAAATTCTGAGTATCCTAAGAATTCTAATCAGGGGAATTTGTTTCTGCTAAGTCCTACTTAGGATTCATAGTTCTTCATCTCACAAGAAGCTTCGAGAAAGGAGCTAACTATTAAACATCCAGGACACCCTGAAGATTATGACAACTTTGAAGTCCGCTACAGCTGACTGTGTGGGCCTAAGTCTGTGGCGCTCACTCACTGGAAGCAATCCCTATGGAAGTTTAAGTAGAGGCAAAGGATGTAATGTTTTGTTCCTTAAAAACAGGTAGGAAAATGGAATAGGAAGCACTGGGGAGAAAAAAAAAGTATTAACAGGAAAACATGATACAATAATATATATTAAAATCTTTATTATTTCTTTTTCAGAATTGAAACCCATAGAACACATTAGAAATTTGTTTGGTGTCTTACCAAGTACAACCTCTGTCTGTACAACAGCTCCAAGAGGAAATCCCAGGCAGATCAAACAAGAGGGCAGTGATGCCTACACCACCCTTTAGACAAATAAATTAATCTCCCAGTAAGTTATTCCCAGCCTCCCCCAATAGTTTGAGGATCACTGTAGGTCCTAAAAACGCGTGACAGTGCAGTACCCAGTCCCCATTCACCACCCAGCCTAGAGAGATACAGGGGAGAAAAGCCAGCCTCCCCCATGGAGCAAGTTTCACAGTCAGGTCACCTGGCTCAGCAGACTGCTCAGGAGATGCTTGGTGAACGTGCTAACCTTTACTGGCCAAGTCCTTTCTCAGTGTCAGTCAGTATTTCCTTGTGTCAAAGGAAATCTATGTTCCTTGGCAGAATACAACACGGCCATACTGACCCAAAAAGCCCTGTACCCACCATCCTGAAAGCCAGATCAGAGGCACAAGGGAGCTTGCTGACCGAAGCTGTCTTATGGTCACAAGAGAAGGTCAATTGCTGGTCAAAGAGACCAAGTGAGGAATGAGAAGGGAGGCTGAAGGGTGTGGTCATGGAGATGCAGAGCCAAGGTGTGAGTGTTTCAAAGAAAACACAAATTCTTTGGATGGCAATTCTGTCACCAGCACTGGGAAAAAAAGAAAAGCTGCCAGGATTCACTTTGCTAAAATAATCTGTAATAAATGTAGTCAAATCCTTCCATTTTCTTCTTAAAATTTAGTCTTGACACTTTAACCCTGAGTGCAAACAGGGAGACATACCTTAAAAATACCACCCATCTTCAGCAAATTAGAGCCCATTGTTTTAAAAGGAATTTATAGCACAGTGCAGCCTGAGACTAAGGAACAGTTTGAGAATAAAAATTCTATACCTAAATTTCTCATTTCAACTTCAGAATACATATATTTAAGAAGTGGGAGCAAATGAGGAAACTGCAATAGGTTCCAGTTTCTTGGTTTTGTAGTAAATATGTCCATGTATTCAGTGTTCAGTTGGCAAATGTAATTTAGAGCAGACCTAGCTCCCTCTGGTGGCTTGATTATAACAGCCCTAACTCTCATAAATGACCTGGAAAGAGGCCAGAGTTACAACACTTTTTAAAAACGTGCCTCTCCTTTTTTCTCCAACACAACTTTTGTGTCTATAAATTTGGAGCTAGAAGCTTATGGCCGCCTCCCTGCCCTGCCAACCTTGCCAAGTGTGAGAAACCTGAGGGCTTAAACTCAGAAGGTAGTTGCTCAATCCAGGCTCCATGGCTGGCACTAAATGTCAAGCATGGCACTGAAAGGCTGGTCTTGACAGAAGTCCAGAACTGGACAAGAGGCAGAGGGAACACACAGCTCCGTGTGTGGACACCGTCCCGAGCCCTGTAATTTACCACCAGCTGCTTCCATGTCAAGTGACTTTGCCAGAACACACAACTAAGCCTAAACTTGACAATGCTGCAAGGAGATGAATTCTACTAACTACACCATGGGTTCAAAACTCCAATATGAACCAAAATATTAAGGCTCTTCATGGTAGTCTCAGTTTCAAGGCTCAGAAGGCTTAAAATCTTTTTCTCTGCTACCTGCAGGGCCTACATCACAAGCTCAGTCCAGCAACCAGCAGGACGCTTTCTAATAAGAAGGCACAAACAAGGCCATTAACCTCATGACAGCAGCATCGCTGATTAAATGCCTTACACCTTAGAAGAGAAACGAGAGGTGAGTATGGTTGCTCATACTAATAATCCTAGCATGTGGAAGGCTGAGGCAGGAGGATTGCTGCCAGTTCAAAGCTAGCCTGATTATATACTAAATTCCAGACCAGCATGGGCTAGAGTAAGAGCCTATAGTCTACCTCAAAATAAACAATACCAACAAGGTGTGTGTGTGTGTGTGGGGAAGGTGAGGATGACAGAGATCACAGGTACCAAACTTGTATTATTTCAGCTTGTTTTGCTACTTAGAGGGTAAGTCAGTGCCTGGCAGGGAGTATGCTTGGGTTGTAATCCTATTTCCTCTGTAGACAGTTTTGGTTTATTTGAACAGGACTAGAGGGTGAGTGTTTGCTTTGGACACATTTAAGAACCTAAACACAGGGGAAGCTGATTTTCACTAAGGCAATCATCCTCCTGGTTCTACAGAGTGAGTCCCTCCCTCTTCTCTTCCCTGAGATGTCAAATCCATAGCACTCAATAGCTACGAGCCCCAACACCTTCCTGACCTGACCTTCCCTTCCTCCATCTACCTTAAAATGGGTCTCCTCCAGCAGCCTGTGCTCTTTTGTCTGATGCCACTCTGGAGGAGCAGGACATTTTATAATCTGACTAGTTCTGCCTTTGTTTGTTGTTTGTTTTTAAAGACACAAGGGACTGCAAAGTCAATCTACAGAATCTATGGGTGTGGAGAAAAGATGGCATGCTCCACCCCAGACACAAACTCTGGAACCAAACTGCTTAGCCAGTGTCACACCTGTTTGTCCTTTTTGTGGGAATAAGACTGACCAGAGATGGAGCCTGCTGCCTGAATAGGCCACTGCTGTGGATGCCAGGTGACTCCACAGACAAGCTCCCATGCCGACACTGCAGTAAACACCAAGCACTCCCAGCACCACCAATACCCGCTGCTGGCCACTTCCAGGCCATCACATGCCACTTGGAATTGATTGTGCTGTTTCTCTATCTTCGTATAAACCAGTTCCACCTGTTTCACGTTGAGAGTTACAAGTGGGAGAGCGGCATCCTGTCTTCCACCAGCACAGTGTCCATCCCAAACTGGTCAGTACACTGCTTGACAGTGGCAAGGACATTCAGAAGCCGCTGGTCCACAGTGTCCAAGTGTGGATCAGAGAGCACAGGGGAGATGGGGTCATGGGCCATGGCAGATTTTAAGGCAGACTTTAGCACTCCATTCTTTAGGTAGTTCAGTCTATTCCAGGTTGAAACCCGAATGCTGAAAGAAAAAGTTTTAAAAGAAGTTACATAACATCTTTCTATCAAATTCTGTATAAAGCTTGGATAGCAGAAAAGTTTTTTTAAAAATTGTGTAAAATATTTCAACTAAAAGAAAAAAAATCACTTCTATTTCAGACTTACCTCTTTATTAAAAGTAAGCTGCACTGCCATGTTGTAAATTTTGGGGAGTAATTAGAAATATCTACAAAAGCTGGGCAGTTTAGGAGGCAGAGGAAGGCAGAGCTCTGTGAGTTCAAGGCCAGCCTGGTCTACAGAGTGAGTTCTAGGACAGCCAGGGCTGTTACACAGAGAAATCTGGTCTCAACAAACAAACAAACAAACAAACAAAGGAGATATATACAAAGATTTATACATATTCATTGCAGTAAGAGGAAAACTGAACCAATCTAAATGTCTAACAAGCAAGAAATACTTCAAATTATGGCCAATCCACTAGGGAAATATCATGCAGCCATTAAAAAGGTTTGAAAACCGAGTGGCATGGGGAAATGTCCATGATAATTATGTTAGAGTTGAGAAAATTGGAGAGGAAAACTTCTATTCCACATCTGTAGGGAAACTAACGTGTATGATTAGAGCAACGGAACTGCAGGGTTAGAATGTAGAATGAAGTTCACTGTGTTAACAGGAACTATCCTCAGATGCTCAATTTCTGAATTTTAAAAATTCAACCATTAATAATAGAAAAATATTTACTCTAAGAATGAGTATATATATATACTTCATATATATATATATGAAGACAGATCTCTGTGAGTTCAAGTCCAGGCTGGTCTACAGGGCAGGTTCCAGTACAGCCAGGGATACACACAGAAACCCTGTCTCAAAACCCCACCCACTACCACTGGAAAAAAAAACAAAAACAAAAACAAAAACAAAAAACAAAAAAACTACTTTCTTGGAGATGGAAGTGGCTCAGCAATTAAGAGCATTTATTGCTCTTGGAGAGGGAGGACCCATGTTCAGTTTCCATGTTCAGTTTTCTGAGCTGTGCACAGTGGCCTGTAACTCAAGCTTCAGGGGAACCAATGTTTTCTTCTGGCTGCTGCAGGCACTGCATTCAGGAACACATAGTACCACAGACAGACACAAAGACAGACGCACAGACATAATTCCCTAAGTTATTTCACTAATTGCTATGGTTTAGGTATTTATCCCCAGTAACACTCATGTGAGAAAGCAGTTGCCACTGGAACAGTATTCTAAAGATTCAACCAGTTCATGTGGGCAGAGGTGATGCTGATGCTGCCCTCTGCAATTCCATCTCTTGTCAAGGAGTAACACAGTAAGAACTCTTTCAGGGGCTGGAGAGATGGCTCAGAGGTTAAGAGCATTGGATGCTCTTTCAGAGATCCTGAGTTCAATTCCCAGCAACCACATGGTGGCTCACAGCCATCCGTTATGAGATCTGGTGCCCTCTTCTGGTGTGCAGATATACATTGAAGCAGAATGTTGTATACATAATAAATAAATAAAATCTTTTTTTTTTTTTTTTTTTTAAAGAGCTCTTTCAGGGTGCCAGGGTTTTGATATTAGGTGACCAGAGTATCATCCCTGGAGACCATTTAAGGCGGATGGAAGGAGTCAAGTGCCTAAACTGTCCTCTGACCTCCACTCATACACTGGTACACAAGCCCATGCCTACACACAATGCATACAAACACACATAATAAAAATAAAATAAAATACATTTAAAGGAAATGCCTTGGTTTGTGACTTTCTGTTATAGCAGAATGAAATAGAATAAGTGACCAAAGAGAAGTGATTTATCTCAAGATAAGTTCTTACCTCTCTGTGGACACAGGAGAGGTAACTAGGCAGAATGTGGACACAGGAGAGGTAAGCAGGCATGCATACGTGTCTTACTTTGAGAGAAGTAGACTCTTTTGCAGCTACTTAAAGTAAGGAAGATGAGTCTTTGTACAAAGCACAGAAGAGATGGACTACATGCACTGGACAGCATTGTGACTCTGAACTCTACTGTAGATGCACAGGCATCAGAGCTTCTCCAGGGTAACAGAGCTGCTACTTGATTGACCCACACCAACTTCACACTCCAGTATTTGCTTCTCATATTCTCAATAGTGTCTCCTCATAAACCAGAAGAGGGACAGTGCAGCAGGAAGGGGCTCTCTCAGTGCCTCTGGCTATTGTAGGGTAAGTAGTTTAGTGGTACAGGAAGGAGGTCTCCAACAAAGCTCTGCCTCAGCTGTATTCTCAGAAGATGCAAACCCATGAAGCTGCAGCCTCATCTGATCACTTCCCTGAGGTCCCTTTTTCAGACAGGGTCTCATGTAGTCCAGAAGACTGGATTTGCTAAACAGCTCAAAACGATACTTCTCCTACTCCCCCCACCTCCCCTCCCACCCCTAAGCGCTGGGATGACAGCACTGAGGCTTTCCTGACATAGGGACCAGTATGGCATCACCAATCTGATTCACTCTGTGGGCCTATAAATGTGTCCTGAAGGTGGCTCAGAGGCTTCCCAGAGTCATCTCTTCCTCTGCAGATCATGACATCAGCTGCTGACTGCCTGTATCCCACCTGCTCTCAGCTTTCCACATTAGTAAGGAGAATGAGGGCGGCCCAGGTACATATGACTTTCTAAAGAACTCAGTTTCCTACTGAGAAAGAAAAGGCTGAGCACAGTGGCACAGACTTGTATATAATCCCAGTACTTGGGAGACTGAGGCAAGGATTCTGGGATTCTGAGGGCAGTGTGAAAGAAAATAAGGAAGGACCAGGGGGAAGAGCTAGGGAAGGAGGGGAATGACAGGAAAGGGTGGAGACAGTTGGGCTGAAGAGCTGAGTCTGTAAAGTGGTCTGCAACCATAAGGACTTGAGTGTGACCCCTATGATTCATGTAGAGCAGTACATACTTGTAAACACAGAGTCAGGGAAATGGAGACACAAGGACCCCCAGGGCTTAATGGCAAGCCAGGTAAGTTCCAGGGCAATAAAAGACCTTTTCTTAAAAAAAAAAAAAAAAAAAAAAAAAAAGGGTGTGCTGTTCCTGAGGATGACACCAAGACTGTCCTCAAACCTACACACATATATGCACACATATGCCTATGTTCACACATACAATAGCAGAAGTGTGTGTGTGTATGTGTGTGTGTGTGTGTGTGTGTGTGTGTGCGCGCGCGCATGTGGTGGGGGACACTGGTGTATACTTCAGTGGTAAAGTACTTGCTTAGCAGGCACAAGATTCTGAATTTAGTTCCAGCACTGGAAAAACACAGACAGACAGATAAGACAAGTGAAAAGACAGAAAGAAGGCAAAGTCACAGGGGCTGTTTCTGGGATGACTAGCACTAGGGTGTTCCCAGACCTGCTTTCTGCAGCCAGTGAGGCAAATCCTGCTGGTTCTTGATATGCAAACTTCAAAATCAGCCCAGGAGCTGGGACCTGAAGCAGGAGCTCCTAGGGCCAGGTTTTATTTCATTTTCTTGATTTACTTCTCAGTTTCTTTAATCTCTACTATATTTAAATCACTCTTTAAATACTTAGAGGAAGTTATTTTTGGATTAGATAACTTCAAACTAAGACATACAAACTCCAGGTGGGAGGGTCTGAAACAAGGTAAACCAGATGCAGCAACGAAGAATGCAGATTGTAACCGATTTAAAAAAAGCAAACCAATTTTTTTGAGATTGTCTCACTATGTAGTCCTGGCTGGCCTAGAACCCACTATGTAGTCCTGGGTAGCCTTAAACTCACAGAGATCCACCTGCTTTTGCATCTTAGGTGCTGGGGATGAAGCCCAGCTAGATTGTTTTTAGCAGGTGATAGGTATATTAAGCCAAACAGGCATGTATTACTATAGATACTACAAACTTACTGATGCAAAATTCAAAATGAATTCCGAGCTTTGGGTGACCTACCTCTGTGCTTCCCTCAGCACTGTCAGGCTTTACAGGGGTTCTGGGTTATAGAAGTAGGAAAAGCAACCCGGATGTTTTAAGGTCAAGAAAACCGATGTACTGGTACCTGAACCTGAAGGAGGTAATGCAGGCAGACACACCTGCTATGCATTAACTTACATGCAACACTGATAGAGAGGGGCAAGAATGCTTCTCTCATCCAGCGAGGGGTTCCCAAAGCTGAAAATTAAATTAAGACAGTAAATTAGGTCCAAGTGTTTGTTCCCTTCTCAGCATCAAAGCAAGAGCACATTCTGTAAAAACCCAACTGTGATCCTAGATAATTTCATGCTCCAACAGCTCAAATCATTTAAATTAAAAATAAGCCAGGCATAACTAATTAGACACAGGATCATTAACAGCCTGAACTAAAGTATCAAATAGCAAATAAACTCATGTAACAAGGACCCTTTTCCTGTCAAGATGCCGTAAGATGCTGTGGTACACACTTTGAGTTCCCAGTGCAAAGGGAGAATGCAGAAATCCTAAGCCTATACAACGTTTAAAAGGCTCTCCCTGATACTTCCTCCAAAAGCCAGGTGTATATTACTTCTGGAATCATTAAAACCTTATTCCTGTAAGCAAACCTGCTGGCAGCTTCAAACCAGAAAAACTGCCCAGGAGCTTTCAGAGGTTGAGACAGAATCAGCTCATAGCAGATATAAAAATAGCATTCCATTAGGAAAGGAATGGTGACTCTGGGAAAATGATCACCCTCTCATTCTTTTTGTTTCTGTGTAGTCCTGGCTGTTCTAGAACTTGCTCTGTAGACCAGGCTGGCCTCAAACTTACAGAGATCTGCCTGCCTCTGCCCAAGTGCTGGAGTTAAAGGCCTGTACTACCACCACCCGGGCCCTTCCATTCTTTTCCTAAAACTTCCTTTAATGACTGGAGAATCTACTAGCCCTGACGACAGTGCAGGCAAAGCAGCTGCTATCCTTTGAATATTTTTGCTGCCCCCAAGTTCTTGTTGCAACTTAATCCCCAGTGCAAGGCTGTAAGAGGTGAGGCCTTTGGGAGATTCAGTTCAGGATATTTGGATCCCAAGCCCTCCCACCCCAGTCACCAGGCTCATCTGCTAAGGTATTAACTGCCAGCCTGCAGCACTATGAGATGTGAAGAAGTCTTCAGGAGCTGGGGCCCAGTGTCACATTACTGGTGTACATTTTTGATGAAGATTTGGGGATCCTGGCCTTTTTTTTTTTTTGGTTCTCTGGTTCCCAGATGCCACAAGGCTGGCATCTTTGCTCTGAATGTGCTCCCAGCAATGATGATTCTGCCTCATCACAGGCCCAAAAGCAATGAAGTCAATAAACCCCTGAAACCATGAACTGAAATAAGCATTTCATTCCTGTAAGTTGATTTATGGAGTGTTTGTGTCTGGAAGCTGAGCAGCACAGTGTCCTAGAGAATTCCCCTCTTTCACACAGACACCGACAAGACAGTCCTGCTGTACCTTTTGGCATTATCAAGAAGGATAAGCATGCTAGCGCCTTCATCATCTTGAAAGCTTTCATAGTGATGGCGGTCGGCATTGCCAATCAAGTAATCAAAGACAGCAGTGTCAATGATGTCCAACAGGCGTGGGCCTGAGTCATAGGGGGACGTTTTCTTCACAGCATCACAGTAGCTCTCATCATATTCCCACCTGGAGGCAAGAGCATCATAAGGGTTACTGGGTACCAGCTACACCTGTCTGTAGAGTTTAGTTCCTAAGAGTCCTACAGAAGCCATGTGGTAACAGTCTGGTTGCTAGCTGTGATGTTATTAGGTAGAAAACTGAGAGCAAGCCTAGGAGGAGGATATGGCTACCCTGGCCTTCCTTCCCTTACCTGCTTCCTAGCCACCACAAAGAGAGTAACTTTCTCCTCCACAGCATATGTGTGTTGCCTCGATACCATGCTACCATAAGCTTCAAAGCTGCAGAGTAGAGCAAGCTGGCTGAAACTGCAGAAGCTGTGAGCCAAAAGAACTTTTCTTCTTTTAAACCACTAGGCATTTTGTCAGTGACAGAAAGCTAATGAAGAAAATTGGTACCAAGATAGAGTCATTGTTGTGACGATCTCTGACAGCAAGATTCAAAGACCTTTGGAATTGGTTTGCATAATTAGAAAAGTTTAGAGAAGCAAGCTAAGCAAAGCAGAGAATGCTGGAAGCACACATTCCTGGGAGGTTTTGGTAGGGGTAAGAGGCTGGCAGGAATACAGGCAGTCAAGGCTGGGCTGAAAGGTTTGGGATGGAACAGGGACTCTACTGGAAGTAGACTGGAGGCTTATCATGTTGCATTCTGAAGGAAATCTGTATATGTTTTGTACATATCCTGAGACTTTGTAGAATGGCTTATACGGTAGAGGCAATCTCAAGGCAGCAGTATAGGAATTACTGGCTGCTTTTAGCCATATTTACTGAGAGAAGTAGAAGCAATAGTTAGACCAGAAAAGAAACACATACAAAGTTCAAGCCAGAAGGGGTATAGTTGCTGAAAAGACTAGTACCATTTTGTCTGTTTGTTTGTTTGTTTTTTTCAAGACAGGGTTTCCCTATGGGTTTGGAGGCTGTTCTGGAACTAGCTCTTGTAGACCAGACTGGTCTCGAACACACAGAGATCCGCCTGAGTGCTGGTATTAAAGGTGTTTGCCACCACCGCCTGGCTGACTAGTACCATTTTAAAAAGCCCAGTGTACACTAGGAAAGGTAGTTTGAAGCAACTCAGGAAAATACAAGATCCTGCTCATCCCAAGCTAAACCTCTGTGTTCAGCCATCAAGACACTGAAGATGCCACTGTGGTCCAAAAAGGGCCTGGATAAACTCAAGACACTTCCAGACCTTGACATCATCCTATTGATACTAGTGTTGCAGGCATACAAAACATAAGAATTGTGGAACCACTTCCACTGGGATTTTAAAGAGCTCTTAGGAGGTTGGAATTCCTGCAAATAGTCTAAGAGTATGATGCATGAAGCCGTGAGAGTCAAGACAATGCTATGGCACATCTCTATCTCTATCTATCTATCTATCTATCTATCTATCTATCTATCTATCTATCTATCTATCTATCATGTTTTTCGAGACAGGGTTTCTCTGTAGCTTTGGAGGCTGTCCTAGAACTAGCTCTTGTGGACCAGGCTGGCCTTGAACTCACAGAGATCTGACTGCATCTTCCTCCCAAGTGCTGGGATTAAAGGTGTGCACCACCACCACCCTGCCACTATGGTTTATATATATATATTGTTTTTTGTTGTTTTTTTTTAATCATGTATACAGTGTTCTGCCTACATGTATGCCTGCAAGCCAGAAGAGGGCACCAGATCTCATTACAGATGGCTGTGAGCCACCATGTGGTTGCTGGGAATTGAACTCAGGACCTCTGGAAGAGCAGACAGTGCTCTTAACCACTGAGCCATCTCTCCAGCCCTATGGCTTATATTTAAAAACAAAATATTTACTCTCTCTCTCTCTCTCTCTCTCTCTCTCTCTCTCTCTCTCTCTCTCTCTCTCTCTCTCTCTCTCTCTCTGTGTGTGTGTGTGTGTGTGTGTGTGTGTGTAAAAGGACCACATGCATACATACAATTGCTGGTGGAGACCAGAGAAGGCTCTTTGATTCCTGAAGTTGAAGTTACAGGTGGTCAAGAGCCCCAAATTGAGAGCTGGAAATCAGATTCAGGTCCTCTGCATGGTAAGCTAGTGCTCCTGAACCCCTGAGCTACCTCTCCAGGCCCCCATGGTTTATATTTTAAACGTTCCCTAAAGATCATGTTCTAAAACCCTAGTTCAGCCTGTGGAGCCATCAGGAGCTACTGGACCTTTAAGTGTGATGGTTAAGTCACAGGGAACATGCCTTGAAGAGAAAATGGGGATGCTGCAGGGAGTCCCTGCCTAATGGGCTTGCTCCTGCCTTGCTTTCTGGAAGCAATGACATTAGCAGCTCTTCCGCCACCACATGCTTCTGCAGTGATGTACTGTGCCACCAGGAGCCCAAAGCAATGTAGCCGAATGATTATGGACTGAACTTCTCAAACTGTGAGCCAAAGTTAATCTTTCCTCTTTCTAGTGGTAGAAAGATGGCTGACACATTGGTACTGCTAAAAACAGGGACAGGACCTACCTAGCAGGTTTGCCCATAATCCACAATTGTTTTCACTCTTGGGCAGATGGCTGGCTCCTATTCAGGAAGGCCAACTGGCATGGTACAGCCAAGAATTAAGTCATGGCTCACAGGAGCATTTACCTGGCCAATTTGCCTTCTCGGTACGTCCTGCCCCAGGGGTGTCGATGTTTCTGCAGGGGCCACACATCTGGAAGCCAAAGTGTGATGGATCCTTCCATCATGTCTCCATCAGCACACGCTGGCTCTGTCTCTCGGCAGTAATAACACTTCCCATAGAAACACGTATTGTTCCCTGCAGGGTGGAAATGAGCCTGAATCACTTAAGGGAGAAAATTAAGAACCCAAATTCTCCCCCAAACAAGATCAAACAGCTAAGTAAACAGCCATCACAAAAATTAAAATCTTGATGTTACTCCATTTCACACAAGTGTTTTCCTATATAGGTAATAAAAGCAGACAGTGTAAAACAATCCCCAATGAATGAAAAGCTATATACTAGAAAGCAAATCTTCCTGTGTCTTCCTTCTACCCAGCCTCTCTCCCAGAAGTGAACTTCTGGGAGAACCATCACAGTCTTGCTTTCAACCCACAATAAACAATTAACAATGTCTTCCTGTTCTTTATCAGAGCTGAGGTTTTGGCCAGAGTACCTAGAGTAAAGAGAGTTTGTCACATATGGGGAGGCAGGAGCAGATAAGTAAATATACTGAGGATAATGGGAAGTAGATTCCTCACAGATGGAGAAGGAAAAAAAGTAAGATGGTCAGAGTAAATCCTGCCATGAATTAGAATCAGATACTGGTTTCAACACATACCCAGAGATAAAGACACAGAGTGTATGTATGTGCATTTATACATGTACCTGTGTGTATATACATGTATTTCCTATTCTGCCCATCAAGAGAACCTAGAAACAATGAGATCCAGGACTTATTCAAGCATCGGTTCTCCATCCTTCTCCCTCTTTCTTCTTATGGCAACAGGGCCTAATACGTGCAAGGCAAGAACTCTACCACTGAGCCATATACCCAGTCCTCTTTTTACTTTTTGAGGCAGGTCTTGAACTTACAAGGCCTACTTCCTCAACCCCCCACATAGCTAGAATTAGAGGCTATAACACGAGGCTCAGCTTCACATATCCTTTCCTAAAGTCCATTTTAATATGGCTTTAAAAGGGCTGAGTCCGGAAGGTACTGATGAGCTATACTGACATCACCAGCTGTAAGGAAGTGCTCAGAGAACAATGAGACCATTCTAAGGACATGAGCTGGTTTGTAGGGTTCCCAATGGCTACATCTGCGGCACTTAGAATAGCAACATAAAAAATAATAGTAAGAAATTGCAACTCAGAAAATTAAATTCAGTGAGTTCGTGATATGAATAAAGAAATGCGGGCTGGAGAGATGGCTCAGAAGTTAAGAGCACTGACTGCTCTTCCAGAGATCCTGAGTTCAATTCCCAGCAACCACATGGTGGCTCACAACCATCCTTTATGAGATCTGGTGCCCTCTTCTGGATATACATGGAAGCAGAATGTTGTATACATATTAAATAAATAAAATCTTAAAAAAAACTAATTAAATAAAATTACTTAAAAAAGAAAGAAATGCATGCAAGGAGAGTGTTTAAACAGAATTCCTACCAAGAATGATATCATGAAACAATGATAGAATTATAAATCTACCACTTTATAACTATCATAATAGCTGATTTAAACACAAATGATCAATGTGCTAAAACTGGGGAAGCAAGTTTGATAAGGAATGGAGTATTTACATAGTTCTGCCTGGGAATGTGATACTAGGTGGTAGAGCTTTTGCTTAGCATGCATAAGGCTCTGGAGTCAACCCCACCCATTACTGGGGCTGGAGAATAGAAAACAATCGGGTGTTAACATAGTTGTGGAGCACCCTTGTATAAACAACACCTCCCCAGCTCTTCGACTTTAAGTACATGCCACCACATGCTTAGGTTGGGAGATTGAGGCTTTTACATATTTAAAAAATTATTTGTTTAATTTTATTTTATGTTTATTGGTGTGAGGGTGTCAGGTCCCTTGGAACTGGAGTTACAAGACAGTTGTAATCTACCAGATGGGTAGATTACCTTGGTCCTCTGGAAGGGCAGCCAATGCTCTCAACCACTGAGCTATCTCTCCAACCCCAAGGCCTTTTACACTTTGAAGCTAATCAACAGTCCCCTCTTTTGATAGGGACGGTAGTGTACAATTTTAATCCCAGCACTCAGGAAAAACAGAGGCAGTAGGATCTCTGTGAGTTCGAGGCCACATTGGTCTATATAGGGAGTACCAAGACAGTCAGCGCTATAGAGACACCCCCCCCCCCCGGTCTCAAAAAAGAAAGAAAGAAAAGGAAAAAGAAAAAGAAAAGAAAACCAGGCAATGGGGATGGAAAGATAACTTAGTGGTTAAGAGCACTGGCTGCTCTTTCAGGGAACTCTGGTTCAATTCCCAGCACCTGCATGGCAGTTCATGACTGCCTATAACTCCAGTTCTAGGAGACTAGACTCTGAAGATACTATATCTACACATTACACAGACACACATGCAGGCAAAACACCCATCCACATAAAATAAAAATAAATCATTTTAAAAGAAAAAAAAAAAAGAAAACCAAACAAAAGACCCACTCTTTGCTCATTTTTAGGATCATTTTCACAGTTCTGTACTTCTCATGGCTTTTTAAATAGTCCTGCCTATTTCTACGCCAAAATATTTGTTAGTATTCCTAATGTAATCAAGTTAAATTTATAGTTTTTAATTTTAGTAATTATAAGCATTCTATATGTGGTACTTTCAATTGGTTGAAATAGTTTTTAAAGAAATCTTAAGGTTGCTGGGAAGTGGTGGCATATGCCTTTAGTCCTAGCAAAAAAAGAGGATATACACACACACACACACACACACACACACACACACACACACACACACACACACACAGACAGAGACAGAGAGAGATCTTAAAGTAACAGCTTTGGGTGTGTGCTGTAGTTGATTAGGTTCTGTGGAGATAGGTAGATCTTAGGCCTTGCTAGGCAGCCAGCCCAGTTGGGGATTTCCATGTCAGGGAAAGACAACAATACAAGGAAGATGTGCCTGAGAAACAGCAGCCAAGTTGCCTTCTCCATGAACACACACATGTACAAAAGACAATTAATAAAAAATACAAATGGCTCTTAAAAAAAATCAACAGACGCTACACACATGAAACAAAACCCCCAAAAGTTTCAAGATGCATTATTATTATTAATTATTATTTTATTGTTGTTTTGAGACACGGTTTCTCTGTGTAGCCCTGGCTGTCCTAGAACTCTCTCAAAACTCAGAGATCTACCTGCCTCTGCCTCCTGAGTGCTGGAATTAAAGGTGTGCACCATCACCACACAGCTCAGGATGCATTATTAATGATAGCAGGAGGCACTTTCATATATTGCCATGGGTAAGGTAAATTAGTTAAGTGTCTATGAGGGGTAATATGACCACATCCACTAAAATTCAACATGCACATGACCCAGCACTTCAATTTTTGGAAATTTCTACTCATGTGTGAAACAGCATATGTACAAAGTAAGTCTGGACAACAATAGCTGTCAACACAAAATACTGGAGCAATATGTAAGTCCAATAAGGGACTGGTTATATGAATTTAAGGTATAATAAACACTTTGTAACTAGCTGTGATGGCTAATCTTGGTCCTCGATTTGAGTACATCTGGAATCAACTAAAACCCAAATTAGGCACACCTGTGAGGGGTTTTCTTGATCAGACTCTTTGAAGCAGGAAGGTCCACTCTGAATCGGGGCCACACCTTCTGGAGGCAGTCCACATAAAAGGAATAGAAGGAAAACTTTTCATTTTCCTTCTTGCCCTCCCTCTTGCTGGCAATTCATGTATCATGTTGCAGTATCATTCCTACACTGGTACTAGAACTAACTTCTTGGGGATTCCAAAGCAGCAGCTCTCCAGGATTCCTCTAGGACTCCAGGGCCAGATCAAGACTGCTGTTTATCCAGTGTCATGGACTAAACAACTACTGGACTCTTGGCATTTCCATTGTGAGACAGCCATTATGGAACTACTTGGATCACAGACTGTAAGCCAGTCTAATAAATCCCCTTTATATATTTTTTTCATTCTCTCAGTTCTGTTCCTTTAGAGAACTCTGAATAATATACTAGTCAAACAACAAAAGAATGAAGAACTTCTTAAATGTAACATGAAAGGTTTTTATAATATATTAAAAAGAATGATATGTAGAAGCTACAGATAGTATGCTGTAGCTGTATAGAATGGTAGAACTTAACATAAATATATATTTATATTCATATAAAAAGAAAACCAATGATTAAGAGAGGTTATTGCTAGCTAAGAAGAATAAGATGCAGAAGTATGTGTAGTATACCATATAGTATGTAGAATGGTAGTATTAAATATAAACATGTATGTGTGTAAAAAGAAGTAAGTTACTAAGAGGAACTGGAAAACATGCTACTGTAGTTCTTTTGACTCTTGAAGCATGTTAACAAACTGAATAAATTATTGATTCAAAAAATTAAAACACACAAAACAAAACAAAGAAATCCAAACCCCTGAATTTGGTAAATAAGAATCTTATTTAGGTAAAGAAGTATAATGTATTAGATAAGAATATGTGGTTTATTCTGATTTCTGGAGTTAAAATATAAACTTCATAGTTGGGACTGGAAATGGAACCAAGGGACTCTGAGCCAGTGCTCTCAAGAGCTATATTCCCAGCCCTTGAAATAGAAGCTATTTTAGTAAGGACTGCACAACGCTGAGCATGCAATTATAGCTCTCCAAGTATGCCAGCCCTCCCTGTCAGGTAGTGAAAAGGAGACATGTCTATGGCCAATGCTCAGTGTGTGCCTGACACTCAGAGACCAACCAACGGCATCCACTTCTCTTAATAAAATGACAAAACGTGCTTTTCCTGACTTCAGTATCCCCATTACACTGTGGGCCTGAGCCTCCAGCTCTGACCACTTCCTGGGCATACTCAACTTCAGAAACTGCTTTTCTGATCACCGAAGTTCTCCTTTCTCTCCTTGGGTGAACTCTCAGATCTCAGCTTCCATCTCAGCCTTTCTCCGTTAGCTACTAAATGACTAGTTCACACAGACTCCTAGATGACCCTGAAACAACATATCCAAAACCAGATGCTTTATTTCTTTCTGTGCTTATTCTTTTCTGCACGCCGCTCAGCTAACTGCTTCTGCATTCACTTGACTGTCCAATCTAGAAATTTGGAGTCATTCTTAAGTTCTTCTCCTTGCCTACTGCTCCTCCACGCTGAGATGCTTACCCCACTGTTCAGTCCAGTCCATGAATCTCTTAATTGTTATATCCTATACTCACTTTAGTTCTGTCTCTGCTGCACAGGCCCTTCAGTGACCCTGTCCTGACTACTTCCTCTCCTCAGTGCTGAACCCCCACACACCTTCCACATGAGCTCACGCTCCTCCTGTCTTCCTAATCATCCTTGTCCATCTTCTGTCCTCAGCCTGGACAATGGATCAATGCTAAGTCAGGGGCTAGTGAGGTGAACTGGATAGAAAAGAAATTACAACTTTATTTTCACTAGCCAATATCTGAAATTTAGTGTTTCAATTATGACAGTAGGAACTATAACATTAGAATTCCTGCCACCTTGTCACTAAAAGAAATCAGTTTTCCATATTATATACCATCCTTGTAGATTTTTTTGAGACAGGTATTGCTTCACCTCATTTTTAAGTATAAATATATTCATTTTAGTAAAAAACAAGGTGAAATTCAATTTCTAATGTCTGCTTCAACATTTATGCCATGAAGTAGAACACCAAATCACCAAAAAAGTCACCACCACGAGGCAAAGACAAGGGGACACAGCACCTCTAAATTCTTCCTGTTTATCAAGCTCCCAACGAGAACAAAACTGAATAGACCCCGTCTGTGCATCACAGTAGGATAACAGGAGCCAGGGCCATGAGAGTCATACCTAAGTCTATGAGTTATAAACTGATCCTTGGCCAGGTGGTGGTGGCACATGACTCTAATCCCAGCACTGGGGAGGCAGAAGCAGGCGGATCTCTGTGAGTTCCAGGCCAGCCTGGTCTACAAAGCTACAGAGAAAAATCCTATCTTGAAAAATCAAAAAAAGAAAAAAGAAAAAAGAAAGAAAAGAAAAAAAAAACAAAACAAAATAAAAAAAACTAATCCTTGGAGGAAGAGTGGTGACCCAAATGCAATTCTACAGTGGAACTTCTGGTTGCCTTACAAAGTTGCTTTAAGTTTCCTCTATTCTTTATTATTTATTTTATGTGTGCATGTTTATGTGGAGGGGCACGCACCTGGAGACCAGAAGTTGATAGTGAATGCCTTTCTCAATTACTCTCCACCTTATTTTCTAAGACAAGGTCTCTCACTGAACCTGGGGTATAATACCAATTGGGTTATACTAGGTCAATAGTGAGCTTTCAAGGGTCTGGTCATCTCTGTTTTCTTAGCACTGGAATTACAGGTGCCCCTTCCATATCTGTTTTCTTTTACACAGGTATGGAGATCCAAACTCAGGTCCTCATGCTTGTATAGCAAGCACTTTACCAGCTGAGTCATCTCCCTAATCCTTGGTTCCCCTACTTCTCGGGAGACAGTTCCCAAGAGAGAACATGTATGTATGTGTGTATGTGTGTATGGTGTGTGTGTGTGTGTGTGTGTGTGTGTGTGTGTGTGTGTGTGTGTGTGTGTGTGTGTGTGTCAAAAAAGTAAAACCAATAAACCACCGGGCAATGGTGGCACATGCCTTTAGTCCCAGTACATGGGAGACAGAGGCAGGCAAGATCTCTGTGAGTTCACGGTTAGCCTGGTCTACAAAGTGAGTTCCAGGACAACCAGGACTATTACCACAGAGAAACACTGTCTCGGAAAACAAAACAAAAACAAGGACAATGATATGCAGACAGGATCAATTTAGGACAAATCTTGCATTTGAGACTTAGCTGGAAGATCAAGCAGAAGTAGTTACCAGTTTCACTAGAAGAATATATTAGGAAGAGATTCTCATTTCCCACTCTCCCCATTAGACCTAATCCCCACACTAACATGAGAGCAGGCTTTTACATTCCTTTGAGTTCTTTAGGTATGAAAGAGATACGACTAACTTGTTCAAAGATGCCCCATTAATTACCTTACTGACCACACTCCTATTTAAACACCTTCATCTCTTACCTACAGTTAGGAAGGTGCTCAACAGCTGCTCCGTGGCCACAGGCTTGATCTCTGTCCGCAGATTAACATATCTGCCAACCACCAAGGGAGCTCGGCGGAAACCCAGAATCCTGGTTGTGAAGGTTGAAGAGAGAAGAGAAAAATCTTTGGGGATGTATTTTAAGTTAAGTATCAAAAACCACGGTCAATCCCATTAAAGATATAAAGGTTTTGGAGGTGGGTAGGTAGGTGAGTTAATGTTAGGTTTTAGAGGTACGTATGTTCATGAGTTTGTAAAGATGTACATTATTCAACAGTTCAGCAAAAAAAGGGTGGGCGAGTCAGGCAAAACATAAGAAACTGTTAAGCCTAGTACCTCTGCTTCTGCTAGAATTTTTCCATAACCAAAACTAGAAATACTTGTTAACAATGCATTAGAAATATCATGCTTAAACTTAGATGGGTTCAAAGCTCTGATAAAACTCTGACAAACTGCAAACTGACCAAAACAACATGCCCACAGGACAGTTTAATAAGGGCACATTTGCAGGTCTTCCTGAAAGTTAAGCACTAGAAAATACTCATTTTGTTTTTATTTTTTGTTGTTCTCGTTTTGTTTAGTTTTTTCTACTTTGTTGATTCTTTGAGGACTTCACATCATACATCCTGATCCCATCTGTCTTCCTGTCCTCATCTGCCCTCCACCCTTGAAACTTTCCACCAAAATTTAAAAGAAAAACCAAATACCAACCAAACCAACCAACCAACCAACCAACCAAACACAAATAAGAAAAGGAGAAGAATCTCATCATGGAAGCTGTAGTGTGGCCAGTTGAGTTACATTGTTAACCCTTTAGTCCTTTCATCTTTCCTTGCAAGTGTTCATTGCAACGAGGCACTGTTCTGGTGCAAGGCCTCTGGTGTCTGTTACACTATTGATAATGGGCTCTCACTCGGGTGCCTCTTGGATATCCTGTTGCCATCCTGTGTCATGGGGATGCTGCAGTTTTGGATCTGTAAATCTGTCCCTTTCTCACACTCTAACAGTTCATAGATGAGATGGATGTTGGGATGGGCTGACTCATTATCCTGGTTCTGGGTCTGGGTGGTTGCTGGGCTGGTCAGCCTGCTGGCTTTCCTCCATTGTCACCACCTGGGTGAGCTCTCCAGCACTGCTTTAGCCAACCCACTCAACACAGTCTGCAGCAAGGAGCAGGGCCAGTTCTCTTGCTCTTAGGCCTTGGGGTCTGGCTCATCCACACTCACACCACCAGGACCAGCTCCACTGTCTTACCCAGACACACCTTTAATCCCAGCACTAGGAAGGCAGAGGCAGGTGGATCTCTTTGAGTTCGAGGCCAGCCTGGTCTACAGAGGGAGTGCCAGGAAAGGCTCCAAAGCTACACAAGAGAAACCCTGTCTCAAAAAACAAAAAACAACAAAAAGACAACAAAATTAATAATGCTTTAAGTAGCATATAAATTCAATATATTCCTGACAATAAAACATTATCTTTAAAAACAAACAAACAAGGCCGGGGGTTGGTGGCACACCACTTTAATCCCAGCACTTGGGAGGCAAAGGCAGGCCTCTGTGAGTTCAAGGCCAGCCTGGTTTACAGAGGGAGTGCCAGAATAGGCTCCAAAGCTACACAGAGAAACCCTGTCTCAAAAAACCAAAAAAAACCAAACAAAACAAAACAAAAACCCCCACACAAACAAACAAACAAACAAAACTTGGTCATTTTAGAAGGTGAAATAGTAAGTTATGGTTCCAAAGGGATTTTAAAATATTTCTAGTGACAAGAAACATGTCCCATATTTATTAGCACTAACAGTTGCAGTTATTCTCTTAACTACTCATGGTATTTATCCAGTTTAGTCTTTTTTAAACAGTAGCCTAGGCTAGCCTCAACTCCTGCTTAGCTGTCTAAGTACAGGAATTACAGATGTTTACCACATGCTCAGCTCTGCTTCTAGTTTTTATAAAGTATTTATTTACATGTATGAATGGTTTATCTGCATGTATGTATGTACACAACCTACATGTCTGTTGGATTCCCTGAAACTGGGGTTACAGATGGTTGTATGGGTGCTGGGAATGGAACCCAGGTTCTCAGGAAGAGCAACAAGTACTCTTAACCACTAAGCTATCTCTCCAGTCTCCAGTCCTCTGTTTTTGTGACCCATATTCTACTACAGTATGTGTAAAAATATGAGAAATTCTTCCTAATCCAGAAAAAGACAAAAACTTGCCTTTTCTTTTCTGATTTCCTCATGTTTTTAAACAGCTTCTCTTTCTCCTACTGTCTCATCATGGCTGGGGTTGCCTATAGGCAAGTGCTCTACCCCTGAGCCACCTCCTGCCCTAGCTCACAATCATGTCTTTTAGAGTCACTATGGCAGACTGAAAGAGAACATGTAAGGAGGAATTGGGATACCAGAGTTTGGCTAAGAGGTGCCTGTAAAAACAGTATCAATCTTTCTAGAGGGCTTCTGTATCCCCAGATTTCTGAGACAAAGTTTTGCCATGTAGAGGTTGATTTTAATCTTACTATGTAACACAAACCTGCCTTGAATTCCCAGTCCTCGTGTCTTTGTCTCCTTTGTATGGAGGTTACAGGTAGGTGCCACCAAACTAGCTATTGTTTATATTAGAATTCATGGTGATTTTGTGGTTTCTTTTTAAAAAACTATTCTGATTTTTGAAGCTGTGTATTTTGTATAAAAAACAACAAAATCCATTCTCAATTCCATGCTATGTATTTTCAGTTATGGTAATAAGTCAGTATTACTTACAACAGAATCAAAACAACAGAGCTATGAGGCCCAATTTATGGCCAATTCAAAACAGAGATTTAAATTCAAACTTCTGTTCTCATTCTGACATTTTCATTTACCAATTAGAATCTTCAACCATGATGACACAAAGCATGCCAAGAATGAAGTTAACTAATAGGAAGTAAAAGTCTGGGGTTAAAAATATTTAGCCCTCTTGGGGCTGGACAGATGGCTCTGGCTAGGAGCACTTGCTGCTCTTTCGGAAAAACTAGATTTGGTTCCCAGCATCCCCACAACAGCCTACAACTATCTGTAACTCCAGTTTCAGGGACTCCAATGCCCTCTTCTGGCCTCCCTGGGTACTAGACACACACGTGATTCACAGACATACATGCAGGCAAAACACTCATATATAAATAAGTCAGCCGAGCAGTGATGGTGCACGCCTTTAATCTCAGCACTTGGGAGGCAGAGGCAGAGTTTCAGACCAGCCTAGTCTACAAGAGCTAGTTACAGGACAGGCTCCAAAGCTACACAGGGAAACCCCGTCTTGAAAAACCAAAAAAAGAAAAGAGAAAAGAAAAATGCATACGTCTTTACAAAGATTTATTGTGTTGTGTTTTGTTTTTTTATGCAGGACCCAAATATTAGGGATTCGCAGAACTACAATGGCACTAACCTACAGCTATAAACAGGGAAGAAGCCCACATTACTGCTGCATCACTCACTTCTTGAGGGAGTCCATTAAGTTCTCTCTGGAAGAGATGACGAACAGGAAACAGGAGATTCCACATACCTGTCCAAATGAAAGGCTGCCACCTCTGCATTGTGTCTGTCATAACCAGCGTAAGGCTCCCCTTCTACCACATAGTCTCTGCTATACCTGAAAAAGAATGGAAAGCACACATATGTAGACATGAATTCCATCAGTGTTGGAAGTCACAGCACAAGAGGTAAAACACACACTTCAGCAAGCCTGATCTGTTCCACACACTCTTTCTCTGTCAACCCCTAGAACTGGGGGTTAACACACGTGGGCTGGGAGATGAAGAAATGAGTCCAGACAAAACCAGAACACTATTTCTACCTCAGCGATCATTCTTTAGATAAAACAGATGGCATTTAGATAAATAGATGGCATTTGGTTTACTTGTAAAAAAAAGTCTTTCAGTGCAGTGGGTTTTTGTTTGTTTTGTTTTTTGCTTTTTTTCAGACTGGGTTTCTGTGTGGCCCTCCGGGCTAGTCTCAAACTTGGAAATTCAACTGCCTCTGCTTCCTGAGTGCTGGAATTCAAGGTGTGCTCCACCACCACCCAGCTCAATAACTTTATAAGATACAATTTAAACTTGTTAATTGGGGAGGAAAGGGTATTGAACTCACCTATGGCTGTTCAGTTGTACTCCTGAACCGGAAGGGGACCTATAGGGTTTTAGAAGGAATCAGAGAAATAGAAGCTGAGACTCAAGTCAAGAGCAGTCCCACTGCTCACAGGATTTCCAATGCTCCAACAGTGATCATCAAGTGGAAGACAGAACTACAAAAGTAATGGCCTTCAATGATCTTAGAATACAAGGTGAAACCCTATCTCTAAAGCCTAGTTTCAAGGCAAAATGATGAAGAAGTCCTATAAAAGGCAATCATGCATCACCATCTTGGTGGCATCAGTTTCTTCTCAGCCTGATCCATATACCATGCATTAAAGTTCCTAGCACAAGTAATTACTCAGGCTTGTTAGGTTTATACCAGCTGCCTTTAAATTGTCAGTTTAAAAATACCACTGCAGCAAAAGCTGACACTGTAACAAGCACCCTTCTCTCCACCACAGGTGTGGGTGGCCATACAGCTGGGGAACAGTCCTTGAATACATGTCAGGACTTCAGCACAGTCACAAGAAAATACAAGATGAGATGCAGTACTTCCTCCTGTTGAAGCATTACCGACCTTTCCAATATGTCTAAAGGCTGCTCAGAGTGAAGAACGTGAACCTAGAAGCATCTAGGAACTTTGAGGGGTAAGCTTGAGAGCAAAGAGGAGTAAGAATCAAAACGAAGTAACCACACTAGAGTCAGTCAGAATTTTGGGCTGTATGCTTGTGTTTTGTGTATGTGTACAAGTTTGTATGGGTGTGTATGCTTTATGTGTGTACATGCCCATGTAGGCTAGAGGATGACCCTGGTGTCATTTTTTAAAGCACCATCTAACTTTTTTCTTTTCAAATTTTATTTATTTATGTATTTTTGGTATGAGTGATCTATCTGCATGTATGCCTGTATGCTGGAAGAGGGCATCAGACCTCATGTGGTTGCTGAGAATTGAACTCAGGACCTCTGGAAGAGCAGCCAGTGCTCTTAACTGCTGAGCCTTCTCTCCAGGCCCCATCTAACCTAAAATCAGTTTTTCACTGCCATGAAACTTATTGGTTGGCCAGTGGACCCCAGGGATCCCCAACTCTGCCTCCCCAGTACTGAGATTACAAGCATATTATCACCATGCCTGGCTTTGTTCACATTCGTGTATATGTAGGTGTGCTTGCCTATATGAGTGTGTGTAAGCCAGAGGCTGATGCAGGGATATTCTTCCTCTATTGCTTCCTACCTTACTATTTTTGAGACACAGTCTCTTACTGAAGCTTGCTGCTTTAACCAGTGTGGTAGTCTGAGTCAGAATGGCCACCACAGACTCACATAGTGTTTAGTCATCAGGGAGTATTGCCATCTGAAAGGATTATAAGGATTAGGAAGTGTGGTCTTGTTGGAGTAGGTACGGCCTTACTGGAGCAAGCGTGTCACTGAAGGTGGGCTTTGAGATTTCAAAAGCCCAGGCCAGCCCCTCCTTCTCTTCCTGCTTGTGAACTGGAATACAGCTCTCAGCTACTTCTCCAGCACCATGCCTGCCTGCCATTGTGCTCTCTGCCATGATAATGGACTAAGTGTCTGAGACTGTAGACAAGCCTCCAAATAAATGCTTTCTTTTATAAGAGTTTTCTTGGTCATGGCGTTTCTTCACAGCAATAGAACACTGACTGAGACAGCTAGACAGTGAGCTAGCAAGCCCTGAGGCGTCACCTGTCTCTAGCTCCATAGTACTAGGACCGCAGTCACCACTCCTGGCTTTCCATGAAGATGCAGCTCAGGTTCTCATGCTTGCTCATCCAGCAGCTTAACCCCTGAGCCATCTCTCCAGCCCATGCCTGGTGTTTTTTATGTGGGTTCTGAGAATTAAACTTACCAACTGAGCCATCTCCCTAGCCCCAAGGTCTGAATTCTTTGCTCATGTTTTAACAATGTGAAATATGAAAAATTAGAATTCTGGGTCTTATTTTCCTCACCTTTCCAAAGGCCCTTTCAGCATGTACTAAGATCACCCATTCACTTTTACCTAGTTTTAGACCCCCTTTCCAAAATAACTGCAGTTGTTCCTGTGAAAATCAATTTACTTCGAGAATGGATACTTCTAAACTAGGGGTGGGGGGAACATCACTTTTTTTTTTTTTTGGTTTTTTGAGACAGGATTTCTCTTTGTAACAGCTCTAGCTGTCCTGGAATTCACTCTGTAGACCAGGCTGGCGTCAAACTCACAGAGATCTGCCAGTCTCTGCCTCCTGAGTGCTGGGATTAAAGGCCTGCACCACCATCGCCTGGTGGAAAAATCACTTTTATAATGTAGTAAAAGACATAAATAATAATATTACACTGTATCCCTATATATGTCCTTCATCTACACATAACTCCGACCTCTGAAAGGAGGTCATAAACCAGCCTCCATAAAGCTAAGACACAGAGGCTATTAAAGAAAGCTGTATGTCTCAACTGACTTAGATTCTCCTCAACAGGGAATGACCCATCTTAAGTCACTGGCAGAGGAGCAGAATTCACACAGTAACTGCCAATAAAATCACTCCTGTCTGTCCTTCTAGTGAAGGCCATCAGGGTCTGAGCAAGGGCATCTTGTATGCTTACAGCAGAGTTATGTGTAGCTTCTGAGACCCCAGAGGTCAGAATAGTACTTTGCCGAGGGTTCAAGGTCTGGAATGAGTTTCTGTAAGTACCTCAACCCACATCCAGTCTCGCAGTGAGTGAAGGAAGCAACGCCTCCACCTGAGTCATACACCATGCTGGTGGAGTTGGAGTAAAAATGAGGTATGGACTGGAAGGCCAGACCCTGGGGTCCTTTGTTGTTAGGCTGTAGAGGATGGGTTGTCTGGAGCACATTGGGAAGACCCTGCGTGTTTTAAAGCTGGGAAGCACAGAGATAATATGAGGGAACCAGGCATAGTGGTGCACACCTTTAATCCCAGCACTCAGGAGGCAGTGGCAGGTGGATGTCTGAGTTTAAGGCCATCCTGATCTACAGGCCTGAGACCCTGTGTAAGAGGGGAGGGAAGGAGCCTGGAATGCATTTGGGATGTGGAAGAGGAAGGTAGTACGATGGTTCGGAGCACTGACACAGACAGAGGTGAAATAGGAGAGACTAGGGATTATGCTAGCACTTCCTGCCACCTCTCCTACTTATCAGTCTGGTTTTTCTGCCTCCACTGTACCTTCCTTCAACACCTCGGGCATATCTGTAAAACCCATGATCGACAACTACCAGGAATATCTGTTTTTTCAACACACTTAATCCCATAGCATCCTTCATTCTCGAGTATACAAAAAGTGAGTGTGGATTACTTAAACATACAGTAGTCATAATTTTTTTCATAAAAATTTTCATCCCCATATCCCAATAACTCTGCTATTAATTCCTTAAGATACAAACCAAGAAGAGATCGAGAACTACGCTTCAAAACTGAATTAGTGGACTAATGAGACTGCTCAGCAGGTGATAGCACCTGCCTCCAAGCTCAATGACATGAGTTCCATTCCTGGGACCCACATGGTGGAAGGAGACAACTGATTTCCACAAGTTATCCTCTGACTTCCAAACACACCATGGCATATGTACATGTGCACACACATGTGTCTATACATACACATGCACACCAAAAAAGATCCTAAATTAAATACTTTTTATTTTCATGATAGGTGCTCTACATCAAGCAAACAAAGAAACTGTATGGTAGAATAAAAGCTGTTTAAAGTTCTGATGGATCTAGGGTCAAACTCCAGCTCTGCTAAATTACTATGAAGCAACTTTGTCAAATCAGTTTCTTATTGTGGAAACAGAAACTGAACTGACTTGGGTATTAAAACTATTTGGTGTAATGCCCAGTAAATGGCGACAATCAACAGCAATTAGATCTTGAGGCTTACCTCCCAAGTGCCGGGATAACAGGTTTGCACAATCACAACAGCTCTACTGCAGTTTGTTTGTTTGTTTGTTTGTTTTGTTTTGTTTTGTTTTGAGACAGGGTCTCTCTATACAGTTTGGCTGTCCTGGAAATTACTATGTAGACCAGGTGGCCTCAAATCCACAGAGATTCTCCTGCCTCTGCCTCCTGAGTGCTGGAATTAAAGGCATGCACCACCACATCTGCATTTTTTTTTTTTTTTTGGTGTTTCGAGACAGGGTTTCTCTGGATAGCTTTGGAGCCTATCCTGGCACTCGCTCTGGAGACCAGGCTGGCCTCGAACTCACAGAGATCCACCTGCCTCTGCCTCCCAAGTGCTGGGATTAAAGGCGTGTGCCAACAACGCCTGGCCTTACTGCATTTTTTAACTTGCCCAATACTTGCTAGGTCCAGACAAATACTGACCCCTTTCACTTCTGGGATTCTAAATAGATCCATACCCCAGGTGCTTTTAATCTGTTAGTAAATTCATAATATGGAAATGGCATTTTTATACATTTTCCCCCATATTACTCCCTGCACTCTAGCAAGAAATGTAAAGGTACAAGTCTCTCAAAAGTGTCACCAAGAGCTGAAAGAATGCTCAGTGCCAGACCCTGGAAATGTTTGCTGCTGATTCACTTCTGGCAAAAGAGTGTGAATCATCGTGTTCTGTTTCATTCACAGAAAACCATGAAAACAATAGATGGTCAGTGGATGTCAGCGGTCCAAGGACAGTGAGGGAATGGTGGAGCCCAGAGGACTTTTAGGGCTGAGAACCACACTATATTACAGTGATGGACATTTGCCTATATCCACAGAGTATACCCCTAAAGAGTAAACTCTAATATAAACTATGGACTTTTTTCCTTTTTCATTTGGTTTTTGTTTTCAAAACAGGGTTTCACTATGTAGTTCTGGCTATCCTAAAATTCATTATGGACCAGCTGGCTTTGAACTCTGAGAACCACCTGCCTCCAACTCTCAAGTGCTGGGATCAAAGGTGGGTGCTGTTATGCCCAGCCAAACAATGGACTTTAATTAGCATACTATTATTGGCTCATCAATTGGATTAATGAACAACATTAGTAACAGGAGAAAACTGGAAGGTAGCTAATAGGACTTGTCTGTATTTTTCTGAAAATCCTCCACGAACCTGAAACTGCTCACAAAACAAAAACATGACACAAAGGAAAGCCCTAGATGAAGGAGTCAATGCCTCAGGACTGACAGGACTCCCCCACTCCCAGAAGTCCATGCTAACTCTACAGTTCCTGATCTTCGAATATCCAACTTTTAGCTATACTATGTGGGGAAGGGGTGGGGCCAACAGATTGTTTATTTTCTACTTGATACATTTTGTATCTCTAATACTTGCCACACTGAAGTACACTAGAAATCAACAGCCAGGTGGAGGCTCAGGCCTGCATGGTGCAGGAGGATCACCAAGTTGAGGCCAGCCTGAGTTACATAGTGAAGAGTATCTCTCAAAACAAACAAACGACCCAACAAACACAGCACAGAGAAATCAAGGTTAGTTCTGTTCAAAACTTCAGTTGTTTGTTTGTACCTCACTATATATAGCCCAGGCTGCTCTTTGTAACAATCCTTCTGCCTCACCCTCCTGAGTGCAGATTACAGGACTGAACCACCATAGCTGGCTTTTTAAAAGGCTTAAAGGAACCAAAACAGGTTCCCATAGACTTCTTCCACTCAAAGAATTGCTGAACCTTCAGAACTAGAAAGACTTTGGAGATGTTGCAGTCTAGCTGTCATTTTACTGAAGGGAACAGCAAGGACAACACTCTTATATAAACCCCAAGTTAATGAACAATAACCAGCACATAGACCATCTAAGATGAAGACTCACCGCTTAGGTTTGAAGACAACTTTCTGTCCTCCTTCAAGTATCAGTAAAGCTTTTAGTTGTGTCCCTTTATAGCCCACATCAGCTTTAATGATTTTCTTAGTGGCCATGGCATGCATGATTGCTCCCAGCTCTGGTGTCTCTTCAGGGTACACTTCCCGGGGCACCACCCACTGGGCTGCAATCTCCCAAGGAGATTGCAGGGTGTGGTCCAATTTAGGCACCAGCTCCACCCGCAAGCCACTCATCATTCGGTGAAAAGCCCTCTGGTCCTCTCGGTTGGCAGCTGATGTATCTAAGTTGTCTATCAGGAAAACTTTGGTGAAGATAAAGATGACTAGGAGTATTGCTAACAGCACAACTCGCTGCTTTAGCTTCATGTTGGCCTCTTTTCCTCCTCCTCGACCCACTTTCTTGCTGGCTTATCAAGGAGAACAGGTGGTGATGATTAGCAAGGCGATTCCATGATTACATAGTTCTTCACTGCAGTGCCTCCACAACTCCTGCAGGCCAAAGCAGAAAGCAGGATTTGATCAGGAATTCTGTCCTTCTGTCTCCAATTCTGTCCTTTGCAAGCCTCTAATATGTTACATATCCTTTTAGTGATTGACTACTAATGCTCAGCTTGAAAAGGTCATTAACTAAAAACAGGATGGGAAAGACCTAAGAAGGAAGAACTGGATACATGAAAAATTCTAAGAAACACGCTCCCATTTTAATTAGGAAGTGGGATCATCTAGGAGTCATTTGGCTGCTCTACGTATTTCCAAAAATATCAAAATGAGAGGTGAAAACAAGGAAGCAAAACACTGTTCAAAATCCACAAGTAAATCCTTGCCATGTGTGATAATTTGCCAGCTCCTTTCCACAGTTTTCTGATGCCTTGAACAATAGGAACTCCCAAGAATAACAAGAGTCCAGTTGAGAGGCATAACTCCTTTTCAAATACAAATGCCCAGCAATCAGACAGGCCATAGCTGTTGTTCATGCAATTAAGCATGACACCCAGACACATACTCTCCTTAATCAGACCTCCACTAATTATTTTTCCTGGTAGAATAGGGATGAATACAGATAATCAAATCTGGATGAAGTAAAGGAAAAACATTCCCCTATACCATCTGGTTGTTAATAGAATATGATCAGACAGCTCATGAAATCTAAACCATAGCAACACTGCTATGTCTTGAATTGTGGGGACACACAGCAAGAGTACTAATGCCATGGACCTTAATGAGTGCAAAGTGCTGCTTCCAGTATGAGCTCGCCACACTCTGGGCAATTCTAAAAGCAGAGGGTGTCAAAACATACGGTTCAGTTTTATTTGTATGCTGAGAGGTTGCTCTCCACTCCCCTGGGCTTTGTTTGTTTGTTGTTTTTTGAGACCAGGTCTCAGGTAATTCAAGGCTGAACTCATGGTCTTCCTGCTAATAGCTCCCAAGTGCTGTGGTTACAGACATGGGCTACAATGCCCAGCTCCACAAGGCCATTTTAAAATGTGCACAAGCTTACTCTGCTATATGCCTACAGCCTGTACTGTACAGCACTGGGACAAAATAAATGACAAGAAGATAATAGGGTGTTGCTTCATTCTACAATTCATTCAACAACTCAAACCATTAATCTAAGAAATAAGACCAATACAAAAAAACAGAGCAAAGAACTGAGCTGAGACACGCCCACCTAAATTTGAGGCTGCTTCTTTAACAACTGGAAACAACCCAAGAGCAAAATTCTGAGCAATGCCTTGCCTTGAGCCAACTGATGTGACATTCATTCTCAACCATTCCTTCCTGTTCTTTTCATGAAGGAAGCAGAAAGTGAAAGTTAAATTCAAATCCTAATTACCCCCAGCCACCTGTTCTGCTTCATCACCATTTCTCATCACACTGTTAAGCTAGAACAAAAGCTGTGTAAGTACAACTAAAAATGTAATTGTTTTTATTTAGTTTTTTTTTAAGTTAGTACACAAAGTAATAGGTTTCATTATGCTACAATGTAATTGTGATGGTTATCAGATTTGGCATGGAGCTCAGTAAAAGCAGTTCCTGGTAATTATGCACAACAGCAGTATTAGGAGAGTGGATTTCAATATCAGCACCAATGATACTGCTGTTTCATTCGTTTGTTCAACAGAACACACTGCAGGGTGCAGTGATAAAGGAAACAGAAATACAGCAGCATCTTTTGCACCTCTATGCCCAAATAGTCACAGATAAACACTCTACACTTCTGGCTAAAGGGGGCAGCAAGACAGGCTCTTCCTTTCTATAAAATGCACTTTGGGACTAAAGTTTGATTGACTAGACTTTCATAATACATAATTTAATGGTTGTACATATTTTATGCAGAATAAAGAATAAACTTCCCTCATATTATAAAAAATAGCACCTCCAAATTTGTTTTGGCTGGGTGGATTCTGAAGCAATCTTCCTGTTCCCTCTTCCCTCTTCCGGGGAGTGTAGATATGTACCATTCCATCAGACTTGGGCTGTTTTGTTCGTTGTGCTGGGAATGATACCCAGGGCCTTGTGAATACTAACCAAGTGCTCTAACACTGAGCTATTCACGCCGGTCATATCTGTCTGTCTAATCACCAATACGATAGCAAGTTTTAGAAGTCCCAACATTAAGACAAAAAGGTTCAAATCTGAAACTCAGTTTGTAAGCTTTTTGTAAGTTATGAAATACCATCACCTTTTGAAAAGGCCTCAGAAAAACATACTCATTATTTCAGGGCTGCCTATAATTCACCTACTCTGGTAGAACAGAAATTCATATTGCAGGAATTGAATTCAACTGTTACATTATCACTATTCATCTTTGAAGAATTATAGTAAGAGCAGATGTGGAAAAAAGGAGAAGTGAGTTTTCATGTTTATGATTGATGAGTTGAGACCTTCAGGTAAAATAAGACTGCATGCAGTAAGTATATCACGATTCTCCTTTTCTTGAAAGGAGGAAAGAAACTGAGATAGGGCCACACTATGTAGTTCATGGGGGCCTTGAGCCCACAGCCATCTCAGTGTGGTGAGTGGTGGGATCACAGGCTGTGTCCACTGTCTTCCACTTCCCCAACCCCAGCCAGTTCTCTGCAGTGCTCAGCACCTCCTACTGGACCCTGGAAAGAACACATTTCTGGACCTGCAGGCTTCAATAGAGCCTAATTAGTCCCTTGACCACCCTGAATTCTAAAAATCCCTGAATAGCGCATTAAAGTTTTACTCCAAGTGGTATTAGGTGAGGCAGACCTCTCACACTGCCCACCTCGGCTTCCACCAATGTACTAACTTAGTGATGCTACTTCTCTCCTTAATGTATAGTTGCCCTTGTTTCCACCATTCCTCACCCTCAATGTCCTTAAAATACCTCCTTTCTCCTTACCTCTTATTTAAAGCCATTACTTTCTCTTAAGGCGCGCGTGTGTGTGTGTGTGTGTGTGTGTGTGTGTGTGTGGTTTCTCGAGACAGGGTTTCTCTGTATTGCTTTGGAGCCTGTCCTGGAACTCACTCTGTAGACCAGGCTGGCATCGAACTCACAGAGATCCGCCTGCCTCTCAAAGGCATGCACCACCAACGTCTGGCTATCAAGGCCCATCTTCAAGGGTGTCCTAGTCCCTCCCCACCCTCTATGTTGACACTTCCCTCATTCTGACCAGTGCATAACTACATTCTGCCTTAAATGGCCTTGTACACAGCTCCTATTTACCTGCCCAGAAGTACGGCTCCTTAGGATGATCCCCCTTGCTCCTTTACACTTGAGAAAGGATCCCCAAGACCCAGCTTCCAGGCTTTTTAAATGGTTATTATTATTATCCTTTTTGATTTGAGCCAAGCAGTATACTATATACTTTGCAAGCTGGATTTTTTTTTTAGATCATCCACTTTAGACATAAGAAAATAAAAGCAGGGGCACTGGGTATATTCCAAACTACCCATGAAAACCTCCCTAGCATTCCCAAAGCACCACTGTATGCCTGCTCTATTTCATGTCCTCACCTCCTGCTGTAAAATGCTCACACAGTACAACACTGTCCAGTTACACTGTGCTCATTTGTTTTCATGTTTGTTATATGGAACAGAGCCTACTTCAAAGAGCAAGTAGACTCAAGGTAATATCGTAACTCAGAAAGTGTTAAATATAAAAGAGGCAGTGCAAGTGGAACATTTGCAAATAGCATCCACACTAAAAGCTAGCGTGAACCCACAGTGCGCAGTCTGGGAAGTAGATCTTTATAAGCAGTTTTCCTAGGAAGCCTGTTTCACTCCCAGCAGCCCATGTGGGGCTTGCCACACAAGCTCATTCACTGTCATTCTTCACACACATACCACCACCCTGTGTGTGTGATACATGTTTGGAAGGACAAACCTTCAACTGTAAAGTGCTTCTACAAGAGCTTTATAGATTCAGAGGGAAACAACAAATGTGATATCATCTGTTCAAGAATCCAGTGGTGCTGCAAGGAAGGTAACAGGAAAAACCTCTTGATGCAGAGGTCTATAAACCATGCAATTAAAATTCACATATGTGGTAACTAAGGAACATGAGCACACCTAGCCCAATACTTACTGGGGTGTGGGAGGTGTCCTCTAAGTCACAGCTCTGGGGAGGCTCTGAGCCTCATTAGCAGCCTCACCCTCCTTTGAATGGGTCTCTGATTTGACTTCACACTAATCCCAACTTTTATTCACAGCGATGAAAAGTGAAAGTTTCGGTAAAAGTGAACAGAAGTTTCTTTCTTTCTTTCTTTCTTTCTTTCTTTCTTTCTTTCTTTCTTTCTTCCTTTCTCTCTCTCTCTCTCTCTCTCTCTCTCTCTCTCTCTCTCTCTCGCTAGAATCTCCAGTCAAAATAGGCTTTTACCACATAAAGGAGAGCCTTGTGACTGTAAAGTACCACAAAATAAATAATATTCAGTAACAAACGTTTTGTGCAGAGGACTAGGGAAATTGTAACGTAAGGAGACTTCATTAAATAGCTAGTATGTGATCACATTTATGCATGCTCTCGCCTTGTCTCCCATCCTGCCTACAAACTATAAGGTCCCTTTTCTCAAACAATCTCTTTGGAAAGAGCTGGTTTCAGCAAAACTGAAGATTTGGTAAGTGTAAGAAAAGAATAAGATCTCAATGTGAAGTTTTTACATTTGTATATTTATTTTGACTGTATGGGCAAACACACCCAAGACACAAAGGACCTCCTTGTGGGTTCTGAGGATTGAACTCACGGGTTCAAGTGCTTGGTGGCAAGTGCCTTTGCCTGTAGAGGCTATGTAATGAGATAGCCAAGATTTTAATTTGATTAAGATTAACTTGCTATTTCCACAGTTAAACATCAAAAGTTCCTCCCACCAAAGGGTGGGGTCTATTTTTCCTCCTCCTGATTTGAGCTGGCTTTGCAGTTTGCTTTGATCAAAAGACTATACAAGTGGCTGTGTCCCACTTTTTGAACCTAGGCATTAAGTCACCTGGCAGTTTCCACATTCACTTTTTGGATCTAGCTACTATGTAGAGACAGTTTGGTTAGACTGCCTCATGAGTGATATGTATAGATAGAGGCTTCATGACCTAAATAGATAAGAGGCACCCTGCTAGTCTGGCCATCTCAGCTGAAACACCAAAAAGGTAAGTAAAGTGATCAAAGGCATTCCAGTCTCAGATGAATTCTGAGATGCACAGAGCCATACATGAGACTCTAGACCATACCAGGTGGACAGTAACCAATTGGCTGACAACACATGACCTATACAATTATAAGAAAAAACATATCACTGACTTATGCAACTGTATTCTGAAGCAGTTCTTTCTCTATCATGTCTTTCATCAACTCTTTTAGTGACCTTAAATTCCGGAGGTGGAGCTGGGGGACAGGAAAACAAGGTATACAGCTAAAAACAATTTGGGAGGTAGGAGTGTTGACACTAAATTAATCATTAACCATAAATAAAGAACAGATTGATAAATGGTTAGACCAGTTTATTCTTATAAATGATTACTAATACCTTTTATGGAGCAAGTTATTGTAAAAGTTATGTGTTTGTTATTTCTTTTCTACCATGTATTGTAGATGTTTAAGAAGATAGTCTCTTAGAAGTAACACAAAAAGTAGATTTTCAACTTGACTATGTTAATTTTCATTGCTGTGATAAAATACTTAACAAATTAGATTAAAGGAGGAAGCATTTATTTGGACTTATGGGTTAGAGGTTTTGGTCTATCAGTATCCAGCTCCACTGATTCTGTGCCCAAGATGAGGGAGAACATTACAGGAAGCATGTGGCAGAGCAAAGATGCTCGCTCGCCACATGGTGGCCAGGAAGCAGAGGAAAAAAAAAAAAGGTCTAGCAATAATGTTACACTCTTTAAAGGCATCCCCACTGATCTACTTCCAGCTAGGCTACTAAAAGTCACTCATCTATGAACTCATCAATGGGTTGATGAAATTAGCACTCTCATTCGTAATCCAGTCAGTTCCCAACATCCTCACCTCTGAACAATGCACTGGGGCCATGCTTTAATACACAAGTTTGGGAGAGTCATTTTATATCCAACCCTAACATGAATCATTTACTAAAATCTACTTGCAGACTTCACAATCTTACTTATAATTATGCAGTACAACTAAGGTTAATATCACATACTCATACTACAGGTGCTCACCTTATGATGCCTTTGTACTTCAGCCAAAGCATAAACAACAGCAAAACTCTAAACCCTTTAAAATAGAGGGCTCAATATACTTTCACTGTGATGTACTGACCCTTTTGATTTTTAACTGACATTCCATTACAGCAGAAAGTCACATCATCCTTATAATTAGCTATTAGGATTTTACATCCTTTGCCCCTTAGCAACAAATACAATTCCACCATGAGCAATGTAACTAAAACAGGTGGGAAGCATGACCTAAATTCCATTTCACACAAAAATCAAAAATACAGCATGCCTTTCATTCAGAAAATTCACTCTGTGTTTAAAGATGATGACTTTGTCTTTAAAACTGTTTAAGGCTTAAGGCTCTTAAAACTTGAGAGCAACTTAAAGCACAGATATTAAAATAAAATCCAATTCCCACATAGTCCAAATTGAACTGTGAGATTTTCCTTAAAATTTTTATTTCCATTTAAAGATCTATACAATATCTGAAAAATAAGACTCTTCCATGTGAAATCTTTTAATAGTTCCTTGTGAAGGACATCAGTTAAAAATGATCACCAGGCTTTAATGAAGCATTAGGAAACTTGCCCCCAGGTGTGAGACTAAAATGAAAAGGGCAACAAAAAACTACTCTCTCAGAAAAAATAAATTAAAAAAAAAAAAAAGTGCAACCCATCTCATTCAAACTTTAATTCAGGAAAACTTCTTTTTTTTTGTTTTTCGAGACAGGGTTTCTCTGTGTAGCTTTGGAGCCTATCCTGGCACTGGCTCTGGAGACCAGGGTGGCCTTGAACTCACAGAGATCTGCCTGCCTCTGCCTCCCCAGTGCTGAGAGAGAGAGGTGGGGGGGGGGGACTATACCTTTAGCAAGACCTGGTGCAGAAAACAGAGACCCAGACACTCAGTGGACAGTGCTTTAAAGGTACGAAGTGTAACGAGGCTTCCTACATTCTAGGTGTTTCACTACTCAATTCCATAACCACCACTGAAGGCTATGTTAGGACATTCTAAACTATTGTGACTGCTAACTCAGTTCCTGATGTTGGCTGGAATTGGGAGTAAGGACAATCTGGAGATGTTAAAAGAATGGAGAAAGTTCAAGAAGACATTGCCCATGAGTGATATATGGATGATATAGATGGTTTTCTTCTCTTTTGTTTGCTTTTTGCAAGGCAGCTCTGGCTGCCTTGCAACTCATTTGTAGACCAGGTTGACCTCGAACTCACAGAGATCTGCCTGCCTCTGCCTCCCTGAGTGCTGGGATTAAAGGCATGCACCACCATCTTCTGGGGACAATGGTTTTCTGAAACAAGATCCAACTTAGGACTTCCAAGTTATTTTCTTTTTATGCATATGTGTGTGGTATTCACATGTATATGTATACACATTCTCTACTTTATTTACTGAGGTGGAGTCCCTCGCTGATTGAGCTAGTCTAATTAGTCAGTTTACCCAGGGGATCCTGTCTCAGCCTCTGAGTGCTGGGATTAAAAGCTACCATGTGCTCTTAGTTTTTATTCAGATCCAAACTCAAGTCCTCATGTTTTCATGGTAAGAACCTTATTCATCGAATCTTCTCTCCAGTCCTATTTTGTCTCCAGGAAGAACACACAATATAAAATGCATATATGCAGGATGAAAGCCAGGGGAAAAGAACAAGAGAAGAATTAATAAGGTCTTTGGGAAACCACACAGTGGTTACAAAGTTCAGTCGATAATTCTCCAAGAGTCTATAGAATGTAACAAGACTATTATTTAACTATCTTAAATGTGATCTCAGGAAGAAGAGTGACCTAGGTTCTGCTCCACAGAAGGCCAGAAGCTGCACAGCTTTCCTACCCAGATAGAAGACAGGCAGATCCAGTAAGTAAAAAAGCAAGGGTAAACAGCACAAACAGCCTACATTTCACAATCACCTCAAAGCCTTGTTTAATTACTGTCAGTAATGGATGCTAGCAATCCTAAACTTGAGACAAGAAGGATTAGACTACACTATTTAAAAAGAAACCAAGCCTACAACATATTGTAAGACTTTTCTCACAAAAGTATGCCTAAAATAAGAATATGCACTTAATGCATTATGCCCTGGCATTAGATAAACGAGGCAAAGGTACGCACACAGCAGAGTCAACATCTGAGACATGGACTAACAGACTTCCTTATTCTGCACTTAGCTCCTTCCTTCTCATGCATTCATAACTTCACACCCCTTGGCCTCCTTTTAAACAGTCTCCTCTAAAGTGGCCACCACCTTCCTACAAAATCCTGACCTCAAACATACCAAAGCTCCCTGTCTCAATCTGCACCACACCTGACATTCAGCTCTGCATCCCCAAGATTCTTTAGGTCTAGAGGCAGGCATTTCTTTTGTTTTCGGCAAGAAAAAAATCGTATCAGGAAATCTTTTCATTATTTAGAGAATAGTTTATTAATTTCTGTAATCAAGCCCACGAAGCAGAGGATCTCTAGTAGGCAGCTCTCCCTGTCATGTTGACATTATAAGTTAGTCAAATAGGAATTTCTGTAGCAAAGCAAGGGCTTCTGTTCTGCAACCCAGGCCCACGTTATTGAACTCATTAGTCACACACAGGCTCAAAGAAGGAAACGAGAGAGAGATGTGCAGATGATGGAGAAGTACTTAAGGGAGAAAGAGCCTTCCTTTCCCATATCCAACCTAAGGAGCATGAGGACAGCCAGTACTGATGCTGCTTGTATGGTTTTACCAAGAATCCCAAGTTCTTCTATTAAGGTAAAAACACTGGCTATCCATCCAACCGCTCAGCCAGTATAGGCTGCAGAAGGTGTATGCAGCTCCTCGTGACCAGAGTTTGGACAGGCTGCAGAGGGCTGGAACACCATATAGTCACAGGACTGAATCTCAAGACAACACCAATAAACAGTACCCTTTGCAGACACCTGCCTTAACAGCACATTTCTGACAGAAATCTGAAACACACAGTATTGGCCTTTTTAAAAATCATTCCCTTTGATTGAAAGGAGCTAAAAAAAAAATCTAGTTATTTGCAACCAAATACCTATGTTTTCCTCACACTAATTTCCATTTACTAATTCAACCAACAAATAGACTATGCACCCTTTGAATTACAACTGTAGGGTCTCAGGGTAACTGTGCTCCCTTCCTCAATCCACAAAACTCACCCTGAATTCAATCACAGACCATCCTGACATCGGTATCTCCTTCTACTGTAACTGTGAGCACTCTAGTATGAGATCTTAGCACTCACCAAGGGTTAAAGTGTAAATAGTTATCAACTTGAAGGCTGAACTTTCTGGCTTTACACTTACAGCACTGAAATGGTAGTCAGAGGGAGATAATTCATGTCCTAAAAGTAAACAGAAAATTTCATTTAGGAATTGAAAATTCAGAAAAGATTTTTTAAAACAACAGAAGCTTTAAGGCTGTATGAAAAAGCTGAAATGGAAATCAAGAGCAGTGACTAAAAGTAAATAATCATTAACAGCATAAAATTACTACATGACGTAAAAGATTATGAAAAATAAAAGCCAGTGACTTGCTTTTTCCAAAGTATACTTTTGTTCAAAATATACAAAACAAGGCCTGTGTTTAAATCAACTGCACCTATTTTCTCACTAGCTCTAAGGAAACAAATCAACCCCATTTTCACAAGGAAAGTTATGAATCCCAAATTTTTTTCGTTCTTTTCTCTTTTTTTGAGATAGGGTTTCTCTGTGTAGCAGTCCTAGCTGTCCTGGAACTACTAGCTATGTAGACCAGGCTGGCCTCGAACTCACAGAGATCCACCTGCCTCTGCCTCCCGAGGGGTAGGTTTAAGAGACGAACCAAGCCATGCATTATTCTCCTTTGATAAGCATTTTCAAATGTGGAATGGGCATCTTGTTGGTGGGTAACTGTTGGTTCTGGGACACAAAGTCCGACATGTTCACAAACTTTAAGAAAGTTATTAACCTAATACAATAATTTTACATTTACTTTAAATTGGTTCAGGGCCTGCACAAATAAGTTAGCATCTTTAATACCTGGACCTGTTTCTCAGGACAATAAATGACATGCAGAAGTGCTCTCGCTTAGCTCAAAGGTCTTGCATAAATTCAAGGAATGAGAAGGACAATGAAATCACTAGCCGAGTGAAATTCATGCATGAATTTACAGCCCGAGTAATATAGGCATGGTTAATAAATGACAATCTTGACTTTACCCGATTATTGATTTACTACAACGTCTAGACCTCAATGGTGGAAAGACGGCATTCTTTTTTTTTTTTTTTTTTTTTTCTTCCAACCTCCAGAGGGAAACTGGCTAAGTAGATGACCCTGACACCTGGCTCTAGACCCAAGTGACAATGTTAAACATTTCTTTTTCCCAAATTGTAAACTCCTTACCCATCCTACTGGAGATAAGTCTTTAAACGAAGAAATTGTGTAAGACCATCCACGACTTGTTCCCCCTTTTCTCCTTCATATCAGGGGCCTGACAGATAACTGACTCCCGATTAAAAAGAATGTCTTATCACACTCCACAATCAAGGGCACAGCTTGACAACGTTCACATTCATCATTAAGGCAACGTCTGAGTTCGCTCTCAAACGCAGGGCCATCACACCCGGAAACGAAACCGCCAGCGCAGCCCACTCTGGACTACAGTCTCCTCTCAAGTTGTGCCCCACGGCGCTCTGAGCGCACGACCCCAGGACACTGCTGCCCTCTCCGGCCCGGGGCCTGCAGGTCACTCGCGCTCCTCGGCCACCGTGCGGGCCCGGTAGGGGCTCAACGAGAGCGCGCTCTTCGGCCACCATGAGGGCCCGGTAGGGACTCAACGAGAGCGCGCTCCTCCCTGGGCCACCGACACCAGCTTAGCGTGAGAGGACGGCGACGCCAGGGTTGGGAGCCTCTGGGGACAGTGCTCCGCAGCAGCGGGCACCGGTCACCGCAAGGACTCCCGGCCGTCTGCGCCTCAGCAGGGCCGGCACCACCGGCCGAGCCGCCCGCAGCCTCGCGGGGAAGCCGGGAGCCCCGCATCCGGCCCCGGAGGGAGGTGCCCCGCCCCCGCCGTCCCGCGCTTTTCCCGCCCTCCCTCCCTCCCTCCCTCCCTCCCGCCGTCCCCGGGCGGGGGGTCGCGCGCCCTCTCCCGCCGCGCCGCTCACCTGGCGGGCCTCAGGCTCGCTCCATAGCCGCCGCGCGCTGCGGTGCGGCGCGGCCCGGCCGCCCCCGCCGCCTCCGGGGAGGGGCAGCCCCACGCCGCGCTCACCGCCCCCAGCCTCCGCCGCCGCCACTGCGGCTCCGCCCACTGCCGGCCCGGCCATTCCCCGGCCGCCGCTCCCCACGGAGCCGGCCGCTCCACACCCACCCCCGCCTCCGCGCCGCTTGGCTGTTGGTACGGTCCTAGCGGAACGCCCTCCCCACGGCCAATCCCAGCGCGCACTGGGCGCAGCCCCGCCCCAGTTGCGGATGGGCGGGACTACCGGGCCGCTCCGGACCGCCCTCTTTAACCCCTTCACTCCCACTGCGTTCAACTCCGCAGGCACCGTCCGCGGGGATCCCCCAAGCCCCTTTACTTTAGCTTCTGGCTGCTCTCTTATCTCCACTTTTTTCTTTCCCGCAGTCATCTAGGAGAAGTTCTATTCGGGAGAAATAATTTTCTTCTTCCCTGTCTTGACTTCTCCTTGGAGATTTCTGCCTAAAAGTGTCCTTCCCTGACCAAAAGAGGCCAGACTTCTCACCCTGGGAAGCGCTCCAACTTCGGGTCAGAGCAGAGCTCCCCGCTATACCTTTCCAGTAGCACTTAACAAAATCCTGATTATTTTATTGGAATAGCAGTTGTTTTAGGTTTGTCCCTTGCGGTGGACTGTAAGCCGTAAGAGGGCAAATCAGACGCGCTTTGGCTTCCAGTACCCCGCACCCACCCACTAGACTTCTGATGAGTGAATGAGATGCTCCTCCCCGCCCTTAACGTGTGTCCTCTCCAGTCACTCCACACACAGCATCTACTGTGTAATGCTTATATTTTGTCACCATATACTCAGCTTACATATATGCCTGACCCTAAAATATTATGGTGTTCATTCTTCCTGGGATACGATTTGTATGGGAAGGATGGGGCCTAAGCAGGCATTTCTTTCAAGAAGGGAAAAAAACGATCGGACTTTTTTCCCCCCTCCCTGCCTGTATGCGATAGTAGGTATGCCGTTTAACATCTCTTGAGTATAAGGTTCCTTGGAAAATGGCAGTTAATCACAGTACCTTCTTCACAAGACTGCTGTGAGGTTTAAATAGGAAATGTGTGCAGAAAATACATTATTGTGTGAAGTTAGGTGTTATTCGTGTGCATGTTGAGCACTTTCAAGATCAGGAGATCCAGGGAAGTTGTTATTGGACTTGACACCCAACCCTAGACAACCTAGTGAGAGAAAGAGGCCTTAATCACTGGAAGGAGTACACAGGTCAGCACAGAAGGCACCGTGTCAGCCTTTTACTAGGGGTTGAAAAGGTTTGCGGTCACTATCTGACTGTGGGATGCACAATTTGGGGGGGGGAATTGGATGGTAATGAGAATCTGCCTTATTTCCCAACCGGAACATGGGTCTGCTTGCAGTCGGCCCTCCTTCTCAGACACATGCAACAAAAGAGGAAGTAAACAGTTCCCTCAAACACTGCACCCAAAAGTGTCCCTTCTTCTCTGTCATCCTGATGACACTGAGGATGGACTCCGGCCCTCACTACTGGGGGAAGGCTGGCTCACCAGAAGCCTAGTCTCTGAAGGAGGTGGTCCAGGGAGACAATCCATTCAGGTACTTAACTTCACGACCATCCCACAGACTGCAGTAAAAACTCTTCCTCAGAGGGTTCAGAATCTCTGTGTCAATGCTTTCACCCAGAACAACTGGTCTGTCTCTCGGTTTTCCTGTCACCAGCCTACATGTCTCAGGCTCTCTGCGGCTGCATGCATGGCACCAGTGCTGTGCCTGACAGACACTCCATGGCATCCCCAGGCCTGTAACAGCACACACAGGCAATATATTCTCAGTGTTGTGAGGGATGTGATCATCTGAATACGAGTGACTAGCACACAGGAAGCAGCTGCAAGGAAGACAGACCACCTAAATTATGCATCGCAGACTGTGAATCAGAGTCTGGGAGGAGTGTGGGCTGGAGTTGTCAGGGAGGAAGGATTGAGGTGAGCAAAATATGGGTGGGAGCAGAGAATAACAATATGAACCAAAGCTGTGCAGTGTTATGAGAAGTTATAAGTGATATCCTGGGCAGATAATACAGGGCAGACGTGTTCATTCATTCGTTCATTTGTACATCCATTTATCTACTGGATATATGAGTGCCAGACATCAGACTGAACTTCGACGATGCAGAGATGAACAGGGCCCTGGCCCCATCTCCAAGAAGCCTTCAGGCTCGGTGGAGTTCCTTCCAGAAATCAGAGAACTTGTAGAGTTGTATTCCTTTCCCTGGTCATTCGATGTGCTGTGGTTTTAAGTATCTAGCTAATCTCCTCTTGGCCTTTCTCTCCCCTGCCCCAAGACTGCGAGCTTCTTAAAGCCACAGACTGTGACTTTATGTAATGGAGGGCCTTCTCCAGTGCACATGTTCATTGAGTTGAAACCAGAGCAGGAAACAGGTTGTCCCTTTCCCACGGAGAGCAGTGGACCACTCTCAGCAGAGAAATAGTAGTGGAATACTACCAGAGGCTAGCCTGTGGCCCGCACAATTCACCAGGACCCTTTGTGCTTGGCATATACAGTTCCAGCATACCTCTCTAGTGCATTCCTTAAACTCTTCCCAACAGGGTGTACCAGTGCTTCTTTCTCAGCCAGTGAGACTCCCTCCTCCATGACCCAGCCTCAGGAGTGCTAAGCATCTCTCCTGCCATTTGGCCTTTCATGGGCTTTCCAGCTGTGTGGCCTTTCCTGAACCCCTTGGGAGCCTTGACTGGACCCTCTGATGGTGTAGTTTATTGAGGCTTTGCAGGATTTCTCTGTCACTATTCCCATGGGTACAAAGCCTTGCAATGCCAAAGAAAGTGTTGTGTTGATTTCTGTGTCTTCCGTAGCATCAGCATTGTACATGGATGTAGAAGGAGAGCCCTCAGAATACTCAGTCTAGGAGCCTGGGGAGAGAGTGGCAAGGAAGATTAGGGAGCGATGAAGCACACACACAATCTGCCATTCCCTGCCATCTCAGCTGCCTCTGGGAAGTCTTGTTCTCTGCAAGCAGCTCTCCCTGGACAGTAGCTTCTACCTTTCTTTCCCTACAGAACGGATGCCTTTCTTTCATTTTAATACCACCTCTGCAGAATTGCTCTCAGCCTTCTCCTTTCTGATGGCAGTAAACTGCCTGCCTGATCCTTCACAGGGCACCTCTACCGACACCACCTGAGCAAGTCGTTCATGTCCCAGGGTAGCATGGTGCGCTACCTACAAACACAAAGGCAGCTTCTAGCTTGTGACAATCAGGCCATGTGCTCCGAAAGAGGTAGAAATCTTCCAGTTATGTTTTCTTACCCTTGTAACACTTGTTAAAGAGCTGCGTTATTGAGATATAAGCTTTAAACATACAATTCACTGCCTTTTAGTATATTTACAGAGTTGAGTCAACATTATTATACCTGGATTTTAAACTATCATCCCTCCCAAGATAGTATGGACCATTTTCTCTCATTATGAAATCTATCTAGCTCTATTTTTAAAATATGCACATTAAAGCAAAAAAAAAGAGGAAAAACAATAATAAGAGAGTGAAAGTCTTCAGAGGACTGTAGCTGTTACAGCTGTGATTCCCTTAACTGCCCTGTGTAGCAACAGAAGTTTAATAACAAAGCCACATACTATGTTGGGGTGTGCAGTCCAACAATTTCCAGGGCCACATCTTTGAACACATTCCAATTTGTTGTGGCTCTCTCTAGTGCTACATATTGGCTCTTCTGCAGTTTGAGCAGAGACGATTCTACAATCCAGTTCTCAAAGGCAGCAGCTCTGTAATATGGCAAAGACAGCACCACATTCCCTGAGTAGTTCACTTAATATCTTCTGTGTATTTGTAGAGGAAGCAAAGAAGCTCTTTGTTTTTGTTTCTGTTTTGAAACAGGGTCTCCCTGTGTAGCCCTGGCTAACCTAGAACTCACTATGTAGACAAGGCTGGCCTCAAACTCACAGAGATCCACCTGCCTCTGCCTGCTGCCTCCATGCCTCACCTAAATGCTTTAGTTTTTATGAACTCAGTTTACTGCATGAAGTAGTTACAGTTACATGGACGTTCTGGTTTTTTTTTTTTTTTTTACCTTTCTTCAAAACCAGGAAGCCTCTACCATGAACAGTAACATGGCCCAGTCTCTCTTATGGACCCTCTGGAATATTCTAGAGCTGCTATTCTCCAGCAGGCTGCATAGGCAGTCAAAATATCTTTACACCTGCCTCATACTCAAAGATTGGAATTTAAATATCATGGGTCAGATCCTAGAAGGATTTTTTCAAATTCTAAGTTTATTCTGCCCTGTAACCAAAGCTGGCACTCATTGTTTTACTAATGACTAAGCCAGGATCATATTCCTAGGCTGGATTGTACAAGGGTGGCATCTTTATAGGACAAAGATAAGTTGAACTGGTGATTTTATATATAATGCAAGCTAATTATGGGTGATTGATTTCTGGTTTGAGTTCAAGTAGGTTGGCTTTTGGAAGGCCTTCTACAAGAAGCCAAACATTTCTCTCTAGATAAATAGAGCCTGTAGTGAGCAAGGATGAGGAAGATGGGCAGGAAGCCAGCGCCCTGTGCAATTCAGCTGCCTCCTCTGGTTGTACCAGATCCCCATGGTTGCTTCCAGTGAGGCCTGACCTTTCAAACACCTGGAGCTGACAAGCACAAAGGGAAGAAAGCAAAGTAGACCAATATAAGAAAACCACAGCTTCAGGAAATGGCCTCTTCTTCAAGCCATTTGCTAAATTTAAGTGTCCACACACACACACACACACACTGCTTCATGAGATATCTGATAAATTCATCATCAGACAATTTCATCAGTGTGCAAATATCAGAGCATGCATTTACTCAAAGATGGTAATAAGAATTTTTTTAGCTTCATTGTACTGTATGGAACACAGATGCAGGTTATCATTGATTGAAATGTCATTGTGTGGCACATGACTGTAGATATACAGATATAGATCTTTAAATACTGAGCAGGCCAAATAAAAAATAGATATGAGTGGAAACCTGGGCCTTTCACCCCTAGTTAGCAACCATCTCCTAGAGGATAGATATGGAACAAGGAATTGGCCCAGGAAGGAATACAAGGTGCTTAGCAGAGCAGGACTATAAGCTTAGTGATAAAGGAGCATTACCTCACTGACATACTTGGGGTACCCTTCAGGGATCCTGTAGTAAAAAGGGGGTGATGAGGTGTGTCAGGGAGGTCCCTGAGACAAGAAGTACAGAGGACCTATGAGTGATGTCGGCAAAGATTTTCATTGGCACTAGCAAATCACTGGTGGCAATAATACTAAGTTGACACTTCTTTCATGACAACGCAAAATTAAAGGGGGCACGTAGCTTAAGAGTAAACCTAAGATCCAGGGAGGTGACTCTAGGAGTAGAATCATTTGCTACTAAGCCTGATGACCTGATGGCCCACTTAGTGGAAGGAGAAAGGACCTCTAGCTACTTGTTCTCTGGCCTTCATATGCATACTGTGATGCATGTATGCCCTGTACAAACACACACACACACACACACACACACACACACACACACACACACACAGAGAGAGAGAGAGAGAGAGAGAGAGAGAGAGAGAGACAGAGACAGAGACAGAGACAGAGACAGAGGGAGGGAGAGAGAAAGGGAGGAAGGATGAGAGAAAGAGAGAAAAGAGAGAGATTTTTCTTTTCTTTCTTTCTTTTTTTTTGGGGGGGGTTGAGACAGGGTTTCTCTGTGTAGCTTTGGAGCCTATCCTGGCACTGGCTCTGGAGACCAGGCTGGCCTTGAACTCACAGAGATCTGCCTGCCTCTGCCTCCCAAGTGTTGGGATTAAAGGCATGCGCCACCAATGCCCAGCCCAGCGAAAAGAGAGATTTCTTAAGATAGTGCCTAAATTTCATTGTATCCAGCTCCCCCCTCCTCCCAGCCCCACCACTGCTAAGTTTACCCCGAATTATGCCAATAGTTCAATTCGTGCCAACTCAATGAGCCACAGAATTCCCAGACATCTGGTTAAACACTGTTTCTGGATCCGTCTTTGGAAATATTTCCAGAATATATCAGCATTTGAATGAAGGGCCCAAGTAGAGCAGGTAACTCTCCACACATGGGTGAGCATCATCCACCTTGATCTTCCTGCTCTGGAGAGTCTGAATAAAGCAGAAGTGGAGAAAGTCGACTTTGCCCTCTGCCTGGCTGCAGCCCTATGACATTGATCTTCTGTGACTTTCATCTGCCATCTTCAGATCTGGCCTAGAGGCACCACTAGCAACACAGCTCTCAGGCATCTAAACTGTATCACTGGCTTGCCTGGGTCTCCAGCTTGCAGACTGTGGTCACCCTCAGCTTCCACAATTGCCTGAGTCAATACCTTATAATAAGCTTCTTACTAAATATTTTATGTATGTATATTGTGGTGGTTTGAATGAAAATAGCTCCCACAGACTTTGAATGCTTGATCCCTAGTCAGGGGAGCTGTCTGGGAAGGATTAGGAGGTGTGGTCTTGTTGGAAGAAGTGTGTTGTTGGGTGTGGGCTCTGAGGCTTCAAAAGCCCATGCCAGGCTGAGTGTCTCTCTCTCTGCTGCCCATAGATCAGGATGTAAAGCTCTCATTTCTTTCTCCAGCACCATGTCTGCCTGCCTCCTGCCATGCTCCTGATGTGATGACAGTGGACTTAACCTGTGAAACTGTAAGCAAACCCCCAACTAAATTCTTTTATAAGAGTTACCTTGGCCATAGTAACGTAACTCTCCACAGCAATAGACTACACACACACACACACACACACACACACACACACACACACACACACACACACACAAAGCAGAGCTTGGGGGAAGATTGAACCTGTTGGCTCTGTCTTCAAAGAGAACAGCGACTCATACAGATTTAATAGTAGAGGCTGAATGTGCTCCCCCCACTCCAGTTCATATGTTCCAGCTAAAATCTTACTGTGATAGTATTACTTTGGGAAACAATCAGGTCATAAATGCACAGCTTTCATGAATAGCCTTAGAGCCCTTAAGAGAAGAGACATTAGAGAGAGGGAGAGATGATCTATCTCTGCTCTCTGCCATGATAGAGACAAGGAAACAAGGAAGCAGGCCCACAGCAGACACCTGATGTCTGTCAGTCCCTTCGTTTGTACTTTTCAACCTCCAGAAAATGAGAAATAGATTCATGCCATTGAAACCCCTCTCCATAATGTTCTGTTAGCATAACCGCCCCCCCCCCTGTCTCCAGTTCATTCCCATGCAATCCAGATATCTTCTACGAAAACTTCATCTAAAAAGCTTCTTCTAGGGCTGGAGAGATGGCTCAGAGGTTAAGAGCACTGACTGCTCTTCCAGAGGTCCTGAATTCAATTCCCAGCAACCACATGGTGGCTCACAACCACCTCTAATGAGATCTGGTGCCCTCTTCTGGTGTGCAGATATACATGGAAGCAGAAAGTTGTATACACAATAAATGAATAAATTCTTTAAAAACAAAACAAAACAAAACAAAACTTCTTCTAGAAGGAAACCTTGCACACAGTGCTTACAGCCCTTAGTGACCCAAAGGTCACAGGCCAAGTTCTTACCAGAAGCAGCCTGGGGGTTCCACTTCCTCTAGAGCTTTCTTGCCTTCCCTCATGGGTTTGCACTCTGAGAAAGAAGGACCTCCATGTAGCACTGCGTACTCCATGCCAGTTCTTGTTTCTGCTTTTTCTAAGGCTCTTGATTCTGCTAGGAATTCCCTTCCCACTTTCCTCCAGCCTTACTCATCCTTTAAAATGTCATCTCTGCTGAAAAGCTAAGCGCCCTGCCTCTCAGCTCCCCTAGCAACCTATGCATCCCCCTCCCTTATATTGATCTGGCCCATTCTCTTCTAAATATAGGCATTTATATAACTATCAATTTCTTATATGCGTTAGGTCAGCTACATCCTACACATTTTGGTATCTTCTGATTTTGTTTAAATTCACCACACAGTAGCTTCTAATTTTGCTGGAGTTTTATTCTCCATCCACTGGTTATTTAGGAGTGTGCTGTTTAGTTCCCACATGTAGGAATTTCAGTTTTTCTCCCATGTTATCAATCTCAAGTTATGTGTCACTGCAGTCAGGAAACATGCTTGACTTTTTAAAAAATCTGTTGAGCCTTATTTTATGGTCTAACACTTGAACTCTCCTAAGAAACACTCCTAGTAAACTTGAGAAAAAGTCTAATTCTGGCCGGGCGTTGGTGCATGCCTTTAATCCCAGCACTCCAGAGGCAGAGGCAGGTGGATCTCTGTGCGTTCGAGGCCAGCCTGGTCTCCAGAGCGAGTGCGAGTGCCAGGATAGGCCTCAAAGCTACACAGAGAAACCCTGTCTTGAAACACCAAAAACAAAAAACAAAACAAAAAACAAAACAAAAAAAAGTCTAATTCTGTTGTTGGACACAAGAAAACTCAAGGCCCACTGGCAGAGTCATTATTGACTCTCTTATTTCCATGTTGGTCCTTCTGTCTAGATGTCCTATTCAGTATTTAAGTGGGGGGCTTTGAAGTCTTCAGCTATCTTGTTCAAATTTCAATTCTGTCAGTTTTTTTTTTTTGTGTGTGTGTTTTTTGGGTTCCTATGATAGGCTGCATACATCTTTATAAATTCCACATCTTCTTCTTTCCTTTCTTTTTTCTTTTTTTTGGGGGGGGGTTTAGACAGGGTTTCTCCATGCAGCACTGGCTGTCCTGGAACTAGTTCACATCTTTTCAATAGATTGACACTTAATCTCTGTAAAATGGCCTTTTTTGTCCCTTGAAGTAATTTTTGCTGTAAAGACTGAAACTAGCATAGCTACTCAAGCTCTCTTTTGATTACTATTTGCATTTTTTTGCCATTCTTTGACTTTCAACTATTTAGACAACCTAAAGATGTGTCTTATAGATATAATATGGTCAGATCATGCATCTTACACATCCTGTCAGAGTATTCATAGCTACTAAGGTAACTTTGTATGAGCTGAGATCTGTGTGGCTCAGTTTGATATGTTTTCTATGTACGTATGACTCTTTCATTCCTTTGTTCTTGCTATTGTTTTCTTCCCAGGCTTAGTCACTGTTTCCTAGCATATAGTTCTTTGAGCTTATGGGTGAGTTTTTTGTTAGGTTGGTTTTTTGTGGTACTGGTGATGGGACCTAGGACTTCCTGCATTGATGGTAGCTAGAGAAGTCTCACATAATGGAGGCATTCTTTGGGGGAGGTTATGGAACTTTCAGCCTTACTTGAGGAAACACATCACTGGGGGTGAGTTTTAAGAGCTTGTACCTTCAGTCCCCTTCCAGTTCTCATCATCTCTGCATTCTGGTTGCTGTTGAAGAAGTGATCTCTCAGCTCCCTGCTCCTATTGCCTGCTGCCGTGCCTCTCTCGCCATTATAGGCTCACTGTCTGGAACAGTAATCCCCAAATGAACTCTTCCATAGGTCACTTTTGGTCATAGGTGTTTCATCACAGCATCCAAAAGTAGCTAATACAGACATGCAAAGCAAATGCATCAGTCCTTCCCTCCTCCCTCCCTTCCTCCCTCCCTCTCTCCTTTCCCTTCCTTCCTTCCTTCCTTCCTTCCTTCCTTCCTTCCTTCCTTCCTTCCTTTTTTCCCCCTGAGACATGGTTCTTCTGTGTAGCTTTGGAGTTCTCACAGAGATCCACCTGCCTCTGCCTCCTGAGTGCCGGGATTAAAGGTGTGCACCACCACTGCTCCACTCCTCTTTTCCTTTCTGTTCTGAGGAAGAGTCATTCTAAGTACACCAGGTTGGCTGTGAGTTCACTCTGTAGTCCAGGGAAGAGTTACACTTGTGATGCTCTTGCCTCAGTCTCCCAGGAAGTGGAGTTACAGGCATGCATCAGCAGATCCAGCTCCTAACATACTTGTAACTTCTCTCTCTCTCTCTCTCTCTCTCTCTTCTCTCTCTCTCTCTCTCTCTCTCTCTCTGTGTGTGTGTGTGTGTGTGTGTGTGTGTGTGTGTGTGTGTGTGTTACTGATTTCCCTAGGGATTCCAATTATTGTATTGATTTATGATGTAGTTCAAACTAATAGCAACCTTGTTTCACTAGTGTGCTGTTCTCCCCCAGTTATTTCGTGCTGTTATTACTGTATTTGTTATGTGTTTATGTGTTTATGTGCCCAATCAACACAGATCTACATTGTTTTCATCTATCTTATGTTGAGATGATCTGTGTCCTACACCCACTGGAAACTCTGATGGCATGGGGTGTATCTTGTTCATATGAGTACTAGAAATTGGCAGTATCATTTTCTAGTACACTACATTTTTGTTGTAAAAGTGAAATGAACACTCCCCTTTCACTAGCTCTCTGAATAAGAATGCAATTGATTGCTCTCTGCTCCTCCTTGTTCCAGAGACAGCCGCATCTTCTTGTGCAGTGCCAGCTTCATTCCTGAGACATGATGGTGAAGGTCAGGGTGAAAGGATTTGGCTGTGCTGAATGCCTGGCTACCAGGGCTGTCTTCATGTGGACACTGTTGCCATCAATGACCCCTTCATTGACCTCAACTACATGGTCTATGTATGTTGCAGTATGACTACCCATGGCAAGTTCAATGGCACAGTCAAGGCTGAGAATGGGAAGCTTGCCATCAATGGGAAGGTCATCAGCACCTTCCAACATCAAATTGGGGGATGCTGGTGCCAAGTATGTTGTAGGCGAATCCATCAGAGCTCGTGAAGGGTAATTAGGATTTAGTAGAATACACTCATGAATACAAGGCAGATAGCCACCGTGGTCTTCCATCCTGCCCCAGGGGTGAATGGATCCAGCAGTCTGATCTCCCACCACCACATGAGAAAGTACCTCCCTTTCCTTTTAAGAGGTCATGCCTGCAGACAAAAAGCACTCTGCCCTTTTTGCTGATGCCCCCATGTTTGTGAGGGTGTGAATTGTGAGAAGATTGACAAGATTCACTCAAGATTGCAAAAAATCCTTCCCATCCCACCAACTGCTTAGCCCATCAGCCAAGGTCATCCATGACAACTTTGGTGTTGTGGAAAGGCTCAAGACCACTGCCACCCAGAAGACTGTGGATGGCCCCTCTGGAAAACTGTGGCATGGTTCACTGCACCCACAAAAATGAAGAATATAATTGGTAAAACCAATTTTATGTCCTTGACAATTGTGAAGCTTCCTAGTCCTGTTTAGCAGAGTCAGTTAGTAGTTGGGTAACAGCATTATTCTTGGGCAAATCCATTTCTTATCAAGCCTAGGAACTAATTATATCAACATATTGGATGTTAACTGGAAGCTTTCAAATGTGTTTACAAGAAGAAGAAAACTAACTCAGAAACACGGAAAGAGGGGAGCATCAAATAATGATTTGGGCAACACTGTCTAACATCAGTAATTGATGGGGGAAGTCCTTCTGTGTATATGTTTGTCTTATTGGTTGATAAATAAGGCACTGTTGGCCAATAGGAAAGCAAGATAGGCGGGACTAGAAGAAAAGGAAGATTCTGGGAAATGTAGTAGAGAGATAGCCATGTGATCGCCGACAAGAGAGGATGCATGCGGCCGGCGTCTTCGTCCTCCATAAGTCTTTATAAAAATATATAGATTAGTAGTTATGGTTGATAATTAAGACTGAGCTAGCATATAAGAAACCTTAGTCATTGACCAGCAGTATTGTAACTAATATAAGACTCTGTGTGTTATTTGGGGGCGGCATAAATCAGGCAGTTGTCGGAAAGAGTTATCCTTAAATGTAATGACAGTTCAATGTCCTCCATTCAGAAACCTCAAAATGATGAAGCCACTTGCAAGGATGAAGCAGCCTTGGCTTTGGCCCAGGGTCTTGCTCTTCCCAGTATAGAAACACACAACTGTAGTAGAATTGGAATAACAGCTATTGAGTGGTTTCAGAATTAGAACTTGAATCCCAAGACTAGGCCTCCATAATGCCCACCAGATGCTGCTGTCTGGTCACCTGGGAACACCTTCTTGCTTTGCTTAGTCTCTACCAGGAATAACTTCTTTCTTTGCTCAGTCTTTATATCTCTGGTCTGGTTCAGATTAACTCACAGCAGCATGCATGACTCTTACAAAATGGTATAATCATTTGTTTCCATGCTGGAGGCATTACTTCTGCTGTTGCAGCAGCCTCTGATAGGAGCTGGGCATGCCAGACAGATGATTTAGCTAGAACATATGTGTTTAACCTATTCAAACCCATCAGGCCTTCTGGGAAAGGTTCCCTCTTTATTAAAGGGAAGAATGACACTTAGATGAAAACCTAGAATTCACCCAAACCTCTGAGTGAGAAGGTCAAATAGAAGTTACCAGGAGCTGGGGAGAGGTGATATTTGGAGTTAATGGGGTTCAGAGTTTCAGTTTTGCAAGAATATATTTGTAGAGATGGCCACTGACAGTGGTCACACAGCATTCTGGATGTATTTAACAGTGCCAAAGTACACACTGAGAATGATCAAGATGGTTTTTATAAGAAAGGAGAAAGAAGAACTAAGACATCCTACTTCCTGTTGTCAGATGCAGCTTGGTGAATAGGTTGTGTACATAGTTTGACAGCAACTTTATAACTATGAGGGTAGAAACCTAAAGACCAGGGCAAACAATGAACAGGGAACTACAGAGGATCACTGGGACTCATGTTCTCATTTTTGCATATGTAATAAACACATAGTAAACCACAAGCATACAGCATCATGAAAGGTCACAGATAAGACACTCCCTGTAACTAACATCTTCCCTTCACCACTTGTACACAGGGACAGATATTGTCTTAATATCTGACAGTGCAGAAGGCTTTTCCTGCATTAGGGCTTTGCACAGATGGAACCTGCTGGTTCTGATGGACACAACCCTTTCCTAAATACACAACACACTTCCGTATCTGGTGCTTTTCCTTTAATATGTCTATGAGAGTCATCCGTGTTTCCTATCACTATAGATCATTCTTTCTCACCACTGAATACAATTTTACTTAGAGGCTATGTTGTAATTTATCCATTTTGATTCTTGACAGGCATGTAGATAGTTTCCTAATTTGGGCTATTAAAAATAGTGACTCTGTGAGTGATTTCTACTATGAAGAATGCTTGGAAGTGCCGAGGTGTAGAGTTGCTAGGTCTCTGGATATGCCTATGTTCACCACTAGAGAATCTAGGCAGTTTTCTAAAATGGGGATGCCAATTTGGATACACACTGGTAACATATGAACATGTGTTATCTCCATGTTTTTGATTCCTGGATCCTTCTCAGCCACTGAACAAACAATTCTAGAACTCCCAAATGCTCAACTCATGTTGAGTGGTTTTTTTTGTTTTGTTTTGTTTTGTTTTGTTTGTTTGTTTTGTTTTTTCAAAACAGGGTTTCTCTGTGTAGATTTGGAGCCTATCTTGGCACTCGCTCTGTAGACCATGCTGGCCTCGAACTCACAGAGATTTGCCTGCCTCTGCCTCCCGAGTGCTGAGATTAAAGGCATGTACCACTGACGCCCGGATCATGTTGAGTGTTTAAGCAGTTGTTGTGAGTTTCTGTCACACACAGCCCAAAGTTTCTCAGCTAATAAGGGACTGTGTGAGGGAAGGTCATTGCCCTTTAAGGCCTAGTTTCTTTCAAGTCTGCTGGGTCTCTCCCTGTCATGGCTAAGGATGGGAGCGGGGCCTGAGTGATTTCTTTGGGCCTGGCTCACAGTTTGCTCATTTCCACTTACCACCACTCATGTGGGCTTGCTAATTCTCTCCTGGACTATCACAAATACTCTGCTGATGACAGTCTCACCTGAAGTGCCCCCCCCACCACATTGTCTTCAGACCACCCACAGTACTAACTGCCATGTGTACCTCTCAGTCAAACTCCAGTGATCTTCTAGAAAATCCAACAATCAACCGCCTTCTTCGAGAAGCCATTTAGCTGCCCAAAAAGCAGAAAGAGGAAAGACCTTGGCTAAAGAATCACTCACTAGCCAGGTGTTGGTGGAGCACGCCTTTAATCCCAGCACCCGGGAGGCAGAGTCAGGCTGATCTCTGTGAGTTCGAGGCCAGCCTGGTCTCCAGAGCGACTGCCAGGATAGGCTCCAAAAGAAGAATTACTCACTGTGGTGACTACAATCAAACTTGTTTGTTTAACAAAGCCTGTGAGAAGGATATGATGTATATTATCTCATTTTCTATTCACCTAGAGGATCTTGCACCCATTTTTATTCATAGCCCTTAGCTCCAAATCTACCCTTTATTACCTGCTCTGTGAAAATGATGTTGGGCCTTAGATGTACAGCCATCTCTTGATGTCTGTAGGCAATCGGTTGTGAGAAACTCTGTCCCTAACATACCAGATTTTTGGATGCCCAAATCTGCAGATGCTCAATACCTTTTATAAAAGGATAGGGTATTTGCAAATGACCTACACATATCTTTATGTCATACAGCACACTATTTAAATATGTAGTATTTAAATATGCAAACAGTTGTATTGTATTGCTTACAGAATAAGGACGAGAAAAAGTCTGCACATGCTCAGTACACACATAACTTTCTTGCATGTTTTGACCCGCTCTTGATTGAATCTGCAGCTTGTCCATGGATCCAGAAGGCTGTGCTAAGTAGCGCCATGTTAAATCTTGGCAGTAGAGGGCGCTGGAGAGGCACCACCCGCAGAACCATCCTTAGTTCCCAGGGCTCCTCCCCATCACGCCTCTGCTGAGTCACCTCTTCATCGATGATCTTCCCTGGCATCAGATGCTGGAGTTGAAGTATGTTTGGGGATTTCCAGCATGCTCCACCATCCGCCATCACCTCGTCTACTCTGCCACTCAGCGAACTAGGACTGTGCCCTTCTCCACTGTGTACATCTCAACGTGTACATTGCAGCCCTGGGCCGGTGGGAGGGAGGTCTGAGGTTTCTGACTGAGCCTTAATTAATATGCCTTTTCCTCCTCATCTTTGGGGGCTTTTGTTTTATTTCATGGGGGAATTTTTAGTTGTTCTTCTTTCTCCTTCCGTACTATTCCTATCTGATCAGCTGGGCTAATTGACTGTAGCTCCTTACAAACTCAACCATCAGTTTAAATTTCGCCATTTTGAGAGTCTTAAAAACAAACAAACAAACAAAAACACGCTAGGCAAACAACTGCCTGAAACTCAGAGATCCCTCTGCTTTCCCCACCCCTAGCAGGGGATTAAGGTCGCGTGACCACACCCATCCAATTTCACTTTTTGCAGCGGCTTTCTGACTTGCATACAGTGACTGACTGCTCTTCGTCATCCCCACTTGTGCAGAACTCTCACTTAGGGTCTGCCTCCAGGGGCATGCTGGGACTCTCTGGTGTGGATCATTCACTCAGTACACCCACATTTTATCTGTCTTGTTTTGTGTGAGACGATCACATGTAGGCCAGGCTGGCTTTGAACTTCTGATCTTCCTGACTCTACCTCTCAAGTGCAGAGATTACAGCTGTGTACCACCATACCTATATGCTTTGAAGTTGGGAATGACTAACACATGCTTATAAGCCTAGCATGTGGGAAGCTGAGGCAGGAGGATTGAGGCCACCCTGGGCTACAGTCACAAAACAGGTACACAAAGAAAAGCTCATTTCATTATCTAGCTGGGGCATGGAGAAGAGTCAAAGGTACACAGATGTTTATTCTGCTGTATTCCTCAGGACTCCTATGTGCAGTCCTTGAAGTCTACACTCATTTTCCAATAACATGTATCAATACTCTTTTGTGATCTCTCTCTCTCTCTCTCTCTCTCTCTCTCTCTCTCTCTCTCTCTCTCTCTCCTCCTCCTCTCTCTCTCTCTCTCTCTCTCTCTCTTCTCTCTCTCTCTCTCTCTCTCTCTGTGTGTGTGTGTGGTGTGTTGTGTGTGTGTGTGTGTGTGTGGTGTGTGTGTGTGTTTTGAGACAGTCTCACTGGATAGCCCAGGCTGGTCTCAAACTCAGCCTCTAAAGTCACAGCCTCTAAAGTCCCAGGATTACAGGTATGCACCTTATTACAATGTTTTCTTAAATTACTAACACGTTTCAAAAGGCCTTTGCTAGTTTATGCTGAGGATATGATGGCCCTTTTTTTTTTGGAAATTAGGTTGATTACATTTGCTTGCTCTTGAGACTTTATAAAGGTCATGGGTAGGCCTGTATAGAGATGGAGGTGCCCTCCCAGGACCCTGCCAGAAGTAACAGAGGCAGCTTGTCTCATGTGTAGCACTGTTCACTCCCAAGGGCTTCTGAAGAATTCATAAACAACTGGAATTATCCGCTTTGATGCCCCACCCAGCTGTCAAGGACAGAGCATCCAAATGTCAGCTAAGTAGCAGTGGACCCAAGGAAATGCAATGCTCATTATTTTAAACTTGGTGTATGTGTGTAAGCACATGCATGCATGCATGATGTGTGTGTGGGCATGTGTACCATGACATATGTCTGGAGGTCAGAGGATAATTTTGTGGACTTTGTTCTCTCCTCACTTTTGTGTGGGTTCTGGGAATTGAACTCAGGTCATCAGACTTGCAACAAGAGCCTTTCAACACTGAGCCATCTTTGGCCCTCCCTTTTCTTTTTCTTTCATTTTACATCTAATTTTGCTTTTCATCTATGAAATAAACCTGTCACAGGTTTCTTTTGCTTACAAGGAAACAGTGTGCAAAAATGAATTTCTGCCTAGAATTTATTTTCATCACTGTTACACATACAGGGTTTCTGTGTTCCTCCACAGAGCTAAGTTGGCTTCATTCAGGATCATGGTCTAACTTCTGGTGGGTGTTACATGATGTCTCACCCTTAAGCTCCAGTTTGTGACATGAAGGAAGGCGGCTCTCTACGCCTTGGGTTATAAAATGTGCCTACAGTGATGTAACGGCACAGAAATAAATATGGGATACTCAATGCAGTGTTAAGCTCTGGAGAAACTTACACAGAAACTGAAAACAATTTTGACCCTTCAAATCTTTGCCCTCCTCCACTCACAAACACAGACAGGCAATTCACAAGTAAATGCAAACTTTTCAACAGCCATATAGTTTGTAGCCATGAAAGAAAAAAAAAAAAAAACCAAAAACAAAAAACCCCACCCAGAAGTCAAACATTGCAGACAGAGCTTTTCCTTGTCCTTGTCAGAGCTCAAAGAAGGTCATCCAACTACACAAGCCTTTGGGTTGAGAGCAGCAGGGACCGGGGAGGTTCGGGACAGTGTTCCTTTCATGAACTGAGTGAAGACTGAGCTTATTCATGGGGTTTGGGGTGCAGTTGAACTTCGTGATCTCCAGGGTTCTATCTACAATCCTGGAAGGGGCTGGGTTCTGAGGGGCTTGCTCACCCTCTGGAGGGCAATGTGGGGTGTGGGTCTGAACCCAGCATCCACTGTGGAGGTGCTGAGGTGGGAACTCTGATCTTGTCTCTGCAGCTGCTCTTGAGACATTTCTGAGCTTATGCTCGCTTTCACGGACTCCAGTCCAGCAGGAGCTAGACATGGATTCCGGAGTCTCAATACAACCTTTTTATGCCACTCACTCACAGAACAGATGCCTATTCACCGGCTGCATGGTTCCAACAGAGGAGAGGTTAGGAGAGAGAGCCTGCCAGGTAGGAATGGGGCAGGCAGGGCACTCAGGAAGGGAGAGAGGAAAAGGCTTTCCAAAGACACTTTCATTGATGTCTTGCATGCATGACTGACAAATGCGTTTCCATATTATTCCATATTTCACCATACTAAATCTTTCTTTCTTTCTTTCTTTCTTTCTTTCTTTCTTTCTTCCTTCCTTCCTTCCTTCCTTCCTTCCTTCCTTCCTTCATTTCTTTTGCTATATGTGACGGGGGCAAATGCGTGTGTGTGTGTGTGTGTGTGTGTGTGTGTGTATGTATGTATGTGTGTGTGTGTGTGTGTGTGTGTGTGTGTGTGTAGAGGCCAGAGGTTAGTGTTGGGTGTCTGCCTCTCTTTGCCTTAGTTTTTGAGACAGTCTCTCCCTGAACATGGAATTCATTGGCTAGGCTGGCCAGTGAGTACTGGTACCTACCTGACTCTGCACGTCAATGCCAAGCTTTTCATTTGGGTGTTGGAGATCTGAACTCAGGTCCTAATGCTGGGACAACTAGCATTTTACTCATGGAGACATCTTCCCAGCTCTGTTCTTATTTTCCCTTGGGATCAGAGGGGACATATCAGTATGTCCCCTGTTACAGAAGCTGTAACAGTCAGCATATCCCCTCAGTAGGCTCTGTGTGAGCAGACTGTGGCATCCACACTGTAGCACCAGAGTGCCACTCACTCTCTGTCTGGTGAAACAGTCCTTCTGTGTTTATCGAGCATCTACAGACAGCAGGCCACAGGGCTGTGCCCTGGGGCCCTGTTCTCAGAACCCATAGGGCAGAACTCACAATGTATGAGGCTGAGGATATCCTTCATTTGGTGGAATATTTGCCTAACACACAGGAAATCTTGGGTTCTAGACCGGGTACCACATGAACAGGTCATTTGGGGCATGGTGGTGCTTGCCTGTAATCCTGGCACTCAGGAGAGTGACAGCTTCAGTGACCCCTTTTATCTGTCTTGTCACTCATGGCTTCTCACCTTAATTAGCCTGAAGCTGCTGTTACATTTGTGTGTGTCAGCAGCCTTTCCCAGGACAATGGAAGCTCGGAAGGGTGAAGCCCTCACTCACTGTCCTAATTTATAGCAAGGTTGCTGACTACTCATTAGACAAATGACTGTTCCTGGGTCAGATAGGAGGCTGTGACAGTCAGGGAAGGCTTCACAGGATGTGACATTGGATTAAGACCTTACAGAAAATCTGTGTTGCTTGAGAAGATAAAGCCATGGGAAGGGGATTCCAGGCCCTGGGGTGCTGGTGGAATGGGAGAGCAGAGGGCCTGTGTTCACAGAGCTGTCAGCATGGGTGGGAGAGTGGCCATGCAGGATCCTGTGTGCCTTCCCTGGGGGAGAGAAGCAAGGAAGGTCTGGGGGGGGGCGGAATTGAAGCTTGGAGTATACCTGGGAAAGCAGCCTGGAGTTCTCTGGTCAGTAGTAAGACAGGCTAGGTGAGAAAAGCTGAGGGTCATGTGATCTGAAGTTTCCAAAGAGTCTCCGAGGCTGATCGATTGCTTAGAACGCTTGATTGTGGAAGGTTGGAATGGTGCAGATCTGGTCTCACTTGCTGGGTCAGCTGCGTGGGGTGTGTGTGTGGGGGGGCAGGTGGCGGGGGCAGGACTAAGGGATGTAAGACAGGGCTTGCTAGGCATTTGTTGTCTTGGAAGCTGTGGCTTGACAAGGCTGGCGTATGGACTCTAGACCAATGGCTTTGCCCAGTGTATATTTTTATTGTATTGTTCAACCCGCAACTGGATTTCTTAGACCACAAGTGGCTGTGATGTGAGACATAGATGTTTATGTCTCCTGAGCCTTTTTCCCCTCATCTGACCCAGGCACGGCATCTACTTATGGAGGCTTAATCACAATGTTGGAGAAAACAGAATGCCTAGAATGAGAGCAGACAAAAAATGGGCTAGGAACTAAATGGAGGCAGGAGTGAGGCAAAGGCTTGGACCTCTCCAGAACCATTCCAGTCCTGACTGTAGAATGCAGGGCTACTTCCTTCTAGGCAACTTGTGGTCGGGGAAAGAGCATAGAATTGGGGCAGGGGACTCACGCCTCTATAACAGTTAATTCAGTGCTCAGCCTAACAGAAATCCTTATTGAGGAGCAGCTGCCTAGGGCTGTGAGAGATGGCTCGGCAGTTAAGAGCACTGGCTGCTCTTCCAGAGGTCCTGGGTTCAATTCCCAGCACCCACATGGCAGTTCACCACTGTCTGTAACTTCAGTTCCAGGGGATCTGACATGTTCACACAGACATACACGAAGGCAAAACCCCAATGTACATGAAAGAGAGAGAGAGAGAGAGAGAGAGAGAGAGAGAGAGAGAAGCAGCTGCCCTCCTGTGTGCTCTCTGTCAACTTGTCTATGCGCAGGCCCAGACAACACCTACAATCCAGGGATGCACACATGCACCTAGTCCACCTTACTAATAAAACACTCTGTGTTTTGGGGACATAACTCTCAAGGAGGCCTGAAGATGAGAGAGATACAGACACTGCCCCCCCCCCCAGAAACCCATTGTGTCCTTTGAGCTCATCTCACAGCTCCCCCCTCCATCAAAAACAGCTGCCTGTCTCCTAGATGAGCTCAGGCGGTCTGTGAAACCATGGCCCCAGAACAGCTCAGACTTGAGTGTGCCAGTGGAGACACCACTAGAGAAGAACGAATAAGCAGCCCTGATGGGACTGGGTTTCTCGCCAGGGGTCCTGTGTCGTGACTGGAGCAGCTGGATTGCTCAGGAGGAACTGAGGTGGTGATGGGGTGGTGGTCACTTGGGCTAGTAGGTAAAGGGGTGAAAAAACCTATTTGAGGCTCTTTTCCTTCTTTCCCTGTTGCACCTCTACATATGGCCACACGGGGGCAGTGTCCTTTTAGGGTTGGCCAGGAGAACTGGTTGGCGATGGGGATAGTCCTGGGCCCCACAGCTTTCACTGTGTTAGGTTTTTGCTTAAATTAAAAAAGAAAGAAGGGGCACAGGATGAGACATGAGACTAAGAGACATATTAACCAGTTGATTACATCACGGAGAGGGAGTGAGAGAGAAATAGAAGAGAGGAGGAGAAGAGGCAGAGAGAGAAGAGAAAGAAGAGAGCATAAGTGGGCAGGGCTCTGTGTTTTAAAGGGGTCTTCTACACCTGCTGCAGACTTCGTTCCCATGGAACCCTGGGCTGACCAGGGTGCTGCCTGAGTGGATTCTGCCAGGTAATAGGGGCAGGCCAGCATAATGCCTGAACCTTTCACTCTGAGGTCCCTTGGCAGAGTTGAAATAACCCCAAAACCCTCCCTGAGACTGGGACCAGCATGGCTTCTTAGACGCCTTAGACGGGAGGGGCCGAAAGTGAGGGTGAGGAAGCACAGCTTGTGGTGAGGTAAATCGGATGGCTTTCCAGAGAGGAGCCACAGGGGCAGCACAGGCTGGGTCTGTCAGAACTCACCAGGGCTGCCACTTCGTAGGCAGGAGGGTCTGTCACAGTAGAGAGGCAAGACTGAAATATGCAGCCATATGCCCCTATGGTACACCTGGGGTCCCAGCCTAGCACAGACCAGTCCACTCCTGCTGGTTCTGTTTTATTGTTTGTAATAGTGTGTGTGTGTGTGTGTGTGTGTGTGTGTGTGTGTGTGTGTGTGTGTGTGCACATCTATGTGAGAAGTCAACACTTGGTTCCTTCCTTCCACCTTTCCATGGGGTTCCCAGTGATCCTGTGCAGCTCATCATTGGGTGGCAAGTGCTTTTATCTGCAGAGCCATCTCCAAGACTCTGGTCCCAATTTTAATGCTACAGGAGACTCAGCCAGACCATCGCTCTGGGGCTTCGCCTACACCAGAATGTGGATAGTGCTAATACAATGGCCAGCCACCCTAGCACACAGAGCTCTTTGAAGGGAAAATATCAAGAGGTCCACGTGCCCGCTCCTGCTGCCCAAGGGCAAGTGTTCTTTAGCCTCTAGATGAAGATGGCTCTCAGGGCCTGGGAGATGAGGACTAGGGTAGGGGCCTTGAGCAGGAGTCAGGGACCAGATGGAACTCTGAAGACCAGAATTGACTGTTGGCATACAGCCCTGTACAATACTTGGGCCAGACATGGATCTAGATTTTGTAGGGTTTGAAGTTTGGGGACCTCTGTAAGAAAAATAGCACAGGACTGGAGAGAGGACTCAGGGGCTTAGAGCACTTGTTGCCCTTTCCAAGGACCTCGGTTTGGCTCTCAGCACCCACGTGGCAGCTTGCAACAGTCAGCAACTCCAGTTCCGGAGCCTCCTCAGGCATCATTGAACTCACATGATGCACAGATACACATGCAGGCAAAATAACCCTCTATGTAAATGAAAACAAATACATCTTAAAAAAAAAAAAAGAAACCAAGCACTGAATTACAAGTAAAAGCTTAGGTATAAAAGTAAACACTTTTTTAGGATAAGAAAAAAATGTCCTATCAATTTATGAATTTTTAAATCAAATATCATAAAATCAAAAAGTTAACATTTTTAAACTGGCACATCATTGTAATGTTTTTCCATTCATTTTTGGATGTATGGGCTTTGATCACCACTTCCTATGCCAACAATAACATTTTCTATTAAAAAAAACAGCTATCAAGTGCAGCCTTTTCTATAAGATGGTTGATCAAAAATTTATGGAATGCTGCTTTTAAACCTGTAGCTTTACTGTTTATTTACAGATGCAAGAGAGATCCAGTGCATGATGTTCTGTCAGCCCAAATGGAGACAAGGTATGCTGTTCTCACCTGTGTACACTGCATTATTAATGTATTCCTGGCGAAAGCTGGTCTTGGCAGGACAAACCCTGCTTTTACATTCATGGTGGATGAAAAGACTTTTCACTGAATGGCTTCTGACTCAGACACTTCCCGTCTACTTCCCGTGCTGGCTATGGAAGGTCACATCCACGCTGCACTGACCTCTTAAGTGGTAGCCAGTAAGGACAGTCCTGGAAGTCATTCACAAACCAAGGGAGGGCTTCTGCCAGAGTGTCAAAAGATAAAATCACAAGCAATTTAAAGATCTCAACTAGTATTTGTTCCTGGTTCTGTACTTGGCTGGACCTTGAGATCAGAATGCTGTGTCTGTAATATATTCAGATAACACTGAATGGACAAAAACAGACATGATAGGAAAAATGGTTTACTTGGTTACCACTTGATTTTTGCCATATTCAAACTAGGGGTCACCTGTGACTGACTGCAGTTGCCACAATGACACAGTGGACCCCTAAGTTAGCTTTGGGGATAGCAAACCAAATTAGGTTGTAGCTTGTTATCTAATAACTTAAATTCAGAGGTACCACTGGGCATGATTTTAGTTGGACGGAAAGGACTGCATGTCATATAAATAAATATTTTAAACTCAGTTTCTCTCTAGCCAGAGGCTAAAAATGGCTGCATCCTTTCCAACCTCCATTCAACCTGAAGTGTGATTAGGGGATGTCAGAATGAAACAAGAATTTATTGTGGCTAATATATTAACTCTTCTGAATTTTTTAAAGATTTTATTTATTTATTATGTATACAACATTCTGCTTCCATGTATATCTGCATATCAATTAAAGAGGGCACCAGATCTCATAAGGGATGGTTGTGAGCCACCATGTGGTTGCTGGGAATTGAACTCAGGACCTCTGAAAGAGCAGTTGATGCTCTTAACCTCTGAGCCATCGCTCCAGCCCAACTCTTCTGAATTTTATAAGTGTAAAACCAATTGTTTGGGGGTCTCTCTTCTGGAAACTCAGGAGTGCCCTTGCAAGCGTGGTGCCTTCAGGCTTTATTGCCCCTTCTTAGTGTGTGCAAAATCTACCTTTGCATGGGACCCATCACTCCTCCCTCCCTTCCCTTCCTTCTTCCTCCAGGAATCGACCTGCCATCTTTGTTCTCTGTCCACCATCTACAACTTCTGGGGAAGGAGTTTCCTCTCCTTGCAATTCCTTCCAAAGGGAAAAACAGCAAATCTCAGTCCCCAGCCTCTCCGGGCATCGCCTTTCCTTCCAGGATCATGTGACTCATTAGAAACTGGGTGGTCAGATAATAGAGGCCTAACTCAACGCTGTTATCTCACCGACTCTCACCTCCTCTGGATGCCAAAGGGTGAGTGTAGCATACACTGAGAGATGGCACATCTTTAGCTCTGAACAAAGGGCTGCCTAGAGACTGCTGTCACATTTCAGAGGAGAGCACTTTTATCCCTGGAGATGGGGTTGAAGTTCTAGTGTGAAGAGATGGGAGGGAGACTGGGGTCATGGCCACCCTCCCTTAGGCCCCATCAGACTGCACAGATGGCTGCTTTGATGAGCTATCTTTTGAGGGCAGAAGCTGTACCTTATTTATCAGTGTGTCACAGTTCTTGGTACATAGATGGTGCTGGATGGACGATGAAAACCAGAACAGGCCTGAGTGATTGACAGCTCCCAGTAGCCCCTGGGCAGCATGGTACCTCAGTGGCTATGCGCTTATGAGGGCTACTCCATACATGCTCTCATCCATGATGCTATTTTGTTTTTGTTTATTTCTGAGAGAGAGTCTCACTCTGTAGCCCTGGTTATCCTGGAGCTATCTATGAAGACCAGACTGGATTCTACTTTGTTTATCAAAAGTCTTAGAAATTAGGCAAAGAACATCCCCAGCTGCACTTTCATGAAGGAATGCCTTCTAAATCAATTGGGAAAAACAAGAAAACCACTCTAATTCTCCTGTGAGCACCAAGCTTGACCACCAACATAGAAACACCAGGGGTTTGAAGGACACTGCTGACATCCGTCCAGAGCATCAACCAAACAAAGTTGAAGGTTAAGGTTGACACTTTTGGGAACAATGACAAAGGTACACAGATGCTGTTCACTGTGGCTGTTGTATTATTATGAATGTTTGGAACCTCATCGGGTACTGTGAATTATTGTTGTAGGAAAATAAATAGCAATAAGTGTATATACAGTATAAGCTTTCCCCTAGTCCTGTGAGTTGGCTGGGTCTGTCTGGTTCAAGTTGGGAATTCCAGCTGCTCAGACAGGATTGTAATCTACAGGCTTGCCTTGGGGGAAAAGTGGGTTCAGAGGCAGCCTGAGCTACTTTCTAAGTGAGCCTGTCTCAAAAATAAAATCATGCTGAGTATATAGCTCTGTGCTAGACTTTGCCTACCATCCCTGGTTTAAAAAAAAAAATCCTATGGGTGGAGTTCCAAGAAACAACAAAGTCTGAAAGCAAAAACAAATCCAAGAGACTGCTCATCAGATAAAGGCAACTACCTAAATCTGATGACCCAAGTTTCATCTGGGGGGTTTTACGGGCCAGAAGAGAGAACTGACTCTTGCACGTTGTCCTCTGACCTCCATATACTCGCTACAGCATGTGTACCCACACTCCAAATACACCCAAAAGAAAAAACACTATAGGTTTTTTTTTAAAGTCCCAAACCATGATTCTGTGTAGTGCTGTTGCCTCAAACAGCAATTAAGAACATTCCCACAAGCCAATCTAATAAGGGCAATTTTCTTTAGCTCAGTCTCTCTTCCTGAGTGACTCTAGGTTTGTGCCACCTTGAAACTATGACAAGTTATTTCTCATTTTTCCTCAATAAATCTGTGTTTGTTCTGATTACTGCTTATCTGTGCTTCCTTTTTCTCCTTGGGCGTGAGACAAGGAACTTGGGGTCCGCTGGCCTGGGGTGTCTGGCTATTATCTGACTGTCTGGGGCCCTTGTACCTTGAGTTAAACCCTGAGAGCAAGGAACGGCTCAGTCCTCTCAATAAACCGCTCTCAGTTTGACAAATGGTAACTAATTCAAAAGTAGAAGTGATGCTATGCAGTTTTCTTAGTAAAAACAAGAACTAATGCGAACTAATTCCTTTATTATTCCTTGGGTACCAGGAACTTCTAAAATATAGGTCAGAAAGAACAGTGCACAGCAAAATACAATCTAATTTGAGATTTTCCACTTTATATTAATGAATTTACCTAGCAAAGCATTTTACTAAGTTAAAAAAGAAAAAGACCACATTTTCGTCTCCTTAAAGGGGATTTTTTTTTTTCTTGAAAGGAGGCCTTTTATATTTCATTGCAGGTCTCCCCCAACCCTGCACCAGCTTATGTATTTTTTTTTAGCTACACTATACAACTTTAAATGTTAAAGACAGAAACCAAAAATAAATAAATAAATAAATGAAGAATTCAGGAAACAAAAGGGAATGGAAGATATAGAAAAATCCCTTAAAATAATCACAGTGATCCTCAGAAAAATCAAGGTCTAGTTTTTTTCTTTTCTTCTTTCTTCTTTTGGTTTTTCCAGACAGGTTTCTCTGTGTAGCCCTGGCTGTCCTGGAACTTGCTCTGTAGACCAGGCTGGTCTCAAACTCAGTGAGATCCACCTGCCTCTGCCTCCTAAGTGCTGGGATTAAAGGTGTGCGCCAACATCACCTGGCTCTTTTCTTTCTTTGTGTATGTGTGTGTGTATATATGGGGGGGTTAATTTAGTTTTTTTTTTCTTTTGGTGTTTTGAGATGACCTCACGATATAGCTCTGACTATGTAGACCAATCTGGTCTCAAACTCACAGAGATCTATCTACCTGCTTTTGTGCTACCATGCCCTGCTTCCAGTCCAATTTTTTGTTTTGTTTTGTTTTTTAAGAGGAGGAAGGTGCTATTAAAAGAAAGGGATATGACTGAATAAGAAGCCAGTCTTGGACACTAGTAACAGTTCTAGCCCATCGGGGACTGTGAATAACAATTTGTGGAAATCTCCCAGGAGTAAGACAAAAAGTCAAAGTTATGGAAAAATAAGAACGGTCAAATATCATACTGCAGGAGTTTTAGAATGGGGGCACATTATCAACTAAACATACTCGAAAGACTTTCCGTGCCAAGTTCATAAATCACTGGTGTAAATGCATTGTGGAGAAATGAGACCCACAGCCAGGTACTTAATCTTGAGTTGTCTGAGCATCAAGAAGGTGGAGATGAGCAGGTAAGGGGAAATCACATACAAAGGACAACAATGCGGCTTCTGACCAGGACTCAAGCCAGGGGACAAGGAACAGTGCCTTCAAAGTGGTGGGGAAATGTCTTCCAGTCTTGAGTCCTAATCCAGGCCAGGCTTGTGAAGACAAAGGGACCTGGCGAATTTAGCCCTATCCACCCTTTTTGCTCGGGACCGTACTGAACAGCAACTCCACCAAAATGAGGAATAGATCAAGGAAGAGAAAAGATCAAGGCTCAAAAAGGAACTTAGGAGGGAGAGGGAAAGCTCCAGAATGGTGCTGGAGGGAGGCATACCAGGACCAGATAAGAGCAAGAGGCTGAGAGCTGGTGCAGTGGTTTCAATAAGACCACGTGCTTCATGGTCCTGGATGTTCAAACATTTGGTCTCTAGTTTGTGGCGCTGTTTGGGGGAGTTTTAGGTGCTACAGCCTGGCTGGGAATAAGGATAAAAGAAACTGGTTATGGAATTTGCCTCCATGCCTAAAGAAAGCTACTGAGGCCAGGTATGTGTCAGGGTGTCTCTGAATAGAGGCCTGGTAGAAAGGCCGTTGAGTGAAGCTGTGAAGTTAAAGCCTGGATTGCCTTGGAGACCCCTGCCCAGGAGAACTGCTAACATGGAGTAGAACCAGCCCAAGAGAAAGATCTGAAGAGTGTTTTGACATCAGACATGGAGATGCAGAGTTTGGAGTTTGCCCACCTGGTTTTCGGCCTTGCTTTGGCCCAGTATGCCCTCTCTGTGCTCTCTTCCCTGCATTTTGGAATGGTAATGTACGTCCTGCGCCATCATACGTTGGAAGTATGTGATCCGCTGTTTGATTTTGATTTTAAAGAGGGATTACAGTTAAGAGATTTCCATGCACCTCAGAAGAGACTTTGAACTTTCGGACTTAGGAACAGGTTTGAAACTGCTATAGACTATGGGGACTTTTGAAGTTGGACTGAATGCATTTTTTTTCATTATTATATGGCTATAAGCCGCTGGGGACCAGGGAGTGGAATGTGGTGGTTTGAGAGAAAATGGCCCCCAAAGGGAGTGGCATTATTAGGAGGTGGCCTTGTTGGAGGAAGTGTGTCACTGTGGGGGTGGGCTTTGAGGTCTCTTGCTTTAGCTTCAGTCAGTGTGACTTTCAGTTGACCTCCTGTTGCCTGCAAGAGGTAGCACTCTCAGCTCCAGCTCCATGTCTGCTTGCATGCTACCGTACTCCCTGTCATGAGGAGAACAGGCTGAATCTCTGCTACTCTAAGTGAGCCACCCCAATGAAATGTTTTCTTTATAAGAGTTGCTGTGGTCATGGTGTCTCTTCACAGCAACAAAAATCCAAACCAAGACAATTATGCTGAACTGTATAACACTATAAAAATGAATGCCAGTTGTTCAAAATCTCTGCGTTCTCTCAATTTGATAGTGCACTTCCACCAGGCCCTCTGTGTTCAGAGACCAGGTCACCAGGCATCTAAGGCAGTCTCAGACTCTCCTGAAGCCCACCAGAGGCATACAGAAAGCCACCTTTCTCCCACTTCTAGGACAGAAGTCAGCTGCTTCCCAGTGAAGTGAGCTCCATGCTGACTCCCCCCACCTTGCTTCTGAGCTGGGAGCGCCTTCCAGATTCAGTGCTCTTTCAAATCAAAGCAGAAACCCTAAATCCTCCACCCTGCCCCCAAGCCAGCCAAACTGACTTTGCAGGAAGAGTCATTAAACTGGAGGAACCTATAAAAGGGAAAGCGTGCACAGCCCTAAACCACAAGGCGTCTTCAATTGCTTTTGTCCTTCGGAGACAGCAGAATGGATGGGCTGCCCTGGGAGACCTGGCAGATGGGAAACTCATTAGAGATGCAAGCTTCAGAGAGAGGGACCCGTGCATGTCAGGAGTTTGGGGGTATTCACTGTTGCCTGGAAACCAGAGACCAAATAGGAAACAGGAAGCCCCAGGAGAAGAGAGGCAGAAATACTTGAGCTTCATTTCCAGAGGTGAGGGCTGCCTGCCAAGGCCTGCAGGCAGACCTGAGCCTTACTTCTCCTCAGATCATCAGCACTGCTTCCCTGGGCACCCACTCCCTTCCAGCCTCGCTCTGTATCTCTTAGGGTTCTGGTGAACCTGTGACGGTGTTGGAGGACACACACACACACACACACACACACACACACACACACACACACACGCACACTCACATACTGAGCTTTGGACCATTTTCTGGAACTGATTTCTGATGAAACTGACAGCCTAACAGAGAAATTGTCTCACTCTAGGTTTCCTGCAGCTGTTTGGCTGCTTGTGCAGGGCACAGACTCCCAGTTCTATTTGTGTGACCCTGGGTGAGGCAGGTCTGTCTGAGTCTGTCCTAGAAACTGCAGCTGGAGCAGAGTGTGGCCAAGTTGGGAGAATTCCTAGGGCACGAGGTTAGCACAGAGCCCAAAACCTAAATGACCTCTACCCTAGGGACCTGCTGAACACACCAACAAGGTCCTTTTCTGCTGTGACACAGGCCTGGCTAAATGAGTCCACTTCAATGGCCTGTTCTGGTTCCTGTCACTGACATGGTCTTCACTGTCTCTGTACATCCCTTGGTCAGTCCAAAGGCAGGTGGATCCTCTTCCCCATTCCTGCCTTGGGAGCCAGATTTGTGTAGCCACACCCTGGACCTTTTTGACATTAGCACCTGTGCACCTGAAAGTTTGGGAGACAGAGGGCATGAACTTCAGGGTGAGGCAGACTGAACATTCGTGCCCTAACAAGGACAGCCTTGGACTTTGCTCTTACTTTCCATCCCATTTGAGGCAGTCTCTCGTGTTGTGTCCACAGCTTACTCCAGGAGAGCTGGTGCTCTGGCGTCCAGGGAATTAGTCTCCAGCTCACATCTCCTAGGAGGAATGATGGAATAACAGACCCATGCCACTGTCACCATGTCTGGCTTTTACTTGGGTGTTGGGGTTCTGAACTTAGGTCCTCACATGACATAGTGGTCTCGATTTTACCTACTGAGCATTCTCCCTTGCCCTAGGTCAAATTTTATGATTTACTGATAGGTGTCTGATTTTTGGTTTGGTTTTGATTTTAAATCTAAAAAGACCATGTCATGTGTTTCTACCAATGGCTTATGAGTGACTACATTTTGGTGACCTTGGCAGCTCTTGGTTTTAATTAGTCAGTCACATGCAAAGGCACCTGGCTCCTGGAAAAGATTTTGGAAAGTCTAGAAAAAGGCAGATGGGACCCAAGTTATGGAAGGTCTCAGGGGACAGTAGTGATGACCTCAGTGAAGAGGAGGGACATGGCTGAAGGAATATAGCCACAAACCCACACACCCAGTGCTTAGCTGATATAATGCAACTGTCACTTATCAACCATAGGAGAGGGACAGGACAAGCATGGTCTTGTGGGAACGGAGACAATACTTCAGGAAATCAAAGACAGAGGTCTTCTTCAACTGTTTTCACTGGATTATTTTTGCCTGTGTTGTATTGCTATTGTAATTAATAAACTGAGAAACTTAAGACAACACAGATTTAGGTTCTTACAGTTTTACAGATTGGAAGCCCAGCATGGGTTTCACTGGTATCAGCGTGTCAGCAGGTCAAGTCTGGCTCCTTATCCAGACTCCAGCAGGACAGCCTGCCTCTTGGTCTTTTCTAATTTCTAACAAGGCTGCTCACATTCATCAGCTAGTGGTCCCCTCCCATCATAAAGAGCCAGACTGTGGGGCCATGACCCTCTCATGCTGTGCTTTCTGACTCTTCTTTTCTGCTTTGCAGGTCCCCCATGATCCACTGGACATATACGAGTGGTCCAGAATAAGACAACCTTGAATTCTTTAATCCCATCTACATACTCTGCCATGAAATACATTTAGAATTCACAGATTCCGGGGTTTACATGTAAACATCTTCCATAGGCCACAGTTTTGTTTGCAACATTAATATGAAAGCTGGACGTGGAGGGTTAAATCAACTACTTAGAGGAAAGAGGTAGCTGTTAGTAGCTATTAGAGCCCACTGCTCCAAACAGTTTTTAAGTGCAGTTGTCCCTGGTATAGGGGATACTTAGCAGACGATACTCTTGGCTCACAGGTTCACACGTGGAAGAAAGGTCAGATTTCTCTAATTTTTCCTAGATGACTTCAGTCTGAATTCAGGTTCCTATCCTGCCAGCTTGGCAGGAAATCCTGTTTAAATTATTACCACAACTGTCTCTTTCCCAGAACCCAAGGCCCACAAACCAATCAGTCACCACCAGGGACAACACAATGCTACGTGTCAGGTACTGTTGCAGGCATTGGAGCTGTAACTCACTTAACTCTCTCAACCTGCCCAACACGAGGGATTCTTATTTTATACATGAGGGGATTGAGCCCCAGAAAGATTCTAGAACTTGCTCAAGATCTTACTATGCCAGGACATTATGGTTATGACCGACACCCTTGTTCAAACCCAGAGTAGCCCCTTGAAGGTCTTCTCTGTTGGAGTGGGGTAAGGAAGTTATTGCTGGCCACTAGTGTCTGTACTGTAGCCCACCCCCAATCCCCTGTGGCACCACATAGCCACTCCCTCAGCACCGCTCAGCTCTGCTTCCTCCCATTTAGATTGATTTCTAATTTACTTTTCATTTTTGGCTCTGAGAATTCTCTTGCCATTGAAAGTACTTAAAATCTTTTCAGCCAGTGCCAGGAATAGACAGTTAAATGGGTACCTCTGTGTGGTTCTTGCCAGGCAGAATGTTCCCATGGGGGAGAATGGATATATATATATATATATATATATATATATATATATATAGCCATATATATAGTTATGCCTTCTTCCCTTCTTGAGGTTAGTACATTTCAATGAGAGGATACTCACATTCATGTTTTAAGAAGTTACCTTGTTGGGGGCTGGAGAGATGGTTGAGTGGTTAAGAGCACTGGCTGTGCTTCCAGAGGACCTAGGTTCAATTCCCACCATTCACATAGCAGCTCACAACTGTCAGTAACTCTAGTTATAGGGGATCTAATACACTCTTCGGTCTCTGTATGCAGAGTTATACATATAAGCAAAACACCCATAAACATGAAATAAAATCTGAGTCCAAACTCCCATTCCTTTGGAGAAGGACGGAGACCCCAGGGGCCCTGCAGATGTTAAGCCAAGTTTTTAAAATGGAAAAAAAGAAACATAAGAAATTCCAAAGACAGACCCTAAGCTTGATGATGATGGTCTCATTTCCTTTAATAGTGGAGCCATCAGACTGGAGGGCCCAGGAGATGTGACACTCAAGGAGTGTCAGGGCTCATCAGTGTGAGGTTGGGAAAGAAAGAGGTACAGCTGCTAGCTGGTTAGATGGGACTGCAGCTGTTCCAAAGAAAGTGCTCAGAGCCATTGTCAAGGACTCTGTCATGGGTGGGGGCAAGAATCACCGTGGACCTAAACTGATGTATGTGGGGTCGCTCTTATTCCATTCGATGTTTGAATTAATTTGTGAGATTGGATAGGGACATGCCTGTGGAAATATAGCTTGAACTATTACAGTGGAGTGGAAGTTATGGGACTTGCTTTGACTCCCAGAACAGAGCCTGACTGACAGTACCCCCAGGCTTGCCTTATTGATTGAGACAAGTTTCACTGTGTAGCTCTGGCTGGCCAGGAACTTACTCTGTAGGCCAGGATGGCCTTGAACTAATAGAGATCTGCTTGCTTCTACCTCCTGAGTGCTGGGACTAATGGCATGTGACAATATATTATGCTCTTTTAAGGTGTATGCCACCATGTACAGGCGCGCGCGCACGTGTGTGTGTGTGTGTGTGTGTGTGTGTGTGTGTGTGTGTTTAATGTCTTTTACTTACTGTATCCTTTGCCAGGAACAGTAAATAAAAGTGTCACACCCTCCTAGAAAAGTCATAGCTGATACTGTATTTAGAGATGTCTCCAACCTTCTCTGCCGTATTTCCTGTTGAAGTCAAGCATATTGTCTACTACATCCAACAAAGCTCACAAGCAGCATGTGCTGCTAGCCAGAGGAGGAATTAGGGCAGATAGCGTAGGACTCACCAATACTCTGCCTTTGTTCACCACCACACTGTGGTTGGAGATTCCTCCCAGGGTGGTGGCAGCGGCTTTATCAGCCCTTAACCCTCAGTGAAAACAGCTGAAGCAGAATCCCTGCAACCGAGGACTGGAGGGGAGCACTGTTGCTGGATTTCTTTTCCCGCCAGCCTTCAGTCCCCAATAAACACACCAAGACTTATATTAATTATGAAACTGTTAGCCGATGACTAGGGCTTCTTATTGGCTAGCTCTCTGTCTTAATTATTAACCCATTTCTATTAATCTATGTATTTCCACATGGTCTTATCTTACCGGAGAAGGGTCCAGCCCTGCTACTCTTTTGTGGTCTACATGGCGACTTTCTCTGGTGGGCTCTCCTGCCTACCTTTTCCAGAATTCTCGTCTCCTAGTCCCGCCTATCTTCCTGACTCACTGGTCAAATAGTGTTTTATTCATCAACCAATAGGAGAAACATATATACAGAAGGACATTCCCCATTAGAACACTGATTGGCAAGGAAGGAATCCTTCGAGTCACTGCGATATTGGGGAATAACATGCTTGATCTTGACTGATATAGTAAGTCCTTAATAAATACCCTTTCACCTTCTTCAAAAAGCCCCGTGTTTAAACAGTACCACTCAAGCTAATTATTGACATGTACTTCATATACATATAATAATTGCTTTTGGTTTTTTTTAAGATTTATTTTATGTGCATTGGTGTTTTGCCTGCATATATGTGTGAAGATGCCAGATCCCCTGGAAATGGAATTATACACAGCTGTGAGCTGTCATGTGAGTGCTGGAAGTTGAACTTGGGTCCTCTCTCCAGCACCCCCTTTTTGTTTCTTGAGACAGGGTTGGCCTGGAACTCACTATGGAGACCAGGCTGGCCTTGAACTCACAGAGATCCACTTGCCTCTGCCTCCCAAGTGCTGGGATTAAAGGCGTGCACCACCATGCCTGGCTTTTAATACTATTAAAATTATTATTTATTATTATTGCGTATGTATTGTAGGCACGCATGCTGCATTCCCATGGAGGTCAGAGACAACTTGGGAAGTTGGTTCTCTCCTTCCACCTCTGTGTGGGGTCTGGGAATTGAACTGAGGTATCCAGGCTTGCACATCAAGTGCCTTTATCTGGCATCTTTCTGGCTCCTCAGTACTATAGTGCCATATACTTAGAGGTTTGCTCTGGTCATGTTATATGTCCTCACCTATTTAATTCTCTCAAACCTCCCCCCCCCCCCCGCCAGATCAGTTGTGATCAGTCCCGTTTTCCAGGAGAGGAAGTCATGATCCAAAGAAGAGGTTAACATAGAGCTGGACTCCATTTAATTTTCATCAGTGTCCTGCAGCTCACAGTGGTGAGCCCAGGCAAGCAGCCTCTGGGCGCCACTGTAGCAGTGTGAAGTAGGCCCATGCCTTGACAATCTCTGGGGATACATGTGCCATCCTGGGACAGAGAGTGAACAGACTGAACAAGAATGTGCGTTCTGTGGCAGAGAAATGTCAGCTAGCTCACTACCACTGCAAATGGGGTGCTGGTCACCTGGATGACTCCACGTCTGCTTAACATCTCCAGATGTTTTAAGTTGTTCGGCTGCCAGTAAAATTCCCCACAATGTGCTTTGGGGGAAAAAATACCCAATCATCAAACAAGGACCCAACCCCCGCCCTACCATTGCATTTTTGAATCCATGTGTATTCTTTGGGAAAATTCAATCCATATGTTTCTCAGCCTTTTATACATTGAAATGTTTCTTGGGGAGTATTTGACTTCCAGAAAGTTTAGGCCCTTCCCCCCACTTTCCTTCCTCTGTCTCCTGCATCATCTATTCTCCTGAAACACTTTAAAACCAGGAATTCATGTTGGCTCAACCAAACAGTCAGGGAAATACTAAGGCTTTAACCTGACAGTCCTGAATGGCTCTAAGCCATCAACATGCCCAAAGAGGCACCCTAAGGCCTGTCTCCTCTCAGCCTCATATAGCAAGTCAGAAAAGCAAAAAGCTCCTACCTGTCCCAGGAGTGTCCTACTCCAGGAGGGTTGCTTTTGGACAGTTTGCAGGACTTCACTGTCTCTTTGTGAGCATAGGGTGGGGTCGGCCAGTGGGCCTTATCGAGACTCACATCGTGTTAGAAACTGGAGATTGGACCCAGGGGTCTCACAATTGTTTCTAATAAAGGCTCTTCATGAAGACCAAATGTGCAGTGTAGCAGGTCTGAGGTGTTGGTCTCGCAGGGGTTCAAGCCAAACTCTAGGAGGTGGAAGTAATAATAATTATTAATGCCGGGCTTTTGTATAGTATAGCATTTCATAGCTTTAGAAATGCTGTCAGCAACAGGATGTAGCCAGCAGCTTTCTGGATCAGGAAATTTGGATTCAGACTCTTTGTCCTAGATACACAAGCCAGACCAATGGTCTCATCTATCTGGGCCTCCATCCATTCATCTGCGAAAAGGGGACAGTGGTCCTACCTCACAGTCATGCGTCGTGAGAGAATGTCACTGATGCTGTCAGAGGCTAACTAACAGTCTGTTGTGGAAGTGATGCCGCATCTCATTTGATGCTTAAAACTCAGAGCCTGACCTGCTCAAAAAAATAATAAATTCCAGAAAAAGGAAAATATCTGCACAAAGATGTTCATAGCACAATTGTTTATAAGAGGAACTTCAACTTTCAGTTATTAGGAAGTAACTATGGCACATGACAGATAGATGCACACACACACACACACACAGATGGGTGGACAGACAGACAGACCGACCGAGAGACAGACAGACAGACACACACACACACACAAAGCATTAAAAAGACTCAGATGTCAGGAGGGACCAACATGAACACACAGCAGTACAGAAACGTGTTTACAAGCTAGTTCTAAGTAAAATAAACAGAACACAAAATTACTTATAAACACTGTGATTAGAGCTAAGTAAAGAATCAGTATTTCTAGCTGAAGATTACAAAGGGGCAGAGAAAAAGGGAAAATGGTTGTGTGAGAGGAACAGGTAGGATTACACATTGGCTTTTTTCCCCCTTTAAACTCTTCTGTTATTGTAAAAATCATGTCAATAAAAATGTCATATAAAATTAGAAGCACCACACTACTGTCCCATTCCAAGCCAGTTCATGTCAAGTATGTTATGGTCTGAGGTTACTTTCTCCAGGTTGTCAATTTGGATCAAGGAGAAGGCCCCCGGGAAGGAGACCTCTTTTAAAAAGTATTTTACTTATTTTGCCTGCATGTATGTATGTGCACCATATGTGTGCATTGGATCCCCTGGATCTGGAGCTATGGATGACTGGGAGCTGCTGGGGTCCTCTGCGAGAGCAGCAAGTGCTCTTAAACACTGAGCCACCTCTCCAGCCCAATGAGACCTCCTATAGGGCAGAAGGAACTCTAGAAGATGGGGATCTTAGGCAGCCAGAGTGGTGTGAGCCAGCTCCTGCCATGTTTCCTCACAGACCCCAGTGACTGAAGAAACAAGCCATCATTACATTTTCCTAGGCTTGTCCCAGGGGCCCAGCTTCCTAAGGAGCCATGGTGGCAATTGGTCTTCAGTTTCTGGATGCCCCATTTCATGACACAGGTAGACACCTTAGTCCAGTCTGTGGTGTAGATTACAACAGCAAGGAGAGAGGTGCTGAGACCTCAAGGGAGAAGAGTTGACACGTGACAGAGGTGATTTGGGTGAGCCCCAGGCTGGGAATCAGTGTGCGCCAGTGGAGGAAGAATGGAGTTTGCAGTCCCAGCGTGTATTAGCTGGGTGCCTCAGAACAAGTTATTTGTCTCTCCAGCCTTAATTTTCCCTTCTGTAAAATTGGCATTTAATGTTTCCCATCTGACTATGGGAGGAAGTCAAGGACCCAAAAGTATAGTGTTGCTCATGGAACACTGTCTTTGTTTCCAATATGTCTTTTTGGTGGGGCTGGAAGGAAACCAGGCAGACTCTTTCCAAGTCCATGACGTTCCCAGTGAACCACAAGATGAAAGAGATGGAGAGAGCACTGTGAGTCATGGCAAATGGCACAGAGGGGCTGGCATGTGGCCCAGTAGTGGGGCATTGCCTAGCATGTCCAAGGCCCTGGGTTTGAGCCCATCACCACAAGAGGAGGAGGAGAGCATAGGAACTCCCGAGGGCAGGTCCCAGAATGCGTGTGCAGCCCAGGATACTCTTGCTTCATGATTTTAACCCCTTACAAGTTCAGGCTTTATCATCACCACCCATATTGGGATCTGTGCCACAGGAACTCTAAATCTGCTCTCTCAGATCAGGTACTATGTCTCCAAAGGACCTTGGTCTTTGGGAATGGATGCTCAAGGTCAGGGGTCATAGAGCAGTTGTCTCACTCAAGCTCTCGATAAAGCGGAGGATGGTTTGACCACCTCTTGACTAAACAGGCTAACCCAAACCCTGAGTTGTAAAATGAACAGTCAGACACAGTCTCCATACACATTAACTGTGAGATAAACGGCCAGAGGACACCAGAGTGAACTGGCCACTGTCACTAAGCCTAAAAGGCAAAGCTAAAGTGGAGTTCAATCATGATTAAGCTTTGGGTGGTTGCAGGAGGCACTGTAGATTGCTAAGATGTAACTGGTGTGTGTGTGTGTGTGTGTGTGTGTGTGTGTGTGTGTGTGTACACATATGTATGTATGTGTGTATGTATGGCGTGAAAGCAAAAGATAGACTATGTGAAGGAAGCGGAATAGGATGCGCAGGGCGCGGGGCAAGGAGTACAAATGAGAGGGTGTGAGTGTAGCCGATGTAACTGATTGGCTCCCTAAGCTGTAGCAAGGTTAAGTGGTCCTCTTTGCTTCCCTCTTGTTTTCCTGTAGATGCTTCCTGAAGGCACTGTTCTGAAGCTAGCCCAACTCACAAATCATTTTGTTTTGCTAAATAAACTCTTCTAAATTTAATTGATGGGACTGTCTGAGTGACACTCACTGAGTGCCTACCTGAGACAGAATGAATGGCAGCCAGCTTTGCAGGGCCACATGCCATTTGCAGCAGTACAGAAACACCAAAGACACAAAACTTTGCTCACCCGAAGACGCTAATGCTGAGGAATCCTTGGGGAGTCCCTTCTCATCTTATTAATTTACTTTTTATTTTGCTTTAAAAATATAGTATTTTGTCTGTGTGGGTGTTTCTACCAGAATGTAGGTCCATATATGCAGTGCTCTTAGAGACCAGAAGAGGGCACCACTGGAACTAGAGTTTATAGTTTGTGAGCTGCTGTGTGGGTGCCTGGGATTGAACTCTGGTCCCCAAGAACAGCTAGTGCTCTTAACCGTCGTTCCAGTCCCATCTTTTGCTTTTTTGAGACAGGATTTTACTGTAGCCCTTCATAGCCCTGTGGCCTCAGGTTTGCAGTGAGCCACTCATCTCAGACTCTCAAATGTGTGAACCACTATACTCAGTTTAACTCGCATGGAAAAATTGTTTGAATTGGTGCAAATTCATTGAGCTTTGTGAGTGATGGGTTACATAAATATACTCACCATCTCACATCCTCTCCTCTCTACTTCTTGACTCCTACTAGTCCCCTTCCTTCTTACAGTCTGTCTCTTTGCTTTCATGGTTTGAGTGTGTTTGTGTGTGTGTACACATATATATGATCTCATCTATATGATTTCATGTATATAAAATCTGGAATCCACAAAGGAGAGAAAACATGACTTTTGTCTTTCTGACTTTCTGAGTCTGGCTTATTTCACTTAATATGATGAGTTCCAGTTGCATTCATTTTCCAGCAAATGACACAATTTCATTCTTCCATGTGGCCGAATCATCTCCACTGTATACATGCACCCCATTTTCTTTGCGCATTTGTTAACAGACACTAGGCAGTTTCTGTAACTTGGCTATTGTGACCAATGCTAAAGTAATCGTGGGTGTGGTATGCTGACTTAGGAGTCTTCAGATACATATGCCTAGGAGTGATATGGTCATATGGTATTCTCTTTTTAGTTCATTTACTTTATTTACTATTTAGTTTATTTACTTTATGCAGGCTTTCCACCAATACTCATCAAGCAGTCTGCTGCACCTGCGCTGGATGCTCTCCCTGTTATGGAGGAGCTAGCTGTATTTGCTGGGCCAATCCCCTCACAAGCAGTGAGGGGTGCATAATATTAAAACAGACCAGAAAAGGCCTGGCTTGTGGGTGGATCCCAAGCTGAGGCTTCAGGGCTGTGTCCCATGTGTACCAGGTGTCTGTGTAGATGATTGCTAGGTAGAAAGGCAGAGAGAGGAGGCATGCAGGCAGGGAAGTAGGTTGGGCAAAGAGGTGGTGACAACAGGAAGGTATAGCTAGAAAGGACAAAGAGGACCCAGTTGTGCCTTGATGCCATGCTCAGGGCTTTGAGCCTTGTCCTGGTGACCCAGCTTCCCATGTATGCGAGTCTAAAGTGTGATCAATTAAGGTCACAACGACAGGATGAATAGCTGTTCTCTATGGGCCTCTACCCACCACCTTGAAACTCCTACAACTCTTCAGAATCTGTGGGAGTGTACCAACATGCACCCACTCCCTGCAAATTTGTTCATTTTCCAGTGCTCCTTGGAGCCCAAGAAGGGACCTGGGACAGTAGATGGTAAGGGATCTCCATACCGTACAACATGTAGCCTGAGACCTCAGTAGCTCTAATATGCTTCTGAGGTCCTACTAAGCACACCACATAGTCGGGGCTTTGTTCATGTCTCAGCCTTCCTGCAGGATTTGCCAAATACTCAATGCCTCCATCTCCTTAGGACAAGTTGCCCAAGTCCTGCTTCCTACCCCTTCTTCTCTGGAGCTGAATGCCCAACAGGAAGCCCCATGGTCTCTCCTAGAATGCTACAGACTCATTCCCAACATTTATAAACCTAGGACCCACACACATTGTCAGCACCTGGGAACATTGTGCTGCCAGGGTGTTAGACCAGTCCGTGTCCTTTCCAGAAAAAAGTATGGGGAGCTGAAAATATACTTGCCACTCTGACTCTAGTGAATGAAGGAGAGTTAACATGGCAAAAGTGTCATTTCGGGATGACCCCAGGAAGCAGTTGGCACACTGGGTCAACTAGGACTCATATCCCAGCTCGGGTTGTAAGACACTAGGTTGGCAAAGCAGTGGTGAGGTGACAGGCAGGTGCTCTTGAGAGACCTGAGTGGGGCCAAGGGTCCACTTCACTTGAGGATTTCCTTTATGGATGCAGTAGGAATTTCTCTTCCCTCCCAACCATAGTTCTCTATTTTTAACTGATACATAAAAATTGTGCATACTTATGGGTGTGAATTTATTATGTGAAGTTCTGATCAAAGTAAATGAGCCCCACTTCCAGCACCTATTGTTTCTTTGTGGTGAGGTAACTGTCTTTTTTAATGCCCACCAGAATTGTGCCTCCAATTTTGCAAGCCCCTGTTGGAAGGCAAGGTCTGAGTCACATTTTCCTTTTGTCTTGAGAACTGATGAGAAGTACCCCATTGCCATGGGCTAGAAACAATGGCAGGCCGGCTCAACTTTGAGGTTTGGGTGGGATCCCAGTTGGTACAGAGAAATGGGAAGGACAACCCAAGGCAGGGATGGAGGTGAGAAGGGACAGAGTGTGTCAGAAGCCCAGGCTCAGTGGGTGCGGTTCATGGTACAGAACCATGAGGAATAAGTCTTCAGATGGAGCCTTTGGCGTAGCATTAGCCTGGGGAGTAATCACTTTTCCAGGCTGACTTTCTCTGGCTTGGCAAAGGCAACAGTGGTGTGGTGGAAGGGGCTGATTGCATTTGGCACTTTCTTGTAATCAAGAAAGGAGGAAGAAATAACCTAACACTAAATTAGGTAAACAAACAAGATCCATGATGCAGTGTCCAGGCTCTGAGTGAAAACAGACGGTCTCACTGGCTCACTCAAGTGTGTCATCCCAGTTGAACACAGACCTGTGCAGCTTCCCCAGAAGGGCCGCAGCAGTGTCTTCTCTGAGGATGGGGCTTGTCATTACCTGAAGTGGGGCTGAGTGGGGCTGACTCCTGGGGGCAAGTGATGATCAGACCAGACTACCAGGGGAATGCTGAGAGATGAGAGGGGAGGATTTTTGGGGGGACCTTTCTCTTTCTCTGGCCTCTGCTGTTTGTCCAAAGACTTAGAGTCTATCAGAAAAAAGTTGGGGGGCAGGGACAATCTTCTGGAATGGCCAGGACTTGCTCCAGAGCCTCTTTAGCCTTGGTTCTACATAACCACTACCCTTCCCTGCTCTCTAGGTCTGGCAATGGGGAGAAGGGCCAGCCCATACTCTGGGTCTCTGCCTCCTGGGCAATTTGCTAATTTTGGTTGGAATTCTGGTAATAAGTAAAAACATCAGGGGAACCCTGGCAATAACTCTGACGAACTGAGTTAAATAGAGTCCCCAGGTCTTCCCAGTGGTCCACGCCAGCGGCAGCCCAAGCCATGGAAGCCTCTGGAGAGCACCCCTTGGCAGCAGGCAGCCCACACCACTTGCCTCGAATTTGGGAGGCTTCCTCCGCCTGTGGTTCATGTTAGAAATGCTAACTGATGCATGCAACAGGCTCTAGATGTTTCCATCTGAAAGGAAACACCTCTTACTCAACAGGTCAAACACAAACTTTGCCCAGGCCCCATGCCCATCTGAGTTTCCAGTACCGTCACACACCCGGAGAACAGAAACAGCTGCTGCATACATCCGTGGCTCTCTAACCCAGACACCGAGTGCTCCCTGGTGCTGAGTCCTCCTCCCTAATTCTGGTGCTGCTTCCTGGGTTCAAAACTCTTGTTCAGAAGGACTAAGGACTTCCATGATCTTCCTGTCTACATCCTACCCATCCTCAAAGTCATCTTACCAGGAGACTCTTTCTAAATACAAAATGGACCATTGCCCCTTCCTACATTCTCAGTGTGTTCTGGAGGGAACAGCTGAAAAAAGCCTTGTAGGGCGTGTTCTTCTTAGAGGTGGTGGCACTCTGCTCAGTTGGGAAGGAGGCCTGGTCAGCTCCTTCCCTTACAACAAAGGATGGGGAAAAACAGGCAAGAGCCAGTTCTGTGGTGGATTGTATAGGTCAGCCTAGACAAAGTATCAAAGGTCACTGAAGGCTCATCTGGTAAGAAAAGCAGGTGGAAACCACAGTGTGTTAAGTAATTGATAAGAGTACAAACCATGACCTTGACAAATAGCCTTTGGTCTCTGTCACCAGCCAAGCAGTGTCCAGCCCCACACTTTCACATGCTCACAGTACCGGCAAGTACTCAAAATGTCCAACTTTGTTTTTTTTGGGTATGGGGTATATGCACATGTGTGTATGTGTGTACGCCGATGTGTGCATGTATGAAGACAGAGGTAGACATTGGCAGGCTTCCTCTATTGGCCTTCATCTTACTTTTTCAGACAGGGTCTCTCATTGAACCCGGAGCTTGCTATTTCAGTTAGACTGGCTAGCCAGTGAGCCTTCAATGTCTGCCTGTTTCCACACCTTCTCACCCAGTGCTGGGGTTTACATACTTACATGCCATGGATAATTGGGTGCTGGGGATCAGCTGCTCTTGTACAGCAAGCACTTTATCATGGAGCCTTTCCATAGCTCCCTTTCCATGACTCCATGTAGGATGGCTGATTGCATGTGTTCGGGTGGTGGGGGGACTAGATGAGTCAGGAGTATGTTCTTGTGGCCACTCAAGTATGTGTGGCCACATACATGCAGGCAGGCAAAACACTCATACAAACAGTATATACACTTACACACATATGTATTTAAACAAAGAATGTTAGAGGCGGTCTTGCAAGGACAGGGGAGCTAACCAGAGGCTCCAGGTCAAACTTCAACAGTCTGGGCATTAACTGAACAAGGTTGAGACATAGATAGTGGATTCATTAAAACATTCAAACTCTAAGTGGGGGCAGGTTAAAAAGGAGCATGGATATAATGGGGTGTGTTCCTTTGTTCTTACTTTGATATATGGGACATTTCATAGCAATAGACTTTTTTTCTAGTACATATGTTTTTATAAAGGACAAGCACTCATTTCTGACTGCAGGATAAACAGGATCTGTCCCAGGACAGGGCTTCCTAGTCTTGGGGGTCTGATGACTGAGTAAAGAAGGGCCCTTCATGTGTTTCCAGGGGTCTATAAAGAGTCCCAATGACCCAGATAGATGTCTACCTCCTCCCTTAGGCAATGAGAATTCACAGCAGGCCTGTGACTTATGATGCAATCCCAGTACACTGGGCTGTAATTATGCTAAAAGCTCCCAAGTCCATCATGACCACGGAGCAATGGGTGTGAGATGGTGGCCAAACCAGATTCTACTAACCTCATTTCCTGGGAGACGTTTGGTGCTACCAACACCTTCCCCTAAAGGTGGGGATTTTAAGTCTTCCAGAAGCAACCAAGTTTACTTGGGCATGGGAAGCTTCCCCCATAGACTCCCCTGCAAACTGCAGCTCAGCTTCATCTCCTGACCCAGAGTCAACAGCCCAGCCTCCCTGACTTTGCAGCCCCGACACTGTGAGGTGGCTCTTTTTCTTCTTGTGGTCTGGTAAGGTTGTTAAAAATCCCTAAGAAGGCAAAAAATAGTATTTGGTAAAAGTCACTGAAATCCTAGGAAGGTGTTAAAATTGGCACCCTGGGAAGGTGTGGAATTTAGGATAAGAAAGAGTGAAGTCTACACAGTCTTAGGAGTTTTATGGCCAGTTTTGGCTCAAGGGTATTAAACAGCTTTGGGATTAATCATGGTGGTTTTTGTTTATATGTTTAACATATTTCAAGTCTTTAAGAGAAACTGCTATTTATGCATTTAATTAAATTCTTGGAGGTGTTTAATTTGCAATAAATGTTAAATATTTGTGAAAATTCAATTTACTGAATATATGACATTTTTAATAGATCCCCCTTTCCTTTTTTTTTTTTTTTCTTTTTTGCATTTTTCTATGTAGCCCGGGGTTGGCTATAAACTTCTGATCCTCTGCCTGGGATTATAGTCATGTGTCACCAGGCCTGGTATAGGTTATATTTTAGAGCAGTTTTAAGAGCATCTGTGTGGGCATACACATCTGTAGTCCCAGCACAAAGAAGAGGCAGAGACACTGCAAGTTCAAAGCCAGCTTGGTCCATTTATGGCGTGCCAGGCCAGCCAGGCCTATGTACTGAGAACAAGTTAAAAAAAAAATCCAAACAACTGATTAGAGCAGTTTTAGGTTCATAGTAAAGCAGAAAGTGGGAGAGTTGTTATAAACCCACTACCCTCATATACTCATGACCTCTCCTACAATCATCCGTCATAGTGTTACCTAGACAAAAACATCCTTATCTCCTACAATTCACACAGAGATGATTTCTTGGGATGCACACTGTGGGTTTAGACAAATGTGTGATGACATGTGTGTCCTTCACATAGTATTGTACACAATTATTTCATTATTTTTGTGGCCTAAAAACACTGTCTGGAAAGCTTCCCCTTCTCCTCAATCGGCCTTGGTCTTTTTTTTTTTTTTTTTTTTTTTTTTGTGCTCATCATTTTGCTTTTCCCAGAATGTCACACAGAGCTGCACCCTGCAGCAGGAAGCCTTTTCAAATTGGGTTCTTTCTCTTAGGAATACGCATGCGAGTTTCCTCCATGTTATCTTAGCTACTTTTTTGTTGCTATGGTAAGATACCCTGACCTATACAGGAAAGTACTAATTTGGGATCTGCAGTTCTGGAAGGTTAGAGCTCATATCCATCGTGGTGGAGAGCATGGCAGCAGGCAGGAAGGTGTGGTGCTGGAGTAGTACATGCGAGCTTATATCTTGATCCATAAGCATGAGGCAGAGAGAGAACTAATGGCAAGGCTTCTGAAACCTCAAAGCCTACTCCCAGTAATACACCTCCTCCAGCAAGGCCATACCTCCTAATCCTTCTCAAACAGTTCCACCAGCTGGGAACCAAGCATCCAAATATATGAGCCATGGATAATATCCCATGGTGTGGGTGTTTACTTACTTACCTAAAGGGCATGATGGTTGTTTCTAAGTTTCCACAGTTCTGCATAAATCTGTATGAATAGCTATAAGCATCCTTTGTCAGGTTTTCATGTCTATAAAAAGTTTCTAGTTCATTTGGATAAATCTTAGGAGCATGCCTGCCAGGTCTTTTGTACAAGTATTTTTAGTTTGAGCAGAGTTCCAAAGTAGCTGTAGCATTTAGCATTCCTCAAGTATGACCATGAGTCCCTATGCTTTATAGACTCTGACCATACTTAGAAGTGTGAGTTGGAGTGCTTGGAGTAATAATTTACCTTATTATCTACGCACATAAATATTTAGAGGAAGATTGATTGTTAAGAGGGTCAAAGGATTAAGCCAGATATAAATAACATTTAGGAGTTAGGTGTGGTTGCATATACCTGTAATCCTAGCATGGTCAAGGCAGAGGCAGAGGAACTGCTAAAAGTTTGAGGTCAGTCTGGTCTACATAGCAAGTTCCAGGCTAGTCATGGCTATGCTGTGGGACTGTCTCAAAAACAAAACAACAACCATTCCCCACAAAACTCCCAACACACACACAACACACACACACACACACACACACACACACACACACTCATGGGGGTGTGTTTGCATGTATGTAGAAGTCAGTGGTTAATCTCAAGGGCCATTTCTCAGGAGCTATCCACCTTGGATTTGGGGACAGGCTTTTCCACTGGGTTTCACTCATCAGGCTAAGCTGGCTGGCTAGCAAACCTCAGGATCACTAGCCTCTGCCTCCCTAGTATTGAAATTAAAAGATTGTATGGCCACTCATTTTTTTAAATATGGCTGCCGGGGATTGAACTCAAGTCTTCATGCTTGCATGGCCAGCACTATACTGTTGGAGCTTTCTTCCAGCCCCTAGAATAAAAAGATTTTGAAGGCTATGTCAAGAGATCATTTAGGGTTGGAGAGAGTGGATTCAAAGCAGGAACCCAAGATGAGATGGTGGGAATGGCTTAGGAAAGAGAGAGGTGGGCATAGTGCTTCAAGGGCAGTGGTGGTGACATCACGGATCAGAAGTTGGGTAAGGGCTGCAGTGCTTCTGTGGTGACTGTCCCTTAAAGGAGGGGCCTGCTAACAAGGACAGGGACTGAAAAGGCTCCCTACTCCCCAGTAGAGGCTCCTCACTCTACATGACAGGAGCGCTGGCCAGTGGTCACTTCTGTTGGGGAGGGAGGCAACACCTGCAGTGTGCACTGGTCCCTAGGTGTCAGTCAGCACACCAGGCTGAAGCTGTCCCTGCTGTTGCCTCCAGCTGGAGGAGCCTTCCACCTTTGTCAGCAGGACTAGAAATGGTGCCTTGAATGAAAAGCTGAGATGGGAGGGGTCATTTTTAGGGCAGCAGTGGGGACAACTCAAGGAGATTTTAACAGGCTCTCTCCTTCTTCAAACTGATACTGGCCCAGGGCCTTTAGGCCTGCCCCTCCCCTCTCAGTTCCTTGGATGAAGACACATAAAGAGAGTGATTAGTGGAGTAGGCCCCTAAGAGTGTCCTAAGACATCAACAGCAGTAGGAGTCCCGAAGGATGGAAAACATAAGTCGGAGCTGATGGAGAATATTCCGAAATATATATATATATATATATAATATATATATATATATATATATTTTTTTTTTTTTTTTTTTTTTTTTTTTTTTCGAGACAGGGTTTCTCTGTGTAGCTTTGGAGGCTGTCCTGGCACTTGCTCTGGAGACCAGGCTGGCCTTGAACTCACAGAGGTCCGCCTGCCTCTGCCTCCTGAGTGCTGGGATTAAAGGCGTGCGCCACCAACGCCGGGCCCGGAGATGCATGTATTACTCAAATAGTGTCCACCCGAAATCCTTTTTCCTTAGAATTTAGTACCAGTAAAACTTTCTTACTGACAATGACTTGAAAATACACAAATTGGCCTCCATAACAGAGTAGGACATTGTCCCCAGCGCAAGCAGAAAAGTGCTTTGTGACAATAAACTCAGCTGCCTTGTTCATCTAGATCAGCAATTCTCAACCTTCCTAATGCTGTGATCCTTTAATGTAGGTCCTCACGTTGTAGTAATCCAACCATAAAACTATTTTTGAGCCGGACGGTGGTGGTGCACACCTTTAATCCCAGCATTTGGGAGGCAGGCTGATCTCAGCGAGTTTGAGGCCAGCCTGGTCTACCAAGCGAGTTCCAGGGTAGCCAGGACTGTCACATAGATAAACCCTGTCTTGAAAAATGAAAAACAAAACAAAAAAAAGTCCCCCAAAAAACTATTTTTGTTGTTACTTTATAACTGCAAATTTTCTACTGTTATACATTATAATGTAAATCTCTGTGTTTTCCGATGGTCTTAAGTGACCCCTGTGAAAGGGTCATTTAAAACCCTGAAGGGTTGCGACCCACAGGGTGAGAACTGATTATCTAAACTCTAGCTAGCTTCTAGAAGCAGCCTAGCTTTCTGGGTCAGGATTGGCATTATCAGAAGACTCACTTACCTCTCAGGTTTTAGACTTTCGGGTTGGCCAAGATTCCGGTTCCTGGGAAGCCTAGATCCTGTGTTTCCTGAGCCTCGGGTACCCACTGTAGATTGACCGAAGTTCTCCTGGGAACCACTTCCCTGCGGCTGACTAGGTAGCAGAAAGAATCCACCTCGCAGCCAGGGGCGGCTGCCAGGACAGACCTGACCATGTGGAACTCCTTAGTGGTCCAGGCCAGGACTGAGAACAACCGTGGTTTACGAGGATCGCGCTGGGCTTCCTATTACCCTTGTTCTGGCTGGAGAAACCCACACACTACACAGTTTCTCACGGTTCTTCCCACTTCTACTGAATGGAGTAGGTGCTGGAAACAGTCCTCAAGCCCCTGGCTATGCAGACCAGTGTGGCTTCAAGTACATGGTGATCCTCCTGTCTCTGCCTTCCAAGTGCTGGTGATTACTGGCCAGTGCCACCATAGCCAGGTGCAGGGGGATTGCTGTTAAGATCATCTTCCATTTGAGGAAACCAGACTGATTTACGGAGCTGGTGGTAGAGCTCATAAGTGGTCGAGTTGAATTTTAAACACACATCTCTCAGAGTCTGGGTGTGATCCTCTTGCCTTCCTGTGATTATAAAGAGTGACTTCTCAGTCTGATAGTAAAACCCAAAGTCAAACTTGGGCTGTCTATGGACAAGAGACAGATATCATAGTACCGTTCCTTACTGAAACTAGGAAATGACATTCCTGGGAAATTTCTATCACTCTGTCATCCAAAGGATAAACCCAGTGTAACATATACCAGCTACTGACAGGTTGGCTAACCCAGGCCTGGCTTTCTCTCTACAATCTGTATTTCTCCACAACAACTGTAGCTAAGTATTATATTGACTCTTCTGAAGTCCTAATTATGGGTCTGTGGTAGTCAGGGTTGCTATTGCTGTGATGAAACACCATGACCAAAGGCAATCTGGGGAGGAAAGGGTTATTTCACTCACAGTTCCATATAAGAGTTTGTAGTCAAAAGCAGTGAGGACAGGAACCTGGAGCCAGGAGCTGACAAAGAGGCCTTGGAGGGGTGCTGCTTACTGGCTTGCTTCCCCTGGCTTGCTCAGTCTGCTTTCTTATAGAACCCAGGACCACCAGCCCAGGGATGACATCACCCACAGTGGGCTGTGCCTGCCCCCATCAGTCACTAATTAAGAAAATGGCCTACAGCTGGATCTTATGGAGGCAGTTGAGGTTCCCTCCTCTTAGATGACTCTAGTTTGTGTTAAGCTGACATAAAACTATCCAGCACAGGGCCCAGACCAGTAATCTATCGACTGTTTCATATAACTCAACCCGATAATAGTCGTTTCTACTCAGAATATGTTTCCTGCCTTGATTACAGTTCTCCTCGATCTAATTAGCGCTCTTTCTTGTCCAAAGCTTACTCTCAAGTTTCAGCTTGAATGGTGCCATCTTCTTCAAGAAGCCGACTGGGATACAATGTGTTCCGAATCCCCATAGTACTTATCTGTATTTCTTGTCAGCCTCTTCTAGCCATCATGGTCATGCTGCTGTCAGATCAGGGAGCCATGGCCAATGCTTTTTTTTTTTTTTTTTTACCTGACCAGCTCTGACCATAGCAGCTGGCAATGTTGTAGGCGCTAGTTAAGACCCATCGAGCTCTGCTGTGACTTCCTGCTTCCTGGAAGGCAGTGTCTGCCAATAGTTGACAGTCTAGCTTGTAGACTTGTAGAATAATCAGAGTGGGGTGGGCAGGGAGTTCTCAAACCCTCATAGCCGCACCCCTGCACAATACTGGAAAGGGATGATAAGGACACATCTCTCCTGCTTGAGAGGAGACAGGGCAGGAGTCCGCTTTGAGTCAGACTGAGTGGAAGCCTAAAATGAGGACCGTCAAGAGATGAACCAGGAACAGGGACCTCTTTGTGTCATTTGACCACAGAAAAACAACCCCCTAATAAGGCTTGATCAGCAGAGACACAATTCATAAGTTTGGCCACTGCCTTGTGAAAGGTCTGAGGATAAGATCTGCCGGCCAGCAAGTCAGAAGGCAGGTGGCTTTGCTTTTCAGCTGATTTCATTCTGGAAAGGGTCCCTGGCAAGCCCTCTCCTCCACAGCTTGATTAAAGTGGAAAGGACTAAAGGATTTCTGCTCTTTCCAGACACTGCAAACCTCCATGCACTGACTGCCTCCTCTCTAGAAAATGTTAGTTTAGAAAACTGTATGGCTGGAGCACCTGATCAGGAACCACACAGATCCATGGCTTCTGTTTCTTAGCTCCTGGTTTGAAAATGTATCCAGAAAATAGAGGAAGGCAGGCTTTTAAGGTGTTGACAATCCCTATTTCTTTGTGGGCCACAGCCTAGCACACACTCTAGGTCAAACCTAAGGGAATTAGAGTGCTAGAGAAATGAGGTGAGTGGGCTCAGGACTTAGGCCTACTGGGCTTTCCCTGCATACCTGTGAGACAGGGGCAACAGAGTTCCCTGATCACTTTGTATTGTGTCTTCACCACCTCTGTGACTCCCAGCTCAGCCTGGGGCCAAAGTGAGAATGCAGATGGCACAGGCATGCTTCTGAAAGCAATCTCTCTCTCTCTCTCTCTCTCTCTCTCTCTCTCTCTCTCTCTCTCTCTCTCTCTCTCTCTCCCTCTGTGTGTGTGTGTGTGTGTGTGTGTGTGTGTGTGTATTTACAAAATGCAAACCCAAACACATATTCAAAATACTTTGGAGAATTATATGCATAAAAAATTAATACTATTGATTCACCGATTAACTCAATGACGGACTGCTTGGGAAATAAAAGCTAGGCAGCGTGGATGGTGCCATGTACAGGAATTTAAGTTCCTAATTCACAAGTCAAACAACTGTGGTCAGACAGATGCACCAGAATAACCTGTGTGAGCCAACAGCAAGCATAAAAGCATGTGGGGAACAAGTTGTTGAGGGCCAGGTGTTGAAGATGCTGGACGAGGAGGCCCCAGAGGACTCTTGCAGGACAGGAGTCATTCTGTGAAAATTGGTAGTGTGGTTGGCATTTCACATCAGGAGTATCCTAGGCTGAGGCTCAGAGAGACTGGGGCACATTTGAAGACTTCTGACTGTTGTGTATGGCAGACAGGAAGTGCAGGTTGAGAGGCTTCGAGACCTGGGACTCAGAATGCCACAGAGTCAGAGCATGGGGGGCCTCTTAAATCGTGCCAGTTGCTTGGAGTGTTCTCTGAGAATGCGAAGATGCCACTAGAAGTTTTTAAAGCAGGCGACTGACCAAAAACAAGTTTGAGGTGCAGAGATGAACACCATGACTATAATACCTGATGAGGGGACCATGTTCATGCCTCAGCCTCCAAGACAGAGAACTCGGTGTGGAGGGGACACTTCATCGGCATGGAAGAGAGCAGGCAAATACAGAGCACAAATTGGGGAGCAGCGAGGAGGGCGCCTGTGGTGGAAGGAGGAGAGAGAGTGGAGAAGTACTAAGAAGCCGAATGCTGCAGTTGAGCAATGAGATAAATGGACTGGGGAGGTAGGAGGTCAGGCTGCTGTGCACGGGCAGGGGCGTGGCTTGGTCACCATCTTCAGAACTGAGGATGCAGGGCAAAGATCAGTCTGGAGAGGGAGATGGAGAGTTCTGTTCTGGGTGTGCTGAATGTCTTTTCAGTGGGAAGTAACTTCAGCACCCCCTCCCACACACAAGCACATACACATACTCACTAAGAACTTACTTCATTGCAATGGCTTCTTTGGAGAAGACTGGAGACACAACGGGAAATATGCACGTGAATTAAAATCCCTCCTAAATCTGTTCCTTAGAGATAGTCCACGAGTGTAGTCATGAATGTTCTCCCCATTTTTAAAATGCAAAGGCAATTTTTAAGACAAAAAGAATAAGGTCTAATTCTTTGTAAAGCTTCTGTTGCTTGGCTGGACCCCAGCTTAGTGAGACAGATCCCCCCCCCCCCGAGGGGGGCGGGCATCAGAGTGTTTTAAAACTTCTCTGTGATTCTGAGAACTAGTTCCATAGAGATGGGACAGGGCCTGGAAGGGAGTGTGGGTTCTATACTGTCTTGGAAGGCCTCAGAAGGAACCCAAATTAGTAGTAACCAGTCAAGGAGAATAGTCATTTTAGTCTTCTACCCAAAAGGTCAGACTGAGTTGTAATGGAGGGACTGAGGGAAAGGGCAGTGTGGGTTCAGAGCTTCTGCTGGTCCACTCAGCTTTGAGGACTCCTGGTGGGAAGCGCCCTAGCTCCCAGGGTTCATACAGTTACCAGAACACCCAGCGTCTCTGGCTTTCTCACTGGCCATTGGTCTTGAGGATGTAGTTAGTCCCTTAGCAAAGTCAATGTTAGGTACTACTAAGGAAGGGATTTTAGACTCTTGGACGTGGTGTTCACTTTCACAGGCAAGGTGAAGAGGTAAGAGTGTGCCTGATACACACCAGAGCCCCGAGTCCAGGAATTGTAAACACACGCAGGTTGCCAAGTCCCGCTCCAAATATATTCCAATGAGCTCATGCTTTCATATGCAGCGGAATAAAAAAGAGTCTTTTTTAAAAATTTCTCATTCTGGATGACAGCATCAGTCGATCTTGCAGGAGTTCTGAAGTCTAAGTCGAACTTAGAGCAACAGAGGGTATTTGAGCCAGTCGAAATCTCCCACAGGCACATTAAACACACCGCCCAGCAATTACCCTGTCAGTGCAATTGGACCTTCTGATGAGTTCCCAAATATCCGCAGCCAGTCCCCAGCCCCTGGGAAAAGCCTCCAATCATGGATCTTCCGAGGAGAGCCAGTGAGGCTGGAGGGAGCCGCGCATATTTGGAGGTGATTAACATTTCGGTTTTGGCCTGCTCCTGTGTCCACGAGAGCCTCATCTGTTACTCGTTTTCTCTTTGGCCAAAGAGATGTGAGTCCGCATCCAGTGTTTTGAAGGAGAAGGCTGGAATTTTTCAGAAGGGCTTTTTAGGCGGAGCCCAGGGAAAGGCACATGCAGCTACTCTCCTTTAATGGACATCCCACACACAGAACGAAAGCGAGAGCTCATCTCTGCTACCTGGGATACAGAGGCTGCGCCATCCTCCGTCCTGAGCTGAGGAAGGCTTGATCCTAAGGGTCACCCTTTTGGTGACCCCTGGGGTGATGGAAGAGTCCAGTACTCCCTCTCCTCGACTCCTGGCCTCTACCCTGCGTGTACATAAATCAACCAGCAGGGTAGCTCGGAAATATGACGAATACCTTGGCTGGCTCCTGCTCGAAGAGACTGAAGGACAGGGATTCTAAAGTAACCAGGCCTGGCTAGAAACGCAGCCAGAATTTAGTGTTCCCGGAGCCGAAGCCAGCTGCTTGGCTCGGAGCTGCCAGGGGAGTCTTCCCTGGGGGCAGCCTGAGCTCTCCACAGGCAGGAGGAGGAAAAAGCTGTAGTGTCTGTCAGAAACATTATTCACAAACTCTTGGACGCATTTAAGTCCTTGCAGTGAGCTGGAGAGAGGAATGGGAGCGGGGGAGGGGACTTTTGCCTGGGCCGACCTGCAGCTTGGGTAGCGTTTTCATGGAGATCTCTAAGAGATGGGTGTGCGATGGTTGTGTGTATAGGATCCTGTATGGAGAGGCCAGTGGGGCGAGAGCCGTTCTGAGTACTGTTCAAGTTGATATGCAGGCTTGAGTCAGTGTCGTCAAGGCTCTGGAACTCAGTTGGTTTTTTCGGGAGTACCATGTTCCTCCCTGCCATGCAGCCAAGATAGTTCAGCCTAGAGGTTTGCTTTGTCTTTGTTTTTCTGCTGTTGTCTTAATGAAGTTTATTGTGTCTTGCTGCTCTTGCTTTGATTATTATTTTTTTTTGGGGGGGGGAAGTGTTACGGTCTAGTTCAAGCTGGCCTCGATCTCTTGCTCCTTCTTTTTAAACTTTCCAAGTGGGAGAATGACAGTTACCACGAGGCTCAGTTTGTTTCTGAGAGTCATGATCATCCTCATTGCCACAGACCTGAGACCCTAGCAGATTGCACACAGTGGGGCCAGTTTTGAGGAGAGCTCTGGTGAGGATTGAACTCTTCAGTAGTAGGCTCCATGGACACATATGTCTAAGCCTCTGAGGAGTTGCCTCCTTGGAAATCGTTAATCACATTAAAGTATTCACTCCCCTTTCCAAGACCTCCTCCTCAACACTTAAAAGTTATTGAAAGAAACTTTGTTTTTTCTTGATGAGGAGAAGCTCTGTGGAGCTGTTATGGAAAGCAGATGGACCACTACTCCCTGCTCTCTTTGTCTCCCCATGCCCTGTCTTGACCACAGTGTCAATCTTTCAAGCTGGCTGCCAAAGCAATTAGTTTTCCTCAGGGCAGGGCAGATCACCAAGGCAGGCAGGCCTGTGTCCAGGGGCTTCCTGTCAGTACGGATACACTAATGCAAATCCATTTTTCATTAGAAGAAAATAAAACTCATAAGTGACATCAACTGAAAAAGGCTCTTTGGGAGCAAGTACTTTCCATTCAAAGCTGAGCACATGACAGCTGGTGACTTTGAACGGAAAGTAGAATTTGCTGGGCTGAAATCCTAGCAACCCACTTGAGAATTTGTTTTTAATTTTCCTGTTTTTGGAGGAGCGCAATGCTTTGGAGTCCAGCAGAGCTGATGAGGAATGGAAAGTGCTGGCCTTGTGTCTAATTGTGGCCTGAAAAGACCTTGTACAGTTGTCAGTCAAATTGTGTCCCAGCATGAAGGGATGTCACTCTCCCTTTACTCCTTCCTAGAAACTCAGGTAACTGGCTGCTTAAGAATTCCTCATCCGGCTGGGCATTGGTAGCACACGCCTTTAATCCCAGCACTCGGGAGGCAGAGGCAGGCAGATCTCTGTGAGTTCAAAGCCAGCCTAGTCTCCAGAGCGAGTGCCAGGATAGGCTCCAAAGCTACACAGAAACCCTGTCTCAAAAAAAAAAAAAAAAAAAAGAATAAAAAAGAAAAGAATTCCTCATCCTAACACTGGGGCTCTATCCCCAAACAGCTGTCCTGAAAACTGTCCCCCTTCACCCTACTGAGCAGAGACCCTTAGGTATGGAGGCAGTGAGCAGTTGTTAGGGCGCATATGACCCATCAAGTTCAAATGCTGAAGCCCACGTGGCCTTGGAAGTGGGGACTCTCCACAGCCCCAGTTAGTGTCCTTATCAGAAAAAAAAAGTGTCTAGAACTCTCTGTCTCTGTCAAGTGAAGACACAGAGAAGATGTCTACCTGCACGCCAAGAAATAAGGCTTAGCTGAACAGAATCTGCTGGCATCTTAGATGTGGCATTCTCAGGACCATGAGAACTCTCTTTGTTGTTTAAGAAACCCAGCCTCTGGTATCTTGTATTAACATCTGCAGCTGGTTAAGACCATAGTAAAGTAGGCCAGGAGGTCCCCTTTATCATAAGTGCTAGAGAATGAGGTCCCTATACAGCTGAGCTGCACTTGATATAATTGTGTGGGCCAAGCTCAGCTGTCTTCTATTTCACACCAGTAGGAATTGAATTTCTTCTAGTACTTGTGGAATCTATAACATTTGTTGCCTGTATGGGCAATTGCCAGCACCTCAAGCATTTGGGTACAAGGTCTGGCTTTGGAGAGCGAGGTTGCAAGAGTACTCACATTATAATTGAGATTCGCCGCCTGCAGACACAACTCACTTTGTGGAGGTCTTGGGAATGCATTGCTGAAGATCTCATGGGTTCCGCTATCAAGATTGGATGACACCACATTTACTGAGAGATTAAGACACATGACATAGAGATGAGGTGTAGTTGTATAAGCCATGTGACCTGGTAAGAGTTAAAAAGGATAGGCGTGGAAGACCCCATGCAGACCGCAGGAAGAGGTGAACAGTAAGAATCTAGCTAAGGATGATCTGGGGGTGAGACAGCTCCCCAATACCTTTTCTCTGATTCCTGCTCACCAAGTAGTTTTCTAACGGGAATCTACTTTCTCTGGAACACACTGGAAAGAGAGTTCAAGAGAGTAGCTTTGGAAAGACATGACCCCACTGTCCATGGACTCAAGGGCATTCTTGTTTTCCCAGCATCCTGCTGTGTGAATTTGGTTAGCCACAAATCCATTGCTTGCAGTCTGGTCAACCTTGTAAGGACTAATTGCATGGGGTTTCTGAAATTTGACTGTTAACAGTGCCAAACATGCACCAGCCCTTTGAGACTGGCTAGATCTGGCAGCATTAGCCAGGGGACATCACTTCACAGTCACCGGGGCTCCAGCTGCTCAGAAATGACTTTGCATTGCCTTTTCTTCTCTCTGAAGGTTGGCCTTGCCGCAGGCAATGCTTTGTCCCCTCTGTGTATTAATTGAGCAGCATATTGGCCGCAGGGGCACTCAGTGAATGGAGCAGCATTGTAAGCAAATATATCTGTGATGGTGAAAAGTGCCAATAAAGAAACTTTAAGAAGTTAAAACTTGGGGCTGGAGAGATGGCTCAGTGGTTAAGAGCACTGACTGCTCTTCCACAGAACCTGGGTTCAATTCCCAGTACCTATGTGGCCACACAACTGTCTATAATTTATTCAGTTCCAGGGGACCCGGCACCCATGGCAAAACACCAATGGGCACAAAATAAATAAACAAACTGAAACAAACGTGTTGTGTTGCTTGAATTTTGGACTCTCCGTCCCATAATACTTTCTTTAGCAGCAAACACAAAATACCACTTACCATACCTTTCTCGGCTCTGACCTATAGCATTTGTTTTTATTTAACCATCCTCTACTTGTCACTAAATATGATGCTGTTCCAGGCTGGCTAGAGCTTTGCAGTGCTTAAATTTATTCCCAATTACGTAGTTAAAGGTAAGTATTCTAGCCAGTCACCGTACAGAACTCTAAACCTTTAATCATACTGTGGGGGGGGGGAGAGCTGATCTTGGAAGTCTGTGTAAGCAGCCCAGCAGGCTTACCTCGAGGCTGCAGGCAGGGTGTGTGTTGGAAACACAGCTCTCAGCCAAGTGCCACTGGGCAAGGTTCTTTAAGCAAGACTCTATTTTGTCACTCTAAGTATGTGGACGTCCATTCCTCTTTTATGGGATGGGGGTGAGGGTTGAATTCCACAGCATATGTCAAAATGCACAGCTGTCTGGCATATGTGGAAACGGTAAAGTTTCCAATCTCCGTGCCTAGTGCACAGGGGGATGGGATGATGGAACCCTTGTGGGAAGGGCTTGCCTCTGTTCCGGTTATCAGTTCTCACTGAAGGGATCCAGCGGTGCTCCACATTCCCGGCTGGGCCTCTGTTATAACATGGATGCAGGACACCCGAGTATGGATACAGCGGGAGAGGTGTCTGTGACAGCAGAGTTATACCATTAAGGAGCTATGAGTCACACTTTGCTGTCAGAATGGAGTGGCTTCTGGCCCTTCTGCTGCAAAGCTGTCTGACTTATCTCCCCTGAGAGGGATCCCACTTCAGACTTGCTGGATTTCTCCTTCGGCTGTTTGTCAGGTCACAGTAGCCACGTTTAGTTTAATCGTGGCAGGTCTTCATAATCATGCTGACGGCTCCATGGGTGTCACTTCCTGCTGCCACAGAAGCTGACTCCTCAGGCTAGTGGCTGCCATCTGCTGCGGGGCTGCATCACGAGGCCCTGCACCGCTGTCCATGTGCTATCTTCTTTGGCCCCAGGTCACCTCTGGAAGGACGGACTGTTTTGCTTGGTGCAGTTTCTACAGATAAGGAAAGAGGCCAGTGAGCTGAAGAATGGAGACTGGAGGCGTTGAGTGACAGACAGGGTTGCTGAATGTGGGGCTATGGGAGTGTGGGGGTGGGACTGTGCCACCCTTTCTCTAAACAGAGCACTGTGTATGTAATCTGCAAGGGTCAGGGTGCCCTGCCAGCAGATGGGCTAATGAGCAGGGGCAGTCCTGCCTGGACATGCCGGTCAGCGATACATTCTTCCTTCAAAATGCCTCCTGTAAGTTTTCAATGAGAGGCCCAAGAGGGACATTGGGACAATGTCCTGTGGGTAACGGCTTTATTAGGGGAGATCTTAATGCTACAGAAGGCAGCATGGCAGGGGTTCTGAAGTGTCTGGGCCCCTGAAACAGAGCAGGGACCTCCTCTTACAGGTTTCAAGAGCGTGGGGCAGTTCATACCATGTAGTCGATACTCATATTGAGGGCTTGCAATCAGGTTGCCTCTGAGTCCCCGGCAGCAGGGGGAGGAAAGAAAGATTCAGTCCTTTGGTTCATGTGTGTCTGGCTTAGGGACTATGCCACCTGTAGCCTCAATTGCTTAGGGAGCTGAGTGATACTGTCCTTTGAGGAGGTGAGAGTTACAGACCCACAGAAAGCCACAGTAGGGAGCCTGCAGTTTCCTTTACAGTAGCTATGAGGGGAGAGAAAAGACCTCATAGAAGAGGATCTCATAGGAGAAGCTTCTAGGCCCACTCCTAACGCCTGCTGCCTTTTCCTTTACTGATATCACGTGGGGACAGGCAGTTCTCTCTCCCTTGGACCACGTCCACTTTCAGCCTGGTCTCCAGTGTCCTCTCTCCAAGTCCTCATCTTGGCAGCTGAAGTCCTAGGCAATTTGGCTCTAATCCCTTTCCCAACCTCCCCCTCCCCCATCAGTGTCAACTTTTCCCGCCTTCAACTGCACCCTTCTACTTCCTGCAGTCCTCTCTCCCCGGCTCCTTAATCCTGCCCACCAGTTTCAAATCTGCCCCCTCCCTTCCAGCCTCCCAGCCTCTTTAGGCCACAGCACTTGGCCTGAGTAAGCATGCTTGGACCATCCTTGTCCAATATGGACAGCAACACTCAGGCTGTTTGTGCTGCGTGCTCTGTGCTTTGCGTTGGCAGCGAAGCTGTCAAATGCCAGGGACCAGATGCAGCATGGTTTGAGGCCCACAGGGAGGCAGTGCCCCAGCACAGACAAAAAAACAGTTACTTAGACATGCTGACAGCATAAACATTGTCTTTCAGTTAGGAAGCATCCTTAGCAGCATCTGGATTGTCCTTTAGTTATGTGATTTATCACAAGGACTTTTGAGCTACTAGCTCCGGGCACTAAAACTGCAAGTGATGACTCCGAAAGGGTTGACAGACTAGGGCTTGAGTCCCGGCTCTACCTGTTTGCTGGGTGGCTAGAGGTGCGCTCCTTAACCTCTCTGAGTTTTAGAGTAACTAGTCTGGAATCACAAGAAGCAACCTTCAGCAGAGGGGCATTGAAAGGAGTAAGTGATACACTGTACATAAAATGAGTAAGATTAGAGCCACGGCCTCAATGGCTGCATTGAGTTAAACTGGTTCAGTTTCAGAAAATGCACCGGGAACACTGAAGGGCATCTGCAGGAACCTACAGGAGAGACACAAGGTAGAGCTAGAGGTCAGGTAGGCAGGAGACCAACTGCTGAGTCACCTTTTCCGTGGTGAGGTTACGCTCTCCATGTGGGTGCAGTTATGCTCTCCATGTGGGTGCAGTTACGCTCTCCCCGTGGGTGCCAGGCAGAAGAGGGATCTGGGCAGCTGAGCTAGGAGAAGGGAGCCCCACAGACAGCCTCGGTTCTGTTCCCACCAGTCTGTTGTAAACCTGACCCAGCTCTCATGATAAAGTCTCACTTTTCTCAACGGATAACCACGAAATCCATATGGGACCTTGAGCAGTCTCAGAAAGAAGTTAGATATGAGATAACCAAGAAAATCTCGGCGGTGTCTTGGTCGAGGCATCTCTGGACAGCCAGGAAACCCCTATTGTGGCTAAACACTCTTGAGGCTGTTGATCATTTGTTCCCATTCTGTCAAAACTAAGGAATCTGGGCATTTTGCCATATGTGTACATAAAGGAGGTATGGCCTTTTCTGGAGGATTATGGGAGGAGATACTCTACAGGTGATTTGGGAGGGATAAAGCGTTATCCCAGGAATATGCTATTCACCTTATTAAAATTCATGAGTGTCCTTAAAACCTGTCACAACAAACCCTCTGTTCTGCCCCATGCAGCAGTGTGCTCTGACTTCTCTCCGGAGAGCTCGGTTTGTTCTGCTAAATAAATGCTTGCTTACACTGTCTGTGCCTCTCCACTGCATTCTTTCCTTTTCAAAGACAAGGATCAGGTCACCCTGATGACGCAGGATGGGGTGATGGTTGGTAGCTGCCAACCAGATGGGAAGGCTGCTAATTTTTCCCTGCAGTTGCTGAGTATACTCTTTGGTCTAACTGGACGTCTGGGTGACACACTATGCTTCTGTCATACAGGTGGGCACTGTCACACTCACTGGGAACTTGGCCATTCCCTGGTTGCTGCTTCTTTGCTGTCTCCTGCCACTGATGACTGTGAAAGTCTGATTTTTGTATTCCTCAGAATCTGCCATAGGACCAGAATTGGGCACATTCTGTGTGTGTGTGTGTGTGTGTGTGTGTGTGTGTGTGTGTGTGTGTGTGTGTATTTATGGGTGTACATGCCCATTTTTGAGTGTATCGGCCAAAGTCAGGGCCATGTGTGTGTCTTCATGCTCCTGTTTGTCTCTTCCCACATTGGGGTTATAGACACTCACTGTCACTCTCAGTCACTTTTTCTTTTGAGTGGGTGCTTGGGGATTTGAACTCAGGTCCTCATGCTGATGAAGCAAGCATCATCCCAGCCCCACATTCCTAAGTGCATATTCTCTAAGAATAAAAGATGCAGGGCTTCTTTGTAGATGGAGGTTCTAACCAGCAAATGGATAATTAAGATGATGTAAAGAAATCTTTGGCAATGGGTGAGGAGCTGCTTTTCTTAAACACTGCAGGGGCCCTCAGGGGTCACAGTTTTTTGACAGCAACTACATAGCTCAGCATAGATGGAAGGATGGGTACAAATGGGAGTGAGACCTCTTACTTGAGCAGGACTGGCCTTGTTTGGTAACTGTTTACTTGACCGCCGCCGCCGGAGCGCCTTGCCCTGGTGTCCTGTGGGCGAGGTGCTGCTCTGCCTGTAACAGAGAATGGAAACACTTGAGGGTAAAAGCATAATTATTTTAAGACACATCAAAACAAAAGAGAAGAGGGAAACAATCTGGCTTTAACCATTTGGGAAAATCTAGCATCACTGAACAAGCTGAGCTGTTAACTAATGAGCAGGACGAAAGAGCACAGGGGTTGGCTGCTGCCCTGGGGCACCTATGACTCCCCACTGATCCCCGAGAAGCAGTATGCCCGTCTCCCAGGTGACTCAGCTGACCCTGGTCTGACTTACCAAAGTAAACCAAGGGTCCTTTTTCTAACTGAGCCCACAGCCTCCGGGCACAATGTAGGTCAGGGCGCCCCAGCCCTGCTCTAGGTGGCAAAGGAGACAGCCTGGTCAGGGTTCTATTGCTTTTCCAGTGCATCTGTTTGGTTTGGGAAATTCTACTCTTGTGTTCTGTGAAGGTCCCATTTCTTCTCATTTAAATGTTTTTCTGTTTTGTCTGTTTATGTGTTGTATGTACACCATGGCACAAGTTGTCAGAAGACAAGTTGTAGGAATCATTTGTTTCCTTCTACCATGTGGGTCCCAGGGGTCATATTCAGGTTGTCAGGCTAGGTGGCAGACACCTTTACCTGCTGAGCCACTTTGCCAATTTTCTCATTTGTTGATTTGTGTGTGCATCTATCTATCTATCTATCTATCTATCTATCTATCTATCTATCTATCATCTATCTACCCACCCATCTACCTATCATGTATGGATGCTTTTCCTGCATGTATGTCTGTGCACAAGTGAATGCCTACTACCCAAGGAGACCAGAATAGGGCATCTGATCTTCTGGGACTGGAGTTATAGATGATTATGAGTCCCCAAATGGGTGCCGGAAATAGAACCCAGGTCCTATAGCAGGCTTTCTTTTGGGCTACCAACCAGCTCCCAAGTCATTACACAGAGACTCATTATTAGTTATCAGTGCTCAGCCTTATCTTATGCTTGTTTCTTGCTAGCTCTTATAACAACTTGTTTTTGCTTCATCTGTATTTTGCCTTGGGGATTTTTACCTTTCTTTCATTCTGTATGTCCTACTTTCACTACTTGCTCTATCTCTGGCTGTCTCTTGGCTGTCTGGCTAGTCCCAGCATCTTCCTCTCTCTCTCTCCCTTATTCTCTTCTTCTTGCTTTCTAGCCTAGCTTTCTCCTCCTACTTATTCTCTCTGCCTGACAGTCCTGCTTATCTCTCTACTGCCTAGCTATTGGCTGTTCATACAAGCATAATAATGTCTTTTGATGAAGTTCAAACCCCATTCTTCTCCTCTAATACCTACCCTATCTTCACCATAACTCTTCCCTCTCCAATTTCATACGACATCCTCCTCTTCTTCCTTCTCCTTCTCCTTCTCCTTCCCTGAGTCCACTTAGTGCTGGCTGTATGTTCATGCATGTAATTACTGGAGCATGGTTAGCTTCTCAGGGACTGAATCCCTAAAGAAAACTGACTCTCCCCCTCCTAGTAGCCATCAATTACTGATAGCTCTTCAGCTAGGGTGGGATTTTGTGACCCCCTAGGACTCCATGCCAGAATTGTAATTGGCTTGCTCTTGTGCGGGTCTTGTACATGCAGTTACAGGGGCTGTGAGTTCATGTGTGGGGCTGTTCTGCTGTGTCTGGAAGATACTGTTCTGTAGCAATCCTCCCTGACCTCCGTAGCAGTGCTCCCTGATCTGTCTCTTTTACCATTGAGCCATCTTGAAAGCACCAACATTTGTAAAATTCTTTGAAACAGCCTGCCTTCTTGCTGTTTTCTTCTAGCGTTCCCTTTTCCTTCCTTTTTTCCTCTTTCTTTCCTGTTTCTTTTTTCTCTTCACCTTTTCCCCTTTCCTTTCCCTGGTTTTCTTTTCTCTTCCTCTTTAGGGAAAAAAAAATGCTATGGCATCTGAAAGGCCAGAGAGAAGCTCCTCCCACATGGCTCATCTAGCAGCACAGGGAGCCCTGGAGGACATAGTCTCTTTCCAGCTGCTTCTCCTGTCCCACAGGACCAGCTCTGCACGAGGGTTAGCTTCCTTCTTGTCTGTAAAATGGAGTCTTGGCTCTTAGCATGGTGCAACAGCTTCTAGCTTGGTGATGAAGCAGTGGTAGTGACTGTGGTGAGTTGAAATGGCTCTGCCTAAGACGTTCGAATAGAACCCCCCCTCCACCAACATCCCCAACACCAGTTGCTTTCAAATGTTTAGATATTGTTAGAGGACAACTTGCAGGAGTCATTGGTCTTCTGAGAGGATTCCTTCTCATCTGCTGCTACAAACAGTTGAAGTTTTGCTTTTTCCGGTTTTGCAGAAGTCAGAGAGTGAAACAGGGAGCTGAGGTGACCCACCCAGGTTCAACAGGGGTATAGGGCTTCTCTATCCCAGCCTCCTCTTGGGGTCTCCATAGCTACTGGGGCAACTTGCCCCTGCTTAGTCTTTAGCTCTGCCACCATAGCCAAGTCTCCAGGCAAGCAAAGGTTGGGGTGGGGGCTACTCCTTCTGTATCCTCCTGTGACCCGCTCACAAGCTGGCTTTCTCCATGGTGGCCCACTTACATTCACACAGTAGGGTGGCTACTCTAATGAGCCCCTTGTCTACTCATTTCTGATGTCCAGTGGTTCTCCAAGTATTCTCCTCAGTGATGTCATCTGGGGCCTTGTTAGGAACACTAATCTGTAGACTCTACTACTAAATCAGAGCCCAGGGGTGGGACCCAGCAAATAATGTTCAGCTCTGGGACTTCTGGTGTTTTCTGAAGTTTGAGAACCTCTGTCTTACATGAAGCACTCAAATATTTAGAGATCAGCAATCAAGGATTCTCCTCTCAGATACATCGTCAAGTCCCACAGTGAGTTTGCAAAACTGAGCAATCCCTGGGTCCTCCCCCGGCTCACAACTTCTGATGCTCGAGGTCCTCTGTGCACCTGAGAGCTTGAATAGTTCCTCAGGTGACTCTAGACTGTAGGTGAGAACCACTGATCTGAATGAATCCTCAAGGAGAGAACTGTACTACCAAAGATCAAATAGAAGCACACTAACATGGAATGGAAAAAGAAAAAAAAAATGCTCATAGAGCGTACTCTAAAATTAGAAATATAAGTGTCTATTTGGGTTAGATATTTTTGGGAATGTATCTCTCCCACAACTTAGAGGAAGCTGTAAATCCCTTCACCTCCTTCAGGAGCAGACATCTAAACTTCTGTGGCTTGCTGACCGTGGACAAATCCTCCCCATTGCTTTAAAACATTATGTATCATCCTCACCATTGGTGTGTTTCCTTCACTGGCCCTTCCCCCTTCTGGGAGTTCAGATGCAGGGAAGAGGTACAACACTTGAACTGTCATGGGGCTTCAGATCACATGAGGCAGAAACAGCAAGTGTCCCATGTCACTGGAATGCAGAGGCCTTCCTGCTACCAGCTTAAAGAAGTAAGACATGCAAGGACCAATTTAGCTAACAGTGAAAATAGAACATCAGATTTTTTTTTTAAGAGGAAAAACATAATATCAGAGTGGAAGCCATTTTGATTTAAGGAAAATCAAGGGACAGGGGAAATAGTTCAGTCAGGAATGTGCTTGGCATGTAAGCATGAGGACCTGTGTTCAGGTCCCTGACACTATGTAATCCCAGGGGTGCAGACATGAAGACAGCCAGATGCCTGGTGCTTGCTGGCCAGCCAGTCTAGCCAGCCAACGAACTCCAGGTTCAGTGAGAAACCTGTATCAGAAAATAGGGTGCATGGCTAGCAAGTTGCCCTAGCACAGGAAGGCATTTCTCACTAAGACTGACTACTTGAGTTTGGTCCCCAGGACCCAAATGGCCTCCACACATGCACCATGGCATATGCAACCCCCTCCATAAAATAAATATAAGATGCAGAAGCGATTAAGGAAGACACCTGTGTATGCACAATCCTCAGATGGGCACATGTTCGTGCAAATGCAAGGAATCATGTAGCAGGTGTGAGTTCAGATGCAGTCAGCACCTTGCTTGGAAATACAGGTCAGGCTAGATTCAAGCTTCATTTCAAACCACAGCAGCTATACTCTGGACTGTTGCTGAACTCAAAGTTCCAGGCAGACATGATCACACAAGAGCAGTTATTTGTCTTTTAAAATGGAAATTATAACCTCATGCATGTGTGACTGAACATGATTGAGGTTACATAAGCCATAACACATAGTCCCTGGAGGACCACGGCTGGCCGTTGTTCAGGGACTGGACCTACAGTTCATCGTTTGCCAATCGGAGCGTTTCTTCCACTTCTGAAGGAAAAGGGTCCTGTTTTCACATTAACATCTCAGAGTGGTTCCTGGCACCAAAAATAGCTGCTCACTTGTTTGTGTTTCTTCTGCAGCAGCTTAATGCAGATCTTAGTTTTGGAGCCTAACGGGTTGACAAGCTTGGCTTTAACGCAGATCTTGGTTTCAGAGCTTGAATGGGTTGATGAGCTTGGCTTTAACAATCAGGCAGTGATGGAGAAAGTTCAGCCATTGTGGTCACTCAACATGAGCTGAGGGAAGATCCACACTGTGCTTTCCATGTATACCAGGCAGCCCCAGCTCCTGCTTCAGCTGATCTGGAGTGACTTTCCCAGTCTTAAACAGCCCTTCCCCCATTCTAACTAACCCAGGTGGGTGAACACTCATCTTAATACTCTCTCTGTCTCTGTCTCTGTCTCTGTCTCTGTCTCTGTCTCTGTCTCTCTGTCTCTCTGTCTCTCTCTCTCACACACACACACACACAGAGAGAGAGAGAGAGAGAGAGAGAGAGAGAGAGAGAGAGAGAGAGAGAGAGATCCTATTAGATTGGAACTCTAAGAAACAACCTTTTATTCTTTGAGGATTATATACATGTATACTGTTAGATCAGCTTCGATGGAGGCGACTAGGAAGAAAAAGAAAGCAGGCAGACATCTCCAAAGCAGTGGTTCTTTTAATCAGAACAGCAGAAGGGCCAGCCCTGGAAAAGCAGAGTCTGCATATGTGCCACAGGGGACCTGGAAAAGGGGAATTTTGGGAATGGAAGAGCCCTTTTAGTTTCCTGACATACAGATCTCCAGATTAAACACACAAACCTGAAGATTCAAAACAAGGATCCACATATGAGATAGGACATGTGGTATTTGTCTTCCTGGGGTTTCTCTGTGTAACAGTCCTGGCTGTCCTGAAACTCACTCTGTAAACTAGGCTAGCCTTGAACTCATAGGGATCCACCTGCTTCTGCTTCCTGAGTGCTGGAATTAAAGGCATGTGCCACCACTACCTGGCTCTTTTTGGTTTATAGCTGAATAAAATTCCACTGTGTACATGTGGGGGTTTGAAAGAGAATGGCCCCCATAGGCCCACAGGGAGTGGCATTACTGGAGGTGTGGCCTTGTTAGAGGAAGTATGTCACAGTGTGGGCTTTCAGAAGCTCAAGCCAGGCCCAGTGGCTCACTTGCTCTTCCTGCTGCCTGCTGATCCAGATGGAGAACTCCCAGTTACCTCTCTAGCATCATGTCTGCCTGTGTGCCCCATGTTTCTGCTATGACAATAACAAACTAAACCTCTGAACAACTGTTAGCCACCCCCAAATTAAATGTTTTCCTTTTTAAGAGTTGTCGTGGTCATGGCGTCTATTCACAGCAATAAAACCCTAACTAAGACTCTAGATGTGGCACATTTTTATCACCTGTTTATCAGGAGATAGATATCTAGGTTGCCCCATTTCCTAGCTTCTGTGAATAGAGAAGCAATGAACATGGATGCACACATATCTATGTCGAAGGATATAGAATCCTTCTGATATATGTGCCCAAGAGGCGTATAGATGGTCACATGGTAGATCTAGTTTACTTTTTTTTTTTTGAGATAGGGTTTCATTACATAACTCTTCCTGGCCTGGATTGCACTACATAGGCCACGTTGGCTTTGAACTCACAGAGCCCTGCCTCGCTCTGCCTCCCAAATACTATGATTAAAGTTGTGCACCACCACACTTGGCCTCTATTTGAATTTTTGGTCTTATTTTCTGGGTCCTATCCACAGGCCTTACTTACCTGGACTCTCTCTGGAAGTGTACTTCCTACTCTCTGCTGCAGAAGTTTCAGAGTTTGAGGTATAATGCTCAACTCTCTGATCCACTAGGAATTGTTTGTTTGTGCAGGGTGAGGTAACTACCATTCATCCATTCTCCTACATGTAGACAGTTTTCTAAGCACATTTGTTGAAGAGGTCCCTTTCCCCCCCAGTGCACATCTTTGACATCTTGGTAAAAATTTAGGTAGATACAGGTACATGGAGTTATATTTGGATCCTAAGTTTTATTCCATTGATTATGTGTCTGTAGTAGGATATAGCGTTCTTTGGATATAGGTCCAGGGATTGTACAGCTGGCCATATGATAGATCTTTCCATTGGAGCCATGCAGTTTTTACTACTATAGCTTTGTGTACTATTATAGCATTGAAATCATGACTAGTGATACCTTCAGCAATGTTTTTATTGTTCTGGATTGTCTGTATGAATATTAAGATTGGTTTTCAGTTTCTGTGAAAAATCTCATAGGAATTTTGATGGGAATTTCATTGAGCCTGCAGATTGCTTTTGGTAGGATTGTCATTTTCTACCAATCCATGAGCTTGGAGGTGGATGAGTCACTATCTTCTGGTGTCTTGTTTCCTTCAGTATTTTCATCGTGTAAGTAGTTCACTTCCTTGGGTAGGTTCACTATGAAGTTTTTTTTTTTTTTTTTTTTTTCCTGTTGTAAATGAGATAGTTTATCTGATTTCTTTCTCAGCATGTTTGTCTTGGTATATTGAAAGGCTACTGATTTGAGTATGTTAAATTTGAACCAGTCAACCTGTCACTGTGTAAAAGTATTGAGACACAGAACCTGAAAATAGGCAGGCTTTGACTTTCCTTCCTTCCTTCCTTCCTTCCTTCCTTCCTTCCTTCCTTCCTTCCCTCCCTCCCTCCCTCCCTTCCTTCCTTCCTTCCTTCCTTCCGTCCGTCCGTCCTTCCTTTCTCTTTCTCTTTCTTTCTTTTCTGAATTGTATCCCTTGCTTCCTCATCTCTGCTTATTGCTCTAGTTGGGGCTTTAGGTACTGTAATGACTAGGTGAGGAGGGGACACCTTTGTCTCTTCCTGATCTTAGCTGGAATGCTTTGTGTTTTTCTCCATTAAAACGACAGTAGCTATAGTTTGTCATAAATAGCCTTTATTATGGTGGTTTTCTTTTGTAGACTCCAGATTTTTTTTTTTAACCATAAAGGGATGTTGGGTTTTTGCCAAAGACCTTTTCTGTGTTGAGGTGATCATATAGTTTTTGTCCTTGAGTCCATTTATGTGGGATTTATATTATGTTAAACCATTCCTGCATCCTTAGACTAATGGTAACTCTATCATGGTTTGTCCTTAAATTTGGTTTGTATTTTTGTGTCTATTTTCACCAGGGAGATTAGGCTATGATCTTCTCCCTTTGCACTCTCTATTGTGGACAATTTATCTGGTTTCAGTATCAGGGAAATACTGGCATTGAAGAATAGTTTGGAAGTGTTTCTTTTCTACCTTAATGGCTCATCTGACAAGCACTGACAGTTGTTTGAAGGTCTGGTGGAATTTGGTGTCAACTCCACTTGGCCACGGGCTTTTATTTTTTTAAGTTAGCAGATTTAAATTACTGCTTCTATCTTGAAGTTTATAATAGATACATTTAAATCATGTAATGCATCTTGGTTGCACTTTGGAGAGCATATTCAAAGAAGTTCATCCATTTCTTTCAGATTTTCCCATTTTGTGAAATATACAATTTTAAAGTATGACCTTATGACTCTGAATTTCCTGTGTGTCTGTTACAGCTCCCTTTCCATCTACTATTAATTTGGATCCTCTTTCTTCATCACTTAATACTGTGCTGTTTAATCTGAGAGATCCTATATTTTCTGCTGTTTTTCTTGTTGACTTTATCTCACTGTGGTCAGATAGAATATGGGATGTTGCTTCAGTTTTCTTGTATTGAGACTTATGTGATCTATTGAGAGGTTGCCTGGACTGTTAAGAATGTGATGTGTATTCTTTGGCATTTGGGTGAACGCTCTGTAGATGTCTGTTAGGTTCATTTGATCCATGGTGTCATTTAAACCCAATGTTCATTTTTTTTTATCCAGTTAATCTGTGTATGGAGAAGGTAGGATATTGAAGTTACTTACTACATTAGGGTTAATCTGTGATTTAAAATTTAATAGTTTTTTTTTTTATTAAATTGGATGAGCCTGTATTTGGTGCATAGGTGTTTAGGACTGTAATTTTTTTTCTTGATGGATTGTTCCCTTGATCAATATCAAGTGCCCTCACTTTGTTCTGTCCAGTTTTAAAGTTTATTTTGTCAGATATTAGAAGCAAGCTATGCCTGCTTGTCTCCTAGTCCCATTTGCTTGGAATACCTTCTTTCATCCTTTCACTTTAAGATGGTATTTTTCTTTGATTGTTGTGGAACATTTGTTAATACTGTAAAGATGTGCCTTTGTCAAGACGCCTTCTTATTGGTTTAATAACGAGCTGAATGGACAATATCAAGGCAGAAGAGGTTAGGTGGGACTTCCGGAGACTGAGAGGACTCTGGGAAGAAGAAAGGCAGAGTGGAAACAGAAGGAAGAAGAGAGGTAACACCACCAATTAGAATGTAGATTAAGTTATAAGGCTAGTTAGGAACAAGCCCCAACACAATTCTTCACAGACCTTGAAAGAACAATTCTCAACTTTATATGGAGAAACAAAAGACCCAGGATAGCCAAAATAACCCTGTACAATAAAGGAACTTCTGGAGGCATCACCATCCCTGACTTCAAGCTCTATTACAGAACTATAGTCCTGAAAACAGCTTGGTATTGGCACAAAAATAGACAGACCAATGGAATAGAGTTGAAAACCCTGATATTAACCCACACACCTTCGAACACCTGATTTTTGACAAACAATCCAAATTTATACGATGGAACAAAGAGAGCATCTTTAACAAATGGTGCTGGCATAACTGGATGCGGACATGTAGAAGACTGTAGATAGACCCAAGCCTATCGCCATGCACAAAACTTAAGTCAAAATGGATCAAAGACCTCAACATAAATACAGCTACACCAAACCTATTAGAGGAACAAGCAAGCATAAGTTATAGGCTGAGCTTTCATAATTACAATAGTCTCCATGTTGCTATTTGGGATCTGGCTGGCAGGACAGAGAAAAGATTTGTTGCATTTGATAGTGATTTTTTTTTAAGGTAGCAAAAAGGGGGATTCTGTTTTCTAATCCATCTGCTATCCTCTCTCTTTAGACAAGGTAATTGTCTATGTAGTTCTGGCTGTCCTGGAATTATCTAGATCAGGCCGGCCTCAAACTCATAGAGGTCTACCTGCATTTGCCTCTGGCTCCCAAGAGCTGGTATTAATAGTGCACACCATCATGCCTTACTAGTCTGTCTTTTGATGGAGGAATTGAAACATTAATATTCATTTATTACTGGGAGGTATATATTGCCCGGTGTCTTGTACAATGGCCATGACTTTTGCAGATTTGTTTGGTATCAAAATTTGCACAAATTTTTCATGATTTCAAAATTGTGTTTTTTTTTTTTTTTTTTTTTGGTTTTTCGACACAGGGTTTCTTTGTGTAGCTTTGGAGCCTGTCCTGGAACTTGCTCTGTAGACCAGGCTGGTCTTGAACTCACAGAGATCTGTCTGCCTCTGCCTCCCAAGTGCTGAGATTAAAGGCATGGGCCCCTGTCACACTGCCGAAAATGTGTTCTTAATGTAGAGCTTAGTGACCCCATCATTTTTTTCTCTTCATCTTTCACTTTACTACTTCTTTGACCTATCTGAATTGCTAGTGCCACTACTCTCTCATTAGGGGCCACTAGAGTAAAACAAGCTTTATATGAACATATGGTAACAGTAGATATAACCAAGGCAATTACTAAATGACTATTGGGCAAGTCGTGCACACAGCATGGATCCACCACACAAAAGGGTATCTGGGCAGAATGTCAAGAAACTGTACACAATTTCATTATGTTACTCAGGCTGGCAAGCAATTTCTGGAACCTACCACCTACTACTTTCAGACTATGTTTGACTGTGAAGCCATAAGGTGCACTGCAAGCTTCCTCCAATGTAACTTTTATCTAGTTGGATCTTCCTGGGATCCTTCCATGGCTATTTGGTAGTGTATTTTAACTCAGGGAACCAAAACAGAACCACCATGGAACACATGCCACTTCTGTGAACATTTCCAAAGACAACAGAATGGAAATGAGGTGAAAAGGAAAACAGGTGAGAAAAAGCGACTCTCTCAAATTAAAATTGAAGGACAAAAGTGAGCCATTTGTAGGGAACTACAGAGATGGCTGTAGATAAGAGCACTTGTTGCTCTTACAGATGACCCAGGTTTGATTCTCAGCCCACAGTGCTTCACAACCATCCATAACTTCAGTTCCAGTGGACCTGGCACCATGTTCTGACCTTTTTTGGCAATGTACACACACAGTTCACATACACTCATTCAGGCTCACACATACATATGAATAAAAATACATATATCTTTAAAGATGAACTTTTAGTCCTTAATAATGTCAAAATATTAAAAACTTTCATCACCATCAGAAAAAATGTTTTACTTTTCTCAAACCCAGAGGAGTTGTGTTTATGTGACCAAACTTTCCCAATATGGATTGTTTTTTTAAAAAAAAACTGAAATAAATTGTGATTTTTTTACTTGCTGGGTTCTTTAAGAAAAGCATTAGGCCAAGACACATGAAATTACCATCTTATAGGCCCAAAGTGGTTAATACAGACAATTTCGTGTCTCATCTGATAGAGGCGTGGGCTAAGGAATCCGACATCTGGAGCTACTTATCTGTTATAGGAAAGTGGAAAATGGCAGCTAATTTACTCCTCAGCTTCCAAACTTTTTATGTAACCTGTATCATGCAAGAAAGCTTTTGATGTCATTTTCGGATGCTGCATCTAATCCCCTAAGACAAAAAAAAAAAAGTAACAAAACTGTATCACTTGTTGATTTTTGAGGCAGAATTGTCATTTGCATGGTCTTAGCTATACCAGTGCTGGAATATATGTGAGGGTCCTAAGTTGAACATTTGCTCCAGAGAGTTAGATAATACATTCCCAGAGCTTGAGTCAGAAATAAATGATTCTAGGAATTGACTTGAGGATAATGGTCTTATTAACTATGGAGGGATAATGGTCTTATTAACTATGGAGGGGATGTCTGGCAGGTGGGATAGGCAACTTCCACCTGAAAGCTTTTGTAGGAAGCTTGGGTCCCCCCCCCCCCCATGAGGATGTTTTTATACTTGCACATCATCAAAAAAGCAAATAGCCTCTGGTTTACTAAAAGATTTAACAGATGAGACGGTCTAACACATTGATGGCCAATTCTGTAGGGCAATCCTTCTAGACTTACAAGGACCAGAGAGGAAGGCATTATTTGCAGACATTCTCATTTAGGATGTTTTCATTCAATTTGCTTTAGGTTGAATTATTTAGCTTTTAGCTCAAATATGTTTTTGTTGTTGTTGCTGAACACAGAATAAATTACATGAGCTACAGATGATGACTTGTTTGCTGTCTGGACTTTGATTTTGTTCAGACAGAACTCCAGCTCCTTGTTCTTTAGCATTCATCAAATACTTTTAGCCCATTATGGCTCAGGCCATGAATACATTCTTGTGGTGTTAATTCAGGTTATCTCTTTCTAGATACAGTAGGCTGAACTGCTGTAAGAAAGGGGAGACATAAGCTGAACTTTCCTTACAAGCAAGACCAACACATTGAACGTATAAGATAATAACACAGAAACCAGGGTTCTGAGTCTGGACACTACTGGCACTGAGCAGACCATCATGAGTAGAGCAGCCCTCCGCTCTTCACCTGCTGGATGCCCAAAGGACCCTTTCCCAGCTGTGCCAAGTTTCTTCAGGAGAATATTTCTGGGGGTGGGGGGCAAGATTGTTCCTTGTTCAGAAACAGTGGCATAAACTGTGTGTTGGTTCCAGACTTTGTGATGCCCAGTGGCACAGCATTTCACTAATAATACTATTAGTAGCAACTCAGAGTAAATGGCCTGAGAATATAAAAATGAATCACAAGAAAAAGCAGAAACTGAAGTTGAAAATTAGCTTACTTAAAAGTGGAATGAAAGCCAATCGAAACCACACTTAAACCAGCTCAGCGGGCAGTCTGGGCTCTGCCTCTCTGTCTTACACAGTCCTGAGGGTTGCTGAGAAGACTGGGTAATGAAGCTCTCTGAAACACCATCACTGCATCTGACCCAGCACTGTACTCCAGTCCAAACCAAACGAGGCAAGAACGACAGACAGACACAACGCACATACAGCTAAAGACAGTAAGAGGCAATACCATTCTGTTTGTTTGTTTTGTTGTTCCAACAAAAATCTACTGACAAGCTATTGTAACTGACTTTGAAAAAGGTTGCTGGATATAAGCTCCTCAAAGTCAACAGCATTCTCTGAAATTAAAAAAAATGAACAAAAAAGTCAAAGTAAAAACAAATTTAACTAGATTTAAGCCAATAAAAACATACATAAAACCACTAAGAAGAAAACAGAAATAACATTGAAGGGGCAGTAAAATCCCGAAGTAAATGGATAGATGAGCAGTTAAACTTAAAAATATGTTAATTCTCAAACTAATCTATAGACCAAAGCAATAACAAAGTCACAGCAGTGTTTTCATTACACTGGACAAGCTGATCTTAGAGATAGGACTTGGGAACAACTAGGGGGATTTTGAAGATGCAAAAGATTCAGTTATACAGTACTTAATGCTGTAGTGACTTAGTGATAAGAGAATTACAGAGTAAACTAGACCTGAAGACCTCTGCATTTTATGGAAAATGATGTATGGTCAAGGTAGCAGGTCAGGTTGACCTCCCCTGAAGAACTGCCACACTCCTTTGGTTCCTATAAAAAAAACTGAGTTTTCAGAGGTCATCAAAGAGGGGAGAAAATTATTGAAAACCCAGTTATGGTTACCTAGTGGGTGAATCTCAGATAGGCAAAACCCTGAGGGCTTTGGCTCCAGAATGTCTCTGGCTACTGCTGTGCCTTTGTTTGCCATTGCCACCTTTTGTCTGGTATCTGGCATGGTGTGAATGTGTGTGTGTGTGTATGTGTGTGTGTGTGTGTGTGTGTGTGTGTGAATCCCCACTGCCTTCAATGTAGTGTGATCATGTCATGGAAATATCCCATTCTACTGGGCATTTTTACCTGTGGATTATTATGAATTATGACTTTCTCTTAAGCTGCACTGTTTTTAGAGTTCTATACAATAATAGTTTTAGTTTAAATAGAATTTTGATGATTAAGGGCTTTAAACTTGTAATAAAGGATTATGATAGAGGTTACTTTAGTGGGGAAATTAATATAGGTAAAGGTAGGATATCATGTTGTCCCACCGAATAAAGCAGGGGCCGCTGAGGACAGAAAATAAGAACAAGGAAGTGTCACACAGCTAGGACATACGCGTTTCTCTTGAGGAGCTGTATAGACCATAGTTTAGATTAATGATTAAGGAAAACAATGGAGTCCCAGGAGTTAGGCTAGTTTAAGTTCTCCAGCCTGGCTATTGCTGGCCGACATGCCTCTCTCGATAGGATGGGTTGGTAATCAAAGGTGATGATTAATTTCCTGTATTCATTTCTGTCCTCAGCTTCCTGATAAGACTTAAAAAAAAAAAAAAAAAAAACTGCTCATGAGTGGGTATGCACCCTAAGGATATAGAGTAGAAACAACTGATTGATTATATATGCATGTTTTAGATTTGTGACTCTTTTAAGTTTTTTTTTTTATAAAGTTACCTTCTGAAATAAATAATAAAATGATTGGTCCTTTCTTTGTAACTGCAAAATACAGCCTGCCAGTAAAAGAACTGGCTGAGAAGTATAACCTTGCTGGCTTTCACTCTGTTAATCTATAACAAGTTGCTTGGACATGAATGAATGTGGGTTCTTGGCAATGATTTGATTTTACCTGTAATATGGAAGATGTTTAATCATGTGATATGGAAAACTTGTTTTTTACTTGTATTCATTCATTTGAAAAATGGAATGTAGCCACACTGTAATTTTGATATTGCTTGAAAGAGTTTGCTGTAAGGGGAAAAACAAAGAAGGAAGTCACCAAGAAGGGAAACATGAAAGGACAGAACAGAACAAGCAACAGGAAGAATATAATGGTGAACTATGCTTGAGCCCTCAGAAAGTCCTCATGTGTCTGTCTGTCAGTCTGTCCAGTGGTCTGCCTACTCTGCACCTCCTCTTCAGTTTCCTGCCCATCATCAGCACCCTGGGTGAGATCCTGACATGTTGGAGGGGTGTGTATTTCCCTTTTTCACCAGTCCTAGAGAATTTTAATTCCCTCAGACAGAAAAATCAATTGATTAGTCCCCTGACTCTGTGGCTCCCCTTCAATTCCTGAGCTGCTGAAGGCTGTTCTTTATAGCAACAATATAGGGCACTTCTGCCCCGAGAACTTCCCCTAATACTTACCAGGCAGCCAGAGCTCATGAGGAACTCTTACGGGATGGCATAACCTACCTCAACACAGGTGCGTCTGTACTTCTGAGTGACTGAAAGCTCCACAGGCTGGGCAATGGAGTCTATCAAACAGATAGACTGACCTGACCTCTGGTGTGGCCCCTAATACCAACTACTTTGGAGGATCAGTCAGGAGGATCCAGGCCTACTTGGATGCATTACAAAACCTGCCCTAGTAATTTACTGAGCGCAATTTAAAGAATTGGGACTATACCTCAGTGGCAGAATGCTTGCCCAGCATACTTGATGTCCTAGGTTCAGTATCTAGTCTTGGAGGAAAAAACATTGTGCCTTAGAACCTATGGAATAGTTTCAGCAAAGAGGCCTTTGGGGGACTGCTCATGTTCACTGGAGGAGTAGAAGATCCCCCTCTATACAATGAACGCCAGCACACTTTCATTCTGTGCTTAGTCACTCATAACTTTCTCTACAGCTACTGTTCTTATTCTTTTGAAAGGTTAACCCAGCACTTGGGAGGCGGAGGAAGGCAGATCTCTGTGAGTTCCAGGCCAGCCAGGGCTGTTACACAGAGAAACCCTGTCTTGAAAAACAAAAACAAAAAAAAAAAGGAAAGAAAGGTTAAAAAACAAAACCCAACAACAAAGCAGACTGCATTTTAAATGCATATACAGTAACAAAACATCACACCATCTATAATTTTAAGTCATTTATTTCAATAGAAATATTTCAGAAAACTGTTCTTAAATTCATCTTAAGTTAGCTTATGCAAACACACTGAAGATCACACGCTCACTTCTGCATATTAAAAAGAAACAAAACCAGAGAGGAACCAAGTTGCACATCACTCAAGGAGGTCACAGTGCAAGTGAACACTTCATCATTAAGTTAACTGGGACAAAGAAGGAACATGGCTTGTGAACTCTTTCTTTCTTTTTTATTATTACCTTTGGGTATTTATCCCTATAGATGTTTGAATGCCTCCTTCCAGGCCCTTCAGTGGGCTGCCAAGGAATGAGCATTGACAATCAAGCTGTAGAAACTCTGAGTTTGGTGTCCTACCAGCTATATTAGCCACATCCACTAACTCAATACTTGGAACCCTACTGTGAGTTCTAACCAGGTGACATCTTCAGGGACATGGTGTTTGTTACCTGATATATAAATTTGAAACTTCCTGCTGATATTTGGCATTTTTCTGCTTTCCTTTCCCCAAGCACTCCACAAATTCCTTTAACTCTATTATTTTGCAGACCAATTGGCTGGAATTAGATTTGAAATTTTGCTAATAACCCCAAGAACTATTGGCTTCAAAGACCACATGTGTCTATGAAACCTGAAAACAGCACTTCTACTCAGACAGATGAAAGCATCTCCTGGCCTTCCAATGTCCTAAGCAAAATGTTACTAAATTTTGCTTTTGCTGAGAAAACTAGTAGTCTCTTGCCCCTGATTTAATAATAGTGCTGTCTTTCTTGTGTATTTTCAAGTAAGCAATAACCAGCAGGGTAAGGGATTGCTTGTTCATTCTATCTTAAATAGGAAACTGAAATAAATTTCGTTTCTGGCTGAAGGGACTGCCATCGTAGTATTTTAGTAGTGTTATTTAAAACTGAAACAACCCCTTCTGTATGTATCTTATTCTGTTAGAGATTCCCCCCAACAACCTAAGGTCAAAACAACACAAAATACAAATACACTGTTAGATGGAGGCTCCTGACAGCCATCATGGACAGTGCTCAACAAAAGGCCAATGTGAGTGCACTTATGTCTACCCTGCCCAGGCAAGAGAGCCACAGGGAGGGAGGCTTATCTACAAAAGAATGAGGGCTACACTTATCCAGATGTCTACACAGTCATCTTCAGGTTGCTGTGACATTAAGTGGGTGGAGGGAGGGATGGTACACCCCTCAAGGCGGAGGGTAAAGAGGGCACATGGTTAAAGCCATCCTCAATGCCCTAAAACTGGTTTCAAATTGATAAGGCACTGATCCAATTTCCCCACACCATGGCTGGAGATAGGTAAAATGCAATTGTCTTCAGTGAGCTGAAAAGCGGGAGTGTATGCATCTCTTCAGTAGAATTCTCAAACTGAAAAGACACTTTAGACACAAGCCATTTTTAGGGAAGCAAACCCCAAAGGTACTTAAGTCATTTTGAAAAGGTTCACATGTAATTTATCATCAATACTATTTAATAGCAATTTTGTGTCTCAGAGGCTTAGGAAAAAGCAGTACCTTCCTGGCTATAAAACCAGGATGGCAGTAAGAAATAATATAAAAGAAGAGAGAATGAACACAAGCCCTAAAAAGAGGCTAAAGTCAGACACACCCACCACCTGCTCTGCCGGGGCTCTCACAGCAGAGGTACTGCTGTGGCCCTGGCACAATGAAGTTCAGCTTTGTTTTCAAAAGAATGCAATTCTTTTAAAAGTCTTGGGGGCAGAGGATTTCCTTTTATTACAGCTTATCTTCCATTAAGCAACACTGGTACCTCCTGTTTGTGGAAGGTAACAGTTAGAAAGGAATGTGCTTCAATAAACAAGGAAACCAACATAAGGTATGTTCATGTGAAAAGCCAATGAATTAAGTCTATTAGTACTGATTTTCAACAATGTAACATCCCATTGTTTAAAATATATGTAACTTACAGATTTAACCTCAGGAAAAGACTTTATGCTGAAGTTATTTGACAGCTAAATGCTAACCATCTCCAGGGACTGATGAAGCTGCACTGCTCACAGGGAGCCATTTCAGCTACCAAGGGGTCTAAGGTTGACTCCACTCCTGCTGGATAACAATGCTGCTTGCTGGGCTTCTTTATAAACATCGAGGAGGAAAAAACTGCAGCTATGAGTCTCCTGATGGACTCAACACGAGACCCAATAGCAACAGACCATGCAGAAGTTGGCACAATAATGGATGGTACCATTTACACAGGAAAAATAATTGCCACTCTAACATATGCTAAGGAGAGAGAAAGAGAGAAATATACTCTGAAATTGGATCCTTTTTTGAATTGTTTACACAAATACACACTGAACAAAGGCAAACAGAACGATGTATTTCATCAATTCTCTTTTGATCCATCCAGTATAGACACTAGAGCAAAAATATTCTGCAAAATAAGCACACGAACCGCAAAACAGTGCTCGGGGCATTATGCAGTCATTTTCATAGGTACACCTTAAAAACAGACTCGGGAAAAAATAAGCCTTTATGTTCAAACAGGCTGTCAAATGAGATGTGGCTCATACTACACCTGGCAACAGGCCACAGAATAGCCCATTCAGTCTGCTTATAAACTAGTGTAAGTATGTGTTTTGATCGAATTTCTAAAGAGTTCTCCTTGGCTATGAGAGAAATGAATGAGCTTTAATGTTCATGGACAATGAGCCTGTGAGTCACTTCACAACTGAGGGTCAGTGTAACAGGATTCACTCCCCAATAAAGTACTCAAATATTTACTATAGTTTGGCAATTATTTCTTTGCTTCAATTATAATGATACCATTTTGTGAATTATAAAGAAAAACTCAACCTGTTCTATATAGCTCATTTCTCACAGTTTCTAAAATCATCCTAAAAAGCAATGACTGATGTTTACAGCAAATTTTAAAGTAGAAAAATAGTTTTAGTTTCAGCCAGAGGCCACAGTGCTAATATGTGGCTGCTTGAATCTGAACATGGTTCTTCCCATCCACACCCATAGGTGTCTAGAGCTGGGTGCATCGAACACGTCTTCCATCTCAGTGCTTTTTCTTTGGCAAAACGGTGAGGTCGGCCTCTGCTAGCTGCCCATCTCCACAGATGCAATTCACCTACAATGTAAAGGCTTTAGCTTACTCATGATAAGGTAGCGGCAAAAAAGCCACAGGGTTCTCATTCACAGTATCTCAAAAACAGCAAGGATGCTATTGAAAACATTATTTCAGGAGCAAAACAAACTAAGGGATTTCTAAAAATATGCAAAACAAAAGTAAAAAGTACAAAGTCTATACTGTAATACTGCTGGCTACTCAGTAATATCTGCTTATGTATACCCAACGTGGGTAAGCTTGGACCATTATTTGAAAAATCATTCCATACAGGCAACATTTGCCTTTCCTTGCTTGTCAATGAAACGCCAAATAATGTATTTCTGTCACATGACAAACATATTTGAATTACTGAAATTAGAAACACTCAGAAAAGGCTCTTTGCTTTCTTTTGGACAGATTTCCTTTTTAGCTAATTATTGTACACACAGTGTATCCTAATTAATCTCAATGGACTTGACGATAAAATATTTCTGATAAAAAGCACACAATTCTTGAAGGATACGAATGTGAGAATTTTTATGTGAGACTTAAAGAGCAGTTTGCGTGGAGGTGTAAGTCAAGGCCTCTGCACGTGGAGCCACTACAAAGAGCTGTAGTCCACAGTATTCTATTCAAGTGCTATCCTTGGTTAAAATTCTAGGCTATCTCAAGTCCAACATTCATTTTAAGAATTAAAAGTGTTATTGCCTAGGAGAGCACTCTCAAAACTGCTTGGCCAGTTCCTACAAAACATGAATTTTTTTTTTTTTTTTTTTTTTGGTTTTTCGAGAAAGGGTTTCTCTGTGTAGCTTTGGAGCCTATCCTGGCACTCTCTCTGGAGACCAGGCTGGCCTCAAACTCACAGAGATCCACCTGCCTCTGCCTCCCAAGTGCTGGGATTAAAGGCGTGCACCACCAACGCCCGGCTTACAAAACATGATTTTCAGGTTGGACACCGACAGTAAGCTTTCTAAAAAAAAAATGTTCTGGTACATTTTGGGAAAGTCATACAGAGAAAAAGTTTTATATTTTTAACTCCTAGAACTGCAAACTTTGCCTTTATTCTTCTTAAAATTGTTTTGTCTTACAATAAAATACATACATACATATGAAGAATCTTTTAAACAAGTATGCTCTTGAACCTCATACTGAACAAAAACAAATGCAATAAAAAATAAGTCTGGCATTATGCACATTAAACACTGCAAAGGGCAAAGACTGGAAAATACCAGGGCCTTTACCACGACACCGAGCCCCTGTGGCCAGAGAATCTACTTAACTGTAGATTGGAGAAAACTCTACAGAAACCTCAGCTTGGGATTATCATTCTCCTATACAGATTTGTGGCCCAGCAATGAATTCATATAGGAAGTTAAACCCAGTTAGAAACAAACATGTGTTCTGGAGCCTGCTGCAAGGTGAACACTCAGCCTTTGTACCTCCTTCAGGAAGTCCTGTACTCCTTCCAGCACTGAATTCCAGAGTGTAGTGTTTAAATACATCCCTCATCCAAAGTAAAGCACACCCTATCCAAACACACCCCTACAACTTGCATTATCACCACTCAGCTCCCATGTCTTGCTGTGGGGAAATGCCAGGAAGCCAGTACCAGAGGCTGAGCAGACCCTGCAGATGGGCTGTTGGCCTGCTCCTCACTGCACATAAAACAACTCTTGATGGAATCCATTAAGAAAGGTTTTTCCTTTTTTAAAGTGTATCTAAAAAAAAGATGGTTTCCTCTCCAAAATTAGTACAAAGTTAAAAGAAACGCAAATTAGTTACAATTTATTCCAAGCACAGCACCGCCAGAAGATTCACACACACTATTTGGTGTTGGTTTTCCTCTCACTCTGTTAAGGCAGTGGTTTCCACAGGTCAGTTCGGAGATAAGAAGCGTAGTTCATGGCAGTTTGTTTTGCAACTCCAATTTGTTCTCTGGGAATATCTCACTTTATTCCCTGAAATTAGTGCTTTTGGTTCTGAGCTCCGGAGGCTGGGCTGGAGCCTAGGGGCTCTTCCTGAAACAGGATGGTGCGGCTGGCGCTCTCCGCAGGTCCTTGCTCCACACAGGAACAATGGTACTCCTCCTTTTTCTCAGGCTTTTTACTCAAAAGTCATCAAGTTTGTAGGAACCTAAAAAACATGAGTAGCCCACACTGTCTGTAACCACTCCAAACAGATTACTTACAAGTTGTTTTACTAGTCACTGAATACATCTGTCACAATGTCCTAAAGTGATTCCCCCACCCCCAAAATTCACTCTGAGATGAGGGTTCTGTAAATCAAAATTTAACATATAAATTGTATTACTATTTACAAAATGTAGGGTTTCTTGCTAAGTAAGCTATTTTCAACAATTTATGTAAGATTTTTGTTGTTTTTTGAGACAGAGTTTCCCTGTGTAGCTTTGGAGTCTGTTCTGGAACTCGCTCTTGTATACCAAGCTGTTCTTGAACTCACTGAGATCCGCCTGCCTCTAAGTACTGGGATTAAAGACATGTGCCACCACTGCCCAGCTCCAATTTACATAAGACTTAATAAACTAAATTTAGCATGTATTTTGTCTTGTTATTTAGCCAAACCCAAATCATTCTGACCTACGTTTCTTTTGACACAAGGTCTCAACCTTGCAGCCCAGGCCAGCTATGAACTTGTTAGTGCTAGGAATGTAAGCTTGAGCCACCACACGCTTTAAATATTTTTAAAAAGGAATTTGACAGTAGATGCTTTTCAGGGATTTATAACAGTGAGTCTAACATGCTGGATCATTTTAGAAAATCACCGAGTTAATAAGCTCTTTCAAGTAGGCATGGCTGGACAGGAGGAAGGACACAGGTGTTTTCTTCCGTTACAAGGGCCTAAAGGTTGTTTTTCATTTGAGTCAGGGTCTTCGAATAATTTTCAAACTTCACAGGTTCTCTTATAAATCTGCTAACATTCTGACAGTTAACAAAAACAGAAACAAAACCATTTATACACAACTGTGTGATATTAGGAAGGTTTACTAATACAGTAAAAAGTGTGCACCTTTCTCTATGCTGGTATACATATACTCCTAGATTAATCTTGGAACCAGAGGGTGTTTTTGTTTTTTCAAGACAGGGTTTCTCTGTGTATAGCCCTGGATGTCGGAACTTGTAGACTTGTCTGGCCTTGAACTCAAAGATCTACCTGCCTCTGCCTCCCATGTGCTGGGATTAAAGGTGTGCAGCACTACCAGCAGGCTGGAATCTGAGAGTCTTTATAAATCAAATATCTCTGAAAGCCTTATTTATTTGTCTTAGGCAAAATAAAGTCCATTTCTTTCATTCTGCCCAAGACACTGACTTAATGTGGACAAAAACCTTTGTATTTTAAGTTCTTCAAGAAGTTGTTAAAGGCTGTACCAAATCTCCCCCCCTCCCACATTACTTAAACAAGTGCAGTAGAAAAAAGCCCACCCAACAACACTTACAAAGGAAAAGCAAATGGCACTTGGATTAAAGACCCAGCATTTGTGCTTATTGACTGTGTAAAGTCACTAGTGTCTTTGAGATTGTTTTCTTATTTATGAAGAGTTGTGATAACCTGATCTAACAGGGTAAAAATGGAGCAATTTAAGCCCTCTGAATTTATAGTGCATAATATTGTCCGTTGACGGACACAGATGGTATGAAAGCATACTGTAAAGCCTAAATTTGTGATTTCCAGTATATGTAACTGGAAAAGCTTCAAGCAATTTCCATTAACTGTGGTTGCATTTTCTGTTGGCTAATCTGGTTCAGGGCATCTCTTTTCAAGAAGGCCTGGGGAAAACAGCATAGCAGACAGCCGCCCTGTACAGTCATGCAGTCCCACTAGATCACGATGGGTTCACTGCAACCACAGGACCCCACTTCAAGTTGTTATCAGAAACAACTCAGAGCTCTGTTCACGTACCACCTCAATTTCACCCTTCTGAGCTGTCATTTTCTCAAATATTGGCCATGTCTCTGTCTGTTATAAAAACCTCTAGTTTTATCTGCACACTTGCTGTTCCCTGAATTGGCCCTCCACTCTCCGCCTTCACAGCCTGTCCTTCCTGTCACTCATGACAGAATCACTGTATCTGGGAAAGCTCAGCCGCATGTGTTTCGTTGTCTCTCTTCTCTTCATTGTTTGGCATGGTTTACTTACTATCTTTCTAAAATGTGGACTTTATGCCTCACCAACTGCTATAAACAACAGGAAACACTACTAAGAAAATTATCCAGCAGTGTGGTAGTTCATACATAAAATTCCAGGCAGGAGGATCATAAGTCTGAGGCCAGCCTGGGCTAACTAGTGAGTTCCAGGCCAGCTTAGGCCATTATGTTTGAATGTCTATCTCTAAAATACATAAATAAAAGTGTAAAAGTTACAGATTCTGGAGAGGAGGAGAAATGCTCACTTGTTGCCTGTTACTCTGGCAGGCCGCACTCAAATGTTTAAACCACAGCATTGCATTCATCCTGCTGCCAGCTTGAAACTTGTATGAATTTCCTAAAATTAGCAAAAGCAAGTAGAAAGCAATAAATTTAAAGATAATACCACCCAACATTCCTGCCAGATATATGAGACTGAATGAAATAGATGAACAGTGCTCAGTTTCAGAAATCTACTTGTTTATAGCCTTATTTCCCAATGTAGAACTCTTTATGCCACACTGCACAGGATATTACATTTAAAATCACATTCCTACTGCGTATACAGTAAAGGTGATTATGGTTCATTAAAGTAATGGTGTGGCTTCTCTAGCAAAATGTCTGCAAAATACTGTCACCCCCACCCCTTACTTACTGTGTACTGAATCTAGGAAGGATTGCCTATAATATGTATATTGAGACTTTGTTCAAAGTCACCGAGTGCAGATTCTATGGTTTGGATTACTTGGGCTTTTAATTTAAGCTTAAAACACAATATGGAAAAAAGTACTCCCAACAGATACAATTCCTCAAACACCTCCCTGTTGGTAATACAGCAGGACCAGGATCAGGGTTCAGGAGTTAGTGTCCACAGTACCTTGAACCCCTGTCTGTCTAGCAACTCACCTTTCTCGGAGTCAGTCAGCAGAAAGAGGTCCGGATGCTCTGGATCATCAGCCATCATCACCATCCATCCCACCACGCACACATTCTTATTTGACGTTGACTTGAACTGAGATGAGGGATAATCAGAAAAAAACAAACAGTGACAACAGTGACTTTTATGGCCAGTTCTCAGTGAAAGTTAAGTGTCAGGGACCTTACTTTCAGTTTGTCCTTAGGAGAGATAAGGTGTATGACTTAATGTGTACCCAGGTCAGCTTGGCACGCCCTCTTTACATAGTCTCCCAGTCTGCAGTCATCCCTAGTCATCACAATCACTGTCCATTTCTGAAAAGCATGCTTGTTAATCTGCTGTTTCTCCTAGTCACATTATAACACTGTGACCCTTTAATACAGCTCCTCACATGTGGTGATCCCAACCATAAATTTGTTTCCATTGCTACTTCATAACTAATTTTGCTACTGTTATGAATCATAATGTAAATACCGTGTTTCCCAAAGGTCTTAGGTACCCTCAAAGGGCTTGAGAGCGACAGGTTGAGAACTGCTGACTTAGAGACGACTGCATCCTAACGCAAGTGCTTCCTCAGCCTAATGATCTCATATGCCAGCGAGGCTATGAGACAATTCTTACTTTCAAAAGCAAGAAATGTTAAAAAAAAAGGGGGGGGGAGGTACTTTTAGCATGTTGGTTACTTTCATAGTTAACTACTCTTTTCTATTAGGGAAAGGGTGGTATAAAGAGCAGAAAATAAGGTTAATCTCAGTAACAGAAATAAAGAATGTTAAAAACACTGGCAACTCAAACCTAGCAGTGTATAAAAAAGTTGCCAGAAGTCACAATACAGAGCAAAAGTCAAACTGAACCATACTTCCACCATGTAATTGCTAGTGGAATGTAGCTTGGTTAAATGCAGGACTTTATTAATTAAATAAGGATAAGCAAGGGATCCACATAGACATTTTGTAGAAGAAAAAGCATGAAAAGGGTAAAACTCATTAAGTAACCAACAGTATAAAAAAATAAAGCTATGCTTTATTCATACATGCAGCCAAGACTAAAGGGAAGCTCATTATTCCTGGTGACCAGGACACTTCATTTGCCTTTTCTGGCACAAGCTTAGTATTTATACTCCTCAAGATATAACCCAGAGAATTTGTGCACAAAAATATCACCAAGAGAAGTATTATAAATAGGCAAGAAATAAACCTATCAAATATTCACCAATAGAATGATGAATAAATTATGATAAATTCATAAAATGGATGACTATTCAGCTATAAAAAGGAATAAATGACAACTACAGGCATCAACAATGACTTTCAACAGGAAAGGAGCTTACAAATTCACATGTAGCTGGATGTGGTTGCCTAATACCTTTAATCCCAGCAGAGGCAGGGGAGGAAGACCTCTGTGAGTTCAAGGGCAGATTAACATAGTGAGTTCCAGGCCAGAAAGGCTACACAGTGAAACCCCATCTTAAAAAAAAAAAAAGAATATATATACAACGCCCTCAAATACAGCTAAAAAGTCTTATATGAGGAAACATATATTGTAAAACTCTGAAGGAAAACAGGGCTGTGACTAAAATGGAATGTAAGATGGTGCTCCCCTGAGAACAGCTCCCTCAGAGCACTGACAGGTCTGGTAATGAGCCATTTCTTATGCTGGGGGAGGGCTTAGACATGTCTGTTTACTAAGAGAAACAGGAAGGGAATGAATATAGTAAGACAGTAATGTAAGAGATACAAAAACAAAAAGGAAACCAGGCAGCTAGAGAGACTGACATGAACAATATCCCAGTATGGTGTATCTGTGAATTCACAACTTAATTCAAATCAAATAGCACTGCTGTGGGACAACCCTTCTGTACGCTGTAAGCGTGTATTCCTCTCATTGGTTAATAATAAAGCTGAATTGGCCTATAGCCAGGCAGAATAAGGTTAGGTAGGAAAGCCAAATGGAGATACAGAGAAGAAGGGCAGAGTCAGAGAGAGAGAGATGTGAACCAGCTGCCAGAGGAACAAAACATGCTAGAGAACAGGTAAAGCCGTGAGCCATGTGACAAAATATAGAATAATAGAAAAGGGTTAAAATAAGTTGTAAGAGCTAGTTAGTAGTAAGTATGACCTATAGGCCAAATATTTTGTGATTAATAAAAGTTTTTGTGTGATTACTTAGGACTGAACTGGTCAGGACAAAAGAAAAACTGTACCTCTGTTCACACAGCACAACTTTCTAATATACTCTTGTTAACTTTTGCTGAATTAGCAAGCAATATAAGCCCCATAGTAAAGAGGGATGAGATATAAACACAGAGTGATATCCCACAAGTCTGCAGACAGTCATGTGTGGGGAATGGCACCCCTTCCCTAACTTCTTCCTACTCCTGGAACCAGAGCTTTTTCTGTGTTGTTACTTACAGTTTTATGCTAATTGGGTTCATTTATACTGTGATTGTGGTTCTAAATGATCAATAATTGTTTCCTTACTGATAATTACTTAGTGTATTTTAAGAGTTCTGTTATTGTTATCATTACAGGAATATAGTCTTCTACCGGTATCTTTGTGCACGTGTTCAAAAAATAACTGAAGAAATGTTTCTTAGATGAGGAATTGCAGTGTATGAGATGAAACGCCTGCCCCCCTCACATGCGCATTCACTCGTAAGCACACACACCTACTCGAGCACACACGCACATACACACACTTCAAGCTGCTGATCTTAGGCAACATCATCCATCTTTACATTTCTGTGTAATGAGTGATCATTTAACCAAGTTGGTTGGTTAGTGCATGTTACCTTCCATTCATTTCCCTGGTCTACTTTTCTGTTTTATTCTTTATAAATACTACAACCTTTTCTCCACGTGCAGGTTTCCTTTTTAAAATCTAACTAATCAAACACATTTGTTCAGTTCAATCATTACCATGCAGTGATAGATTTAAATGTGGCTGTAGTGTTTTTTTTTTTTTTTTTGAAACGAGTACACTTTAACTAAAACTTTTTATATAATCAGTATGCTTTCATTTTTAAACATTAAAAAACAGAGATGTAACAAAATAGTACCCTCTTTCTTCCCAAGTTTATTCTTCATAGGCCAAGAAATAATAACTCCAATTCGGGTATATGCGTAACATATGCTTGCCAAGTATTCTTCTCTCTTTCTTCTCTTCTCCCTCATTTTTCAGACAGGTCTCACATTGTAGCCAAGTTGGCCTTGAACTCATTGTAATCTTCTTGCCTCAGTCCCTCCCCAGCAATTCTAGGGACAAGATCCCAGTCCCAAGTGGTCAGCTCTAAACATATGCAAACACTGTAAACACTAATTGGATTCAGTATGTTGTATATCTTTGGTAGAGTATGTTTGTGTATATACACAAACAAAAAACAATGCAATGAATCTGAGAGGAGACCCAAGAGGAGTAGAGGGCAGAAATGATTTATACACAGTGTATTCATGTATGAAATTCTCAACCAAACTGCCAGGTAGTAAATGGGCTTTCAATAAAGGAACAGACAGTTACCAAAACATAAAACACAAATGGTCAATAAATATTCTAAAATGTATTCAACATCCTTAGCCACTAGGGAAAGGCAAATTAAAACTGCATTGAAATTCTACCTCACCCTAGTCTAGATCATGACAACAAATGCTGGTGAGATGTGGTGCAGGAGGAAGCCTTATTTATTGTGGGTGGGAGGGCAGTCACAATGGAAAGCTTTTCTGACCCATAAAGCAGATTTTAGGTTGTATCATTTCTATGCATACACCTATATATATTCTACCACATCAGATATTTGCACTTCCATCTTTACTGCTGCTCTATCTACAATACTAAATATTTAAAACCAACCCAAATGTCCATCAACAGGTGGAATGGATAGTAAAAATGTGGCTATATATACAATATAATTTTATTCAGTAACAAAGAAAAATAAAATGTAAACTATAGGAAACGGATGGATCTGAAAAATACTAAAGGAGGTAACCTACATTCATGTGCAGATCCTAGCTTCAATATGTGTGTAGATGTGGGTCTGGGTATCAGCCATGAAGCCAGACAAGAGAATGAGAAGAGGAGAGAGTTGTTGGGGGAGGGGGACAGAACATGTGACATAAAGTGGGAAAGCCAGCTTCTTGGGGGAAAAAAGGGAATAGGTTGGGGGCAGTGGGAAAAGATGGGAGAAGGAAGGTCAATAAAACAAAAAATATGTTTGAAATATCATATACCATTTAAAAAGTAAACATTCCACTGTTAAAAGAGGATATACAGAGAAAAGAGCATCAAGAGGATTTGACAGAAACATGGAAGAAAGAAAGCAGACTGTTGCAACCATTGTGCCCACACATGCCTCTCTACTGTTGGGAAAACTGCTGTACTAGATCTGAGACTGTTGTTCCTCCTGGGACAGGATCTCTCTATGTAGTCCTGGAACTCATGAGTGTGGCCTTGAAATCACAGAGATCATAATTCCTCTGCCTCTGAGTGCTAGGATTAAAGGTGTGTACCACCAAGCCCACATCTGGGATAGAATTTTAGGTATTGTTTTCATTTTCACATTTAAATACTAGAAACTGGGGCTACAGGGCAGGGGTTTTGAGCCATGATCTGACCCAATGCAGGGCTAACAAAAGTCTGATGCCAAGACAGATACTTGTAATTTGGCATTTTCACATTTGCAATGGAAAAACTTGGAAACACAAGAGTAATTCCAAGGCATTCCTAGGAGTAGTTGCTTAAACACATTTCCAACTATAACATGTGTACTAGGAGTAATCGTGAGAACTGCTGGATGAGAAACGTGATCTTGTATTCTATTAGGGGTATTTTCTTTACGACCAGGAAGAAGTTGTGAAAAAAAAAAAAAAGCTAACGATTTTGGGAGGAACACTTACATGCTTTCTTTCTGTAGCCTTCAGAGATTTGGCAGCATAGTAAAAAAGCTGTGTTCCACACAAGGCTGCCCAATACTTTGTCCAAGATGCTACCTGGAGAAGATAAACACATGAATACACTATTGAAAGGCTTCTAACCTGACCTCCTTAGTGAATATTCTATTCTTCACTTCAGTTATTGAGACAGCATTTCTAAAACCTGCATCTCAGGCATCACTTTCAGTGAACACACTTAAGTAGTCATTCAAGTAATTTGAGATCTCATCAAAAATCCTCTAACTTTTTGGGTGCTTGAAGAGATGGCTCTGCCATCGCTGTGTGCGAGCCTGAGGACCTCAGTTCAGATCCCCAGCGAATGGAAAAGCTGTGTTCAGCAGCATACATCTGGGGGCAAAGACAGGCAGATTGTTGGTCGTCCAGTTTAGCTAGTGAGCTCATGTTCAGTGAGAGATCCTGTCTCACAAAATAAGGTGGAGTGATAGAAGACACCCCATGTTGGCCACACACATGCAGAACTGTGTATTTATATGCAAAACACAAACTCACACACACAGACAGATCATATCACAGTAGTGGCATCACCTTCTTGCTCTAATCTTCCCATCTGGTCGACATCCCACAGTCAAACACTCTATCTGGTCTCTAAACACTTAATCCTGTTCCCCCTGCTTCTCTTGATAATATTCAAACCTCTAGTTGTATCTGGCTATGCAGCATCATATTATAGCAGCAGAGTACTGTGGGAGGGTGCACAGTTATGCCGACTGGTAAGAATGTGTTTACCAGCCTCATTAATATTTTAAAATATTTTAAAAATATTTTTTATTCAATCAAGTCACTGTACTATTTCTCTACAGACAACTATTTCATATGCACTTCACAAAGTTCTATTACACTCTCCCATGATGCCATTACATAATTCCCGTATAAAATAGATTAAGTCTGGCTTATTTCCAGCATACATTCTATAACTGCCTGTTTTAGACTCACAAAAATCAGCCTCTTTTTCTTGCTACAAAACCTTTGTCAATCCTGATGCTATCAAAAGACAAACTCAACTCTTTTTCCTTCCTTCCTTTTTTCTTTTGTTGTTGTTGAGACAGGGCTTCTCTGTGTATCCTCCACTGTCCTGGAACTCACTATGTAGACCAGGCTGAGACTAAAGACATGAACCACCACCGCCCAGCTACAAACTGAACTATTTATGCTCTGGATTTCTAGTTCATTTCTTAATTTGTTTTGGCAGTGATTCCTCTCCCCACTGCATCTCAATTCCCTCCCTCTTCCACGATGAGCCCGAAAAGTTCTCCCTCTCTAAAGCCCTCCTTTGCCCTCTTGACATCACCCAGCTCCTTTGCTCTTTTCATAGCATAACTTCTTGCCTCTACTTCTATTTTTCCCATTTTCTATTCAACTTCCTTCATGTGGCTTCCAGGCTTAAGCAGCTGTTGTTAAGATCACTGCCCACTGACGTTTCACCAGTCTGTCTTCATAACAGTCACCCCTTAGCATTGCCGACACAGGGCTGACCTAAACACCCAGTGTAGTCACCTGATAAAGCCAATAAAAACTCACGTCCAAACAGTCTTCTCTGGTGACTACCCCACAATGAAAACCAAGTACACTTCCTTTCTGTGTGTGCTCACACTCTTGATTACTCTGTTCTCCTTGTTCAGGATTAAAACACACAAACACACACATAGGCACACGCACATGCCACCCCCCCCCCACACACCCCAAAACCAAAAACAACCAGAATGAGGACAGTATACATTTTAAGTGACTTCAAGTCTACTGCAGATTTACTTCTTTCTAACCCCAATGCTTCTTGGGACAGCAGCGTATCTTCAGACTTACCGTGGGCTTTTTGCCTTCTTTTAGCAAAGTTTTTCTCCTGAGGACACCTTGAATAGTAACAGCCCCTGGGTACAAGTGCACCGCCAAGTCTTCTGACTCCGCAGAGCTGTAACAATGAGACGAAGCACAAGTGGTTAAGTGTGTGTCTGCAGCAGTCATTAAAAGTGTTGGTAAAGGAAATCTCATTATTCTTTAGTTTAAAACTCTGATACTTTATTAAGAGCTGGAAAGACACTGAGGATTTTAAAGACTTACTGATTTGAGATTTTTAGGCTGTCATAAAGTTAATGAGGAAGTTATTAAAGCCAGCAGATGTTTAAACACACACTCAAACACATATTTCAACAAATATAATTTAGAAGAAAGCAGGGGTTCACTTGAACCAAGATTAGCTAAAAATTTTAAGGTTTTTTTTTTTTCTTCTTCTTAACATGCCACAGTACATCACTGTGGTAACACATCACAACTCTGTTGGCAAGAGAAAATGATTCGTTAGAAGTATTTAAGTATACAAAACAGAAAATGCAAATAAGCTCAAAACAAACAGAAAACCCCCCAAAACAACCCCAGAAAACTCATAGTCAATTTTAAAGTATATAAGTAAAAGTAACTGTGTCAATAACATGCTTTTAGAAACTGAGTCTCTGTAATAAGGTTTAGTGACACTTAAGAGCTACCAATGCTCAGGGTTTGATTATGGCCAACAGATCTCTAACAAAGACGAATCCCCATACTCAGGGTTCCCTTTTTGCGTATTTTAGTAATCATTTTAACATCTTTCCTCAGTTGATTTTAGAGTCTATATTTAAAACAATGATTTCAATGCTAATCTCTGGTGATGTGCTATGAGACGTAGAACTCTGAACAAGCAAAGAACGAAGATGTTTAGATTCTTTATGATATTTAGGTGTCTTCAAAGTGACAACCTAGAAATTTCATGCTCCAGCTGTTTATAAGGAGGGGGACATACAGGCGACACATCAAAGCTGACAGGGTTTGCTTCTCAAGAGCTATTCTGCTGTTCTGAGTTGATTTCCTGATACGAGTGACCCCCCTCCCCCCAGTGCATGTATCACCTTTAGGTGCTCCCACAGCTAATGTAGTGCAGAGAGGTCGAGTTAAGTAGAGAACTAAAAAAAAATTGTTCAACGAAATAGACTTGCCTAAATTCAGGCTCTATGGTTTATCTGGAAAAAAACTTATTTAAAAAGGACAAATTGAATATAAACTTACTAGCAAAAGAAAAGCTTTGATTGCAACTTAAGAGTAACAAATTGATTTTTATACAGCCCAGCCATAATTAGCAGCATTAGAAAGTGTATAGTTAAAGGGCTAACAACTTTGTAGCATTTTAAAAATGTGACATAAAGATGCAAATTTAGCCCTGTGACTTAGAAAGAATAGTTCAAATTTAAACTATAGTAAATCTTGGGAAGAAAGTTTTCATGGGCAATTTGTTTAGTTTTAAAACCAATTAGCCGAGAAAGAAGAGAAAAAATGTCAGACAACACCCATATGAGCCAGCCACCAACACCAGAAGGGAGTTCTATGTCCCCTGATGCAGGGGAATTGTACCTGCTGGCCTTCATGTGGCTTCGATAGCCATTTCGTGGCACTCTTGTCACCGGGCCCAGAGAATGGTATAATCTGTTCCTGTTGGATTCCATTATAAATTGCATATATTACACATATTTTTATTCATAGAATCACTAATACCTAGAATATTACACTAATTTGTAATCTAGCTTTCTTTATTAATCCTTAAAAAGGGCAAGATATGATTCTCTTTTAAAACATGCAACATAGTTAATTTTGTTTTACTGACTCGAGAAACACAGGTGTAAAGTATGCACTATACTACACAATTATACATGCACTCATTTTCATACATCTATCAAAAGAACTATTTATGGCCAAATAATTTGGAAACTTGAAAAATGCTCCAAAGCCCCCTTTGCTCTTCTTAGTTCCAGGTTTAAATATGACATATGAACTTATATAAATAATTCATTTTATCATATGTCCCTATGAAGACACCTAAAAGCAATGAGGCTTATAAACTTAAAAAATGAATAAGGAAAACCTCTTATTATAACTCAAAGAAAACTAGTAGAGACAAACTGAGGAGTACATATAGGTGTTATTTTTTTCATATCAACTGTCAAAACCAATAAATGATAAGAATGATATGAACCACTATTCATATATGTGATTATCCCAAATCACATCATACCTGATAGAGGAAATAAACCCATAAACAATGGTATTTCTTTGTTTAGGAAAGCCAAAAGTCTGAATCTTTCTGGGCTGCATTTATTTAGCTGTTTTCTAAATGTCTGAAGAGCCACTGCTTTAAACCTGGCACAAGTACAGCTGTTTTAGCTGCAAATGTATGTAAAACAAACTGTGCCATACAAGAAAAACACTATTTTGAGGTAGGAAGGTTAACATATTACAAACTGTCTTCATAGGTAACCTGTTGGGATGAGAAGAGATTAATGCAACATGACACTGGGTTATGCATTTATAGTTTAAACAACCTAAGAGACAACTGCTAACCAATACTAACTAATCTAAAAATTATGCCTTAATAATGATTGGTGGTTCGCCTTTTCCAGAGGAAAGAACAAGCCAAATGCAAATGTTACAATTAAAAAACTCAAAACACAAGTAAAAACACCAAATAAACATATATAAAGATTATAATAGCCATCCTCGTGTATAATTCCACAGATAAATATTTATTTGTCATTTCTTCTGGCCAAAAAAGATTAGTCACTTAGTGACAAGTAACAACAACCTCTTCAAATTCATATTCATATATTCTCTAAGACAGGTCAAAGTTCAAAGCAATTTTAGTGACTAATTTCTCTTACCTTTCAAAAGCTGGCCATGAGGTCTCTTCACTTAGTTCAGAGCCATCACTACTCCCTAAAATCGAGAGTTGTTCTATTACTGTTATATCAGTAATTTTTCCAGCTAAGATTTTCTATTTTAAAAATGAATTTTCTGGTGGCACATGCTAATAATCCTAGTACTTAGAAGGTAGATATTTTGTTTGACAGCCTAGGTCAAACAAAAACAAACACACAACCACAACAAAAAAGTACAAGGGCTGGAAATGTAGTTTACTGGCAGAGTGCTTGTCTACCCAAGTTAGACCCTCAACACCACAAAAACAAAATTTTCTACCATCAATGTGTACAGAGCAAAGATTGTTTTCTTACTGGTTGTGATGATATTTGGTTTTATGATCTAACAAATATAGATTGCCTAAAGATCAGAGTGCAAAGCCAGCCACATTAGTCAGTCACAGAGGCCAGGCAGTGGTGGTACACACCTTTAATTCCAGCACTCAGTAGACACCGGCAGACAGATCTGTCTAAAAGAGAAACAGACCACACAAAGGTGATCCCAGCAGTTGAGATCCCACACCCTTTATCACAGCACTAGGTAGGTGGAGACAGGAGTCATATGGCTGGTTAGAAAAAGGAATATATGGTAGGAGGTGACAGGAGCTCAATGCAGTCTAAGCAGTCTGACGACAGGATGGGCCCTTTGGTCTGAGCACTGGTAGAAGTAACAACTCTCTAGTGGCTGGCTGCTTTGCTCTCTGATCTTCAGCATTAACCCCAATATCTGATTCTGAGTTTTTATTATTAATAACTATTAGAATTTGTGCTACACTGTTTGTCAAAGCTGAAATCCAAAGCAGTTCATGACTTACTTCTTGTTTTGAAACCAATATATGACAAGGATAAGCAGTCTAATCAAATCTGAAATGTTGTCTCCAAGGGCATGGCATAACCTGAACACACTATTTCACAACACAGAGTAGTTTAGCTGGGGCACAGGCTGACTCTAACAACTTCCCCAGCTATTCTAGCAAGAAAAGGACGTCATCTGACTACTTTATTCAGCTACACCATGTGTTCAGGTACTGGCCTTTGCGTTTATTTTTCTCGTTCTCTTTAAGGCTGTTATGTAGGCAAACAGAAGATTATTACATCCTTACTTCAAATTAAGAATATACACTTTAGTCATTTTCTTTAAGGACTTTTCTTTTTCAGTACTGGGATTCAAACCTACAGTCTTGGGCATTTTAGACAAGTGTCTCATGGCAGTAGAAACTTTGCCATCCTATAAATCTACCAGTGTGAATTGGGACTGTAAGAGCACATGGGCTTATCCAAACTACAGAAAGAAAACCAGGCCCAAGAACTTAATGGAGACACTAGATCAAGAAGAGGGTACAGCTCCTCTCTGACTCTATGGAGAGGACACTACTCTTCTGATGGCACCACCTCAAACCATCTGACATCTGGTGTGTATGTATCATCAAGGGATGATAAGAGAATCTCTGATTTCCTCAGGGGTGTCAGCTCAACTCTGTTCTTACAGTTGAGATGACTTACTCAAATTATTGTCTGCCTGGCCTCCTGTCCATACATCTGTATTCATCTGGACTTGGCCCCGCCCTTTGTTCCTGGACTCAACTCCAATCCTGTAGCTAGCAGACTCCACATGAGCAGCTGTAGTCCCTCACCACAGGCCTCCTGCTGGTTTGGGACCTCACTCCCACAGACTATCAGCTTTTCTGCCAGTCTTCCATCTGAGATTCCATGCCTTCTTCACCCTTTGTAGCCATTCTGTAATCCATCTGTGTGGTATGCAATATCTGATGTAGAGTTATTATCAATTAAAACTGGAATAAAAGAACCAGTATTTGCCTTGGCTAAGCTGACCAAGGAAAGTAGCAATATCTGGCAAGTTGCTGCCATGAAACTGCAGTACCTGTGAATCTGTTGTTCAATAAATCCTGACTCTATGGAGATTCATAGTTTCATCTACGTTTCTGACAAGACATTCTCACAAAAAAGTAAAAGTTACAGCCAAACTAGAAATGATTTTAATACATACCAAGGGAAAAGCCAAATAATATGTACACAGAATCTTTTTAAAGTAACACACTAGATTCCATAGGCATAAGAAACTTTAACTGAAAACGGGCTCTTGTCTTTTTGTTGTTTTAAGATCAAGGTTGGTGCTGCATATGGACTACTCAGAATGTTAATAAAGAAGTATTTCAGGTAATAATCTGTCTTCTGCCCTTTAATTAGCATTTATGTAAGAGGAGAACACCAGAGTAAACAAGCGCTGGGTGGCACTGGAGGGCTCGGAAGTGATTCAATGTTTAGGGTTTGGAATCCTCAGGCTAAGGGAGGTATGCTCAGATAATGGATCTCTACTGACTTTGACACTGAGATTATAGCAATAATATAGTTTAGCCCTTGAGCAATGTAACAATCAGGAGACCATTTTCTCTGATAACACCACAACAACTGAGCATACTATGGATATAGTTTCTAACTATAAAAAGAAATAATGATCAGATAATAGTAAAATGGGGGCTGAGGAGATTGCTCAGCAGTTAGGGTCCTTGGAGGTGCTTCCTGAAGCCATATAGAGCAGCTCACAAATGTCTGTAACTCCAGCACCAGGGGTATCTGAGGCCTCTGCCTCTGGCATCCTGGGGGTACTTGCACACCTGTGCATATATTCACAAACTGACAAACATACATACACTATATGCTTTTTCTTTTTGGTTTGTTGAGGCAAGATTTCTCTGTGTAGTTCTGGTTGTCCTGAAATTCTCTCTGTAGACTGAGCTAGTGAGAGATCACTGACTGACTGACTCAGGTCTGACAAATGGGTAATCTGCATAAGACCAAACTAGACTTCCTTAATATAAGTGACAATGGTGTGATTGGGACAATATATAAGGCCCACTGACAGTGGGTTCAAGACCTAACACTAATCTACAAACTGGCTTAGTGGAGCCCATTCTATATGGAGAGATACCATGCCCAGCCTAGACACAGTGGTGTGGGGGTGGAGAGGTGCCTTGGTCCTGCCTCAACTAGATGATGGGACAGACTTAGTAGACTGACTATGGGAGGCCTTACCCTCTCCGTGGAGCAGATGGGAAGAGGGGAGCGTGGAGGGAGTGGGGGGAAAGAAAAAAAAAAAACCAATTTCTATAAACATCTATATATGAGAATGTTCTTATTTATAGTATACCTGGTCTCCTAAACAAGTCTTTAGTTTGAAATACTACAAATACAGTAATTTTCATATAGCTGCAGACCTGAGACTACCCAATACGAGCTCCAGATTCACACATTCAATGACCTGACATCTCTATTAAGACCAAACAAGTACAAAACAGAAGTTTTGACTTGCCAAATTCAGCTACCCTTCAGTAAGTACGTCACTAGTCCAACACAATTCTCTCCTAGTTCTGTGTATGATAAGATCACCATCAGCTAATGAGTTGTTTAATTCAAATGACTTTGGAATCACACTTGACCCCCTTGTTTCTTCCTTTCCCTCACTTCCTCATCCAAAGTGCAGGTAGTTAATCAACTAAAACAGCTTACGGTCTTTTCTCAAAGTTCTCAAATGCCTTCTCATTTGGAGTCAAAACGATTTGTACTTTAAAAATAATTAGCAACTATTACCATCATCCTATGTTTAATTGTGCCTTTGTTTTAAACCAATTTTTTTGAATTTATGCTAGGGAATAGGATTTCCAAACTCTGGGATTGTCAAATGATCCTTTCACTGGATATGAGACAGACAGACCGCATATCAGAAATTTATTTTACAATTCGTAACCGTAGCAAAATCATAGTTACGAAACAGCAACAAAATAATTTTATGGTTGGGGGGTCACCACAAATGAACTATATTAAAAGGTCACAGCATTAGGAAGGTTGAAAACCACTGTCCTAGGGTTAGTGAACGTTTTTGCAGCTAAGTTCTTTTGTTTTTGCTTGCTTGTTCAAATTCTTTTTTCCGTAGCAATGGGAAGCCCCAGTGAGTCTCTCTTACCTATGGATATCCCGCTGGAAAGCGTGGAGCTCTCAGCTTGGCCTCGTGATGGTGCATGTGGCTCCATGACGCTATCATCCAGCAGGTGCCGTGGCCCTGCATTTGGGAATGTCGCACTCTTAAATTCTGCTGTGTTCATCTTATGAATGAAACTAGAAACCAAGAGAAAGACGCTTTTCAACTTCCTATGTTTCTAGTTCAGGATATAAAAGATAATCAAAATTGTGTTTGTTTTGGAACAGAACATGCCCATTCCTCGATCCGGAATCAACAGTGCAAAACTAATGACACTAAATGAGAATCTGATTTTTTCCCCTTTATATTTAGGAATAAAGAGAGTAGCTTTTTATAACTTAATTTATTATTTGTATTTGTTATGACGAATAATAGCTATTGATAACAAGGTTACAATTTTAAAAGGAAACTTGCAGCATATGCTTTCCAGATTTACTTTACTATGGCTATCTGAACTCCTGATTTATTTCCCTCAAATATGGGCATTTTTGGGAACACTCATTTCCAAATCCAGAAAAGAAAACTAAATCCTTTTAGGCAAACAAGATAGATTTTACTGAACCTGAAGACTGATGTTAGTATCAAAACCAATCATCAGGCACTTAATTTCTACTTCACCAATTAAGTAAACAATACAGAAACATGTTTTACTAACAAAGGAAACAGAAAGTAAACCCATTCTGAAACAATTTTAAAAAATGAGAAGACAAAGTTAAAACTGCTGACTTGTAACCCAAGCTATGGCACTTCCTGTGTCCATGTGGAATCAGGTTTCTCGGGGATGGGGGCGTCTGTGGCAGTAAGGCCCCCTCTGCAGCACTGCTCTTCCTCCTGCTCTGAGGTGAGGCTCCCACTTCAGGACCTAAGGAGAGGACAGAGGTAATTGTCACAAGGTTTCAGAGGATCCTTGAAAAAACAAATTCAAAAACAAAACAAAACTCTCTGATATAAAAGTGTCTATTATTAGTTCTATTTAACTGACTTGAAGAAATATATATTTTCCAAATTCTAAAACAAACCCCCAACCATTCAAAAATCTATTTTTTATCGCTCTTATTTATGTTAAACCAAGGCAGTACAATTATTTCCCTAGTTTATACAGGAGAAAAGAGATCGGCTTGGGCTGTTAATTCACAGACAAAATCTGGACTAAGTACCTAGGTCTTCTGACTCAATGGTTTCAATCTGATGCCCTGCTTTTTTATACACAGCTTTGAATGTCTCTTAAAGAAATGTGTAGGTGAGGTGAAGTGCTCAAGTTAGAAATTATTATCTTATTGCCTGACACTTGATCTAATTTAAGGGAATAAAAAGCAGTCCACATTGCATAGCTTTCAAAATATCTGCTGCTGACCCACCCCTTGAATCCCAGCACTCAAGAGACAGAGGCAGGTGGATTTCTGTGAATTTCAGGTCAGCCAGGGCTACATAGTGAATAAGACCACGTCAAAACAAAACAAAACCTCTGTGTGGTGGTATATACATATTATCCCACACTGGGGAGGTTGAGACATGAGGATGGTGAGTTACATGCCAGAACAAGCTACACAATAGGACCCTGTGTTAAGAAACAACAGGAATGAAAAGCACATTTAAGAGACACAGACAGAATTATCTTCTGCTTGGAGTGCCCTTCCTCTGGACACCGCCATGCAGCTTACTTCCTCCACCTGATGAACTAGCACGGCAAAGATTCTTAGGTATGTACTAGGAAGATTAGTTTGAAGGTCTGTGTTGGTAATTTTTGAAAGGTACTTATTAAAACTTTTAAATGACTTTTAATTTCTTAAATTTTAGGGTTTTTGATGTGATTTATGCCACAGAAATGTCTTCACTGTCTCATAATTTGCATTCTTAATAATTAAAACAATTCAACAAACAACTCTTTAATTAAAAAAGAAATCAAACAGAGAATCCAGACAGCACTGATATATTTTAGTACCCTAAATAATTTTTGTAGGCAGTATAAGATATACTAAATATTCACTTACTTGGAAGTTTAATTCTTTCTTATGGGATCAGGTTATCTGGTCTACTGTTTGATAACAAACCCCACCTTGGAAAAACACCCTTGCCAAGCAACCGTGCACCAAGCAAGAGCTAAGGACTAACCGACTAGATCTTCTCTGGAGGCAGCTGAACGTGGTGTGCTTGTCCCCGGTTCTATCTTTAACGAGAGCCTAAATTTTAAAAGGGGAAAACATAAGAAACAATGAACACTGGCAAAGTATCAGCCACATGTTTCTTTACAAAAAGCCCAGTAGGGAGCTGGAGAGATAGCTGAATGGTTGACAGCACCAGATACTCTTCCAGAGGATCCAGCACTACAGGGTAACTCAGAACAATCCATAATTCTAGTTCCAGGTGATATATGTCCTCTTCTGGCCCACACAGGTACCAGGCAAGCATGTGTGCACAGATACACATGCAGACAAAATACTCAGACATATAAATAAAAACATACAAATCTTTGTTTGTTTGTTTGTTTGTTCTTTTTCAAGACAGGGTTTCTCTGTGTAGCTTTGGAGCCTATCCTGGCACTCCCTCTGGAGACCAGGCTGGCCTACAACTCACAGAGATCCACCTGCTTCTGCCTCCTGAGTGCTGGGATTAAAGGCGTGCGCCACCAACGCCCAGCTTTAAAAATACACAAATCTTTAAAAAACCAACACTATTTTCATAGACTAATGTGAGCTGTAATATAGTTTTCTTTCAATGTAATTTTCAATAAGGTGTTAAATCTCTCTTATAAGCCAATTTTATGGTTACTTCTAAGAAATAGTGAAAAGGAAAAAAAAACATCAAAATGCTATATTTAAAAAAACACACACATACACACAAATCTCTTTAATTACCACACAAAGGTGCCAAACAATTCACCACAGCTAAAAGATGATTTTAATTATGTTGTATACAGTTGCTAGCCTGGGCTAGAGTTTGAAATGAGGCCTCACACAAACCAACCAAGAAGAAAAAAATGGTTTAGATTTTTACATTTAACTGAATGACAATCAAATCCAGGAATGTACTTGAAGGGACCAGTTCCCCATTTCCGCATCCATGACAGTAACACATGCTTGCCATGACCTTGTCTTAGTCACTAAGGTCAGATGCCTGCCCCCTTTCGGCAGCCATGACAGTAACATGTACTTTTCTGACATTGCTTTAGTCACTAGAGGTTAAGTGCCTGCCTCGTGGCAAGGAACCAGTCAGAAGTTAGCTGGTGGTAGTATGCTTTACAGCTCTGGATGTGCTTTACGGACAAATGCACAGCAATGACTTGCAGAGCACAACAACCACCCTGGGAGGGCCTATGAGCCATAACAACCAGTTGGCCAGTCAACACAGGGCAAGCCCTCCAAGCCTGGAGGCACACCAATCCTGAGCCTGTGTGTACCCCTAGACACTCCCCTTACACTACCCTACAAGATCTCTATGTAGCCCCTTCAAGCTGTTTTTGCTAGCCATCCGCCATGGCGGGTGGGTGAAAGACCCGAGCTAACATGGGTTAGCTTGTTAAGCAACAATAAAGCCTCATGCAGTTTGCAGCAAGCTTTCGAATCCGCTTGGTGTTTGGGGTGACTGTGATCCTGGGCTGAGACCCCGGAGGCCTGAGTTTTTCTGGGGGTCTAACATACTCATGTATTCTGTAATACATAAGTTTATTCCTAGAATCTCTACAAGATTAACTACTGGTTTGACTTCAATAGTGAAAAATTTAAAAACACCTAACAAATCAAATAACACAGCTAATGAAAAGAAAGGTCCATACAAATACAAAGATTGCTTGCAAAATGGTTTTCTGATCACATGTTAGAGGTGTGCCCAACTTTTTCATGCATTGATACACCATCTACAAAGTTCACAGTTACAAACTGCACTATCAAGTTAAAATAAAAACAAACTCAAAAGACATAAACTAACCAATCTCACAATGTTCTACAATAAGCTTAGGATTTTTTGCTGAGTGGCACGCACTGCCATTCTGGTCATCTGAGGCCTCTGGGGGTTGCAGTTGGTGGGGGGTTTGGGGCTGATGGGGGGTTAGGTTGAGGTTGGGGTGTGTGTGTGTGTGTTTACTGCTTTGAGTTTCTTGTTACTTGTTCTATTTGCATACCCAGTTTTGAGTTCCATAGAAAGCTATTTTGATTTTTATTAGTGGAAGGAATTTCGGGAAACAATACTGAAGCAGTTAACTGTAGAAGATGTTCTGGTGTAATTTGTGAAGTCATGTATTACTAAGAATTCAGAAATTTATAAGTTGTTTTTTGTTTTGTTTTGGTGGCACTGGTGGCTTAATCAGGGGCCTTATAAACACTAGACCAATTTCCTAACTGACTATCATTTTCAGTGAAATAACAAAATAAAGACACATGCATACTGAAAACAAATTCAATGAAGGTAATTAACTACTTCCTTTATAACCTAAGGAAAAAAAAAAGTTATATTCTAGTTACTCGACAGTGCAGACAAATGGCTCAGTTGCCTGAACTTCCTGCACACTCTGTTGGACACATTGTCGGCCCTTGCTAGCACTGCACCCTCTCAGGGTGGAAAGGAATGGGAGCTGGCTGACTACATTCCAATGCTATCTATGGCATCTAACAGCAACATGAAAAGCACTGCAAGGATCAACTACTATTCCAAGTGTCAGTGGTTTACACAGAGAGTTCCAGAACAGCCACAGCTACATAGAGGGACCCTGTCTCAACAAACAAAACAATTAGCTTTAATAAAAATTCCATCATAATCTTGCTATCGTCAGTAAAGTTTACCATTCTCTGTAATTGCATAGGTTTTACTTAGACTGTTTTTCTATGTAATACTGTAGTTGTTTTTAAGTCACTAAGTTTTTTTGACTAGAAGAGAGATTTTAATAGATACTTGTATCTTGAGATTTTAGGACATCAAGATAACTGTTCATATTTCCCTGGGCAAAATGTGTTGTTTGTCAAGTGTAAATTCTTTATTTACACTCAAGGCAGCAACTAGAGGCACAGGGAAAACAGAGGTAAATAGTTAAGACACAGGTCATCAAACTCAAGACACTTACAACACAGCCTTAAATAGCTAACACTGGCCTCACATTAGGTTCAAGTGAGTCACTACAGATAAACATTTTGTATAAAAATTGAGAATTTAAATTTAAATAGGGAAGAAACTGTAATAAAGGTATTTTCAAACAACACAATTTTAAATGCATAAAAGTATTTTTAGAGCTTAATATATTTATTATCAGAAGAAAATAATTTACAGCTTTCCAGAATTCGTAGTTTTTCAATGGGATTATTTCTATTCCACAGAATTAAGACTGTCGAAACCTATATGTAGAAAGTTGGTCATCATTAATCAAAGTGAATAAAAAATATTTCATTAATACTGGGAAAAAATCAGATTTTTTTTTATCTTGGTATGTTTTAGTAACAAGCCTTTAAATTTTTTTTACCCCTCCCTCCCCTCTCCTCCCTCCCTCCCTCCCTCCCTCCCTCCTTTCCTTCCTTCCTTCCTTCCCTCCCCCATCCCCTCCCATGACACAAATGTGAAAGTCAGAGGATGGTTTCAATTTAAACATTCCATCCTTCTTGGAAGCTCATTAGGCAGGAAGGTACACAACACAAAATAGCTTCAGGAAGTCCCTGAAACTGACCAGATTCTCTAGGCCCTCCTTCCCTGGATGTAAACAAGCCAAACTGCAAGGAGTGAGACCAGGCCAGCACCCTGGCAAAAGCAGAAACCAGCAGAGCTGCCTATAAGAGGGTTAGACCAGAGTCACTTAGGACACTTGCTGCCTGTAGGCTGTGCAGTGCGCTCTAATTTACAGCTTTTGTGAGCTGTCATCCATGCTGGGCTTTGGTGATGTAGCTGTGTTTAAGTCTGTAATTTGGCCTTTGGTGGTATCTGTAATTTAGTGTGTAGAGCGTTCCCTATCTGGGGTGAGCAGACCTGTATGTGTTGAGTCTGCCTGGGGGAATGTTTCATCAAACAACAGAGTCAGTTACAAGCCGAGCCATCTTGCCAGCTCAAACAGGCCTTTTAATTGGGGTGTTGGGGAGGGCTGAAGACACAAAATTCAATTTTAAAGCCTGGCAATAATTGGTATAATAAAGCTAAGCAATGTCCATGTGAGATGTTGTAACCTACAGGCCCAGGTCCTCAGTGGTCTGAGACAGAAGAACTGCTTGAATCTAACAGTTTGGGACTCCTTGGGCAACACAGGGACAACCACACACAGATGAAGCAAGCAAAGGAAAACAACAACAACAACAACAACAACAACAACAACAACCAAAAACCCAAATGAAACCAAAAGCCAGGTGGTCTACAGAGCAAGATCCAGAACAGGCTCCAAAGCAATACGGAGAAACCCTGTCTCGAAAAACCAAAACAACAACAACAAAAAACAAAACAAAACAAGAGAGTCTGACTACAGGAGGAACAGAAAAAAAATCCAGTTTTGAATTAAAGTCTTATTCTCTACAGCTTACTAATGCTAACATATATTTTTAAATTACTTTATTTATTTTTGGAGGTGAGGTTCACTTGTGAGAGTTGTTCTATCCTTTCCTCATGTGGACCTGGACTCAAGGCCCACTTACGAGGCTTCCTTCAAGTGCCTTAGCCTGCTGAGCATTTGTATACTGGTTCAACTGTATCACGTGATTAAAAGAATAAAAGAAACACATGTAATTACCCATACCACTGTTATTGGATCACTGACTAGGCACTAGCGTTGACTCTGTACTTAGATGTTTAAACACATCAGACGAAGGGGTGAAGGCTCAAAGTAGGGAACTAGACAAAGTACCATCCAAATTTGAAGATGGACCTACTTGTAATTATCATCTTCCACGAACTTTTGTAGTTCTTCTATATACTGAACGGAATTCAGGTATTTCTGGACATGAGGCAAAATGGGAATATCTAGACAAAAGATGATAAATGATTATTTCAGTAAAGTACATAGTAACTAGAAACTTAAGGAGAGAAATATAACTGAAGGCAGTTAAGGCCACATGGCACCAAAACTGAAATGAACTGTAAAGGACATTCTTTTAACTCACCGTATTCACAGGACTGCTGTAAATCAGAAATTATTCGAAGAATGTTATTCATCAAGTTTGATCTTTGCTCATTTTCTAGAATGCTGCCAGTGGATGGGTATGCTGAGTCAATGTATGTCAAGTCCGACAAATAGATACCTGGAACAAAATAGACAAGAGCTCTCACGCATAGTCTGAATGATGCAAAATGAAGAGGGAAGAAAAGTATTTATTTGATACGGTCTTTCTTCTCTGTTACTGTTTTGAATTATCTTGTAAATGCTCAGGTAGATTCAGGAAATGTATTACTCTACTGTAAGGTTTAGCACTGAGTAGTCACAGTTATTGTAACTTTTACAATATTACCTTCCTATTGACTGAAGGATTGGAATTGTCCCAAATTTAAACACCTATTGTATAAACAAAACACACAAAACTGCCTCAGTTTGTAATGAAGCCTTATTCAAGGTTAGTAATTTAACCAGAATTTAAGGTACACCTATTTATAGTATTCATGTTAAATGTACCATGAACTAGAATTAGCAGTCAATGTGGGCACTGAAAGCAACTATGTGCCACTCAAGTTGTCACTGAGCCATAAAGTGCCTGTACTACCCTCAACTCTCACCAAAAGTGATGCCAAAGAGTTACCAACTTCACAATTTATACTCAGGATGGGTAGAGATGTTGTTTGTTTCTTTCTTAGGCTGAGACTAGAAATTTATATTTCCCTATTCAGAGATTTTTTTTTTTTTTGAGGTAGACAACATTTATGATCAGCAACTGGCCAAAACCCCCTTCAGCTTTCCTGGATTTTCTATAGTATGTGTAAAATGAGGGCCAATAAGATCACTGCCTAAAGACTGGGCATCTTCCCCACTTGTTGTCAGGTTCATGAGACACGCTTACTGGCACCATCACTGACAAAGCAGGGTCCACCTAGTCTTCCTCATCTTTCTGTAACACAATGATTAAGGTTCTACCTTTTATATACAGTTGATAGTGCACTATACTCTAAATCCTCACCTAATATTGCATTTGGTACATCTCCCTGTGCATATGTGATTTGTGTCACTGATTTTAAGTCTGACTCAGTAACTCTGTGCTATTTAATATGGCAGTGATGACTTTATTTGAAAAACAAGTTACTTAGAAATGCTAAGAATATTTTATTTTTATATACAAAATTCAAAAGATTGAAGAACCATGTTTACTGGTATTAACCATAAAAAAGTAAAATTTGTAAAGAACAAAATGTTTACTTTTAAATGCACATTATCTGCATCATGAGTCTTTTGCGGTTTCTTTCTCAATTATTCTAAAACCGAGGAAGCTGTTCTTGATTCTGTCTTGTTTTTTTAACTGCACAAAACAGCACAGTGTTTTAGAGCCTAGAAATTTGTTTGTTCTAGCCTGCATTTGGATCATTATGTGTTCTTTTATATGAATGTCAATATGTAAAACTAAGTAAGTATTTGAAAGCAGTATTGAAATAAAGTACAAACCAAAGTGTATTCTTAGATGTAGTACCATAAACTTTTATGATGTCTTAAAATTAGCAAAACCAAGTATCTATAATTGTGTACCTCTGATGAAAATTCTTTATATTAAGTTTTAAAACAAACTCAGCATGTAATGGTTTTTCTTCTAGAGTGTAATTTGCAGAGTTGCTCACATTGTGTTACATTTTTGAGTGGACATCTCAAACAAGCAGTGGACTACGTTTACTGAACTGAGCACATCTAATAGAAATTACTGTCAAAGAAAAATCTTATCTACCCATACGAAAAGACCCTCCTTTCTTTCCAAATCCAGATAATGACCCTTAGAGGGGCTATTACTTCCACTAGGATTCCTTCCAGGCACTCACACTGCCTTTTCTATCACTTAATTTCTCCAACTTTTGCCCCACAGACACGATGCACATTTTTGTCTCACCCTGTGTAAAATCAAAGCAACCTTTCTTTTCGGTCTGCTACTCTCTTCAGAAAGGCCCCTTGCTGCTCCCTTTAAATCCCCTTCAACAGACATCCCCAAAGGGCAGCAAAGAGTAGTGTACTTATTTATCCTTTATTCTATTCTATTTTGAAGTAACAGTTTGTATAGGTCAGGGAAAATTCTAGAGGCTGTGACTGAGGTAAAGACTAGGTATCTTATCTGGTACTTTCAGAAACTCCAGCACATTCTTTTGGAAACGCTAGGCTATTTTATACTCTTAAGTTGTTGAAATTCTTGGCCACAACAATGAAGATGAATTATGTGTGACTGATTAATGTCCTGTGATTGTTAACTGATTTTGTAATTATTTGTACACTCATTTCAGTATTCTTTACTTATGTGTGTATTTTTCTTTGAATTACTTATTGAAATGGTTGTTTCGTCCTGATTCTTTCATATATTTAGGGACTTAAATAATAATATTCTGGCATATAGTCTTTATACTTGCATGAAAAACACCACAAATTAAACTTCCTATAAGTATGTATTTATGTATGTATGTGGGCATGCATATGCCATGTTGTACCTATACAAGTCAGATGACAACATTCGTAAATGGGTTCTCTTCTCTTATCATGTGAGTCTTGGGGATGGGACTCAACAAGTTTGGCAGCAAGTGCTTGAACCTGCTGAGCCATCCCACCAGCTGAATTTGTCTTTTAAAGGTTAACTTTAGCTTATATATCTAGGATATGTGAAAGACCAGTCAACTTAAGGACTGCAGCATCCCTGGGAAAGCTTAAAGACTGCTCAAAGAAATGCCAGGGGTGTTAGCCCTATATACCAGTGAGAGCAATACAAGATACAAAGACAAGACTAAAGGATGTATTCAAGAAGGGTCCACATGAGAAAATGTTATTTCTACATGATGGGATCATATAAGGCTTTGAAGTAGAGGTGGGATGTGAGTCTGGCTGACTTCGCCCTTCTACTTTATCATTAAATCTATAGGCTACCACTCTCAATGACAGTGTTTGACAGCCAGATTATTTCAAATGGGTTCATTCTGAATTCATGTGCTTAAATAAGATTCGAAAAATAAGGTGTAAAGAAATACATCACTAACATGGAACGAACCCAGCTGCATCTTACTACAAGCAGTTTCTCTCCAGAAGAAACTACTACTCTGGATTTTAACAATATTCCCCCATCCCCCCCCCCCTTTTTTAGATACTTCCTTTGTAGCCTAGACTGACAAGCTGGCCTGGAACTCACAATGTAGCCTTATCTGACCACCAACTTTTCCCTGTTTCTGGCTCTCAAGTAAGGGAGTATGTGGAGGGCGTGCAAAAGTACTTGTGGGCCATACAGGAATAGGCTGTGCCTAGTTTAGTTTCCTCAAAGACATACATGTATCCCGGCCAGTTTGAGAAAGAAATTATTTATGTGCGATAAAGTTCAACAATATCTATAAAATTAGGAAAATGCTTGTTGGGACCCTGAGGTAGCACAGTCGGAAAAGGCACTTGTGCCAAGCCTAATTAAGGACCTGAGCTCAATCCCTGGTGGAAGGAGAAAACTGACTCAGGCAAGTTATCCTCTGACCGACACACATGTGCTATGGTTCATGGGCAACACACACACACACACACACACACACACACACACACACACACACACACACACACACACACACACACACAAGCATGCTCCATAAATGTAAAAAAAAAAAAAAAGCTTGCTATACTCCATATAATTTTGTAACCATTTATTAAATACAATTTTAAATGCTTTTGTAATTCTTTAAATTGAGAATAAACTGGTGTATGATTACTTTTGAGTTTTTTCTCAATCAGGGTTACTATAGTCATATCTGTTCAGAACACATGTAGAGATTTTTTTCTAGGATGCGTGTATGTCTGTACATTCACTTCAGTAAACAAATGCCCATGCTGTAAGATATAACATCACTCAGCTTCAGGAGATGGTACCAATACTGTTTTTCAAAGCTTACATACTTACACTGACAGTGTGTAAGTTTCTACTGGTGCACTTTGTGCCAACAATTGCTATTTTAAATTATGCCTAATTGTAGGTGTAAAACATTTCATTTGCTTAACTCAATGCTTTTATCTGTTTTGCCTTGTTACTGCCTTATATAGACAATATAAGGCATTATAATAAACAATAATAGGCATTATATTGGCTAGTTATAAGTCAACTTGGCACAAGCTAGAGTCATTCAAGAGGAGGGAGCCTCAGGGGAGAAAATGCCTCCATAAGTTCTAGCTGTAGGCAGACTTGTAGGACATTTTCTTAATTGGTGATTGGTGTGAGAGGGCCCAGGCCCCCTGGGCTGATGGGTGCTATGAGAGCAGGCTGAGCAAGACAAAAGAGCAAGCCAGTAAGTGGCACTCCTCCATGGATTCTTCATCAACTCCTGCCTCCAGGTCTTACTTCCTTTGATGATGAGCAGTGACAGAGAAGTGTAAGCCAAATAAACCCTTTCCTCCCTAAGTTGTTTTTGGTCATGGTGTTTCTTCACAGCACTAGTAACCCTAACTAGGACAGGCATAATTTTGTAAGCAAGCATATTACGTAAGACAGAAGCTAAGATGGAAAGAAGCACTATTATGTAACAGAATTTAAGATTTAAAAACCACTAGATCTATTATCAATTTCACTTGTTTTAGGTGATTACATATAAAAGCAAGCTCCCCTCTCCCTGTCCCTGTCCTCCCCCCCCTCTCTCAAACCAGGTTCTCACTCACTAGCCCTGAGTGACCTGGAGCTCACCGTGTATATTTCAGGCTGGCCTCAAATTCATAGGGATCTGACCGTCTCTGCCTTCCCAGTGCTAGGATTAAAGGTCCGGCTATAAAAGCAGTTTTCTCTTAAGAAACATACATAATTCATTACAATTTCTTGAAAGTTTAAAATGTCCTTAAACAGCCATGCTAGAATAAAAAGTTTAGACGTTTCCTGAGGCTGTACAGAACTGAACGTTAGGTGGCCGCTTCCCAGCAAAGTCTAGCTCCTTACAGCTCGATGCTTCTAAAGTGGAGTACTAGTTTTTCAACTCAAAAGTTCTGTGGCCAGCAGACTACAATGTTTATTTTATAATTGCTTGCTGTACTACGATAGTCTGTTTCCAGATGGTGCCCTTCCTTCAACCTGCACACAATCTCTCCTTGTTCAGAGCTATCCAACCCCCGCTAGACTGGCTCCCCCTCCCCACTTAGGGCTACAGAGGAAATCCTAAGGAGGAGATTTCCACCCCCTCCCCAGGCTCCAGCAGTTTTCTAATGACGTAATATGTGGGCTGAACTTGAGTCTATTGAGAACAAGAGGGAATCACTCTTCCAGTGCTGTGTGGACAGTTTGTCAGCTGCGGCTGGTTACTGCACTGCTCCATGCTGCAGACAGTACAGCCACAATGCATTCTCTGCTGGATTAGAGAAAGTCCACAGACAGCCCCAAATTACAAGGTGGGCTGTCAAACTCACAAGTTCCTTACTGCTTGGATTCAACCGTCAGAGACAAAAATGCAGCTGCCAGTGAAGTCAGAGATGAACAGACTTCAACACTGATCTTTTAGAAGAAAGGGTAAGAACAAAGTTTCTGGATTTACTTTTCAACAGACACGAAAGGTATTTTAATGTTTTTCTTATATTTATTCAAAATCCTATGTCAAATGCGTAACTTTCCTTGTACTAGAAATTATGAGATCTACCAAGGAGCATTAGAAGATGCTACTGATTTGCATCTTAAGGTTTTGTTTTGTGTCTTTCTGTAAACGCTAGTCATGAAATACTTCATGATGGTTAACGTATTCTTTGAGGTTCAAGCCAGAGTGACTATAGACTGATACATACATGCTGAGTTTCTGAAAACAAACACTTTAATGACATGAGGAAGTTTTACAAGTAACTCATTAAATGCCTAAAGCTTATACAGCACAATCAACAATGAAGGATGTAAACTAAAGAAAACTATTGTGAGCATGGTTTCTTATCTGAACATACGTGTGTGTGTGTGTGTGTGTGTGTGTGTGTGTGTGTGTGTGTGTGTGTGTGTGTGTGTGTGTTATGTACATCAACTAATCAACTATTGGGATTTTCAAAGTATGCTACAAAACAAAGCTAAGAAATGGTTAGCTGAATGTTTGCAACAAAATCTCAACTAAAACAGAACAAAACTCTTAAGAGATTTTAAGTCAATCTATGGTATTTCTTGTTACGATTAATCATTTTAAAGAGTTTCCTAAGTTTACCCACAACAGAAATTCCATTTTGGCAACAGAATAAAACTGCTTCTAACTGGAATTAGTTGTCAAAGTAATTATTGATACAAACAAAGAATCAAAACTTGAGGTCAGGATTGAAAAGTGTTAAGGTCACAAGGATTAACAATATGAACTCAGAAGATTTAACCGCTGGAAAAAAACCTGAAAGGTCAAAAGTCTGTTTTAATTATATCTAAGATGTAGGTGTCCCTCAATATTCTACCGAGGGGCTCTGTTAATCACGAGAATTATGAAATTACTACTCACCAACAGTAAGCTTTAACATCAAGACGGCCAAGTTTGTTATGATGGGAGGGTTCTCTGACCTTTAATCTTTAGTGGTAAGAATTTTCAACAAATAATGATAAAATGTTCAGTTTTGTTTTTCCATCTTTACTTCAACATTAAAACTCAATTCTGAAAGCTCCATTAAATACATGTAAATTTTATAGGAGTCTGATAAGATTTCTAAGTAATACTGGATTTGAAACACTGTCATCTGTTATTGCTTGTCATGACAAAAGCAGGACTTCACTTAAGCAGGCCACCCAATGCCTTAGACAGACATACATAGGCATAGGCGTAGGTGTAGGGGTGTGTGTGTGTGTGTGTGTGTTTGTAAATCACAGATGATGATTTATCTGTTTGGAGGACAGTTCCAGAGCTATTCTCAGGTCAGTTCCTCAAATATAACCAGGAAGGTCTGCATCCACCTGGTCAGTACTTCTCACAGATACCTTCATGTCTCAGGGCATGGTCAGAGGAAGTAAGTCCAGCTGTTTATTAATTACAGCTGGCAATACAGCAACTACGAAGAGAAATACTGCTAAGAAAACGAATGCAACTGCACAGATTATTTTTCCTTTCTTTCTAAAAGCCACCAGGCAAAGACACAGATGCAAGTTTCAGTTACTGTAACTCATTTATAACATTCTCTTGGGACCTGGGAAAACTTCACATAAATAGAAAGGTTTTACGAGGTAATGCAGATTTATGGATCTTTCACTTTTAAAACTGAACATGTGTGGGAAACATTAAATAAGAGACTATCTTTAGAAAATGTAATTGTAACAAATTTTAAAAATCGGTTCTTTGCTCTTGATATAATCTAGTCTACTCCTTAAGAATGGGTCTCCTAGCTGTTCTAAGGGACAATGAGGTCATCACTGCTGTAAGAAGGAAGCATAGAACAAGCACCACAACCATAAGCAGCTTTTAATTGTCACTTTTAATATCATCTTAAGTCCTATGATTGATTTTTCTGAACCGTTGTGATGCAAGGCAGAATAGACCCAAACACCAAAAATCCTCAAGTTTTAAATTTAAAGTTACTTTGTCTTGGTAGCTTATTTCATTCTAGAAAGTATTTAAATATTTTTATGAGTCAAGAGTTTCTGTCCTATAGTTAAAATTATACAAGGAGATTTAGGAAAAGTGATATATATTTGCCGAGAGGCTAATGGCTTCTATTTTATTTTATGTTTACTGTTCCTGTTTTTCCTTTTAATAGTTACATTTAAATTCCAAGAATTTCCTGTAAATATAACTTTAAATGTGTCATCAGTTTTAGTATAGGTAACTCTTGGAGAGTAAAAGATGACTCTGTGACAAAAGCATGTACTCTGTTTGTAGTTACCAGTGTCATAACAGGAGTCAAGTCCTCAGTTGTGTGTTCTTGCCACCAGTCAGCAACAGAAGGCTTTGATGTAAATGTTATTTACTATTTCACCAAATAACCTCCCACACTCTTCCCATTCTTTGTTCATTTTCATTATCTATCCTCTTTAAACACAGCACTAATCCATAGACACCCAAACCAAGGAGACTTGCTTTTAGAGTGCAGGTGTCAACAGTCTTCACGGCAGCTCACAGTCCATGTTTCACTAAGAAAATCCTGTGTGTGTTTGGTGTGTGTGTGTGTGTGTGTGTGTGTGTGTGTGTGTGTGTGTGTGTGGTTTGTAAGTTAGATTACACAAACACCAACTGACAGAGTAAGTACAGGCAGAGAGGAATGACAGCAACAAAGTGTAGAAACAGTGACACAGACTGCGTAAGAATGACCTGCATGTGACACAATAGTGCACAAGTTGCAGGTCTAGTATTTGAATCGCACTTGAGTGTTTTCTCCTTTGAGAGTGATACCACTTTTAGTTTCCTGACAGGAAGCAGTTTGAAAGCAGAGTCATATGATTAAGTGGTTAATTAAAAGCATCAACTCAAGTGTCTTCTGTCTGGGTTCAAACTCTGGCTTTACCCTTTTTCTCCCCAAGACAGGGTTTCTCTGGCTGTCTTGGATCTCATTCTATAGACCAGGCTGGCCTTGAACTCACAGAGATCTGATTGCTTCTGCCTTCTAAGCCTTGGGATTAAAGGTGTGGCCACCACCACCCAGCCTGGCTCTACCTTCTAATAGCTGTGTGACTTTATGGGCACCGTGGGGTGCCAGTTCATGTGAAAATGAGTATGGAATCATCTGCCTCACTGGGTTTTGATGTCAATAGTTTGGTAAGGGGCTGAAGCAGTGGCATCATCTCCTTAAGAGCATCCACTAGGTATTCAGTACTGCCATGTTGTCAGTTCTATGTCTAAACAACTTGGGGTCTAACCTCTTAAATCAAGAAGCAAGGGCTCAAGTTGAAAAACAGGTAAGAAAAGCTCCAAGGGTGCCCAGGGCTAGCCTTACAGACAACAGACAGCATCAAACAGCTGTGGGTACAGCTTGTTCATGAACCTGATCACATGGGCACACTTTCCCCAATCCTTCCCACTCTACTGCACTACTCATCTGGGAGTTATCTAAAGACAAATGGAGAGATCTAGGCTCCTGGAAAGAGTTCCAGTGCTGAACTCTAAAGAATAGGTACTTCTCATCTGAAACAGCCAATAGCACACAGTCCAAGAGCACATTGTGACTGAAGTCTTGCTGCTACAAATACTGACTGAGGGCCAGGGAACCAAAATCTAGACCTGTTTCTAGTGTTAGTGTGGCTTTGTTCTTCAACACACACATGGGTACAAAAAGGTTCTTTATATCTAATTTGGTAATGCTGTTGAAAATTAGGAAATTAAAAAAAAATTTTTAACTGAATACAACTCACTAGATTTCTTAACAGAAAAGACCTGCTAAATCACCTATAAGCTTAAATCATATGCATGACTGCAATTCAGGACTTAGTGACCCACAATGACTGGGAGCACCCTGTCATTCTTAAACCCGTCTCCATCTCAAAAGCCGATGCTACAAAAACATGTGAAGGTAAAACTGTTCCACTTCCCATCAGTCTAAGATGTTTGACTTGGTAGGTTAAAAAAAAAAGTCATGGTATTTACTGCAGACCAATGTAACTAGTCTTATATGATATTTGTTATACTCTGAAACACTGACTAGTTAGTAAGACCACCTAGAGACTGCAGTACTAACCAAGCAATGCCTTAATTACTTATATACATTATGTACTGCTTTCATAGCCTTGATAGAGTAAACTTTCTAAGGGAAGGCACTCTTTTGGGGGGAAGAGTCTTAAAAGCTCTAATATACATCAAAGTGTGCCTTTCACAGGATAGGCACTGATCAAAATCTCTTCAATGAGCTTGGGAACAACAACAACAAAAATGCAATATAAAGTGGTGGCTGCAAGAGCTACAAGAGATGGGGAATCTATATCTTCCAGCAAATATCTACAAATATCAAAAATACTAACTTAACAGTGAACTTAAGAATTCAAGTTAAATCTAATTTACTAGTATCAATCACTCAGTGTTCCCTTAAATGCTGTGGTGATTTGAATGAGGAATCTCCTCCATATTGGTCCCCAGCTGGTGGCATTTTCTTGCGCGCGCGCGTGCGTGTGTGTGTATATGTATGTGTGTGTGCCTGTGTGTGTGTGTGTGTGTGTGTGTGTGTGTGTGTGTGTGTGTATGTATGTGTGCCTCTGTGTGTGTGTGTGTGTGTGTATATATGTATGTGTGCGTGCGTGTGTGTGTGTGTGTGTGTGTGTGTGTGTGTGTGTGTGTGTATGTATGTATGTATGTGTGCGTGCCTCTGTGTGTGTGTGTGTGTGTGTATATGTATGTGTGCGTGCCTCTCTGTGTGTGTGTGTGTGTGTGTGGTTGGTGTGTGTGTGTGTGTGTGTGTGTGTGGTTGGTGTGTGTGTGTGTGTGCGCGCGCGTGTGTAGGTTTAGGAGGTGTCCCACTTCTAGCTCGCTGTCTTTACTCATGTGATTCCTCAGCTTCCTGCCTCTGCCCACAGGCCTCCCCACTATGATAGAATCTTACCTCTCTGGAAGCGTAAACCAGAATACTTTCTCCCATATGGTCATGGTGTTTTATCATAACAACAGAAAAGTAATGAATACAGGAGTTTTATGTTTTAATATTACTGCTCTAAAAAATGACTAGCTTACATTCACTGAACAAAGCAACAGGCTTTACAATATTTTGTCCAAGTATATCATATATTTTGATACACACACCATTATTTCCTCTAGTCCTTTCCCCGAATAATTTCCTATTTTCATAATTCTCCATTTTCATGTTAGATTTGAATGTCATCTATATAAAACCTAGGTTCCATGTATTTGCCTTTTGGAGTCTGGCTTATTTTTCTTAGTAAGATAACTTGAATTCCATCCATTTTTCTGCAAAAGACTTCATTTTGTTCTTTACAGTTGAACCACTGTATATGGATACCACATTTTCTTCATTCATTCTTCTCTTGAGGGATACCTAGGCTGATTCCATAACTCAGCTATAGTGAATAATGTTGCAATAAACAAGGGTGAGCAAATATCTCTCAAGTCAAACAGCTCAACCATATGGCAGTTCTATTTCTTTTTCTTTTCCGTTGTTGTTTTTATTTTTCCAGACAGGGTTTCTCTGTCTAGCCTTGGTTGTCCTAGAACTCCCTTTGTAGATCAGGCTGACTTTGAACTCACAGAGATCAGCCAGCATCTACCTTCAGAGTGCTAGCATTAAAGGCACGCACCACCAATGCCTGACTTGACTGTTGTAGGAGGAACCTCTGCATTGATTCCCATAGTGGCCATACTAGTTTCTCATCTACCACTTGTATGTAAAATGTGCCTCAACATTCATCTTCGCCAGCATTTAATATGTTTTTAATAATAGCCATTTTATCAGGGATAAGATGGAATCTCAATGTGATTTTGATCTGCGTGTAAATTCATATTAATTCTTTTTATGTTTTTTCTCTTCACTC